>NW_027361680.1:1200000-1800000 GCF_039654945.1 Dendrobates tinctorius | reverse complement strand
AGTTCTGCCATCCTCGGCCGGGGGTGAGCTGAATTCCATTTTGTTTCTGATCTGTTGATCTTTTGCTCTGTCTTCAGAATATACCTGAGTGCTGATATAGTCTTTTGAAGCCTAGCGACTTCAGGGCCTGTTTTTCCTATCAGTCGATTGGCACATTTTGGATAGGGTTTTTGCGGATGCAGACAGCGGCTTTCCTATCCTGTCCTATTTAGTTAGCTTGGGCCCCATCATTTGCTCAACCTATCTTTCTATCTGTGTTAGTGTTTTCATCTTGCTTCACCGTCATTATATGTTGGGGGCTGCCTATTGCTTTGGGGTCTGCTCTGGGGCAGTTTAGTTTTTCCCCTTTCTGTCTTTAGGCTATGTAGTTCTCCGGCTGTGATCGAGGGGTCTAGGGCACCGTAGGAACCCCCCACGGCTACTGCTAGTTGTTGTGGATAGGTTCAGGGGTCTGCAATCCGATAGCTGCCAACCTCTCTGGTTTTTCTGGACTTAGCTAGTATTTTGTTTTTTCCTCCTCCGGTGACTCATCATAACAGAATCACCAGCCATACCGCAGATCCTAGGGTACTCAATAGCAGGAGAGAATTGTAAAAAAAAAAAGAAAAAAAAAATTTCAGAATTTTTTTTTTTTTTTTGTGTGCATATTTTTTCCTCTATATCTCTGAGGCCGTAGGGGGAATTTTTCTCTCAATGGAGATGAAGCAATTGTCTGATCGTGTGGAGCAGCTCGCTGCTGAAGTGCAGGGAATTTCTGCCTATCTTGCTCATTCACATGCTGCTGAACCAAAGATTCATACTCCTGATGTGTTTTTTGGGGATCGGTCTAAATTCTTGAATTTCAAGAATAATTGTAAATTATTTTTTGCCTTGAAGCCTAACTCGTCGGAGAACTCCGCGCAGCAGGTTAAAATTGTCATCTCTTTGCTGCGTGGCGATCCCCAGGATTGGGCGTTTTCTTTGAAACCTGATGATCCTATTCTGAATAATGTGAACGCATTTTTTCAAGCCTTGGGGTTGTTGTATGATGAACCTAATGCTATTGATCAGGCTGAAAGGACCCTGTTGGCATTAAGCCAGGGTCGGGATTCGGCAGAGTTGTACTGTCAAAAATTCCGAAAGTGGGCAGTCCTTACTACCTGGAATGATTGTGCCTTGGAAGCCCTCTTTCGGAAGGGTTTGTCAGAAACTGTAAAAGATACTATGGTGGGATTTCCTGTTCCCTCTGGTCTTGACGATTCTATGTCATTAGCCATTCAGGTGGATCGGCGTTTATGTGAACGCAAAACTACACGAGAGATCTTGCCACCTGTTGAACAAATGTCTGAACCTATGCAATGTGATAGTTTTGTCTAGGGCGCAACGTCAGGAGTTCAGAAGGCGTAATAAGCTGTGTTTTTTTGTGGAGATGCCTCGCATATAATTTCTGTCTGCCCTAAGCGAGAGAAACGTTGTGCACACACGTTTTCTGTGGGTGGTGTTCAACCTAAGTTTCTTCTGGCAATTACTCTGATCTGCTCCCTGTCCACATTTTCCGCCAAGGCTTTTGTGGATTCGGGAGCAGCTCTGAACCTGATGGACTTGGATTTTGCTAAACGTTGTGGATTTCCTATGACACCTCTGCGGACGCCTATCCCTTTGAGGGGTATTGATGCTACTCCATTGGCAAAGAATAAACCTCAGTTTTGGACCTAGGTGGTAATGCGGGTCGCCCCAGACCATCAAGAAAATTGCAGATTTTTGGTGTTGCATAATTTGCATGATACCATTGTTCTGGGGTTTCCCTGGTTGCAAATCCATAATCCAGTTCTGGATTGGAAATCTTTGTCTGTGGTGAGTTGGGGTTGTCAGTGTGCCCTTAGTGATGCTCCTGTTTTCTCCACCTCTCCCCAGTCGCATGATGTTCCTGACTATTTGGCTGACTTTTATGATGTATTTAGTGAGAATGAGTCTGCGTCTTTGCCTCCTCATAGGAGTTATGACTGTGCAATTGAGCTGAACCCGGGGTATAAATTCCCCAAGGGTCGGCTTTTCAATTTATCTGTACCCGAGCACGAGGCTATGCGATCCTATATTAAGGAGTCGTTGGAGAAGGGTCTTATTAGACCATCCTCTTCACCCTTAGGTGCTGATTTTTATTTCGTGGCTAAAAAGGATGGTTCATTAAGGCCTTGTATTGACTATCGTGCCCTCAACAAAATTACTGTTAAATATCAGTATCCGTTACCCCTGATTTCTGATCTATTCTCCAGAGTTAAAGGAGCTTGCTGGTTTACCAAGCTTGACCTCAGGGGGGTGTATAATCTTATTCGCATTAAGCATGGGGATGAATGGAAGACAGCGTTTAATACTCCGGAGGGACATTTTGAGTACCTGGTGATGCCTTTTGGGCTCACTAATGCCCCTTCTGTCTTTCAGTGCTTCATGAACGATATATTCCGAGAGTTTGTGGATAAATTTTTGATTATCTATCTGGATGATATTTTGATCTTCTCCAAGAATTGGGACTCTCATGTGGAACATGTTCGGACTGTGTTCCGGATTTTGAGGGAGAATTCCCTGTATGTCAAGGGATCGAAATGCCTTTTTGGGGTACAGAGGATTTCATTTTTGGGATTTATTTTGTCTCCGTCAACTATTGAAATGGACCCGGCCAAGGTACAGGCCATTTATGATTGGGTTCAACCCACCTCTTTGAAGGCCCTCCAGAAGTTTTTGGGTTTTGTCAATTTTTATCTGAAATTTATAGCTAATTTTTCTGGTATTGCCAAGCCATTGACTGATTTGACTAGGAAGGGTGCTGATGTGCTGAATTGGTCTCCGGAGGCTGTTTCTTCCTTTCAGGAGCTGAAGCGAAGCTTCACTTCTGCTCCGGTTTTGCGGCAACCTGATGTCTCGCTCCCGTTTCAGGTGGAGGTGGACGCTTCCGAGATTGGTGCAGGAGCGGTGTCCCAAAAAGATCCTGTGACATCTAAAATGAATCCTTGTGCTTTCTTTTCCCGAAAGTTCTCCCCATCCGAACGTAACTATGATGTGGGGAATCGGGAACTGTTGGCCATGAAATGGGCATTTGAGGAGTGAAGACATTGGTTGGAGGGAGCCAAACACCAAGTCGTGGTCCTTACTGACCACAAGAATTTGATTTACCTGGAGTCGGCCAAGCGCTTGAATCCTAGACAGGCTAGGTGGGCCTTGTTTTTCACACGTTTTGATTTTGTGGTCTCTTTTCTTCCGGGCACTAAGAATGTCAAGGCAGACGCCCTCTCTAGGAGTTTCCTTGCTGATTCTCCTGTTGTGACTAAGCCTGCTACCATCTTAGGCGAGGGGGTAGTTCTTTCTGCCATCTCGCCCGATTTGAGACGTGCTCTGGAAGAGTTTCAGGAGGACAAACCTGAGCGTTGTCCCAGTGGAAAGTTGTATGTTCCTGACCAGTGGAGGAAGAGAGTGATGTCTGAAGTTCATTGCTCTGCATTGGCTGGTCATCCAGGTATTTTTGGTACTAGAGATCTGGTGAGTCGGTCTTTTTGGTGGCCCGCCTTGTCTCATGATGTCAGGAATTTTGTGCAGTCATGTGGGACTTGCTCCCAGTCTAGACCTTGTTCTCGCTCTAGTGGCTTGTTGATGCCTTTGCCGGTGCCCAGGAGGCCATGGACCCATATTTCAATGGATTTTATCTCTGATATGCCTGCCTCTCAGAGAATGACTGTTATTTGGGTGATTTGTGATAGATTCTCTAAGATGGTCCATCTTGTACCACTCCCTAAGTTGCCATCTTCCTCTGAGTTGGTGCCCTTGTTTATGCAACAGGTGGTTCGCTTGCACGGGATTCCTGAGAACATTGTATCTGACAGAGGAGTTCAGTTTGTGTCTAGCTTTTGGAGGACTTTCTGTTCCAAGCTGGGAATTCAGTTGTCCTTCTCCTCTGCGTTTCACCCTCAGACCAATGGGCAGACAAAGAGAACAAACCAGACTTTGGAGTCGTATTTGAGATGTTTTATTTCTGCCGATCAGGATGATTGGGTTTCATTTTTGCCCTTGGCCGAATTTGCTTTAAATAATAGAGCTAGTTCTGCCACTTTGATGTCACCTTTTTTTGTAACTTTGGTTTTCACCCTCGATTTTCTTCAGGGCAGGTGAAGCCTTCTGCCTGCCCAGGTGTTGACACTGTGGTGGAGAGAATGCACCAGATCTGGGACCAAGTAGTGGATAAGTTATCTCTCTCGCAGGAAAAGGCCCAGCGGTTTTCCAACCAGCGTAGGACCGTTGGTCCCCAGTTTAAGATGGGTGATATGGTTTGGTTGTCATCAAAAAATATCGCTATGAAGGTGGCTTCTCCTAAGTTTAAGCCTAGATTTATTGGACCTTACAAGATTTTGGAGATTATTAATCCGGTGTCTTTTCGGTTGGCTCTTCCTGTCACATTTAAAATTCATAATGTGTTTCATAAGTCCTTGTTGAAGAGGTTTGTTGAACCAGCAGTTCCTGTGGTGGCACCTCCTGACCCTGTATTGGTTGAAGGTAACATGGAATATGAGGTAGAGAAGATACTGGATTCCCGTCTGGCTAGACGTAGACTCCAGTATTTGGTTAAGTGGAAGGGTTATGGTCAGGAGGATAATTCCTGGGTCTCTGCCTCTGATATTCATGCCGAAAGATTGGTGCGTGCCTTTCATCGGGCTCACCCGGATCGCCCTGGTGGCATGGATGAGGGTTCGGTGACCCCTCCTCAAGGTGGATGTACTGTTGTGAGTTCATTTTTCCCTTCACCGTTGAGGTCTGATGAACTCCCTCCTCTGGTGAAGGAAGGTAGTGAGGCTGATTGCCAAACACCTGGGCAGCTAGATGATGACTGGGTGTCTGGAATTGAGGACTGGATATAAGGCAGCCGACGCCCTTCTGCCTTGCTGGTGATCCTGCTTGATTCTTGGAGACCAGTCTGATTCCTGCGTCTCAAAGCTAAGTTTTCCTGCTCTGCTTTGTACTCTTCAGTTTTGTTTTTGTTTTGCCTTGTTTTTTGGGAGTTCTGCCATCCCCGGCCGAGGGTGAGCTGAATTCCATTTTTGTTTCTGATCTGTTGATCTTTTGCTCTGTCTTCAGAATATACCTGAGTGCTGATATAGTCTTTTGAAGCCTAGCGACTTCAGGGCCTGTTTTTCCTATCAGTCGGTTGGCACATTTTGGATAGGGTTTTTGCGGATGGCAGACAGCGGCTTTCCTATCCTGTCCTATTTAGTTAGCTTGGGCCCCATCATTTGCTCAACCTATCTTTCTATCTGTGTTAGTGTTTTCATCTTGCTTCACCGTCATTATATGTTGGGGGCTGCCTATTGCTTTGGGGTCTGCTCTGAGGCAGTTTAGTTTTTCCCCTTTCTGTCTTTAGGCTATGTAGTTCTCCGGCTGTGATCGAGGGGTCTAGGGCACCGTAGGAACCCCCCATGGCTACTGCTAGTTGTTGTGGATAGGTTCAGGGGTCTGCAATCTGATAGCTGCCAACCTCTCTGGCTTTTCTGGACTTAGCTAGTATTTTGTTTTTTCCTCCTTCGGTGACTCATCATAACAGTAAAGGTTTAAAATCCTGCTGTGCCCAAAAGGACCCCTGCTCAAGAAAGCACATGTGCAGGCCCATCTAAAGTTTGCCAATGAACACCTGGATGATTCTGTAAGTGATTGGGAAATTGAGGTCTTTGGCATTAACTCAACTCGCCATGTTTGGAGGAAGAGAAATGCTGCCTATGACCCAAAGAACACCATCCCTACTGTCAAGCATGGAAATGGAAATATTTCTCTGCTAAGGGCACATGACTACTTCACCGCATCACTGGGAGAATGGATGGAGCCATGTACTGTAAAACCTGAGTGACATCCTTCTTCCCTCCACCAGGACATTAAAATTGAGTCGTGGCTAGGTCTTCCAGCAAGACAATGACTCAAAACAAACAGCCAAGACAACAAAGGAGTGGCACATAAAGAAGCACAATAAGGTCATGGCCTAGCCAGTCTCCAGACCTTAATCCCATAGAAAACTTATGGAGGGAGTTGAAGCTCCCAGTTGCCAAGTGACAGCCTCAAAATCTTAATGATTTAGAGATGATCTGCAAAGAGGAGTGGACTAAAATTCCTCCTGACATGTGTGCAAACTTCATCATCAGCTACAAAAAATGTCTGACTGCTGTGCTTGCAAACAAGGGTTTTGTCACCAGGTATTAAGTCTTGTTTGCCAAAGGGATCAAATACATATTTCTCACTGCAAAATGCAAATACATTTACATAATTTATACAGTGTGGCTTTCTGGATTTTATTTTTGATGTTCTATCTCTCAATGTTAAAATTAACCTACCCTTAAAATTATAAACTGTTCATGTCTTTGTCAGTGGGCAAACTTACAAAATCAGCAAGGGATCAAATACTTATTTCCCCCACTGTATATACAGTATTTTGCGGACTATAAGATGCACCCCAAATTTGGAGAAGGAAAATAAGAAAACTTTTTTTAATGTGTCAAATGGGGGTCTGTCTTATAATCAGAATTTAGCTTACCGTGGGGGTGGCCGTGGAACTGGGTCACAGGAGACAGGGCCTGCAGCGAGAGGAGTGGGATTATGCTGCAGGTCCTGGGCTGGGAGAAGGGGGTGTATAGCGCCCTATACAGGCCTTTATTGTGCAAATGTATACTAAGCAGTCACCCCCTCCATGAATGGGTAGGTGATGAGTGGCTGTCTATTTAGTATTTTGCACCTGTTTTGCCAACATCTTGCTATATGGGCTTGCTGAATCCTGTAGTGCATTTGTTCAAAGACCTGGGCAGGTAAGTGGTGCTGCCTTTTTTTCTGCTGTTTTTTTAATTTTTGGAGGATTTTAGTCCTCTTTTGTTGCTTTGCTATTAGTTTAGTGATTAGGACTCTCAAGTGTGGGGACCCTTGACATGGGTTGGAAGCTTGCATATTTTGGCCAAAATATCGACCAATACCTCACTATTTTTATGTATTTTGTGCATTATATTGTTCAGGTTGCAGCCAAGCCCAGCAAGATGGGTCTTGTATACAGGGGTGTTCACATGGGATGCATTTAGAGAGTGCTGGCCAGCCCGCCTAATCGAATAGTAGGGGCGTGCCAAATATGCTTAGAACTAGACACTATGCATTACCTGCATGTGAACAGCACCATATGCAGGCCTCTATTGTGCAAATGTATACTAAGCAATCACCCCCTCCATGAATGGGTAGGTGGTGAGTGGCTCTCTATTTAGTTTTTGCACCTGTATTTTGCAACATCTTTGCTATATGGTCCAGCTGCATCCTTTAGTGCAGGGGTCTCAAACTCGGCAGAGTAACTGGGCCACACGTAAAAAAAAAATTTAAGCTGGCAGGCCCCATTCCTTTCAAACTTAATACAGTACCTCGTACACACACGGCTCCGCTCTGTGCACCTCGTACACACATGGGTCCGCTCTGTACACCTCGTACACCTGTCTCCTTTCCGTACACCTCGTATACAAGCGGCTCAGCTCCGTACACACACGTCTCCTCTCCATACACTTCGTACACACACGGCTCCTCTCCATACACTTCCTACACACACGGCTCCGCTCCGTACATCCCACTTCATACACTTCATACACACACGGCTGTTCTCCGTACACCTCGTACACATGCGGCTCTGCTCCATACACCTCATACACACACAGCTCCGCTCCATACACCTCGGACACACACGGCTCCTCTCCGTACACCTCGTACACACACGGCTCCGCTCCATACACCTCGTACACACGGCTCCGCTCTGTACACCCCGTACACACACGGCTCTGCTACATCCACCCTGTAAACCCCCCCTGACCCCACACATAAACTTACCTTCATCCAGCACCATGACAACAAGCACAGACAGCAGCTTCCTGCATACATTGAGGCCCCTGATCATGTGACCCCTGACTCCTCCCCCTCCAGTGACCTCATCCCAGGTCCTGTGCACACAGATTACAGCCATCGCGTGCTCCTGATTGCGCGTCTTCCACCTGCCTCAGGGAATGAGACATGTGGTGCACCGTGGGCCGCAGATGCCTGCCTCAGGGGCCGCATGCAACCCGCGGTCAACGTGTTTTAGACCTCTGCTTTAGTGCATTTGTTCAAAGACCTGCGCAGGTAAGCGATGATGCCCTTTTTTCTGCTGTATTATTGAATTTTTGGAGGATTTTTAGTCCTCTTTTGTGGCTTTGCTATTAGTTTAGTAATAGGAGTCACAAGCGTGTGGACCTTTGACATGGGTTGCAAGCTTGCATATTTTGGCCAAAATATTGACTAATTCCTCACTATTTATATGTATTTTGTGCACTTTATTTTTCAGGGTGCAGCCAAGCCCAGCACTTTGGGTCTTGTATATAGGGGTGTTCACATGGGATGCATTTTGGCAGGCACTGCACTGGTTAAGGAGAGTGCCTCTGACTGGGGTGCTCATGCCTCCTTGTCTCTCAGGTGCACAGCGCGCTTTTCCTGCCCACTTTTGTAATTGGCGGGTGTGGGGTTAATAGTTCGGGCAGGGCTGAGCCAATAGGGCCAGCAAAGGAGTTGTCCCAGCCCCTTCCTGTAGTATAAATGGTTGGCACAATGTTCCCCCCCCTCTTTCCCCGGGTATCCAGGTCCTTGAAGCGTTTGTACTAGCGCTGTCCGGTTGGGAAGGATGGCTGACCCCCTGGTTGAGTCCCTGAGATTGAGAGCAGAGCAGGAAGGTGAGCACTGGCTGCAGTCCCTGATTGCGGGGCTCAGCGCTCACCTTTCCAGCGCTCAGCCGCAGGTTGCTGTGCAGTTGCTCCCTGCCCCCCCGCACCCAGCTGCTGACCTTGCCGCCGCTGCGTCGCCGCTTCAGGGACAGGTGGCGGCGGCGGGTTTGAGTGGAGGCAGGCGGTCCGCTCGGCGCTCCCGCCCTCCAGCGCGTCTGAGGGACATGTCGCCGGTGGCCCCCGGTGCTCCTCGGCATCGCTCGGGCAGGAGAAAGTCCCCGCCCCCTCACTTCCTGCCGGCCAGTCAGACGCATGAGGCTGCAGCGTCTCACTGGTCTGGCGTGCACAACAGTGCAGCGGCGCATTTACAAGCCCCTGTCCCCTCCATCCAGCCCTGGCAAGTGCAGGACACTAGCGCAGGCCCCAGGGGCAGTATACAAGCACAGCCGATTAGACGGATTAACCCCATCCACTCCTCATTCGTGACCATGGGGAATAGACAGGATAGTTTCTCCACTGCTTCAGTGGAGAAACAAGTTGCTTTACAGCCTGTGGGGAGTGCAGTATTACCCCCGGGGGGAGGCCAGCTTTCCGCGACTCCTGGGCAGGGGCAATCGCAGGAGTCTGGGGTTAATCAGCCCCTATTGCCCCTTTTGGTTTGTCAGTCCCCAGTTAATACGGGGTTGACATCAGTCACTCAGTCCTGCCCCGTGACCATGAGCCAGGGGCGGGCGGATACAACAGTGGCAACTGCTACTGCGGGACCTAGTACAAGCCGGGGAGGGTCGGGTTCACGTGCCTTAGGGGAACAGTTACACAAGGGGAAGCAGGGCAGGCATAGATGCCGGAGATCCTCTTCCTCATCCTCTTCATCCCCCCATTCTCGACGGGGTCATCATGCTCCGGATAGGCATCAGAAAAGATCCAGGCATGGAGGTCGTAGGGTGTCGTCCCATTGGGGCCATGAATCTCGTTCCTCAAGGCGTGGCTCTCCATCGTCATCCTCGTTGGTGTCAAGCGCGTCTGTGAGCCCCGAGCTGGTGCAGGGCCTCCTTCTGGTCGCAGGGAGTCGAGGGCACAATCAAGGACTTCCAGCCGGGTTGAGCCGAGCGCGCCGCCTGAGGCTTCAAGTCATGGTGTTCCTTTCCACGCGGGTTATCCGGGAGCCGGAGTTCCTCCGCATATGGGAGTCCCTCCTCCGCCAACGGTGGTTTCTGGTGAGTGTTCTTTATCGGGTATGAAGAATGTTGACAATGTGGAATTTATTGCAGCGCTAAGGGCGCTAATAGGGCAGCTGCCCGCACCACCAGGCGAGGTGAAGGAAACTAACAGGGGCGATTCCTCGCTGGCGGGGGTGCATAAGGATGCTATGTTTTGTGGAGTTAGGGCCCTGGGATCGCACATAGATGAGGATACTAAGCTGAAAATATGGAATAACGATTACATTGATATCTGGGCGTTGATTTCCGTGGATCAGCACACGGTTGACAAGGAACGGAGGCCTGCTGAGAGGTTTCCAGATCGGGTACGGCAAAAGGTGGCGAAAACTATGAACAAATGGTTGCAGGCCTTCGCCGTACTGGGTTGTGTTATGGGTCAGCGGCACCCGGAACGTTGCTTGGAGCTGTTTATATACCAAGATATGATTTATAATTCCTATAAGGCTCACGGTGGTTCCGCCTGGTGGCGGTATGATGAAGAATTTCGGAGGCGCCTGGCTCTGCATACAGAGATAGGTTGGGGGGTTAAAGCGACGGAAGTTTGGTTGCGTCTGATGATTACGCAAAAGCAGTACCCCTTTCCAGCGGTGACTACTGGACAAGGCTCAACAGGCCCGAATTCAGTGGTCGTGCGTAGACCAGGTGCCTGTTGGTTATTTAACGAGGGACACTGTCGATTTTACGGTCTATGCAAATTTAAACACGAATGTTCAGTGTGTGGGGGATCACACCCGGCGGCCCGGTGCAACCGGCCCGCTGGAAAATTGCCAGTTAAGCCGCAACAATCCGATCGGAAGGACTCCAGTGAACGTGGCCGCGATGGAACCGTGGCTCGACCGGTATCCTAACAAGGAGGCTGCAGGTCAGCTTCGGTTTGGGTTTTCTTTCGGTTTCTTCATTCCGTTTAAACTGCATGATGCCAATAGTTTTCCATCTAATTTGAAATCCGCGCGTGAACATCCAGAGGTTCTTCTCAAAAAAATTAGTAAGGAAGTTGCCCTCGGTAGGATGGCTGGCCCCTTTCCTTGTCCGCCATTTCATAATTTTAGAGTATCCCCTTTGGGCGTTGTGCCGAAAAAATAGCCAGGTTCTTTTCCCTTTTTTCATCATTTATCACACCCAAAGGGGTTTTCGGTTAATGACGGGATCTCTCCGGAGGATGCGTCAGTGTCTTACGCATCTTTCGACAGGGCGGTTGCTTTGATTCGTGATGCTGGTGAAGGGGCTTGGTTGGCCAAATCAGACATTGATTCAGCTTTCCGTTTGTTGCCAGTGCACCCCGATGGTTTTCATCTGTTGGGTTGCCAGGTTAATGGTGAATTTTACTACGATATGTGTCTCCCAATGGGATGTTCCATCTCCTGTTATTATTTTGAACTTTTTAGTTCTTTTTTGGAATGGGCCGTAAGATTTGAATTGGGAAGCAGATCCATTACTCACTATTTGGATGATTTTTTGTTTGTCGGCCCTAAAGATTCGGATCTCTGTTCCAGATTGCTAGGCACATTTAAGTCGTTGTCGGAGAGCTTGGGCGTGCCTTTATCGGGTGAAAAAACCATTGGCCCGGTTCAGGTTTTGTCTTTTTTGGGTATTGAAATTGATACGATTGAGATGGTTTATCGTTTGCCTCAGGAGAAGATCCAAAAGATGGTTTCTTTAATCGAAGGTTTCATGTCGGTTCGGAAGGTGACCCTGGCTCAGATGCAATCTTTGTTGGGCTTGCTGGTTTTCGCCAGCAGAGTAATGCCGGTGGGTAGGGTTTTTTCACGAAAGGCATGTCGAATGCAAATCACAAGCTTCGGGTTACGAAGGTAATGAAGGTGGATTTGGAGGTATGGTCGTAATTTTTACATTCTTTTAACTGTCATACTTGTTTTTTGTTACCCAGTCGGACGGCAGGGGATTTGGAATTGTTTACACATGGAGAAGCGTCGTCGGGTTTTGTGTCAGTTTTCGGTAACCGCTGGTGTCATGAGTTATGGCCGGAGGTGTGGATAAGTTCTGGTTTGTGTCATGACAGAAACTTGTGCGAGATCTTTCCTATCATAGTTGCTGTTGAACTTTGGGGTGGTTTGTTGTGCAATCGGGAAATTCATCTGCAAACGTCCACGTTGAGCGTTTCTCGTTGTATCAATCACATGTCGTCTAAGTCTTTGCCGGTTTTGAGCCTTTTGCATAGACTAGCCCTATTGTGCCTCCGGTTAAACATTTGGTTTCGGGCTCATCTCATTCAGGAGGCTGATCATGCAACAACTAACCCATTGTTTCATTTTGTTTGGCAGGATTTCAGAGCTACTTTTCCCAATGCCCTCCTGGTGGGTTCGCTTTGCCCTCAGCTTCTGTGGGACCTGGTCGCGAACAGCTAATGCCTCTGGTACGGTCCTCGGTTTCCCCTTCAACTTGGCAAGCGTATGGTAAGGCTTGGGATGAGTGGTGTCTTCTGGTTGGTCGCAGACCGGTTCAGGTTTGCGATCACGCGAGATTGCAAGTCACAATGGAACACCTTGGTCGGCTTCACGTTAGAGGCTTGTCCGGTACATCGGCGCAGCAGCGTCTGTCAGGTTTGGCTTTCCATTTTCAATTACTGGGCTGGTCGGATGTTACCAAGTCTTTGAAAGGTTGGAAGAGATTTCAGCCTAGCAATGAGTGTAGGCGTCCCATTTCACTAGTTTTATTGGGTCGCCTTTTATCTCTTACTGACTCCGTGTGTAGTTCCGTTCTTGAATCGGCTTTGCTATCGGCAGCTTTTGCGTTGGCATTTTTTGGGGCGTTAAGAATTAGTGAATTGGTCCCACGGTCGAAGTTCAGTTCGTTGGGTGGTTTATTATTTGGGGATGTCGTGTTTTTTGATTCTGGGGGTTCCGGTTCGGATTCGGAAGTCGAAAACTGACCCTTTGGGTCGGGGTACCAGGGTTTTGTTACACGCTGCGGCTTCTTCGACGTGTCCGGTGTTTTTGTTGTCTACATATTCGTCTGTCAGGCGAGGGGGTGAATTTTTCCTTACACACGATGACTCGTCTCCCTTAACAAGGCACCAATTTCAGTCGTTATTTAATAAATGTTTGGTGGCTGCGGGGGTCCCGGCTGGGGATTATGGCACGCATTCGTTCCGCATTGGGGCTGCCAACGAGGCCGCTAAGGCGGGCTTGCCGGATGCTGAGGTACAGAGAATAGGGAGATGGCGTTCGGCATGTTTTGCTCGGTATATTCATCCTGATTTGTTGCACTAACACTTTGTTTTACCCGCAGATGCAGTGAGGCCAACGGTCTGGTTGCTCGGCCATTTGTACATTTTCTGGGCAGCGCAACGGGCCGAATGTCGCCCAGGTGGGAAGCACTTGGGATTTCGTGAGGTGAACGTTATGTGGCGAGGAATCAGGGGTTTGCTATGGCCTCAAGTTTTGCCAGAAGTCGTGTCCATCGCAAGAGGAGCCACAGGGCCGGTAATATTGGTCCTACATGCTGGGGGAAATGACTTGTGTGCTCACAAGGTGGCGGAACTCATTACCATGATGAGGTCGGATATGGAGCTTTTTCCTGTTTTTTTCCCAGAACTTGTTTTGGTATGGTCCGAAATTATTCCGAGGGCTGTTTGGCAAGGAGCCAGAGATGGGATTGCTGTCGAGCGAACCAGGTGGACAATTAATGCGCGTATTTCAAAGTTCGTGAGGGATAAGTTTGGAGTGGTTATACATCATAGGCAGTTGGAGGGTGATAATGCGGATCTGCTAAGGCCTGATGGGGTCCATTTGAATGACATCGGGCTTGATATTTTTCTTTCAGGGTTACAAGATGGTGTCGAGCAAGCGTTGTTGTTGATGGGTGGGGGTCAGAGTCCTGTTTGAGAACAGGATCCTCCGTGGCGGTGAAAGGAATAAAGGCACAAAAGTTACGGCTCGTTGGATGACTTGCCTGTGGATTGGCAGCAGGGCATTAGGCGGCGAGCGCGTGTTAATTAAAGATAAGTGCCATTTAAATGGTTGTGTTAAAAGTTTTCAATAAAAG
This sequence comes from Dendrobates tinctorius, assembly GCF_039654945.1. Taxonomy (NCBI): domain Eukaryota; kingdom Metazoa; phylum Chordata; class Amphibia; order Anura; family Dendrobatidae; genus Dendrobates; species Dendrobates tinctorius. Next base: position 1,786,058 of record NW_027361680.1, on the reverse strand, counting down.
CTGTGACCGACCTTCACCCATCAATTTGTGGTTTAAGAGTTTTATTTGATATCAAAGTGGGTAATTGGTTGCGTGCCAAAGGGCTTCTTGGTTTCAAGTCAGCACAGTCAGAGAGTGCTGGCCTGACCGCCTAATCGAATACTAGGGGCGTGACTAATAGGTTGAAAACCAGACACTATGCATTACCTTTATGTGAACAGCGCCCTATACAGGCCTTTATTGTGCAAATGTATACTAAGCAGTCACCCCCTCCATGAATGGGTAGGTGGTGAGTGGCTGTCTATTTAGTATTTTGCACTTGTGTTGCCAACATCTTGCTATATGAGCTGGCTTCATCCAGTAGTGCATTTGTTCAAAGACCTGGGCAGGTAAGTGGTGCATTCTTTTTTCTGCTTTTTTTTTTTTTTAATTTTTGGAGGATTTTAGTCCTCTTTTGTTGCTTTGCTATTTGTTTAGAGAAGGGGGTGTCCCAGCTATAGACTTCATGAAAATATTGGCAGTGCAGGCAGGAGCAGAGTCCCTGCTCTACACATTGCTCTCCCGGTGGTGAGCTTCATAAAAATGGCTGCCGGAGGCTATATATGCACAGGTCTTGGCTTGTCATTTATTCCAGTGGGCAGAAATTACACTCAATTACTGGCACACACTCAATTACTGGCACTCAAAAAAAATGATTGCATAATGCCATTGCAAATTGTAAGTTTTCAGAACTTTCATTATATCTTGCAGCTCTGTGCTATTTTTTAAAAGTTTTCTAATTCCATGGAAACAATGTCCTAATAAAAAAAAATACACTTAAAAACTAATTGTGTATAAACAAGTGTAGTTTTTCTTAAATGCAGTCTGAAGGTTATTTTCTCAAATTGTTTTAAAAAAAAAATAAAAACGTGAAGTTACATTGACTCTGGTTATATTTAAACATGATGTATCAGTGAACGTTATACCCGCTAGTGTTATTTGTAAATGACAATTGTGAATTCTCGATTTTTGCCACTAGATGGCAATGTTGTATTGTCACCTGTTTGTGCACTCTGCTGAAGATGGAGTATGTCACAGAAGTTACATGTTCACTTACACAATTCATATTTATAAGATTAACCAAAAAAACAGGTTAAATTATTCTTGCATTAAATGTCTTCCTGATGTTCCTATTTGATAGTCCTATAGATTAATAAATTATTGCCATGTATGGGAGCTGTGTCCTAAACAGATGTTGTGATTTCCAGGCTTCTACGTAATCATCTGTATAAAGAAAAAGTTTTGAATTGGATCTTACAGGATTATTACAGCGATACACAGGGATGTCTATTTGTCATGCACCAGAGCGTAAAGACATGGAGAATCATATGATCATACCTATTACAGTCTATGGAGCTGTTTACATTGCTAATGTATTTTCCCCACTGAATGGTCCACAGAAAATCACAAAAACTTGTCTGATGTTTATCCAAATCTCAACCCAATCTCATCAATGCAAACAATTGGACAGCGCTCAGAAGTCATATTTGTGCAGTCTGTGTTTCTTGGACTGTCTGATAGAAGCTGGAGAAACATCCATTGTTTTTTTTCATCTGAAAGAAACTGATGAAAGTGATGGCAAAAAGTGACACACACTAACCATGCTCACTCAGCACTGTGCAATGATGCAGCTAGTGTCTCTGTGCTACTTTCTTTTGGTATACACCAGGTAATAACAAAGAAGTTGTCTGGCTTCTCTTTGACAAATGTATATTGTGAAATCAAAGAAAGGAAATGCAGTCATACTATATATTCTTTATTTTTTTCACCTGCCTTTTTCTACCAAAAATATAACTTCTAATTCTTTCATGGGAATGACCATTTTATAGAGCTTGTCCTCTGAGAGGATCCTCATCCCCTGTTTATAGTGCGCTAATATCAAATTCAGCACAAATGTTGCACATTCAGATTTGTATTCAGATTGCCGAACTTTTTCCTAAAAATTGGCAAAAGTTGGCAAAAGTTTGGTAAATGACCAAGTTCACTAAGTGCTCTATCTGACGTCAGTGTTTCCGGTAGCAGTGCAGGCCGAAAAATGGTATCTGGGAATCAGCATTAGTGTTCGCGCTGTTCTCTGGTGCCTGGTACTGAAGTGAAGACAGCTCACATTACTCTGATCAGCTCTAGCCGGGGACACTGTAGAGAGTTGTATTCAACTGTTAAAAGTGAGAGCAGGCAATTCATCAGCCACCACCTGCGCTATAAATAAATAAATCATTAAAAAAATGACGTGGAGTTCCTCTGTATTTTTGATAATCAGCCAGGCAAAACTGCAGCTGCAGGCTGCAATCCTCAGCCGTCAGCTTCAGCAAAGCTGGTTATCAAGAATAGAGGGGTCAACAAGCCATATTTTTTAATGTTTTATCTAATAGATGTGCCTTTTCTGGAGCAGCTGCGGGTTGCAATTTTTAGGCTGGGGGCCAATATCCATGGCCCCTTATGTACCTCAGTATAACAGCCCCAAGCTGTCTGCTTTAGATTGGCTGGTTGTAAAAAATGGGTGGGACCCCATGCTGGTTTATTAAATTATTTATTTAGTTAAAAAATACGATGTAGGGGACCCCTCTATTCTTGATAACTTGCCTCGCTGAAGCTGACAGCTGAGGGTTGCAGCCCGCAGCTGTTATTTTTGCCTGGCTTGTTGCCAAAAATACAGGGAAACATCACAACATTTTTTGGGGGTTCCCCATATACCGCTGTGAGCTGATATTAATATCCTTGGAAGTGTTATTAATATTGTCTCTTTCCTAGAATATTAACATCAGCCCTCAGCCATCGACTTTCCCTCAGCTGTTTATGAAAATTGTGGGGGACCCAATTCCATTTATTTTTGTTTATTTATTTATTTATCAAGTATGGTAACATACACACCTAAGGTAACCTTAGTTCAAAGCCTTCAGGTGTCTCGGCAGCTGGAAACTTCAGTAACCTTAAAATGTCTCTCAAAATTTCATATGAGGTTTCCTGGGCCTCGCAACTGCCATGACCACCAGTGGCTGTGAAGTCTGGTAACCGGAAAGGTTACCTGAGTTCAAGCTACCGGGTCTCATGGTAGTTCCAGTGCCAGACTGTTGAGAGCCGATTGCCAAACTTACAGACCTTCATCAGTCTGGCACTGGCACTTGCAAAGCAAGAGAAACAGCTGCTCTGAACTCAGGTGACCTTACTATTCTTGTTGACAATTAAAAAACACAGTGTAGGAGTTCTCCGTAATTTTCATAATCAGCAGAGGGAAAGCTGACAGCTGGGGGCTGATGTTGATATTCTGGAAAAAAGACAATATTCATTAAAGTTCCCAGGTCAAGTCAGGTAATGTCAGGTCACAGCAGTATACTTCGCCTTTTCTGGTTATTAAAATAGAGGACCCCTAAAAAAATTATGTAGAGTCCCTCTATATTTAATAACCAGCAAAAGCTAGGCTGACAGCTGCGGGCTGATATTAATAGCCTAGGAAGGGACCACGGATATTGGCCCCCTCGCAGACTAAAAATATCAGCTCTCAGCCACCACATAATAGGCACATCTATAAGATGTACCAATTCTGGCACTTAGCCTCCTCGCTCTTCCCACTTGCACTGGTGTGGTGGCCAGTGGGGTGATAGTTGGGGGGTTGATGTTACCTTTGTATTGTCAGGTAACATCAAGCCCAGATGCTAGTAATAGAGTGGCATCTATAAGATGTCCCCATTATTAACCCCATAGTCATATTGTATAAAAAACACACATCCAGAATAAAGTCCTTTAATTGAAAGAATGATACAGACTCCTTTAATTAATCTAAATTAAACCATGCTCACGTCATTGCCCAGTCCACAGAAGCCAATGTCTCATGTAACAGAATTAAAATAATAAATAACAATATTTCTTACCTGTCGACAGAGAAGATAACAATCTATTTGTCCTTCAGCTCTGCTACATCTAGATTGCAGGCTTCATTGTTGAATGTTGTGACTATACAGCCTTCCATCCAGCAGAGACACTGAGCAGCATGTGCTAACGCTGCTCAATGTCTCACGGTGGACTCCTATGACTTGGCAGATGTCACTTTGACCATGAGAAAGTTCTCATGCTCATGGTACAGTCAGAAAGGTTATGGGAGTTCACAGCCAATGAGCTCAGTTAAACTCACTGAGGTCAGCGCGAGAGCTGTTACAACTTTTCCCACAACACTCACAAAGGCATCAATGTGTTACCAGGCAGCCTGTCATCTAGATGTAGCAGTGGTGTAGAATTTGCTGAATTTATTTGGAGGGGAGACATGGAAGCATTTTGTTTTTCCAGAGCCTTTGTACGACCAGTAGCCTGGAAGACATTGACAGATGATGGACCTGAGTGGGGACTTTTTTTGTTGATTGAGTTGAAGCTTTTATTGGAAATATTTTACATAACATTTGAGATCACATTTATCCAGCACTCTACACTGAGCACTTACATCGGGGTTTCCATCTAAATCTCTGAGTGACATGAATCTCCAAGGAATCATTCACTATAATGAAGCAGCAGAGTTACCTCTGTTCAGCAATGTCCTTTTTTTTTCAGGTGTACACAAAACTGAGGCGGACCGCGTCTTTATGCATGCCTAAAAAAACAGACACCCCTGGATCATAGGCCAGATGGCGTTCACGGTGCCTCCATCATTATTGGGAATCTTCCACCGAGGTTTCCGTTTCAATCACGTATTTTAGAGATTTATGCGGAAAACCCGATGTAAGCGCTCAGCGCAGAGTAAATGTGAACCGGGCCTTACTGCGACCTTTGGGAGGCAGAATAAGCAAAACAGCAGGTGAAGAATTGTTTTTTTTTTATTTTTACGTCGTTCCTCATGCGGTATAAGTGATTAGGCGACTTTATTCTTCGGGTCAATGGGATTACTGCGATACCAGATTTATATATTTTATGTTTGGCTGCTGTCACACACTAAAAGACACTTTTTTTTTTTGCAAAAACTAGTTTTTGCAACGCCATGTTTTGAGACCTATAATTTTTCCATATTTCGGTTGGCACAGTCATGTGAGGGCTTGTATTTTGCAGGACAAGTTGATGTTTTTATGGGTACCATTGGGCACATAATATTGTATGATGGCGTTTTATTCCGATTTTTGAGTCAGAATGAACAAAAACCAGCAATTCAGGAATTTTGGGGGATTTTTTCTGCAATTCTACACGTGGTAAAATTAATAAGGCAGCTTTATTCTTCAGGTCAGTACAATTACAGCGATACCACTTTTTTTAATGTTTTGGCTCTTTTACAGAATAAAGAGTATTTTATAGAAAAAATAATTATTTTTGCATCGCTTTATTCTGAGAGCTATAACTCATTTTTCTGCTGATGAAGCTGTATCATGGCTTGTTTTTTGCAGAACAAGATGTTGTTTTCAGCTATACCAATTCTATTTACATACATCTTTTTGATCGCATTTCATTCCACTTTTTGTTCAATGGTATTATAAAGCATTAATTTTTGTCTAGTTTTTTTATGGTTTTTTTTTGCGGTGTTCACTGAATTGGTTATCTAGTAGGACAGATTTATAGGACGGGTTCCACATGCAGTAATACCAAATAAAGGTGCTTCTCACAAAATTAGGATATCATCAGAAAGTTAATTTATTTCAGTTCTTCAATACAAAAAGTGAAACTCATATATTATATAGAGTCATTACAGAGTGATCTATTTCAAGTGTTTATTTCTGTTAATGTTGGTTATTATGGCTTACAGCCAACGAAAACCCAAAAGTCATTATCTCAGTAAATTAGAAAACTTTATAATACCAGCTTGAAAAATGATTATAGAATACAAAATGTTGGCCTACTGAAATGTATGGTCAGTAAATGCACTCAATACTTGGTCAGGGCTCCTTTTACATCAATTACTGCATCAATGCGGCGTGGCATGGAATCGATCAGCCTGTGGCACTGCTGAGGTGTTATGGAAGCCCAGTTGCTTTGATAGCAGCTTTCAGCTTGTCTGCATTGTTGGGTCTGGTGTCTCTCATCTTCCTCTTGACAATACCCCATAGATTCTCTATGGGGTTAAGGTCAGGTGAGTTTGCTGGCCAATCATGCACAGTGATACTATTATTTTTAAAACAGGTATTGGTACTTTTGGCAGTGTGGACAGGTAACATGTCCTGGTGGAGAATGAAATTTCCATCCCCAAAAAGCTTGTCAGCAGAGGGAAGCATGAATTGCTCTTAAAATTTCCTGGTAGCCAGCTGCACAGAATTTGGTCTTGATAAACACAGTGGACCTACACCAGTAGATGACATGGCTCCCCAAACCATCACTGACGGTGGAAACTTCACACTAAACTTCAAGCAGCTTGGATTGTGTGCCTCTCCACTCTTCCTCCAGACTCTGGGACCTTGATTTCCAAATGAAATTTAAAATTTATTTTAATCTGAAAACAACACCGTGGACCACTGAGCAACAGTCCAGTTCTTTTTCTCCTTCACCCACGTAAGACTCTTCTGGTGTTGTCTATTGGTCATGGGTGTCTTGACACAAGGAATGCGACATTTGAAGCCCATGTCCTGGATATGTCTGTGTGTGGTGGCTCTTGAATAGAGTTGAGCGAAATGGGTCGGTCAAATTAAAAAAATGCCGACTTTAGCTAAAGTCGGGTATCGCCGATCGAAATCCGACCATAGCGTGAGGTCGGCCATGAGGTCGCCGAGCTGAGTGCCAAAGTCGCATTTCAAATAATGCTTCCAGCACCTTTTCTCAGCCAATGAAGGTGGACGCACACTGTGGGCAACGCGATGACATGGGCAGAGGCCACAACCATCTTAGAGAAGGGCATTGAAGTGATTGGCTGGCTTTGTGTGGCGTCACAGTGGGTATAAAAGGCCGTGACCGCCGACCGCCATCTTACTTCTGCCAATCTTAGAATAGGGAGAGGTGCTACTGATTCAGAATAGGGAGAGCGTTAGGCAGGGAAGAAGAAAAAAAAATTGCTTCTCCTGATAGCGCTGTTCACTGTACAGTTAGTGTGCAGTGAAAGGGGAGGATTGTTGTTGTGTGCAGCAGCACTGAAGGTGATTAGGTTGCCTTTTAAGGCTACCTGCTAGCTGCATTGTTTTGTGCACACTGCTGTTCAAACTGCTTTTTTCAAAGCACTCCAACTTTTATTATTTTGTTCTGGTGAGTTACCGAGCGTTCATTTTTTCACACACCGTATAGCGGTGTATGCTCCTCACACACTACCGTGTACCGGCTGGTATCATGGACAAATAGAAGCTATCTGGGTGTGACTCTGGAAAAATAAGCCAAGGAGATTTTCCATTTTTCCAGACCTACACCTTATAAAGCTGTCCGCTTTTCAAACAGATTCGTATATCTGCTGTTTGATCATGGTCAAAACCTGACAGAGACAGCGCATGTCAGTCCGTATACAAATAGACGGAGATTGACAATTTTCCATACAGACACCGTATAGCGGTGTACGCTCCTCACACACTACCGTGTACCGGCTGGTATCACGGACAAATAGAAGTTATCTGGGTGTGACTCTGGAAAAACAAGCCAAGGAGATTTTCCATTTTTCCAGACCTACACCTTAGAGAGCTGTCCACTTTTCAAACAGTTTTGTATATCTGCTGTTTGGTCAAAACTAGACAGAGACAGCATGTGTCATTCCGTATAAACATAGACGGAGATTGACGATTTTCCATACAGACACCGTAGAGAGCTGTCCGATTCTCAAACAGTATTGTATATCTGCCGTTCGCATTACAATAACATCTATACAGAGTCAGCGTGTGTGTGTGCAAATACATATACGGAGATTATTAGTTACACACAAAACGCATACAGCTGTACAGTTCTGATACAGTTCCGTATATCTGCTTGTTGGATTACGGTCAAATACATACTGGGAGAGCGTCTGTGACTAACAAAATATACAGTTGTGGCCAAAAGTATTGACACCCCTGCAATTTTGTCAGATAATACTCAGTTTCTTCCTGAAAATGATGGCAATCACAAATTCTTTGGTATTATTACCTTCATTTAATTTGTCTTAAATGAAAAAACACAAAAGAGAATGAAGCAAAAAGCAAAACATTGATCATTTCACACAAAACTCCAAAAATGGGCCAGACAAAAGTATTGGCACCCTCAGCCTAATACTTGGTTGCACAACCTTTAGCCAAAATAACTGCGACCAACCACTTCCGGTAACCATCAATGAGTTTCTTACAATGCTCTGCTGGAATTTTAGACCATTCTTCTTTGGCAAACTGCTCCAGGTCCCTGATATTTGAAGGGTGCCTTCTCCAAACTGCCATTTTTAGATCTCTCCACAGGTGTTCTATAGGATTCAGGTCTGGACTCATTGCTGGCCACCTTAGAAGTCTCCAGTGCTTTCTCTCAAACCATTTTCTAGTGCTTTTTGAAGTGTGTTTTGGGTCATTGTCCTGCTGGAAGACCCATGACCTCTGAGGGAGACCCAGCTTTCTCACACTGGGCCCTACATTATGCTGCAAAATTTGTTGGTAGTCTTCAGACTTCATAATGCGATGCACACGGTCAAGCAGTCCAGTGCCAGAGGCAGCAAAGCAACCCCAAAACATCAGGGAACCTCCGCCATGTTTGACTGTAGGGACCGTGTTTTTTTCTTTGAATGCCTCTTTTTTTCTCCTGTAAACTCTATGTTGATGCCTTTGCCCAAAAAGCTCTACTTTTGTCTCATCTGACCAGAGAACATTCTTCCAAAACGTTTTAGGCTTTTTCAGGTAAGTTTTGGCAAACTCCAGCCTGGCTTTTTTATGTCTCGGGGTAAGTAGTGGGGTCTTCCTGGGTCTCCTACCATACAGACCCTTTTCATTCAGACGCCGACAGATAGTACGGGTTGACACTATTGTACCCTCGGACTGCGGGGCAGCTTGAACTTGTTTGGATGTTAGTCAAGGTTCTTTATCCAACATCCACACAATCTTGCGTTGAAATCTCTTGTCAATTTTTCTTTTCCGTCCACATCTATGGAGGTTAGCCACAGTGCCATGGGCTTTAAACTTCTTGATGACACTGCGCACGGTAGACACAGGAACATTCAGTTCTTTTGAGATGGACTAGTAGCCTTGAGATTGCTCATGCTTCCTCACAATTTGGTTTCTCAAGTCCTCAGACAGTTCTTTGGTCTTCTTTCTTTTCTCCATGCTCAATGTGGTACACACAAGGACACAGGACAGAGGTTGAGTCAACTTTAATCCATGTCAACTGGCTGCAAGTGTGATTTAGTTATTGCCAACACCTGTTAGGTGCCACAGGTAAGTTACAGGTGCTGTTAATTACACAAATTAGAGAAGCATCACATGATTTTTCGAACAGTGCCAATACTTCTTTTTTATGTTTGGTGTGGAATTATATCCAATTTGGCTTTAGGACAATTCTTTTTGTGTTTTTTAATTTAAGACAAATTAAATGAAGATAATATTACCAAAGAATTTGTGTTTGCAATAATTTTCAGGAAGAAACTGAGTATTATCTGACAAAATTGCAGGGGTGTCAATACGCTTGGCCACAACAGTAGGTTAGATGATACTAGCTTGTGCTAAATTGCCATCTGCAATAGGTAGGTGATGAGCTCCATATGTCGCTTACTGCTACCTATGAAAGATATTACAATATTACTTTTGTGACTCAATGCCTTGGCATCTCTTCTCCAACTTAAATTTAAGATGAATAACATTTTTTGAGGGGCTGCATCTTCCACAAAGAATCATGGCCAGAATTGTGTACCTTTTTCAAACAAAATTCTTAAACCTCTTTAACTCAAATTTTTGGGAAGTCTCTGTTCCCACATAATTTTTAGTGAAATCTGTTATTGAGGGGGCTGTATCTAGGGTGAATTCTTCTTGGAGGGCCCTTCGCAGAATTGAGCCACTCCCAGGGCAAGGCACAAAATGCAAGCATTTTTTTCAAACAAATTTATTCTGCTTCCTTGACAAAATTATAGGACATCTCCCCTGCAGCCTAATTTTTAGTGAAATTAGCTTTATGGGATGACTGCATCTGTGGTTGAATTCTCCAGGGAGAACATTAATCCCCTGCCCAGTCTGGGCGCAAAATCAACCAAAATTCTTCTGCTTACTTGACTAAAATGTTTTGGAACGTCTCCACTTTCACCTAATTTTTAGTGAAATTAATTCAATACAATCCTAAGAGACCGCAGAGTGTCAGGCTGTGTTCACACATGTTGCTTTTTTTTGCATTTTCGCAGCGTTTTTAAACGCGCGATTTTACAGCGAAAACGCAAAAAAAGCATCCCATACAATCCTATGGGATTCCGAAATGGTGTGCTAATGCTGCGGATTTTTCCGCGGCGGAATCATATAGCGGAAAAATACACAGCATGCTCATTAATTTTGCGTAATCGCGGCAATTCTGCCCACATAGGAATGCATTGTTCTGCTTACTTTCCGCATGTGGCTGTGCCCACCATGTGAAAAGTAAGCAGAACATTTGCGGATGGTACCCAGGGTCTGGAGGAGAGGAGATTCTCCTCCAGGCTCTGGGTACCATATCCCTGTAAAAAATAGAATTAAAATAAAAAAATTGTGTTATTCTCAGCTTCCGGCGTCCCTTGCAGCGTCACCAGGCCTCCGCGATGCTCCCGGCAGGTCACATTCCCAATGATGCTTTGCAAAAATGACCTTTGACGACATTGCGGTCTCGCAATACCGTAGTGGTCTCGCGAGACCGCGACATCATCAAAGGTCATTGTTGCAATGCATCACTGGGAACGGGACTTGCCGGGAGCATTGCGATGATCGGGAACGCTGCGCGGGACGTCGGAAGGTGAGAAAAACACAATTTTTTATTTTTTTTATTATTTTTAACATCAGATCTTTTTACTACTGATACTGCATAGGCGGCCTCAATAGTAAAAAGTTGGTCACACTTGTCAAACACGATGTTTGACGAGTGTGACCAACCTGCCAATCACTTTTCCAAGCGATGCTACAGATTGCTTGGAAAACGCTAGTGTTCTGCAAGCTAATTACGCTTGCAAATCGCTAGTTTTTCTGCAGAAAATAGGCGGAAATGAAAATGCAATTTTCTCGCATATTTCCCGTGGAATGGAATTCAGGCATTCCCGCGGAAATTTCTGCGGCAATTTTGCTACGTGTACACATAGCCTCACACATCCTTTTTTCAGCAATTACAGGCTTAGCAGCCTACGATTCGTGGTGGTGAATCAATTTGCTGCTAATCAAATTTCTTTGCAAAATATGTCAGAGTTGGCAAATTCTAATTTAAAATAAATTGATCAACTCTACTAGGTGTGCCATATTCCAGATATATGCAACTATGATTATGTACAAGAGGCGATTCCGCCACCATAGGATTGCATTGAAATGCTCACTTTATGCATTTGGCTATGCCCACCATGCGTAAAGTGAGCACTTCATGTGTGGATGGTACCCAGGGTCTGGAAGAGAGGAGACTCTCCTCCATGCCCTGGGTACCATATTCCTGTAAAAAATAGAATTAAAATAAATAATAGAGATATACTTACCCTATGTCGGCCCCTGGAGTCCTCCCGGGCCCTCAGCGGCGCTGCCAGCAACTTCCGTTCCCAGTGATGCATTGCGCGAATGACCTCTGATGGCTGCTCATTATTTACTGCTCATTTTGTTTTTATCTTAGGTTTTGTCTGTTTAGTGGCCAGTGAGAACATGCTCTTACACGTTGCATGCATAACAACTTTTATTTCAGTTCATCTCTTTAGGTTATTGTAAGTATACAGTGGTATATGTTAGATACTTCCAGCAAGAATATGCACTGGGGAAAACTACCAAAAATACACTTCTGATAAAAATGAAAAACATTGGTAATATCAATTCACTTGTCATGATCCAGACCGGGTTTTTCCTGTCTCTCCTTTTCCCGGTTTGGTCATGTTAGGGGTTAACTTTTCTCTACCTCGTTTTGGTTTCAGGTCTGCTATTTCTCTGCCATGCATCCTGCAGGCAGTGTCAGTCATATTTTCTGCCTACCGCATGTGTAGCTGACTCTGGAGAGCCCCTGGTTTGTCCTGCTGCGTTTAGCTGACTTTGCTTGTGTCTGTGTTCTCTGTCCCTGCCGTCCCGTCTCTGTGTCCTTGTGTGTTTGGACTCCCTTGTATCCGACTCGACTTGGCTTGTACAGTTCAAATTGGTAAGTCTGCAGTCTCAGTGTTTGTGACTGTGTAAGAAGATGGACCAGACCGGGGATATGTCCCTTGCGCCAGGTCCGGAACTGTCAGGCTGTCACCATTGTTGCCCAGGGGAAATCTTTCTGACCCGGACCGACCTTTGCACTCAACAGCAGGGGGCGGGTCTTTAATAAAAGGTGCTGTGCGCAGGAAAGGGATAGGAGACTTGTCAGGAAGACAGAGCGTGCAGCAGGGGAAGGTTGGTGCTCCATCCCTTGAGCATCATGATAGTGCAAGCCCGTGCTGTAGATTCCCCGTGTCCGTTGAAACTGACTGTGCTCTGCCTCCTGTCCATCACTGCATCCCGCTACCGGCTCACACTTGGCATAGTCGGCAGGATGCAGTCCAACAGAATGGAGGTGGCAGACCAAGCAGCTGGGGTGGGTCCTAGGTCTAGTTTACCCCCTGAGGGCGATTTTGAGCAACCTACCGAAGTTCACAGGGAACAATACTATCCTATGGAGCTGGACTGAGGGGATCAGGGGGATGATAAGGTTGCACCCTATGACCCCTGCTTCAGAAGCGGAGGTTGCCATGATATCTCTAGATGGAGAGGTGAGGGATTCTGTCATGCTATGACCCCCCCCCCCGGGAACAAGACACCTTTAACAAAGTGTTACGAAGGAAACCCATGGAGACCCCGCAGATGTAGGGTACTTATGTATGTGCTTATTTTGCCAGGTTCAAAGGAATGGGGAGACTGTGACCCAGTACATGAACGCGCTACAGGAGATTCATACTGCCATTACTAGAAAACACGGCATGGGCTTGGGTCTACTGACATAGTGCTGTGGGATCAGTTGGTGACAGGCTTGCGAGACGTGCTGCTGAAACAAACTTTGTGGGAGTGCTTGCGGGTAAACGCTCGCATGACCTTCTATGATGTGGGGAGCGAAGCATCTGTGACAATGGCCACTGAACCAAGATGGATGGAAGAATTGCAGGAGGAAATTCAGCATATACAAGAAGAGTTGGCTGATTCAAAGAAGAAACCTGCAATTTTACCAAATCCACCTGGGGGCAGAATTGGTCTTGAACCTCTTTGCGAGACAAGAGCGCCACTCCGAGAGGGATTCCCCACATGTTATAACTGCGGAGAAACTGGACATTTGGCTCGGGCGTGCGCACAATGAATAGAACTTATGGTGATAGTATAGTGTTTTTTTATTACTGATAAGTATTGTAGTATTCAGTCACTGTGGTGGTAATATGTGGTCTGGTCATGGTGCGGTGGTATTTGTTTCTTGTATGTGATATTATTCGGTCACTGTGGTGGTAATATATGGTTTGGTCATGGTCTGGCGGTATTGGTTCCTTCTGTGTGGTATTATAGGTCTGGACATGGTGCGGTGGTATTTTTCCCTTGTATATTGGTCATTTTAAAAATTGAAAAATAAAAATATACCTAAATTGTATCACATAGTTTAACAAATATTTAATAGGTTACAGTAGATTAGGGCACAGCCAAAAGAGTCTACCGTGTTATGGTGGTGGCTTAAAAAATCTTTTGGCCAAAACAAAAGCTGCAGGCTATATGTGTAATCTGGTGATGGGAACTGTTAATGTGTGATTGGTGAGAAGTGGAGTTTTTCCAAGAGAGAGCGGTGGGACTTTGGACAGTTCGAGGGGTGGAGCTTGGGCAGAGTCTCAAGGGGGCCCCGAAAATTTTACCAGTATGGGGCCCCGAAATTCCTATTGGCAGCCCTGCCCATAAGAGAAAGGTACCAACAGATTCCACCGCAAATGTACCAAGAGGTGAAAGGAATGCTGACTCAGATGCTACAGAATGGTGTTATCCGAGAGAGTCAGAGCCCGTGGGCTGCTCCCATCATGCTAGTTCTCAACGTCTGCACTGTGTGAGATTCCTATCCGTTACCAAGGATTGAAGAGTCTTTGTCTGCCCTGCGAAGCGCGAAATATTTCTCGTCGTTGGATCTAGCCAGTGGCTATTGGCAAGTGCCGATGTCCGAGCATTACCGAGCAAAGACGGCCTTCATTCTCCCCATGGGTCTATACAAATTCAATCGGATGCCGTTCGGCCTAGCTAATGCTCCTGGTATGTTCCAGAAATTGATGGAGAGGTATTTAGGCATCTTGAACTTTGAGGCCACTCTCATTTATTTAGACGATATATTTGTGTATGCTGCCTCGTTCGAGGAACATCTCCAAACACAGGAACAGGTGTTGAGTTACCTTCAAAGACACAGTTTAAAAGTAAAGCCTCTGAAGTGTCCTATATTTCACACCCAAATTGAGTACTTGGGACATGTCGTCTCTGCTGAAGGGGTGAGACCATCTCATAAGAAAATTGCTGCAGTACAGGATTGACATACTCCGAAGACTGTAAAGGATGTATGGGCTTTCTTGAGGCTTACCCCGTATTATTGGCGTTTCATGAAGAACTTTACTCGCATAGTGAACCCACTGTTAGAACTTTTGAAGGGGGTGCCATCTGGTGCGAAGAACAGAACCATTCCGTGGGGAGAATGCCAGGAGAAAGCATTTCGCGATCTGAAAGGTGGCTTTGACTTAAGCGCCAGTGTTAGCCAATCCAGACTTCTCTCAACCGTTTATACTCCACACTGATGGAAGCCTGCATGGACTCGGAGCTGTACTGTCTCAGATTCAGAAAGGAAAAGAAAGAGTAATTGCCTACGGAAGTCGGTTGGAGAGGTGTCCCTCGCAGAGGAGTTGCTTCTGGATTCTGAAATCTGCAACCGATGACGATGTTCTCGGACCCAGGTTGACACCCCCGTCCGTGGGTAGTCCTCTTCAGGCTCCAGCTCGGTAATCTCTCTTCCTGGATGGCCAAACAGCAGAGTATAAGGAGTGTAACTGGTGGTGCAATGTACTTGTGTTACACCCGGTCCCGGTTCGGGCCCTGCACCTGGTTCTGGCACTGCCCCCAGTTCTAGTCCCTCACCTGCTCCTGCTTTCTACACTGCCACTGTACCTCAGCGAGGTCCCTGCCTGGATCCTTGTGCTCTGTCTGTCTCTCGGCATCCTGCTGTTGCTTCTCTGTCCTGCACTTCCTGGTATGCTGCCAGCAGGCCTTCAGGGAGAGTGCTTAGGGCACGAGCGCTCTTCTCTCTGGTCGCTTAAAGGGACAGCGTGCATTTTTAAATAGCAATTATCCAATGGCAGCGCACTGATTATTATTACTGGCCTCTCCTCGATAAGGAGAGTGCCGGAGCAATGAGTATCTACTCTTACTACATCCAGTTCAGTCTCTGTTCTGTCTGCGCTGCGTTATCAATCCGTTTGCACTTGCTCATACTGTTTGCCTCCACAGAGTATCAGTGACCAGTGTTCTACTATCTCACGCAACATCAGTATCCATCTATTCAAGTGTCATCCCGTTCCACCAATTGCCATCCGAACCCAAGGACTACGTCAAGGTTACTGGAGCCAGGGGGGCGTGGCCTGAGGGACATGTGAGTGGACGCGTGCTGAAGGAGCTCCCGCTCGATATAGGACAGTTTGATAGATTGCAGCCACTATTTAGATGTCAAATTCACATTCCTTGGAGGGGGTGCTGACCCTGACCGCAGGCTCTGTAAATCAGGAGTGCACGAACAAATGGCAGGGAGGAAAGGAGGCAGAAGGCCGGCTGGGGAGTCGGAGAAGAAAGCACAAGATGGCGCCGGCGGGGAGGACGTAATGATGGCGGGCCCGGAGGAGGATGGGGGAATCCCCAAGAAGTCAGATGCCGCATCTAAGCTGCGGAGGTTCGCCAGGCTGGAGGAAGACACTCAGAGCCCGGCACATGCAGGTGGAGGTCAGCCTGCGGAGGAGCCAGAGGAATCTGGTGTGGAGGAGGGTGAGGAGAGTGACTGCGGGAGCCGGGAGGAAGAGCAAGGAATCATGAGGTGGGAGAGTGGAGGTGAGCTGGGGAAATGTAAGCAGCAAATGGGGGGGATGGTGATCCCAGAGGAGCCCACATTAAAAGACTTGTTCAGGCTGGCACTGCACTCTCACACTACTATTACTGATGTGGCAGCACAGCTGGGGGTCCTGCAGGCCAGCATGTCTAAGTTACAACACTCTATGCGTGTCACTAAGGAGAGGATGGGGGAAGCTGAGAAACGTATTAGCACTGTGGAAGATACTATCACAAAATCTGACAAGCAGCATCAGCGTATGGCCACTGCAATATCAGCTGTGCAGGCAAAGACTGATGACCTAGAGAACAGGTCAAGACGCAACAATGTGCGGATCATTGGGGTGCCGGAAAAAAACGAAGGCTCTGCGCCCACCGAGTTCTTTGAACAGTGTCTGTTAAACACTATTGGCCAGAATAACCTGTCCCGTTTATACACCGTGGAAAGAGCTCACCGCGTTCCCGTGTTTCCCCTCCCCCCTGGTCGTCCCCCAAGACAAGGTTCTGCATTATCGGGACAGGGATGTTATTCTTCGCTTTTCCAAGAATCATCCGGACCTGAAAATCAACGGCTCCAGGATTTCCATTTACCTGGACTTCTCTATGGAGGTTCAAAAGCAAAGGACCAAATTCGTTGACATTAAGAAGAGGTTGAGAGCTCTGGGTGTGCCGTACGCAATGCTATATCCGGCTAAACTAAGAGTGGTAGATGAGGACATTGTCCATTTCTTCCCGGATGCAAAGGAGGCCCTCAACTGGCTGGACAGCAACGAGACGCGTCTCCGCAAGGTGAATTCTAAGGACTCCGCTGGCTGACTGAGCTGACTTGTCCTTTAATCGGGACCGGACTTGTCCTTTAATCAGGATGGGATCCTACATATATCCACTCTTCCTTCCTGTATACCTTTTTCTCAGGAGGAGGACCCTCCCTCTCATTTTGGGAAATAATCTTGCTGTGCTTTGGAGGGGGAGGGAGAAATTTTCCTACCTCTTTCTATTTTTCTAGTTCACATGTTCTAGACATGTTGAAGGTATTTAACAGAATGTTAATGTGAATGTTTTATGGTTAACTGTTGAGAATTGTTTGGCTGCAATCACTAGTCATATGCTACTCCCAGAGGTTGGGGAGTAAAGCGGGCTTGCTTCGGTGAAGTGGATACTCTGAATCGGATAAAGTACGCCCTCTCCTCCGTGACACCTGGAGGAGATGGAAAGCTTGAGTTGGGTGAAGTTTGGGTATGGTGTTGGTGGGGGTGGGGGGTAAGTTAAATTATTGTCTACTAGCTGAAGAGCCCGGCGCTGCCCGGGCATAGTAACTAACTGTGGTTAGTTATAACAAATTATAATTATCCTCCATCCCATAGTCCCGTGCCCATTTACCCATCATACATATCCTCCATCCCATAGTCGAGTGCTCATATACCCATCACACATCCTCCATCCCATAGGCCTGTGCCCATATACCCATCATACATATTCTCCATCCCATAGTCCCATGCCCATATACCCATCATACATATTCGCCATCCCATAGTCGAGTGCCCATATACCCATCACACATCCTTCATCTCATAGTCCCATGCCCATATACATATCTGCCATCCCATAGTCCCGTGCCCATATACCCGTCAAACATATCCTCCATCCCATAGTCCCGTGCCCATATACATATCTGCCATCCCATAGTCCCGTGCCCATATACTCGTCAAACATATCCTCCATCCCATAGTCAAGTGCTCATATACCTATCGTACATATTCTCATCCCATAGTCCCATGCCCATATACCCATCATACATATTCGCCATCCCATAGTCGAGTGCCCATATACCCATCACACATCCTTCATCTCATAGTCCCATGCCCATATACCCATCATACATATCCTCCATCCCATAGTCCCATGCCCATATACCCATCATACATATCCGCCATCTCATAGTCCCGTGCCCATATACCCATCATACATATCCTCCATCCCATAGTCCAGTGCCCATATACCCATCACACATCCTCCATCCCATAGTCCCGTGCCCATATACATATCTGCCATCCCATAGTCCCGTGCCCATATACCCGTCAAACATATCCTCCATCCCATAGTCAAGTGCTCATATACCTATCGTACATATTCTCCATCCCATAGTCCCATGCCCATATACCCATCATACATATTCGCCATCCCATAGTCGAGTGCCCATATACCCATCACACATCCTTCATCTCATAGTCCCATGCCCATATACCCATCATACATATCCTCCATCCCATAGTCCCGTGCCCATATACCCATCATACATATCCGCCATCTCATAGCCCCGTGCCCATATACCCGTCATACATATCCTCCATCCCATAGTCCAGTGCCCATATACCCATCACAGATCCTCCATCCCATAGTCCCGTGCCCATATACCCATCACACATCCTCCATCCCATAGTCCCATGCCCATATACATATCCGCCATCCCATAGTCCCGTGCTCATATACCCGTCATACATATCCTCCATCCCATAGTCCAGTGCCCATGTACCCATCACAGATCCTCCATCCCATAGTCCCGTGCCCATATACCCATCACACATCCTCCATCCCATAGTCCCATGCCCATATACATATCCGCCATCCCATAGTCCCGTGCTCATATACCCGTCATACATATCCTCCATCCCATAGTCCAGTGCCCATATACCCATCACACATCCTCCATCCCATAGTCAACCATTGTGACATCATAATGAGCGGCGGCAGGGCTTGCAACCTATGATGACATCAGCGTCGCCATGGCAACCATTGTGACATCATAATGAGGGGCGGGGCTTGATACGCACACACTGCTTCCCCAGTATGCAAATAGGGGCATTATGACATCATAATGAGGGGCGGGGCTTGACGCACACACACTTTTTCCCCCAGTATGTAGATAGGGGCAAAATTGTTTGGTGAATTGGAATGCGCGGGGTTAAAATTTCGCCTCACAGCATAGCTTAGGACGTTCTCGGGGTCCAGACGTGTGACTGTGCCAAATTTTGTGGCTGTAGCTGCGACGGTGCGGATGCCTATCCCGGACATATACACATACACACACACACACACACACACATACACACTTTGAGCTTTATATATTAGATGTCACACAGGTTTGAGTGGAGACAGCCTTACTAATTCACAATTGTGGAAATGGATGGCACGGTATTTGGGGCTGCAGGGTAATGGTGGATAAAATAAAGATAATAAGTTGGAACGTTAGGGGGTTGGCGTCCGGATTAAAAAGACAGGCAATGTTTACGTTCTTGCTCGATGCCAAACCTGCAGTCATATGCTTGTAAGAGACCCACTTGATAGAGAGTAGAACGCATCTTCTGAAAAAAGGGTGGCTGCAGGCGGGGTATCATGCAACATATTCCTCATACTCACGGGGGGGTCAGTGTTCTTGTTCGCACAGGTATGCCTTTTGAACAGTGTAAAGTGATTATAGACCCGCTGGGACGGTTCGTATGCTTGCTACGTAAATTGTCTGGTATACTGATGTTACTGATCTCGATATATATCCCTCCGCCGTATTGTGGGAAATTGCTGTACAAGGTCAAGGAGGTGGTGGGCGATTTCCCGGGGATTCCCTTTCTGATAATTGGCGACTTCAACAATGTTCCTGATGCCCATTGGGACAGGGGTGGTCTGGAGGCACGGAGACCGGGTGGTAATTGCACCCCCTTTGGGGCGGTTCTGAAGGAGACTGCACTAATAGACATATGGAGAATCCATCACCCCGGAACCTATAAGTACTCCTGCTTTTCGTCCGCCTCTGCCTCGCTGTCCAGGATTGATCTGGCTCTGGGGAATGGTCCGATGTTAAGTCTAGTGGGTGAGGTAACTTATTTGGCTAGAACTCTGTCGGATCACTCGCCTATGTGTGTGGTGTTTCAGGGGCAGGGCTCCGAATTTTCCAGGAGACCCCTGTGGAGGCTAAATCCGTTCTGGCTGCAGCTGATTGATCTGGACTGCCATGTGGGGGCTGACCTGACGGAGTTCTTTAAAATTAATATGGGCTCGGCCTCGGTATTAATGGTATTGGAAACCAGGAAGGCCTACTTTAGAGGGCTGTGCATTAAAGACATATCGCTAGCTAAGACCGAGATGGGCAGGAGAGACCAGGAATTGATTAGGTCATTAGAGGGAGCAGAGGCGGCACTAATTGAGGAGCAAACCCCTGAGGCCCAGGACCATTTGAGATCAGCGCAGAGAGAGGTTTGTAATATGACTATGAAAACTGCAGAGAGGAAAAGGCTGTTCTGCACAATGAAGTTTTTCGAGGAGGGAGAGAGAGCGGGTCCACTTCTGTCCAGGGTGGTGGTGGCCCAAAGGGAATCGGCGTATATTGCTAATTTAAAGTGGAAAGACGGATGTGAGCATACAGGCAGTAGGGCCATACTGGAGGTGATGATGGGATTTTACTCCAATCTGTACCAGTCACACGTGCAACCGTCGGAGGAGGAAATTGATAACTTTTTAGTGGGGGTGCAGCTTCCACGACTCTCACTAGCGGAGCAGGCTTCTTGAGGAGCCCTTTGATATGGAGGAACTTGAGGCAGCTCTGGCCTCTGTACCTAGTGACTGGGCCCCGGGGGGGGACGATATCCCAGGGGAAGTCTACAAAAAATACAAGGAGGTGTTGCTTCCCAAGTTGATGGAGGTTTACTCTGCGGGTTTGGCGGGGGGGGGGCTGCCCCGTTCCATGCGAGAAGCGATAATTGTTGTCCTACCAAAGCAGGGAAAAGATTTGATGGACCCAGCTTCATATCGTCTGATCTCTTTGTTGACCACTGACATTAAGTTATTGGCCAAAATGCTGGCGAACCGACTTAACAAGGTCATTGAATCCCTAATTCACCAAGACCAGTCAGGGTTTATGCCCAATAAATCTACAGCTCTAAATCTCCGGCGATTATACTTAAACATGCAGGCGAGGGTGGATAATGTGGGACCCAGGGTAATAGTTTTCCTAGATGCCGCTAAGGCGTTTGACAGTGTGGAGTGGAGGTATTTGTGGTCGGTAATGAGAACCATGGGATTTGGTGATCAGTTTGTGAGTTGGGTGCGTTTGCGATATACATCCCCTAGTGCTAAAATTCGGGTTAATGGTTTGCTGTCTGAGAGTTTCTCCCTATATAGGGGAACGAGGCAGGGGTGTCCCCTGTCCCCCCTGCTGTTTGCGATTGCGGTAGAGCCGTTAGCGGCAAAGATTCGCGGTACTACGGATATCCGGGGATTCCAATATGGCTGCCACGTAGAGAAAGTGGCTTTATACTCGGATGATGTGCTGCTGTTTCTGGCTGACACGAGCGACTCCCTGAGTTCGGCTATGGCAGTTATTGGTAAATTCGGCTCTATTTCTGAACTGACTATCAACTGGGATAAATCCGTGTTGCTTCCCGTGGACTCGGCTGCTCCCCTGGCGCTAGACCCTGGGACCCCTTTGAGGGTGGTTAGTGAGTTTAAATATTTGGGCATTGTGGTCTCGGCTAAATTGGAGGAATATGAATGGCTTAATGTTAGCGAGGCGTTTGACTAGGGTTTTCCCGGAGTGGACCCTCTGGACCGTGGCACCGAGGGACCCCAGACGAGCAACCTGGTGGAACCGCCCCCTATACAGGGAGCGTTAGGCGCAAGCCCAGGGGTTCGAATACCACGGTAGCCGGAACCAAGAGGGGCGGCTCAGACTGGACTGGAGTGAGATAGGCAGGAGGCTGAAACGTGGGTAAACAGGACCGGAACCAGACTGCAGAAACCAGGCACAGGAAGGCGGCCTATGGCGCATGCGCAGGAGTCGCAGAGACGTCACAGGCCGCAGACCGATCAGATAAGGACGCGGCGCTGGAGGGAGGAAGGCTGCGGTGCAGGCAGGTACGTTGGAGCGCGTGCGACAGGGGCCGTGGCATGGCGCGAGGTGGGGGCCGTGACACTTAATCTTACCCCCTTATCAATAAGTTTCAACAAAAAATTGGAGCATGGAAGAAACTATTCCTGTCTGTGGCAGGTAGAGCAAATTTATTAAAAATGTTTCTCATGCCCCAGCTCCTATATATACTTCATAATATGCCTGTCTGGTTGGCGCAAAGTAAATTCTACCAGATTGATTCTCTTTTCCGGGACTTGATCTGGAAGGGTAGCAGGGCACGCATTAAACTTGAACATCAACAGAGGTCAAAAGAGGAGGGGGGCCTGGCAATCCCAAACCCGTGGGTTTATTATGTGTCATCCCAATGTCAGATTATGGTGGGGTGGGGGGAGCCAACTCAATCTACATTGGCCGGGAAGGTACTTGAGTTTATAGTGGGCAGAGGTCCGCTGCTGGCTAGTCTAGAGGCTGGTAGGTTCCGGGTGAACCCTAAAAGGCTCCAGACGATCGCTATGGTGGACAAGATTTGGCAAAGAGTTAGACAATGGAGGGGCATTACCGAGTTCACGCGCTTTTCGTCAGTTTGGTTTGATCCGAGACAGGTGGAGTTAATACGTCTGAGGGGATTTGTTCAATGGAGAAGGGTCGGGATATGGTTTGTGTCACAGCTGTTGGTTGACGGCATGCTTAAGACTTTTGACGAGATCAGGAGGGAGTTCCCTCTTAGTCAATCTCTCTTCTTTCAATATCTGCAGCTGTGGCATGCAGTCGATCGACAGCTTAAAACATCAAGAATAGTGGTGCAATCAGATGTGATGGTGAATCTTATAGGGTCACTGAGGGGCACTAGGGGTTTTATCTCCCTCGTATATAGGGGTTTTTTGGATTCATTCCTAGTAAGGAACCCGGCTAAGTCCAGAGAAAAATGGGAGGAGGATGTGGGACCAATCTCAGATTCTCAGTGGGAGAGCGTATTACAATTCATCCCCAAGGTCTCTATGAGTGAAGCCAGGAGAGTCTCACAACTCTACCTAATACATAGGGTATACAGGACCCCGGTCTGGATGAAGAGGGCAGGCCTGAGGGGAGATTCTTGCTGCCCGCGTTGCTCTGAGGATGGGGCAGATCTCCTACATATGATGTGGTCCTGCCCTGCCCTACAGAACTTTTGGGTACAAACACTTAATCTGACTCAGGAGGTAATGGGAGTGGATCTTATAAGGAACCCGCTGACGTGTGTATTGGGATGCATGGAGGATATTGCAGTTGATGAGTGGGGGAAGCTGACCATAGTCAGGATCCTATATGCTGCCAGAAAGCTCATTGCGGCCCACTGGTTAGATGACAAACCGCCAGTTAGACAAGAACTGATTAATAAGGTTAACTTTATTATTTTGATGGAACAGAACATATATGCGAAAAGAGGTCAACACATGCAGTTTGAGAATGTGGGGGGTGACTGGAAGGAGCGCCCAGGCCTGGCTTCGGAGGCTCTTATAAGAGAAAAAATGCGTCTACCTACGCGCCCTTGACCCTCTGTGTTGGTACTTTAAACAGGGATCTTAAGTGGCAGTCTCGAAAAAAGATTTAAAATGTGACATGGTGTGTGATAAATGCAATGATTTAAAGGGATGGGGTTAGGGTGGATGGGGGGAGGGTAGGGGATTTAGGATGTAAGTATAGAGTTATCGCCTGTCAGGTTGAACATGGTTTATATTATATGCTAAAGTTAAATGTATTGTCAAAGTTTCATGCTGACAACTTTTAAATAAAAATCATCTGATTTAAAAAAAAAAAAAAAAAGGTTACTGGAGCCAGCTTCCTATCATCTACCCGGAACCTGACCTTCCTTACAAATGCCAGCTTCACCATGGATTCCCAGTGTCTGCCGGTCAGCACCATCAGACCTGTTATATCTGTTACCCGTTTGTTCTGCTGGGACAGCTGCCTCGTGTCCAGGGTCTAGCACCGGTAGCACCTGTGTCCACCAGGTATTCCATTCTGGTCCTGTTCGAGGGACTTTACTACTGATACCTGGGGCTCACTAGTCATGCCCCCTTCGGAGCCCCTGGACCGTGGTCCCGAGGTTCCACTCTAAAAATAAAAAACGAATGTGAACTTTACCATCTGTGCCTCCGCTTCCATTAGTTACAATTCGGTTGTTGTACACCCACACTAACTCAGCTACGAACTCAGGCCACCAGTCTTCCTCCAGCGTCCTTAACATCTGAATCAGGGTGCGGTTGAACCATTCACAGGCTCCATATCACTTTCCCAAGAAAACAGCCACCTTGATCGGAGTGGATTCGCTTTGGGCAGCTGTACACCTGAATGAAGTTCTTGCAGATGGTATGTGCAACGGATTCAGCAGTTTGATCACGTGTCGTGGTCACAACGGCAAACTTCTTGAAGTGGTCCATCATCACCAGACAATGTTCCATAACATGTTTCCACCATGCTTTTGACATACTTGATGTATGTTTTGGCAAAATATAGAGGGGCTTAGATGTTTTTCTTTGTATGGAAAGGCTTCTGTCTTGCCACACGACCCTAAAAGCCACACATGGGAAGAATATGGGTGATTGTTGTCACATGCAATACACAACTAGAACTTCTCAGAAATTTCTGCAGCAATTTTTATGCTGCTGTAGGCTTCTTGGCAGCCTCCTGGTTGAATTCTTTTCATTAATTTTTGAGGGATGTCCACTTCTAGGTAATGTCATTGTTGTGCCAAACATTTAAACCTCTTCTTGATTACTCTCTTCATATTATACATTATGTAATGCCGTAGCCATTTTTTGTACCATTCTCCTGACGGATAACTTTCAACAATTAGATTCCTTTCCTGTGTTGCAAGCTGTTTATGGACAATGGCATTTGCAGTCAAATGCATATCACGTAGTGGCACTGGCAAGGTACTGTGAGCACCTACCTTACCCTGTAAACTAGGGGCACCCTAGTCTATCCCTGTCCCCAGAATCTCAAACTAAAGCTTTGCTCCAAACTTGACCCTTATCTGATCCCTCCCCCACCCAGGGAGGTGAGGGGACAAAGTGTGTAGGAAAACACTAACCAGGCAGACATGGGTAAACAGACAGGGATAGAAGAAAACTACAATCATGCAAATACATTCACAAAACAGCAGAGTGGGAAAAGGGGAGGCTTAGGAAGGGAAAACCAAATTTGAGAGGATAAGGATAAACAAGAAAACCAGCTCCAAGCACCAATCTCCATAAAAACTCTCCAACCACCTACTCCAAACACGGAACTCTCTCCTTCAACTCCAAACCAGGAAGTAAAACTATCACTGGCAACTCCCAAGTGCCAGTGGTGAGCTTATAAATTAGAGAAGAGTGGTTAATGCAGAATAGCTGATTGACCTGTAGGTTTGGATTTCTTTTTTGCTAATAATAAAGACCTTCATTTAACCCCTTTCTGCCATGAAACGTACTATCCCGTCCATGTGCCCTGGGACTTAATTCCCAGGGACGGGATAGTACGTGATAGCGATCAGCGGCACCCACATGGTGAGCGCCGCTGATCGCGGCCGGGTGTCAGCTGATTATCACAGCTGACACCCGGCACAATGTGTCAGGGGCAGTCACGGACCGCCCCCCGACACGTTAACCCCTTGGACGCGGCGATCAAACATGATCGCGGTGTACCGGGGGTTAAAGGGAAGCATCGGCAGGGAGGGGGCTCCCTCCGTGCTTCCCTGAGCCCCCCACGGCAGCGCAATGTGCAGCGCTGCTGCGGGGGGCTCCTTCCCTGCAGGCCCCCGAATCCAAGATGGCGACGGGGACCTTCGGGGGCCTGCAGGGAGCCGGCTTCCTCAGTGCCTGCAAAGCGCAGGCAAGGAGAAAGCCTGTGTAGTGCCTGTGACAGATCGCTGATCTGTCACAGTGATCTGTAATGTGACAGATCAGCGATCTGTCACAGGACAGTGATGTCCCACCTGGGACAATGTAATAAAGTTAAAAAAAAAAAAAGTGTTAAAATAATTTTAAAAAATCGCCAAATAAATTAGAAAAAAAAAAAATATTCCCCCCAATAAATTCATTTTTTGGAAATAAAAAAAACAAAAGGAATAAAAGTACACATATTTGGTATCGCCGCATCCGTAACGACCTGCCCTATAAAACTGTCCCATTAGTTAACCTCCTTAGCGAACCCCTTAAAAAATAAAAATAAAAAACGAAGCAAAAAATAATGATTTATTATCATACCACCGAACAAAAAGTGCAATAACATGCGATCAAAAAGACCCATATAAATATCCATGGTAACACTGAAAACGTCATCTTGTCCCGCAAAAAACGAGCCACTTACAGCATCATCAGCCAAAAAATAAAAAAGTTATAGCTCGCAGAATAAAGCGATGCAAAAATAATTATTTTTTATATAAAATAGTTTTCATTGCATAAAACCGACAAAACATAAAAAACGACCTAAATGAGGTATCACTGTAACCTTACTGACCTGAAGAATAAAGACGCTTTATCAATTTTATCACACACGGAACGTGTAAACGCACCCCCCCAAAAGAAATTCATGAAACGCTGGTTTTTGTTCATTCTGCGTCCCAAAAATCGGAATAAAAAGCGATCAAAAAATGTCACATGCCCGAAAATGGTACCAATAAAAACGTCAACTCGTCCCGCAAAAAATAAGACCTCACATGACTCGGTGGATCAAAATACGGAAAAATTATAGCTCTCAATATGTGGTGATGCAAAAACTATTTTTACAATAAAAAGCGTCTTTTAGCGTGTGACAGCTGCCAAACATAAAAACCGCCGTAAATAGTAAATCAAACCCCCTGTTATCACCCTCTTAGTTAGGGAAAAATAATAAAATTAAAAGAAAATGTATTTATTTCCATTTTCCCATTAGGGTAAGGGTTAGGGCTAGGGTTAGGGCCAGGGCTAGGGTTAGGGCTAGGGTTAGGGTTAGGGCTAGGGCTATGGTTAGGGCTGAGATTAGGGTTAGGGGTGTGTTGGGGTTAGGGTTGGAGATAGAATTGGGGGTTACCACTGTTTGGGCACATCAGGTGCTCTCCAAATGCAACATGGCGTCTGATCACATTTCCAGCCAATTCTGAGTTGAAAAAGTCAAATGGTGCTCCTTCCCTTCCAAGCTCTGCCATGCGCCCAAACAGTATTTTACCCCCACATATAGGGTATCAGCCTACTCAGGACAAATTGCAAAACAACTTTTGGGGTCCAATTTCTCCTGTTACCCTTGGGAAAATAAAAAATTGGGGGCAAAAATATCATTTTTGTGGAAAAAAATGATCTTTTTATTTTCACGTCCGGGCGTTATAAACTTCTGTGAAGCACTTGGGGGTTCAAAGTGCTCACCACACATCTAGATAAGTTCCGTGGGGGGTCTAGTTTCCAAAATGGGGTCACTTGTGGGGAGTTTCAATAGTTTAGGTACATCAGGGGCTCTCCAAACGCACATGACACCCGCAGACCATTCCATCAAAGTCTGCATTCCAAAACGTCACTACTTCCCGTCCGAGACCCGACGTGTGCCCATACAGTAGTTTTCTCCCACCTATGGGTATCAGCGTACTCAGGACAAATTGGACAACAACTTTTGAGGTCCAATTTCTCCAGTTACCCTTGGGAAAATAAAAAAATTGGGGACTAATTGATCATGCTTGTGGAAAAAATACGATTTTTTTATTTTAATGCCTGGGCATTATAAACTTCTGTGAAGCCCTTGGGGGTTCAAAGTGCTCACCACACATCTAGATAAGTTCCTTAGGGGGTGTAGTTTCCAAAATGGGGTCATTTCCACTGTTTAGGTACATCAGGGGCTCTCCAAAAGCAACATGACACCCGCAGACCATTCCATCAAAGTCTGCATTCCAAAACGTCACTACTTCCCTTCCGAGACCCGACGTGTGCCCATACAGTAGTTTTCTCCCACATATGGGGTATCAGCATACTCAGGACAAATTCAACAACAACTTTTGGGGTCTAATTTCTCCTGGTACCCTTGGGAAAATAAAAAAAATGATGACTAAAAGATCATGCTTGTGGAAAAAATACGATTTTTTTTATTTTCACGACCGGGCGTTATAAACTTCTGTGAAGCACTGGAGGGATCAAAGTGCTCACCACACATCTAGATAACTTCCTTGGGGGTCTAGTTTCCAAAATGATGTCATTTGTGGGGGTTTCCACTGTTTTGGTACATCAGGGGTTTTCCAATCGCGACATGGTGTCCGATCTCAATTCCAGCGAAATACGTCAAATGGCGCTGCTTCCCTTCCGAGCTCTGCTATGCGCCCAAATAGTGGTTTACCCCCACATGTGAGGTATCAGCGTACTCAGGACAAATTGCACAATAACTTTTAGGGTCCTGTTACCCTTGGAAAAATAAGAATTGAGGGTGAAAAGATCATTTTTGTGGAAAAAATATGATTTTTTTAATTGTACGGCTGTATGTTATAAACTTCTGTGAAGTCCTTGTGGGTTCAAAGTTCTCACCACATATCTAGATAAGTTCCTAGGGGGGTCTAGTTTCCAAAATGGGGTCACTTCTGGGGGGTTTCCACTGTTTAGGTACATCAGGGGCTCTCCAAACGTGACATGGCGTCCGATCAGAATTCCAGCCAATTTTGCATTTAAAAAGTCAAACGGTGCTCCTTCCCTTCTGAGCTCAGCCATGCGCCGAAACAGTGGTTCCCCCACACATATCAGGTATCAGTGTACTCAGGACAAATTGCACAATAAATTTTGCAGTCCAGTTTCTCCTGCTACCCTTGGTAAAATAAAAAAAATTGAATCTGAAGTATTTTTTTTGTGAAAAAAAGTTAAATGTTCATTTTTTTTAAATATTCAAAAAATTCCTGTGACGCACCTAAAGGGTTAATAAACTTTTTGAATGTGGTTTTGAGCACCTTAAGGGGTGCAGTTTTTAGAATGGTGTCACTTTTGGGTATTTTCTATCATATAGACCCCTCAAAGTGGCTTAAAATGTGATGTGGTCTGTAAAAATAAAATGGTGTTGCAAAAATGAGAAATCGCTGGTCAATTTTTAACCCTTAGGCTACTTTCACACATCAGGTTTTCGGCGTCAGGCGCGATCCGGCGTCGTGCCGGAATGCCGGATCCGGCAAATGTTTTGTAAAACCTGAAGTGCCGGATCCGGTTTTCTGCCGGATCCGTCTTGTTCTTGACAGACAAAACCGGATCCGTCTCATCCGGTTCATCCGTTTTTCTATCCGGTTTTTCGCCGGATCCGGTTTTTAAAATTGACCCTTGTGGCCTTCCGAACGGGATTGGCTACTGGAAAACTAGATATAGCATGTTCCTACAGCCCTTCTTTGACAGGTTGTAGAGAAGAAAGTGCAGGTTGGAGAGAAGAGCAAGTTACTGGCGAAGATGGATGTTGTCATTGGAAATATTACCACTAGAAGTTCTGTGACGGTTTCAGGGACAATTTTCCACTATACTTTATGTCACCTCAAGGCAGAGTACACTGGGATGACAGAGTGTGAAAGATTTGTGCCCTAAACTTGTGTACCTTCTGGACCAACAGTAAATACCTTTGCCAACCAAAGTTGGCTATCTTGTCATGGTCTTACTATTTTTACCTTTAGGCCACAGGTGTGTACCTGGTTGTGTTTTATGCAAAGTATTTCACCTTTTAACAAAAGTTGTGTACATTGTTAGGAAATCACCAACAATAAACACAACTTTTTAGGTGAAATACTTTGCTTCAAACACAACCAGGAATACAACTGTGGCAAAAAGCTAAAATTTACCCACAGTTATATACCTGGTTTTGAATACCTTTTTACCTTTGAAATACCCTGTATGTAACCTTTTTTTAAAACATAGTTCGCCGCAGAAAGAAATGACAGACAACCATTGTGAAACGATAATTTAACTTTTATTTAAATTTTTTTTTTTTTTTGTTTTTAAAGTGCAAAAAACTTTTTTAATAAAGGTTTTAAACCCAATGGGCATTTTTATTACAAAAAAAAAACATTACAAATCGGTATACTGTGGGGTGGAAATACTGCTGGAGGGGCTGCGGGACACTTCGACACTGGGTGTGTGGAGAGAGGACTGGGATCGTGGTGGGGAAGGAACAGTTAGAAGTGAAGGTGTGGAAAAAGCTACAGAAAGGGTGGACATGTGGGAGGCAGAAGAGGTGGTGGGCGGTGGAGTGGAGGGTTGGGCAGGGACTGTAGGAGCAGATGATGTTGATGGAAAGTTGTATGGGGAAAGAGTTTGGTACGGGGAAGGAGTTTGGTACGGGGCAGGTTGCTGGAAGTGGGGAGATGTCTGGTACTGGTGAGGTTGCTGGTATGTAATAGGAGGGGGAGGATGGAAAGTGGCTGGAGGGGGTGCAGATGTAATAGGAGGGGGAGGATGGAAAGTGGCTGGAGGGGGTGCAGATGTAATAGGAGGGGGAGGATGGAAAGTGGCTGGAGGGGGTGCAGGTGGAGGAACTACAGTGGTGGGAGGTGGAGGTTGGGAGGTAACCTGCTGTAGAGCACCGTGGCATGAATGCATTACATGCATCTGCTGGGTAGGAGATAGTGTTGCCATGCGCTCCACAACAGACCTGAAAAAGGTGTGGTTTGGCGAAGATCTTGCTTCTGAATGCATGGTTTGCAGAAGTGTCTTCACCTCCAGAATGCTGGAGTTGATCTGCTGAAAGCCTGCGGAGATTTGCTCTGACAAGACTTTGAGACAGTTCTGGAAAGATGCATTCAGATGCAAGAACTCTTGCGCATAACTCTTTTCCTGACCCCTCTGCCGCTGCCGCCCAGTACCCGCAGGTGTACTAGAGGTGGCAGGGGCAGAAGGGTGGGGTAAAGGGAAAGCGATCTCCTCACCAGCAGCTTCATGTAATGTAGGCGGCCACGATGCTCCTGTGCTGGTGGATGGGACAGATGGGTCGAATGTGTGGGAAGGCTGGGAAGGTGCAGATGTACCGGGGCGGTCGAAGTGTCCCTCAGTGCCGGTCTCCTCAGGGATCGCCTCAGAAGGGTCCAATCGTGCAGGCTCCCGAGTGCTGCTCACCGTGCTGTGTAATAAAGAGAAAAAAAAACAATTAAAATACTGACATGGTATGGCCCTGGCTGAAAAAAAAAGTTACATCTAACATTTTTTTCACATGTGGTGTGTAATATTTACCTTCTGGTGAGCATTGTTTCCCGGAGGAACGACAGGGCTTCTGCGTACTTGTACTTGCTCCTGCGTCCTCCAGATCCACTCGGGGCCCGCATCTCTTTATTGAACTCCTTCTTTAAACGATCCCTCACAGACCGCCACCGATTCACAATTCTGTTCCCTGAAACGAGAAAGGAGTGGTTAGTATACAACATCAGTGTTTCACAAACTCCAGTCCTCATGGTCCCCAGGGGTCATGTTTTCAGGATTTCCATAGTAAATAGAAATCCTGAACACATGATCCGTGGGGACCACGAGGACTGGAGTTCGGGAAACACTGGTTTACATCAAGCAACCGGTACTGTATATACTTACGCTCTTTAATCTGGGCCCGAGCTTTGAGGTCCTCCCAGCGGCCCACAAGGAGAGAACAGATTTCCTCCCAGAGTCGTCGGGTAACAATCAGGTCAGCGTGGCGGCGGTCAGCCATATTCCAGAGCGGCTCCCTTTCTCTGACGAGATCGATGAGGCGGTCCACATCAATCCCTCCATCCTCACCGTCAGAGTCGGGAGCACGCTGTGAAGGCTGTTAAAGAAAAAGACAAAAATAACATAATTAGCCTCCACAAAAGAAATGAAATAAAAAGTGCAAAAAAACAAAGCAAAAATATTTATACTTACACGCTGGTGACCGCCGCGTTGCTGTCGCCGACGACCCTGGGAGGCACTGCGAGGACCTCTTGGCCGAGCACCAGATTGGGAAGACTAGAGAAGAAAACAAAAAATGTTATGTGTTTGGATGTAGGCATTTGTTTGCTGTGTGTGGTCTGCAGAACATTGTTTTCTATGTGTTGTGTGTAGTGTGATGTTGTGTTTCTGCGTTTGATGCAAAATACTTACGAATTGTGAGCCCACTCCAGGTGTCTGTCCACCCCTTCCTTCTTCTTCTGGGAGCTCCTCTTCATCTTGTGATTCCTGTTTTGAAATAAAAGGCAATGAATAGACATATATTACAGAGATGATGGATTTTGGAAATAAAAACTTACCGTCAAACGCTTACGATGCGAGGGAGGGCTCCCAGAAGAAGATGTGCTGTCCTGTTGATGGCCAGACTCCATGGCTGTGGGTATTGCTGCTGCCAGTGATGCCATTTCTGCTGCTGCTGCTGCATCTCTTTGGCGGCTGTTGAATAAAGAGAAACAAAGGGCCAATGAATATCTTGATATTCCATGGCCCTAGTTTGGAGGAATGGGGGATTTGATAATTACCGTCTCTCATCTGCTTCTGGACTCCCCTCCCGTTGTTCAGCATGCTGCTCCATTTGGGGTGGTGCTGATGGTGCTGCTGCTGCAGATGTCTGCTGCCTTCTCCTGCTCCTGGTTCTTGGCTTGGGTGGCATGTTGGGTGTGGCTGAGGGTCCCATTGTCTTGCTTTTATATATCTCCTGTGGGCAGAGCTACTGAGCATGCTCAGACAAAAAAAACGGATCCGGCCGCCGGATCAGGCTTTCGCCGGATCCGGCGCATTGCGGCGCTCATAGGCTTTCATTGTGTGAAAAAGCCGGACGCGCCGGATCCGGCGGGTACGGCTTTTTCGCCGGAGACAAAAAACGTTACAGTAGACGTTTTTCCAGACGCCGGATCGCGACACATTGCGACACATTGCCGGATCCGGCGAAAACCGGATGAAACGCATGGCCATCCGGCGCGATCCGGCGCAAATGCAAGTCAATGGGGGGGAAACCGGATCCGGCATTGCATTTCGCCGGATCCGGTTTCTGTCAAAAGCGACGGATCGCGCCTGACGGCGAAAACCTGATGTGTGAAAGAGGCCTTCTAACTTCCTAACAAAAAAAAATTTTGGTTCCAAAATTGTGCTGATGTAAAGTAAACATGTGGGAAATGTTACTTATCAAGTTTTTTGTGTGCCATATCTCTCTGATTTAAGGGCATAAAAATTCAAAGTTGGAAAATTGAGAAATTTTCAAAATTTTCACCAAATTTCCGTTTTTTTCACAAATAAAGGCAAGTTATTTGAAGAAATTTTACCACTAACATGAAGTACAATATGTCATGAGAAAACAGTGTCAGAATCACCGGGATCCATGGAAGCGTTTCAGAGTTATTACCTCATAAAGGGACAGTGGTCAGAATTGTAAAAAATGGCCCGGTCATTAACGTGCAAACCACCCTTGGGGCTTAAGGGGTTAAAAACTGTATTTTGTGTTTACTTATGTTACCAGAGAGGAGTGGTCAACACAGAACAGCTTAGACAATTCTGGATGGAAAGCTCCAAGATATCAACTGAATTGTTTAACCCTTGCCATGACAGAGCAAGCAAAAGCTGCACTGTTTAATAGGATGGTGAAGCAGTTCTAATAAGTGCAGGAGTTCATGTAAACGCTGCAATCTTCTGGACCCTCAGTCGCGGTATCCCGTTTGCAATGCAAATAAGAAAATTTCAGGAAAATCACACTGGAACAGCTAAACTTTATATGGGTATAGTCAGAATCAATGGAAATGATGGCAACTGTGTACTGACTGCTATTTAAAATTAATTTAAATTTGATTGGCTAATTCTGAACACAACCACATGCCCATTTATAAGAGGGTGTTCACACTCATATAGCTACATTATTTTTGTTTTGTAACTTTTATTTTCCCTCTCAAAAATTATGTCAGTTTGTTTCTTATTTTTAATTGAAAGATAAAATAATGATTATTCTTCTAATCCTCTATAGATAAGCATTACACATTTGCATTTGAATAAATAAAATATTAAACCCTTCCTTAGCACCTCAAGGACAATATATAGTTTTAGCTCTAGGTAACAATACTGACATTCATTATTTTTTCAACTTTCCATGAAAAAAATTGTCATTGAATGTTTCTGAAAAGTACAGTGAAGCTAATGAATGATGACATAAAAGGAGCATATAGAAGAAATAATACAGCTGTAATACACAGCTCAGATATAGGTTGTCTTTCAGTAATATTTAATGCATGTGTAGATGACAGATCACTTTATGATCAGAAATTCTTTGCTATGATTTACAGGAGAACATCCTCAGGTGACATATTTTTCAAATAAGAATGCCTTTCTCCAGTGGCATAGAAACATAGAAATCACAGTGTCCTATAGCAAAAGTCCTAATTCCCTCCACATCTCCCCCATCAAAAAAAAAATATTATATACAGTATATATATATTATTTGGTGGAGTGATCCAGCTCAACTTTTATTAATCAGAAGAAGGACATGTTATGATCGTGCTCATACACTCACACGGGTAACAGAGGAGGGAGAGAACTACCAAAGAGAGAAGCCGCACCTGTACCCAATTGGTCCCTGTACAGACTAGATAAGGCCTTAGCTGCATAACTAAATGCACCTCACTGGATCCGGCTACTTAAATGACCGTCGAGGGGTTTCTTGTACCTTCTGAGAAACCAGAGGGGAGGCCGCAACACAAATTCAACAAAAGGAAGGGGAAAACATGCAGGAAAAGATGAGAACTCAGGGTAAGAACCTAAAACACATTCACAAAGGTTACACAGGAATAAATATGGAGAATCCAAAAGCAAACAGAATAAGCAAAAACCTCCCAGACCCCCAAACGTGGAAAAAAGGAGAAAGGTGATGGGGAGGAAAACTCACAGATTTGAAGCAGGAAAAACACCTGGGACTTTCCGCACAAGGTGAACCGCTAGCAGAGGAGCTGGAACTCCAAATATCAATCTATATCTATCTACATGGAAGTATAGCTAGCAAGTGAGGTAAGTGAAAGGTGAACATATAAAGCCCATCCAAAAATCTGATAGGACTGAGTCAAAAAGTAAAACGGAAAACACCTGGAAAAAAGCCAACCAAAAAAGCAAAACCAAGACAAAAGAAAAGGTTACCGGATGGAAACCCAGCTATGACACATGAACAGTGGAATGTGCAACTATTGAAGTCCTATAGTGTTCTCACCAGTGATAGCCCTTTTATGAACAATATAGAGTATGATGCTTCAAAAAATGCTCCTCTCAGACACACACACCAAGTATCATACCGTCACAGTGAATCTTCCCCCAATAGTTTCACTGCCGCGGAGACACCATCACATGTTTCTCAACGCAAGCAATGAGATGGATGGATGGATACCATGTTTTGGCATAGGTGGTTTCCTTCATTGGAGACTGCCCTTCCCGTGGTTGTTCCTTCCCGGTGAAAGACCTGGCTAGTCATTGCTTGCGTTGAGAAACATGTGATGGTGTCTCCGCGGCTTCTGTTTTGCATGTTTTGCATATTTCCCATAAGGGATGGGGGCAGTGCTCTAGAATCACTGCGTTGAGAAACACGTGATGGTGTCTCCGCAGTGTTGGATGTTGATCTCCATGAGGTCAATCATCCTCATTTTTCACAGTCTTCTACTAGGCATTGCTCCTACTAGCCAGTTTCCTACTCCACACTGATGAGGGGCAAATACCCCGAAACAGCTGTCTGTGGATGGATACCATGTTTTGGCATAGGTGGTTTCCTTTATTGGAGACTGCCCTTCCCGTGGTTGTTCCTTCCCGGTGAAAGACCTGGCTAGTCATTGCTTGCGTTGAGAAACATGTGATGGTGTCTCCGCGGCTTCTGTTTTGCATGGACCCAGTTCAGACCTTTGCCCAAATGCTGCAGACCCTTACTGATGAGATTAGGGGGCTGCGCGGTGAGTTGGTGCAGCAACTGCAGCAGTTGGTAGGCTTGGTTCAGAGACAAGCTCAGCCAGAACCCAAGATATCCCTCCCTGACAGATTTTCTGGAAGGAGAGATCAATTCTTGGTGTTTCAACAAGTCTGTAAATTATATTTCAGGCTGCACCCTCGTTCATCAGGGAATGAAGAGCAACGGGTGGGAATCATTATGTCCCTTCTTAAAGGGGATCTCCAATTCTAGGCCTTCTCCCTACTGGACGATTCTCCATCTTTAGAGTCCGTGGATGAGTTCTTTGCGGCTTTGGCGCTTGTGTATGGGGATCCTGATGGCGTCGCCCTGGCGGAAACTCGAATCCGTAGGTGTAAACAGGGAACCCGGGTCGCTGAGGAGTACTGCTCAGAGTTTAGGAGATGGGCCACTAATACTCAGTGGAATGACCCTGCACTTAGGAGTCAATTTGTGCAGGGTTTGTCTCCAAAGTTGCAGGATACTCTGGTGCAGTACGCTGCCCCCAGGTAGCTGGAGGCCACCATGTCCCTTGCCATCCGGGTGGATAGACGCCTTAGGGAAAGACATATACAAAAAGTGCCCCCTGATGTCCTCGCTAGGCAGGAGGACCCACCAGTGCGGACAGAGGAACCCAGACAGCCCGGTGTTGTTGATACAGAAAACAACAAAAAATGGTGTGTCTGCGGCTCGTCATGGTGGGGGGTATGCTTTTCCTGTGGGAAGCCTAGCCATTTTGTGAGAGCCTGCCCAGTTCATGCCAAGTCTCCTGTCGAACCTATGCAAGTAGGAGGAGCTAGTTTGTTTTCAGAGCTGCCTACGGTTCGGGGAGTGGTGTCGGCATGTTTGTACTGTGGGCAGACTGGTCATGTCCTGAATACTTGCCCATTGCGCGCCAAATTATCTGTGCCATCTGAGAAGCCGCATTCCCCTGGTCGCTTGGAGGGAGGCGACCAGGGAGTATACTTTTCCTCCATTTTGCCCTCCCAAAGTACCATGTCAGCAGAGGTCTTGGCTGGCGGGGTACCGGAGGTGATACCTGTGTTTGTGGACAGCGGAACAGGAGTCAGTCTGGTGGATGCTCGCTTTGTCCAGACTCATGGTATGAGGTGTAGGACACTAGCCCAGCCTATAAGCGTCCGGGCCATAAACTCTGTTCCACTGAGCCAGGGGAGCTTGACCAAGATCGTAGAGAATATCCATCTGCGTATAGGACATCATGAGGAGTCCTTGTCATGCTACGTCTTGGAGGGAATTCCAGTACCTATTGTTTTAGGCCTCCCTTGGCTGAAGAGACACAACCCGGTAATAGATTCGTGGGTGAGGGAAGTGGTCAGCTGGGGGCACTCGTGTAAGGGTTGCTGCCTAGGAACTACTGTCTCTGCCATCTCTCTTCAACGGACCCCTTCCTCTCCGGTGAGGGCAGCAGATGTGCTGGAGGAGAGTAGGGGCAAGTCTCAACCATTGGCCAACCCTGGGAGGCGCAGACCTCGTGGTGGAAGGGGTTGGAGGGTGGTGTACCCCTTGGTGAGGTGCGGGGGTGTGAGTGTGGTGACACAGGGGGACGCCTCTGTTGTCAATCCCAGAAAGAGTTCTCTAAGTGGTGACAAACAAACAAGTGGCAATAAACGTTCAGGTCCGGACCTGTGTGTGAACGAGCGTGTATGGGTGGCCACCAAAAAACATCCAGTGGAAGTGTGTTGTGGAGTGTTACCAGCTCATACCAAACATACACATACACAACCCGTTCCCCAGGTCAGAGCTTCGGAGATGTGTGTTGCCTCCAGAACATACGTTGCCAATACCAGCGGGCTCGTTTCTCATCAACCTGACATGCAGGTAGTTGCTGGGGTGAACTCTGGGTCTGGGCGTCCCCGCTGTAGGTGGTTCCCTGATGGGGAGCGGTCTTGAGGGTCCAGAGGCCCCTAATTAAGGGGGATCCATGCTGGATCAGGACTGATAAAAGCACAGGTAACCTTTTTTTTCCTAAGCTGTGCTTAAGGTTGGTTTTTGCCCCCAGTGGCCATTAGGATTATTGCACTGTGGTGTCATTTGTTCTAAGTTCCCCCCCGGTGGTGGTGAGCGTCATTGCACTCTGGTTTCTTTAGTTAAGTGCACATGATTATAATGCAGGTGTGATTGCTGGCTCTGCTATAAAAGAGTCACAGGTGTTGCAATCAGTGTTGGTGATAGTGTTCATTTCAAACATCCTTGGTGGAGGAAGGAGCTGAAGAGTGTTCCTCGCAGCACTGTCTTAGCCCTGGTGTGAAAGGAGTCATAGGGGATTTCCTTAGCTCTGACAGAGATTGGTGGCAGCGATTCAGGAGGAGAGCTGCATGCTGGTGGTGGACTCTGTTGCCAGGAGCAAGTGCAACAGAGTGAAGCTAAGTTGTGTTTCCCTGTTTGTGTTTTTCCTTAGTGTGTATTAGTACAGCGGTGGGGCCAGTGCCTGCACCAACCAGCTCCCTAGCAAGGGATAGGTGTAGGGTGTGCTAGGGCGACAGGTTCGTGATCGGCGCCCGGTGCAGAACTGGCATAGGGAACGCTAGGAGCGTTAGGGACACTAACTCAGGGGAGTGCAGGAGGTCTCCACATCCCCTTTCCCTATCGCAGGGCCCACTGTTGTAACTGTTTCCCTACCCCTTGTCTTGTTGTTTTAGTTTCCGGCCTGCGAGCCATGTCACACAGGACAGTATCACGTGCCGCGTCTTTTTACCGGCCTGCTGGTCACGTCATACAGGGCGGGTCCACGTGACAGATACAATCTCTGCCTGTTGCACTCTGATACGAACTCTGCCTATTACTCCATCCAGTCTGTACTTCCGGGTCCAGCTGCTGAGCGTCTATGGTCTGTCTTGGAGTGGCACCTGGCGTGCATCGGGAGCCAAGCCTATTCTCACCATCACAGGCTCTAGTGAATAGTCCGGTGCATGCTTAGCCACGCCCCTCCAGGCTCTCCGCGGTCTGACGCACAGCAGTTCCGCACCACGTCCGCGACATTGCTCTATAACCCTTGCAATCCCTAAAGCTTGCAGGGCACTTGGAGATGGAAAAAAAATCACTACTCACCATAAGATGGATAACTAAACTACTAGACAACAGGGGTTGGAGAACTAAACTACTAAACAGCTAGGGTTCTAAAACTAAACCACTACACACCATATGATGGATAACTACTCTAAGAGACAACAGGGGTAGGAGAACTAAAATACTAAACAGCTATGATTGCAGATCTAAACAAATTAACACCAGAACGTGGAGAACTAAACTAATAGACAACAATAATTGGAGAACTAAACTACTTAACAGCTTGGGTTGGAGAACTAAACTAGTACACACCAGGGGATGTAGAACTAAAGCAGTAGACACCAAGGTTTCATTAGACACCAAGTCTTGGAATCCCCAGGGCCTGCGGA
The DNA here is from genome assembly GCF_039654945.1 of Dendrobates tinctorius. NCBI lineage: Eukaryota > Metazoa > Chordata > Amphibia > Anura > Dendrobatidae > Dendrobates > Dendrobates tinctorius. The sequence continues at coordinate 1,746,819 of NW_027361680.1, read as the reverse complement.
ACAAACCTCTGTATGTAACAGTTGCTGCAGTGCTTCTGCCTCCTCCACCTCCTCTAGGGCCTACACCTGCACCCTCAACCTCTGCCTTAATTAAACACAGGTTCCAACACTGCAGAGAGAATCCCTCCCCCATCTCTGTACTGCGCAGCCATGGCTCACCGTAATCAGGCAGTGTTTACAATTATATGCCTTGGAGATCGCAGTCATACAGATCAACAGTTGTGGACAGCTATCCATACCGAATTTGAGCAATAGCTGTCTATACGCAACCTGGAGCCAGGGAAGACTGTGTGCAATAACGGTGCAAACCTGGTGGCGGCCCTACGCCAGGCCAACCATACACATGTTTCTTGCATGGTTCACATCTTCAACCTGATGGTACAGCAATTCCGCCACCACTGTCCCAGCCTGGTTGTGCTTTTGCAGATACCACTGTCGTGCTGACTTCCACCATTCCACTTCAGTTGGTATAGAGATCTTTCGGACTATAGGTTTATCGGTTGATATGATATGACCACACCATGGAATTAAACACTGCACATATTGCAGCGACTGTGGCAGCTGTGTAAGGGGAAGCCAGGACTGTAGTCATGGCCAGAGACACTTACCTCACAGAAAACTGTAATCCACTGCTTAGCATACCTGCATTTCCAGGTTCAGGTCCCCCTGGGTAGTTCCCAGGTGGCAACAGCCCTTCTTCCAGGCGACGCCGCGAAATGGAGACACAGTCCAGGATAAATTGAATGTTTTCTTTATTCAGAACTTCACACATTATATCCACAGTTGGCACATGATGGAATTCACATTCAACTTTACTTGCTTCCTCAGCTTTCCCTACTTTGCTGGTGCTTCTGTACGGCACATGCCCGGACCGGACCATCTTAGACTGCTTCCCAGCTTCTTCCTGGCCTATACTCGCTATGATGACAATTCCTTCTGCCTGTTTAGTCCCAGGCTCGAAATCATCAGCCGCCCAGTTTGGTTGCCTCTGGAAAAGCATCCGACCCGTGGCCGTGGATAACTTAGGCTGTAGCTTCTGAATGTTGCATGGCTGCCGATCCATCCTGGGCCTATAGCCATTGTGGACACTTCGGGCACCCTGGCCGCATCTCACTAACTTCCCTTCTGCTCTAACCTTAACTCTCGGCAAGCTCTCCTACACTTAACCCTATACTATCTAATAACTTTTCTGTACACTAGAGTGCCTTCCTATACTGTCCACCCAAGATTACAACGCTTTCCCTATACTGTACACGAAACATAGTGACCATTATCAAATTATATACAATAAGGAACATGAAACACAGCAATGGTAATACCCTGAAGGGGTAGCAGTACCATATCATACATTAGGTAGTACATAGAACATGTAGCAATACCAGTAAGCAAAAAGGCATAAATACAGCAATGAACATTATTAAACCAACCCCCTTACACTCTCCCTTTCTTTAAATTTGGTCGTCCTTGACCAAACACATTTAAAACTTTAGTATTTACAGTATATACTCCGCGCAGAGAGAATATATGAGGTAGCCACAACCGGTACGCACCGAAATTCATGTCCTACGCATGGCGCAGCAGTCCTGAGGATCAGCTCCCTCCTTTCTTTGAGGGAAGTACAGTCTTTCTTTTTTGGTGGTCTCCAGCTAAGGAGACAGTCTCTCCTTTTCCAGCAGAATGGGCGCAATGAGCGCAACAATAAACAAACAAGAGTCCATAGGCTCCAGATATAATGCCTAGCTTGCAGTCCTCCAGGTCAAGATGAATAAATATGCACACTCAAAAAAAACACAAAAAGAAACAACAAACTCTTCATCTTCAGCCTTGCTAAAGGCTGCGACGGCCGTGAGGCTCTTTAACCCCTTTCTGCCATATGACGTACTATCCCATCCATGTGCCCTTACTGCCCATGGACAGGATAGTAAGTCATCATCGATCAGCGGCGCTCACGGGAGGAGCGTGGCTGATCGTGGCCGGGTGTCAGCTGATTATCACAGCTGATACCTGGCAGTATGTGGAGGAGTGGTCACGGACCACTCCCAGCACATTAACCCCCGGCACACTGCGATCAAATATGATCACAATGTTCCGGTGGCACAGGGAAGCATCGCGCAGGGAGGGGCAATGTGATTGCATTGTTCCGAGGGCCTCCTCCCTGCAGGCCCCTGGATTCAAGATGGCCACGGGGTCCTTCCGGATCCTGCAGGGAGGTGGCTTGTCAGTGCCTGCTGAGAGAAGGTGCTAAGATGCCTCAAATACAGCCTGTCAGATCGCTGATCTGACACAGTGCTCTGCAAAGTGTCAGATCAGTGATCTGACTTTGCATAGTAATGTCCCACACTGGGACAAAGTAATAAAGTAAAAAACATTAAATAACGTGTGTTAGGCGTTGGGTTCCTGCTTCTGCACAGGAGGGAGCTCGAACCTTGCCTTCTGCAGTCTCCCATTCCGCTCCAGCCAGAGAGGAGGCTGCTCAGCAGAGATGTCAGTCCAAGTGCCTTACCCAGGCTAATGCTAGGCATCTGGTTGCTCCTTCTGGCTCTACTTTTGTATCATGCGTGAGTCAGCAGCAAGCAGATGCTCCTGGGACGAAGTCCTGCTTTTCCCCTACTGAGCATGCCCGTGGGATGACCTCTCATTGGAGGTCGAAGGTCACATGCTCAGGTCCTGTTGCTGCTCTGATTGAACCACCAGGAAAGTACCGGAAGGCTGCAGATATAAAAGTTTCGCATGGCCAACCGGCCACGCGCTAATATAAAGTAGAGACTTGTTGCTAAGAGGTGTGTTTGATGATGGATGTCTAAGACTGGTGAATGACTTATTATATTCCCCCCCCTTTAATACGCATGTTTGTAGGGTTTAGGGTTCTGAATCAGCTGAGTACTGGCACTGCCTAGCACCGCAGTGGTCTCAGCTCCGTCTACATATTAGCGACTGAGGGTGCCATTCAGCACACGGCACCTCGGTACTGCATTTCCGCAGCGTCCGTCAGAGCGGCACCGTGCGCATATAGTGCGCTTTCCAGCTCCAAGCTGAAGCTGGTTAATGGCGTCTGCCAGTGCGGCACTGTACACATTCTCTAATAAATTCATTTCTTTATGTAAATAAAAAAAACAATAAAAGCATACATATTTAGTATCGCCGCATCCATAACGACCCGCCCTATAAAACTGTCCCACTAGTTAACCCCTTTAGTGAACCCCTTAAAAAAACAAGGTAAAAAACATTGCTTTACCATCATACTGCCAAACAAAAAGTTCAATAACATGCGATCAAAAAGACGGATACAAATAAACATGGTACCACGGAAAACGTCATCTTATCCCGCAAAAAACGAGCTGCCATACAGCACCATCAGCGAAAAAATAAAAAAGTTATAGCTCACAGAATAAAGCGATGCAAAAATAATTATTTTTTATATAAAATAGTTTTTATTGTATAATAGCGCCAAAACATAAAACAATGATGAGGTATCACTGTCATCATACTAACCCGAAGAAAAAAACTGCTTTATCAATTTTGCCACACGCGGAATGGTATAAACACCCTCCCCCCCAAAAAAAATTAATTAATTGCTGGTTTTTGTTCATTCTGCGTCCCAAAAATTGGAATAAAAAGCGATCAAAAAATGTCTTGTGCTCGAAAATGGTACCAATAAAAACGTCAACTCGTCCTGCAAAAAATAAGACCTCACATAACTCTGTGTGCCAAAATATGGAAAAATCATAGCTCTCAAAATGTGGTGGTGCAAAAACTATTTTTTGCAATTAAAAGCGTCTTTTCGCGTGTAACAGCTGCCAAACATAAAAACCTGCTATAAATAGTAAATCAAACCCCCTTTATAACCCCCTTAGTTAGGGAAAAATACTAAAATAAAAAAATGTATTTATTTCCATTTTCCCATTAGGGTTAGGGTTGGGTTGGAGCTAAAATTAGGGTTGGGGCTAAAGTTAGTGTTGGGGTTGGGGCTCAAGTTAGGGATAGGGTTGGGGCTAGAGTTAGGTTTGGGGCTAAAGTTAGGGTTAACATTGGGGCTAGGGTTAGGGTAGGGGGCTAAAGTTAGGGTTAGTGTTGGGATTAGGGTTAGGGGTGTTTTCGGGTTAGGTTTGTGGTTAGGATTAGGGGTGTGTTGGGGTTAGGGTTGGAGTTACAATTGGGGGGTTTGCACTGTTCAGGCACATCAGGGGCTCCCCAAACGCGACATGGCATCTGATCTCAATTCCAGCCAATTCTACATTGAAAAAGTCAAATTGTGCTCCTTCCCTTTCAAGCTCTGACATGTGCCCAAACAGTGGTTTACCCCCACATATGGGATATCAGCCTACTCAGGACAAATTGCACAACAACTTTTGGGGTCCAATTTCTCCTGTTACCCTTGGGAAAATAAAAAATTGGAGGCAAAAATATTTTTGTGGAAAAAATGTGATTTTTTTTTATGGCTCTATGTTATAAGCTTCTGTGAAGCACTTGGGGGTAAAAAGTTCTCACCACACATCTAGATAAGTTCCTTGGGGGGTCTAGTTTCCAAAATGGGGTCACTTGTGGAGGATTTCCACTGTTTAGGCACATCAGGGGCTCTTCAAACGTGACATGGCGTCCGATCTCAATTCCAGCCAATTTTGCATTTAAAAAGTCAAATAGCGCTCCTTCCATTCCGAGCTTTGCCATGCGCCCAAACAGTGGTTTACCCCCACATATGGGGTATCAGCATACTCAGGACAAATTGCACAATAACTTTTGGGGTCCTGTTTCCCTTGGGAAAATAAAAATTGTGGGTGAAAAGATCATTTTTGTGGAAAAAATATGATTTTTTAATTTTACGGCTGTATGTTATAAACTTCTGTGAAGCCCTTGGGGGTTCAAAGTTCTCACCACACATCTATATAAGTTCCTTGGGGGGGTCTAGTTTCCAAAATGGTGTCATTTTTTGGGGGTTAACACTGTTTAGGCACATCAGGGGATCTCCAAACACGACATGGTGTCCGATCTCAATTCCAGCCAATTTTGCGTTGAAAGTCAAACGGCGCTCCTTTCCTTCCGAGCTCTGCCATTCACCCAAACAGGGGTTTACTCCCACATATGGGGTATCAGTGTACTCAAAACAAACTGTACATTAACTTTAGGGGTCCTGTTTCCCTTGGGAAAATAAAAATTGGGGGTGAAAGATAATTTCTGGGGAAAAAATTAGATTTTTTAATTTTACGGCTGTAAGTTACAAACTTCAGAGAAGCACTTGGGGGTTCAAAGACCTCACCACACATCTAGATAAGTTCCTTGGGGGGTCTAGTTTCCAAAATGGGGTCACTTGTGGGGGGTTTCCACTGTTTAGGCAAATCAGGGGCTCTCCAAACCCGACATGGCGTCCGATCTCAATTCCAGTCAATTTTGTGTCGAAAAAGTCAAACGGTGCTCCTTCCCTTCAGAGCTCTGCCATACTCCCAATCAGTGGTTTACCCCCACATATGGGGTATCGGCATACTCAGGACAAATTGCACAATAACATTTGGGGTCCAGTTTCTCCTGGTACCCTTGGTAAAATAAAAAAAAATTGTACCTGAATTAATTTTTTTGTGAAAAAAAGTTAAATGTTCATTTTTTTAAACATTCAAAAAATTCCTGTGAAGCACCTGAAGGGTTAATAAACTTCTTGAATGTGGTTTTGAGCACTTTGAGGAGTGCAGTTTTTAGAATGGTGTCACTTTGAGTATTTTCTATTTTATAGACCCCTGAAAGTGACTTCAAATGTGATGTGGTCCCTAAAAAAATGGTGTTGTAAAAATGAGAAATCGCTGGTCAATTTTTAACCATTATAACTTCCTAACAAAAAAAATTTTGGCTCCCAAATCATGCTAATGTAAAGTAATCTTGTGGGAAATGTTAATTATTAAGTATTTTGTGTGCCATATCTCTTGGATTTAAGGGCATGAAAATTCAAAGATGGAAAATAGCAACATTTTCAAAATTTTTTCAAAATTTCCGTTTTTTCACAAATAAACGCAAGTTATATCAAAGAAATTTTACCACTATCATGAAGTACAATATGTCACGAGAAAATACTGTCAGAATCACCAGGATCCATGGAAGCATTGAAGTGACATAAGTGACACGTTTCGATCGCTACATGCGATCTTTATCAAAGCTAACATACCAAGATCACAATCAGGTTTAAAAAGAGACAGGCACCAATCATCTATCTAATACAAATCACATGACCAGAAGGTCCTGTTGTAGTAATACAATTACTATGCAACAAAACTGCACATAATTTACATCATTTCTAGACAAAACATACATAGCAAAAACACATAAATATAAAAAACATTATTAATATACAAATGCTCTGATTAATTAATAGTGAAACATGATTTCGTTCTTTTTATTCAATCCGTCAGGAAATCCAGAAAGCTTCTTGAGCAATACTTGCCGAAGATCCACAAAAATGAGAATTTTCCTTCTATGAGACCGATCGTTTCAGGGATCGGTTCTATTAATGAACATTTGGGAGTGTGGCTGGACTCTTTATTACAACCTTTATTCCGTGCAATGCCTGGTTTTATTAAAGATACAAAAGATGTGCTTGATGTTTTGACCCAGAAAGAGTGGTTGTGTGAATATTCTTGGGTGAGTTGTGATGTCACAGCTCTCTATACAAGTATACCGCACAATATTGCCTTGCAAGCTTTAGAATTCTATCTTAAGAAGCATAGTAATTATTCTTTGGATTTGATTAATTTTATGTTGCAGGTTACATCTTATTTATTGACTCATAATTTTTTCTCCTTTGATCACCAATGTTATTTACAATGTAAAGGCGTGGTGATGGGTGCCAAATTTTCGCCTTCATTGGCTAATTTGGTCATGGCCTATTGGGAGCATCAATTTTTGTTTTCATCTTCCAATGTGTTTGCACCTCACATCATCTGGTATGGCAGATACATCAATGATACCCTGATAATTTGAAGGGGTGATGTGTCTGCCATACCAGACTTTGTGGAATATATTAATACCAATGATTATAATTAGAGTTGAGCGAAACGGGTCGAAAAATTTCAAAAGTCGCCGACTTTTGGTAAAGTCGGGTTTCATGAAACGAAACCTGACTCTAGGGTGAGGTCGGCCACGAGCTCGGCGACTTTAGCACCAAAGTCGAGTTTCAAAAGTTTGTTTTCTGCCCTTTTTCAGCCAATCAGGATCCACGGACACTGTGGGCAACGTGATGACATCGGCAGGGGTCACCACCATCTTTGAGAAGGGCATGCAAGTGATTGGCTTGCTTTGGGGGGGGCGTCACAGGGGGTATAAAAGGGCGTGCACGCCGACCGCCATGTTACTCATGCTGATCTCAGAATAGGGAGTGCTGCTGATTCTGTAGGGAGAGCGTTAGGCAGGGAAGAAGACACCAAAAACTGCTTCTGCTGCTAGCGATTTTGCCTGTACAACACACCAGTCACTGTGAGTGCAGTGCAAGTGGAGGCTATATTTTGCTGGATCAGCTGTGTTGGTTGTTAGGCTGCCTTCTAAGGCTTCCTGATAGCTGCATTGCTGTTTTCCCACTGCTCTGCAAACTGCTTTTTTTAAAGCAATCCAAATTTTTTTTTTGTCCTGGTGAGGTACTGAGCGTGCATTTTTTCATACCATACAGCGGTGTACGCTCCTCACACAGTACCGTGTAACGGTAATTAGGTTTCTGGATCTTAAACTAAAAGGTATTGCAGGTGCTGTCATCAGCACTGCTACATTCTGCAAGCCACTTTCTGGTAACACCATCTTACATGCATCTAGTAGCCACCCCGGGCACACTATTAAATCTATACCAGTGGGGGAGCTCACTAGAATCACTAGAAATTGCAATGATGACAATGCCCTGAAAGGAGAAATTGAGTCATGCTGCAACAAGCTGAGCAAGAGGGGTTACTCTAATTGGTGTCTTGATAGAGCAAAGAAAATTGTACAAAAGAAAAAAAGACATGATTTGTTATTACCAAAGGTATACAATAATGATAAAAATCCAGATAAGATGGTTTGCTCTATCCAATATAGTTCTCAGTTTAACACCATTAAAGCACTCATCTTAAAACATCTACCTATTCTGTTTGAAGATGAGGTCTTGTCTAGCATTTTATCTAACGGCTGCAGAGTGGTTGCTAAAAAAGCCAACACCTTATCAGACATAGTGTCTCCTAGTTTTTTTAGCTCTAAAACTGGATCTCGGACATGGCTACACTGCTGTGGTTTTTACCGCTGCGGTACATCCAGATGCAGAACATGTGCACATTCTAGTAATGTTCATTCCTTTTTTGATGGTACTAAGTGTAATAAACATAAAATAAAACAATATATCAATTGCAATAGTAAAAATGTAGTATATGTGATTGCCTGCTCCAAATGCAACTTGAGATATGTGGGCTGCACATCTCGCATGCTCAAGACTCGCGTATCTGAACATACTGTATAACTGACATCTTATCTCCTTCCAGTATTAATTGCTCCATCTCATCTGCATCCAGACACTTCATTAATGAACACCAAAGAAGTACTGAATTTTTTTCGTGTCATGGGCATTGAGAGAATAACACCACATATAAGAGGTGGAGATCTGAAAAAACGTTTTCTAACACGCGAAGCATATTGGATTTTCTATCTAAATACATGCTTTCCAAATAGATTGAATGCCAGAAGAGAAATTATGTTTCATTATTGATGTTATTATTATTATTGTATTTATATATATATAAATATATATATATATATATATATATGCACAAAAAAACTTTTAAAAATTTTTTTTATTTTTTTTATTTCTATTTTTTTTTCTTTTTTGGCTCCCCCCTCTTTTCACAAAAATTGTGTTTTTCTTTGTAACATTATTTTTTTTATATCTCACATGTTTCCCTCTCCCTTTTTTTTTTTTTTTTTTCTCTCCCTTCACACCATGTGTTTGTAATTTACTGAGTGTAAAGAGTATATATTGCAGTAACACCCAGGGGAAGTAGTTTTGAGAAAGAACAAGCTATTGTTCGAAACGTGTAATCTACTACTTGTTACTCATGTGAACACACCATTTTTTTGCTCTGTTTTGGACTTGTTTTTAACAATAAATTGGACATGAATTTGCAAAGCTGGACCTTTTTTCTTTTTCCTTGATATTCACTGGGCCTCACACAATCCAACAGTGTCCACAAGTGTGTTCAGAAATTCTACATCTCCCCTGTCCTATAGTGACATTTTTCACACCTGCGACATTGAGACTGTGACATAGCGGTGTGATATTCACTGGGCCTCACACAATCCAACTGTGTCCACAAGTGTGTTCAGAAATTCTACATCTCCCCTGTCCTATAGTGACATTTTTCACACCTGCGACATTAAGCCTGTGACATAGCGGTGTGATATTCACTGGGCCTCACATAATCCAACAGTGTCCACAAGTGTGTTCAGAAATTCTACATCTCCCCTGTCCTATAGTGACATTTTTCACACCTGCGACATTGAGCCTGTGACATAGCGGTGTGATATTCACTGGGCCTCACACAATCCAACAGTGTCCACAAGTGTGTTCAGAAATTCTACATCTCCCCTGTCCTATAGTGACATTTTTCACACCTGCGACATTGAGCCTGTGACATAGCGGTGTGATATTCACTGGGCCTCACACAATCCAACAGTGTCCACAAGTGTATTCAGTAATTCTACATCTCCCCTGTCCTATAGTGACATTTTTCACACCTGCGACATAGAGCCTGTGACATAGCGGTGTGATATTCACTGGGCCTCACACAATCCAACAGTGTCCACAAGTGTGTTCAGAAATTCTACATCTCCCCTGTCTTATAGTGACATTTTTCACACCTGCGACATTGAGCCTGTGACATAGGGGTGTGATATTCACTGGGCCTCACACAATCCAACAGTGTCCACAAGTGTGTTCAGAAATTCTACATCTCCCCTGTCCTATAGTGAGATTTTTCACACCTGCGACATTGAGCCTGTGACATAGCGGTGTGATATTCACTGGGCCTCACACAATTCAACAGTGTCCACAAGTGTGTTCAGAAATTCTACATCTCCTTTGTCCTATAGTGACATTTTTCACACCTACGACATTGAGCTTGAGACATAGCGGTGTGATATTCACTGGGCCTCACACAATCCAACAGTGTCCACAAGTGTGTTCAGAAATTCTACATCTCCCCTGTCCTATAGTGACATTTTTCACACCTGCGACATTGAGCCTGTGACATAGCTGTGTGATATTCACTGGGCCTCACACAATCCAACAGTGTCCACAAGTGTGTTCAGAAATTCTACATCTCCCCTGTCCTATAGTGACATTTTTCACACCTGCGACATTGAGCCTGTGACATAGCGGTGTGATATTCACTGGGCCTCACACAATCCAACAGTGTCCACAAGTGTGTTCAGAAATTCTACATCTCCCCTGTCCTATAGTGACATTTTTCACACCTGCGACATTGAGCCTGTGACATAGCGGTGTGATATTCACTGGGCCTCACACAATCCAACAGTGTCCACAAGTGTGTTCAGAAATTCTACATCTCCCCTGTCCTATAGTGACATTTTTCACACCTGCGACATTGAGCCTGTGACATAGCGGTGTGATATTCACTGGGCCTCACACAATCCAACAGTGTCCACAAGTGTATTCAGTAATTCTACATCTCCCCTGTCCTATAGTGACATTTTTCACACCTGCGACATAGAGCCTGTGACATAGCGGTGTGATATTCACTGGGCCTCACACAATCCAACAGTGTCCACAAGTGTGTTCAGAAATTCTACATCTCCCCTGTCCTATAGTGACATTTTTCACACCTGCGACATTGAGCCTGTGACATAGCGGTGTGATATTCACTGGGCCTCACACAATCCAACAGTGTCCACAAGTGTGTTCAGAAATTCTACATCTTCCCTGTCCTATAGTGACATTTTTCACACCTGCGACATTGAGCCTGTGACATAGCGGTGTGATATTCACTGGGCCTCACACAATCCAACAGTGTCCACAAGTGTGTTCAGAAATTCTACATCTCCTTTGTCCTATAGTGACATTTTTCACACCTACGACATTGAGCCTGAGACATAGCGGTGTGATATTCACTGGGCCTCACACAATCCAACAGTGTCCACAAGTGTGTTCAGAAATTCTACATCTCCCCTGTCCTATAGTGACATTTTTCACACCTGCGACATTGAGCCTGTGACATAGCGGTGTGATATTCACTGGGCCTCACACAATCCAACAGTGTCCACAAGTGTGTTCAGAAATTCTACATCTCCCCTGTCCTATAGTGACATTTTTCACACCTGCGACATTGAGCCTGTGACATAGCGGTGTGATATTCACTGGGCCTCACACAATCCAACAGTGTCCACAAGTGTGTTCAGAAATTCTACATCTCCCCTGTCCTATAGTGACATTTTTCACACCTACGACAATGAGCCTGTGACATAGCGGTGTGATATTCACTGGGCCTCACACAATCCAACAGTGTCCACAAGTGTGTTCAGAAATTCTACATCTCCCCTGTCCTATAGTGACATTTTTCACACCTGCGACATTGAGCCTGTGACATAGCGGTGTGATATTCACTGGGCCTCACACAATCCAACAGTGTCCACAAGTGTGTTCAGAAATTCTACATCTCCCCTGTCCTATAGTGACATTTTTCACACCAACGACATTGAGCCTGTGACATAGCGGTGTGATATTCACTGGGCCTCACACAATCCAACAGTGTCCACAAGTGTGTTCAGAAATTCTACATCTCCCCTGTCCTATAGTGAGATTTTTCACACCTGCGACATTGAGACTGTGACATAGCGGTGTGATATTCACTGGGCCTCACACAATCCAACAGTGTCCACAAGTGTGTTCAGAAATTCTACATCTCCCCTGTCCTATAGTGACATTTTTCACACCTACGACAATGAAACTGTGACATAGCGGTGTGATATTCACTGGGCCTCACACAATCCAACAGTGTCCACAAGTGTGTTCAGAAATTCTACATCTCCCCTGTCCTATAGTGACATTTTTCATACCTGCGACATTGAGACTGTGACATAGCGGTGTGATATTCACTGGGCCTCATAAAATCCAACAGTGTCCACAAGTGTGTTCCGAAATTCTACATCTCCCCTGTCCTATAGTGACATTTTTCACACCTGCGACATTGAGCCTGTGACATAGCGGTGTGATATTCACTGGGCCTCACACAATCCAACAGTGTCCACAAGTGTGTTCAGAAATTCTACATCTCCCCTGTCCTATAGTGACATTTTTCACACCTACGACATTGAACCTGTGACATAGCGGTGTGATATTCACTGGGCCTCACACAATCCAACAGTGTCCACAAGTGTTTTCAGAAATTCTACATCTCCCCTGTCCTATAGTGACATTTTTCACACCTGCGACATTGAGCCTGTGACATAGCGGTGTGATATTCACTGGGCCTCACACAATCCAACAGTGTCCACAAGTGTGTTCAGAAATTCTACATCTCCCCTGTCCTATAGTGACATTTTTCACACCTGCGACATTGAGCCTAAGACATAGCTGTGTAATATTCACTGGGCCTCACACAATCCAACAGTGTCCACAAGTGTGTTCAGAAATTCTACATCTCCCCTGTCCTATAGTGACATTTTTCACACCTGCGACATAGAGCCTGTGACATAGCGGTATGATATTCACTGGGCCTCACACAATCCAACAGTGTCCACAAGTGTGTTCAGAAATTCTACATCTCCCCTGTCCTATATACACCTTGTACCTTGTTTTACATTACTATATAGTTTGTGGGATTTTGTGTACATTTTTACCAAAAATGAGGAAGGCTGGTGGAAGAGGCCGTGGAATTGGGCGGGGGTTGCCAGCTGGTAATCATGGTGTTGGTGGTGGATCTGATGGTAGTGGCAAAAGCAAAATAGGACCGAATGAAGGAGGTGTTGAGCCTGCGTCATCGTCTGGCTCCACAAGGCCTCGAAGGCTTAGTTTTCTAGGAGTTGGCAAACCGCTTTTAAAGCCAGAGCATCAGGAAAAAGTTTTGGCTTACATTGCTGACTCAGCCTCCAGCTCTATCGCCTCCTCTTCTGAAGTTGTAAAAAATAAAAGCACTGAGTCGTCATTGGAGGCTCATGTTCATGAACCACACCTTTCCTTGTGTCCTTCACCCCAACCAAGATTGAAGGATGACGCAGGCCATGCAACTGATTACTCCATGGAGCTGTTTTCACATACCATGCCTGGGTTATCAAGTGAAATGGTGAATTACCCAGGCCAAGATGAATCTGACATGGAGTGCACTGATGCACAGCCACTGATAGATGATTCTGCTGGTACATTCACTCAGAGCACTACATTGTCCTCGCAGTGTAATGAGCCAGATTCTGACCCTGATGAGACTCAGGTGCCCCTTCCCGCATACTATACCACCATACACGGTGACACAGAGGAAGGTGCACATGACATTGAAGAGGAGGTGATGGATGACCCAGTTGTTGACCCAGATTGGCATCCATTGGGGGAAGAGGGTGCTGCTTCCAATAGCTCAGATGACCAGGAGGAGCATCCACAGCAGACATCGACATCGCAACAGCTGTTATCTGGCAGGCCCAGAGCACTCCAAAGACAGGTTCCAAAAATCAAAAGAGTTGCTGGACAGCTTGTCCAGATGGTCAAAATAGCACAGCGTGCTAGGCTGCAAATTGTCTTCCAAAGTAGGAAGAGTGCAGTGTGGCACTTTTTTGAACAAAATCCTCATGATCAGGCCAAGGTTATCTGTAAGAAGTGCGCAAAGACCTTTAGCCGAGGGAAAAATCTGAAAAATTTGAATACCAGTTGCATGCTTAGACATTTAACCAGCATGCACTTGCAAGCATGGACACAACACCAAACCTCAAGTACCACATGTGCAACTGATCACAAAGAAGGTAGTCAGCAATGCTACATTGTTTCCCCCACTGTAAGCCCACCGGTTAGCACAGCAGCAAATGTTGAGGTGTCGTTGCAAGGCCAAAGCAGTCAGGGAATCCCACTGTTATATCAACGAAAGACTGAATCTAGGCCATCAGAAAGAATACCAACTCCATCACCATCATCAACCCTCTCTCAGTCCGCCCTGTCCACCGCTAGTTCGACCATATGCAGCTCTCAAGTCCAGCTCACCCTCCCAGAGACTATGAGTAGGTCAAGAAAGTACTCAGTCTCTCATCCGCGTACACTGGGTTTGAACGCCCACATTGCCAAACTAATCTCGTTAGAGATGATGCCCTATCGGTTGGTGGAAAGTGCAGCTTTCCGCGAACTCATGGCCTATGCAGTACCACGCTATGACCTACCCAGTCGCCACTTCTCTCGCAAAGCCATCCCAGCCCTCCACCATCATGTGAAAGACCGCATTGTCCATGCACTCAAGCAGTCAGTGAGTGGAAAGGTGCACCTCACAACAGATGCATGGTCCAGTTGGCATGGCCAGGGCCGTTACGTGTCCATCACTGTGCACTGGGTTAATGTGGTGGATGCAGGGTCCACTGGGGACAGAGGTGGTGGGACAGTGCTGCCTAGCCCACGGTATAGGAAACAGTTGGGTGTAGGCGTTCGACCCTCCTCCTCCTCCTCCTCCTCCTCCAGAAGCGAAAGCTAGTCCACAGAGCGCAGTCGTACGAGCACTCCATCTGCAGCTGCCACTGGTGTCCCCCTATCGAGCAGCTAGTGGAAAGCGTCAGCAGGCTGTGTTGCAGATGATGTGTTTGGGCGACAGACACACCGCGGAGGTGCTGGCCGAGTACTTTCAGCGACAAACTGAGTCATGGCTTGGCAGTATACATCTTGAGGCAGGCAAGGTAGTTAGTGATAACGGCCGTAATTTTGTGGCAGCCATAGCCCTTTCAAAACTCAGCCACATACCTTGCTTGGCTCACACCTTGAACCTGGTGGTGCAGTGCTTCCTCAACAATTATCCGGAGTTAACAGCCCTGCTCCAGAAGGTGCAAAGACTGTGCGAGCACATCCGCCGGTCGCCTGTACACTCCATTCGTATGCAGAAGCTGCAACGATTGCTCCACCTTCCCAACCACCGCCTCATTATCGACATTGCAACAAGGTGGAACTCCAACCTGCACATGGTTGAGCGGCTGTGCGAACAGAGGCAGGCCATAATGCATTTGTGGGAGGATACACGGCCAGGCACATTGAGAGCAGACATGGAGTTGACAGGTGTGCAGTGGTCGAAGCTGAAAGACCTCTGTAAAGTCCTTCAGTGTTTTGAGGAATGCACACGGCTGGTAAGCGCAGACGACGCCATCCTAAGCATGAGCATCCCACTTATGCGTCTGCTCATGCAAACTTTGACGCACCTTAAGGAGCAGGCGTCTGCAGCCAATGTTGAAGAGGAGGAGGGAATCCTTGATGACATTCAGCCATTGTCTGCTCAGGGACCTCTCCTGGACGAGGTGGAGGAAGAAGAGGAGGAGGAGGATGATGATGGGGATGATTACTTAGGGGAGGAGGATGCATCTCGTGGGGCAAGTGAAAATGTTGGTGTGGCAAGGTCTGGTACAGGGTTTGTGCGTGACTGGAGGGATGTGGATTTGCCAGAAAGTGCTCCTCCAACCGGCACTCGCAGTGCATCATTGACACCGGGAACATTGGCCCACATGTCAGATTATGCCTTGCAGATCCTAAAATGGGACCCCCGCATTGCCAAAATGATGAACGATGACGACTACTGGTTGGCCAGCATCCAGGATCCACGCTATAAAGGCAAATGACAAAACATCATGCCACACGAGAACCTTGACCTAATATTGGCTAATAAACAAGCAACTCTGGTAAACCGGTTGGTTGAGGCATTCCCAGCACACAGCAGCGGTGATGGTTCTCACACGAGCCGTACGGGCCGGGGGCAGCTTGGCAGAGGTGTTCGTGGTGCACACAGCAGAAGTTGTGTTGGAGACAGGGGTTTCATGACAATGTTGTGGACTGATTTTTCAAGTACCGCTCACACAACTGGTAATACTGCATCGATGGAAAGTGACAGGAGACAGCAGTTGTCAACTATGGTTACAAACTACTTTTCCTCCCAAATCGATGTTCTCCCGCACAGGTCATTCCCCTTTGACTATTGGGCCGCTAAACTGGACACCTGGCCTGAATTGGCACAATATGCCTTACAGGAGCTCGCTTGCCCAGCTGCAAGTGTGCTATCGGAAAGAGTCTTCAGTGCAGCTGGATCAATCCTGACAGAAAAAGGACCCGTCTGTCAACCCAAAATGTGGATGATCTAACCTTCATTAAAATGAACCATGCATAGGTTTCCAAGGATTTTGTCCCACCTTCCCTTGATGATACATAGGTTGCCAGAAAAATGGCTTGCTTTGGTCCTCCTCCTATTCCGCGATCTTGACCTATTTCGCCTTTTGCAGCAGCTGAATGTCCCACATCAACATATGCCACTTTGTAAACCGCCCTAACTGGGCTGCCCCCCCCATGGCCGGGGTCACCACCTAGCGCACGAAACCGTGCGAGTGCCGTTGCCCTGGACAGGTGGGTAGGCCGACTCTTGGGCACGGGCACTGGCACAGGGTCCCTCATAGTGCAATCAAGTGTCTCTGACGGTGGTGGTGCACATCCGCCGTCAGACACCGCCGTACTATGAGGGGCCCAGTGCCAGTACCGACGCCCACGAGTGTGCCCCCCTTGCTTGGGCAGGGCCCCAGCATTTGCAATGTTTACCTCTCCCTGCTCTCTCCGCTGTGTAGTCTGGGCTGTCAAATCCTTCACTGGGAGTGCCACTACAAATTGATTGAACTGAAAGATGATGGTTAAGATGTAGCTATGCCCTGTCCTGCTGGCCGGGCTCTAGCTCCAGATAGTCAATGGCTTCCATTTCTTATGGACGTCGACTCACAATGACATGCAGTGGTGGTTTATCATCAGCTTTCACAGTTTTCCTACTCACAAACGTGTGACATTCCGGCGCACATTTTAAAATGTGCTCTCTCATGCCAATCAAATAGAATCGCCTACGGCCTGTGGCTTCTGTCTTTTGCACTCCAAAGTTACGTGACAGATCATGATAGCCAGTGAGCACCATGTTTACATTGCTCCCTGTGCTAAAAAATTGATTGAGCTGAGTAACAGTGATGGAATCAACGGAAGTGCGATACAGCAAGACTTTATTCACAAAAAAATGTTTACCACTGTCTCAACACACAAATTAATTGAGGGTCAGCATCGCCTATGAGAATTGCGACGGGAATTTTTCCCGTGAATAGTAATTCCTAGATTTCTGCAATCACTAGCCTTTATGTCAGTAATTGTATGCATCTCATTTCCTATTGCGGAGAGGCTGGACTGTATTACTGAGACAGAAATATATATGAAGATTTAAAAATAACACCAAAAGTATATAGTTGTGTACGCCTCAAATGCATTTCCTTTTTTCCACTTTTTAGATTGCTGTTTAATCCATACTGAGAACACAGAGATTTTACATGTTTAAACTATGCTATATATACCTGCTATCCAGTGATAAAGTACCCTTTCTCAACTTTGTACAATCTGGTCAAATCCATACTGGGCCTGAGAACATCTGAGTCTGCCTCCTGATCTTTAGACATATATTTTTAATGTGTAAACTAGGCTACATATATACGTGTTATCCGGTGAAACTGTACCCTTTATCAACTTTCTACAATGTTGTTGAATCCATACTGGGCCTGAGAACGGCTGCCGAGCTGTTAAGCAAGCTACAGCACCTGTGGTTTGGACACGTAATTTTTTCAGGAATGACGGTTAGGCCTAACTCCGGAATTGCGGTTGACCTGAACTTACTGGGAAATCATCGTTCGTTCGCGGGGAATAATCTGAATCCCAGATCCCCATCACTAACGGAGTTCAGCAGGTTATCTGCACCTGTAAGCAACAAAAGCTGATCCTTTCAGTGTAGCGTGCATGCAGACCTGGACATGTATGGGAATGCTAGACCTGTTATTGCTCGATCTCACGTGCCAGAGCCTCGCTTATCCCTCTAGTAAGCTTGACGCATACTGCGGGGGCATGCCGGAGTCTCGGTTGTTAACGGAATAAAGCTGAGAAATCGCTAGCACAACTACAAACACACATACCACACCACACACAGAATCGACAAAGCTTTCAAAGTGTGCATTTTTTCTTTAGGTGGCATGGTTGTGGTTTCCCGGGTGGAGTCCAATTAAGCCACAGGCTCCACTCCTGGTGGTGCCCTTTTGGACATTCCTTTAAGGTTCAGCTTTGCAATCATACTGCCCCTGGAAACCAAAAACTTTGCCTTCATGGACGCTGTTTGGAGGTTCGTGGGAATAACGCCGCCCGATCAGCAGTCGGCATATGGGTCGCCCTCCCAGGGCTGTGGGGTACTCGGTAGCGGGCCGGTGTCAGTGGGATGTGTCATAGCAGCGGTGACCCAGACGGTGGCCCTGGGTGGGCGCCCATGTAAATGGCGTGGTATAATGGTAAAGCGTTTATATAGATAGTTTGATGCCACCTGTGGTGTTCGGCAACATAGATGTTAGGCCGACGCTGCATGCAGATCCTCTGGGACTGATGGTGTTGTGTAGCAAAGATGGTGAAGCTCCCCACAGTTGGAGCTGGAGTCCCAGGGAAGTGTAGATGTAGTGATGGGGGAAAGGCACAGGCGGTGTAGGTGCTGGTATCCAGATGTAGCGGTGCTGGAATAACTGTAGGACACCAGAGCGTGCAGTTCCAAAGCTTTACTCACATTCTGCAGGTTACACAGATGCCTGCCTCCGTGCTGTGTCCTCCGGGTCAGGACCTCAGCCAACCTCCGGGACCAAAATGGAAAGCTCCCTTCCAACACTCCGCCAACATGTACCTTCCTGAACGTCTCCATTCTAGCGCTTGTGGGGGAAGCACTCACAGGACCGTGGTTCACTGAAGCGCCTCCTGTCTAACAGATGTTCCTCAGACTTTACTTGTATGGCAGACAGCTGTAGCCTTTTCCTTCTGGCTCCCACACGTCGATGCTGGGGCCTCCGAGCCTTAGTTGGGTACAGAGCATTTATAGCTGCTACTTCCCCCCGGTTTCTGCTGCAGGAACGTCAGTGTCCCTACAAACTCGGAGACCGGAATCGGGACCATGCGCTCCAGCTAGGAGTGAGCCTTAACTCTGCTCATCCTCCAGCTCCCCTTCTCATGTCCACACACTTCCCCTTCCCTGCACAGAGTGCCCTAACTTACCTCCTCCCGTCCACAGAGAGTAGCTCCTCAGCAGTCAGGTTCAGAGGTCTCCCTGCTAGCCTGGAGTGGGAAATGTGTTGTGTGTTGGTTTCACTGCTAGAGAGATCCTTCTTTGCTCCCAAGCTTGACAACACACTCCCTAGGAGGAAGGTAATGCCACAGTGGCGACCGTACTCTTGGGGACGCCACAAGTGCACTGAGGCCCAGCCACTGCTGGATGATGCTGCTGGTACATTGACCCAGACCACTACATTCCCCTCGCACTCTACACTGCCAGAATCTGACCCAGAGGAAACTCAGGTTCCCCTTCCCACATACTATACCACCTTACACGGTGACAAAGAGGAAGGTGCAGATGAAAGTGCAGGTTCCTTGAGCAGGTGGGGGTGTCATACTCATGGGCGATGGCACTGGCACAGGGCACCGCATAGTACGCAAAAGTGTCTCTGCCGGAGGGAGGGCCTAAACAGCCAAGTGCAGTGAGATGGAAGATGGGGACGACAAGGAGTTCAGAGTAGTGCTGGGATTCCCTAGCAAGGAGACTTATGTAATTGTTTTCAAGGTTGGGACAGCAATTTTTGGGGAGCACTATACTCTGGTGAATGATATATGGGGCCCACCATACACTGGAGCATTCCAAAGGTGGACATCAGACACTGGAGCAGCATTTACAGGGCCCATTATACACTAGAGCAGTAGAAATGGGGCCCATTATATATGGAGCATTATTTGGGCCCATAAGACAGTGGAGCTTCATCCATTGGGACCAACATATACTATAGCATTATGTGGAGCTCATCATATACGGTTTGAAACATTATATGGGATCAATGATTCCATATGGAGAAATATATGTGCCTCATTACTCTGTATAGCGCACTAAGCGCTGGCCATAATACTGTATGGAGTTATATACTGTCCGTTTTTGGAGGTATTGGAGAATTTAAAATGGATATCAGTCATGAGATGTAAGAAGTGAAGTATTTTTCATTGTACTATACTGCTATTTCTCTGCCGTATCGGAGCATCACGAGTTGTGGTATGTGTTAAAGGGGAGCTCTTTGGCCCTGGGCCCACGAAAACCTGGAGCCAGCCCTACCCCCCCACAACTGTAGCCAAATAACCCCCATTTTTCAGTACATAACTAGTATTATGAAGTAAATTAAGGTTGACAAGCTTAAGTAATAAGAATTGATGCTTTTGGCATTCAAATGGGCACTGTAGGTGTGTTTCCTGTCCTCCTCTCACTGCCGACTTTAATTCCCCATTGACTTACATTGGGTTTCGTGTTTCGGTCGGACCCCCGACTTTTCCCTATAGTCGGCTGATTTTGCTCGACCCGACTTTTGGAAAAGTCGGGTTTCATGAAACGAAACTCGACCCTAAAAAAACAAAAGTCGCTCAACTCTAGTGGTTGGACTTCCCGGAATGGGATGTTTGGTGCCCTCGAGCTGGTGGTTTACGGCTGAGGGTAACGTGGATTTTTAAGTTTTTGTGTTTTTGCCAAATATTTAGCCAGAATTTTTGGGGCTCCAATAACCCCCCCTCATGTCGTATAAGATTGTGTATTTAATGCTTATTGTAAATGTTTATGTTATTTGTTAATAAACTGGCCGCTGATCCCCCTGGGTTTGGAAGGGTAACCATTTCAGGTATGGCACTCTGGTTTTGAGGGGTAATCATCTCAGGTATGGCCCCCTGGTATGGAGGGTAACCATCTCGTGTACGGCCCCCTGGTGTGGAGGGGGTAACCATCTTGGGTATGGCCCCCTAGAAAGGAGAGGTGACCATCACGGTATGGCCCCCTGGTCTCCAGAAGCATTTATATTTTATAGGACCCTGTTAAGGTAAAGTCCCTGGGGTCATGGCAATCATATTTTGCATGCCTACAGAATAAATTGGCTCCTCTGAGCCAGGAACAGTGGCTGGAGGGAGAAGAGAACAAGGTTGTCGTCTGGACAATGCAGTTATCTAGTGCATGAAACTGAAGAGCAATGTAGCTAATCTGTGTGCCCTTGAGTCAGTGGGAGTGACTAAGGGTAAAGTAATCAAGTGCATTAACATGAAGGGCAATATGCCTATTCCCGATGCCCTTGAGCTGGTGGGAGCGGCTAAGGGTATAATCAAGTGCATTAACACAAAGGGCAGTATGCCTACTCCCGGTGCCCTTGAGCCAGTGGGAGCGGCTAAGGGTAAAGTAATAAAGTGCATTAACACGAAGGGCAATATGCCTATTCCCAATGCCTTTGACCCAGTTGGAGAGGTCAACAGTAAATGTTATCAAGTGCATGAAAAACAATTAACAATGGCGTGGCAGGATTATTAATAATGCCTTTGTAGACTTTTTCTGCTTTAGTTTTGTTTAAATTACTACTTCCAGATATTCTGAACGTTATTTTATGGTCGGTTATGATCATAGAATCATAGAATCGTAGAGTTGGAAGGGACCTCCTGGGCCATCTGGTCCAAGCCCCTGCTCAAAGCAGGATTCGCTAAATCATCCCAGTCAGATGTCTGTCCAGCCTCTGTTTGAAGACTTCCATTGAAGGAGAACTCACCACTTCTCGTGGCAGCCTGTTCCACTCATTGATCACTCTGTCAAAATGTTTTTTTCTAATATCTAATCTGGGTCTCCTCCCATTCAGTTTCATCCCATTGCTTCTAGTCTTTCCTTGTGCAAATGAGAATAAAGATGATCCTTCTACAATGTGACAGCCCTTTAGATATTTGTAGACAGCTATTAAGTCTCCTCTCAGTCTTCTCTTTTGCAAGCTAAACATTCCCAAATCCTGCAACCTTTCCTCATAAGACAGGGTTTGCAGACCGGTCACCATTCTGGTCGCTCTTTTCTGAACTTGCTCCAGTTTGTTGATGTCTTTTTTAAAATGTGGTGCCCAAAACTGGACACAATATTCCAGATGAGGTCTGACCAAAGAGGAGTAGAGGGAAATAATGACTTCACGTGATCTAGACTGTATGCTTCTGTTAATACATAATGTTGATGTTATAGTGTGCAAAATTTTTAATTACTTCCTATTTATAATATCTTTCTATTGATATGTTCATCACTTTTCAGGTACTGATAGTAAGTGTGTTTCAGAAATTTTACTGCACAGTTACTGTAAATAATGGTGGTTTCTAGAACTAAAATCTGTGAATTGGTGAATTATTAGAGCTGGCTACAATACATGCGGTATAATAGTTTTTGGAGGCATGACAGATGTCATTATACAGGTATTCAGATTGTGGCTACGACCTTAATTATGGTTTACTTTCCACATTCCCCATTATGGGATCCTCATTGCAGGATGTTTAGCAACTGTTATTTTGCTGTATGCACAACATAATGAATGGGTGTGTTTTTCACCTAATTGGTTCATCTGTTTTCTTGATGTGTTTAAATATTTGCTTGGGGACCTTTCTTACGCATTCCATGATTAAGCCCTCTTAGGCTACTTTCACACATCAGGTTTTCGGCGTCAGGCACGATCCGGCGTCGTGCCGGAGCGCCGGATCCGGCAAATATTTCATAAAACCGGATGTGACGGATCCGTTTTTCTGCCGGATCCGTCTTTTTCTTGACAGACAAAACCGGATCCGTCTCATCCGGTTCATCCGTTTTTCGATCCGTTTTTCGACGGATTACGCCGGATCCGGTTTTTAAAAACACCCCTTGTGGCCTTCCGAACGGGATTGGCTACTGGAAAACTATATATAGCGTGTTCCTACAGCCCTTCTTTGACAGGTTGTAGAGGAGAAAGTGCAGGTTGGAGAGAAGAGCAAGTTACTGGCGAAGATGGATGTTGTCATTGGAAATATTTTGAAGAATTTGGCGGATTTTACAGCGGAGGCGAATCGTTTGAGGGTTATTGTTCTGGAGAAGGAGAGAGCGAGACAGCAGCGCATCAGGCATCGTAGACGACGTTTGTGGATCCACCCCATCACAGCCAAGAGAGTGACGCGTGGGGTCTATTCTACACTCTGCATGGACCTTCGACGAAACCCGGATAAATTTTTTGGATATGTTCGGATGAAAATGGAGAGTTTTGATTACTTGGTGGAGCGCATTGCACACCTCATAAGAAAAGCAGACACCTATTGCCGCTTCTCTGTTTCACCCGCAGAGCGTCTGATGGTGACTTTAAGGTAAGCCACATTTATTGGATGTGATCGCATCGGAGCACACTTTCACTGCAATCTTGTTGGTGGTAGTTTGTATCTCCAAGTGTTATAGCTGAGTTTTGGTATGTAATGCTGTGATTTAAAACTAATTGATTGTTTTTTAATTCCCCACAGATTTCTTGCAACTGGAGAATCCCTTTCGTCACTGCATTTCCAGTACAGACTCGGGATTTCCACCATATCTGGAATAGTGAAGTACACATGCCGTGCACTGTGGGACTCCTTAGCTGAAGAGTTTTTACCAGAGCCCACAACAGAGAGGTGGATTGAAATTTCAGAAAAGTTTCAACAGATATGTCAGTTTCCCAACTGCTTGGGCGCTGTGGACGGGAAACATATCCGCATTGTAAAGCCAGCCGGATCGGGATCGGAATATTTCAATTACAAGAAATATTTTTCAATTGTCCTCATGGCCATCGCTGACGCGGAATACAAATTTATTGCTGTTGATATTGGGGCCTATGGCCGCTCCAATGACTCTCAAGTTTTCAAACTGTCTGCCATGGGGCGTAAACTGTATGGAAACACCTTCCAGTTCCCACCCCCTAGACCGCTGCCGCAAACATCTGGTCCACCTATGCCATTTGTCTGTGTAGGGGATGAAGCCTTCCAGCTGTCAGAGCACCTTTTGAAACCGTACGGTAGCAGAGGATTGTCAAGAACAAAACGCATTTTTAATTACCGCCTCACAAGAGCAAGAAGAATGGTTGAATGTACCTTTGGTATTCTGACAGCCAAATGGCGGGTCCTATTGACTGCGATCAACCTCAAGACAGAAACTGTGGACGAGGTGATCAAAGCTTGCGTGGTACTCCACAATTTTGTTATCTGCAAGGAACCCATTTCCATTGAGGACACCTCTGAAGAAACCACCTTGCAAGATTACCATGACATTACCACTAGAAGTTCTGTGACAGTTTCAGTAATGAGGGACAATTTTGCACTATACTTTATGTCACCTCAAGGCAGAGTACACTGGCAGGATGACAGAGTGTGAAAGATTTGTGCCCTTAACCAAAATTGTGTACCTTCTGTACCAACAGTATATACCTTTGCCAACCAAAGTTGGCTATCTTGTCATGGTCTTACTATTTTTAGCTTTAGGCCACAGGTGTGTACCTGGTTGTGTTTTATGCAAAGTATTTCACCTTTTAACAAAAGTTGTGTACATTGTTAGGAAATCACCAACAATAAACACAACTTTTTAGGTGAAATACTTTGCTTCAAACACAACCAGGAACACAACTGTGGCAAAAAGCTAAAATTTACCCACAGTTATATACCTAATTTGAATACCATTTTACCTTTTAAATACCCTGTATTTAACCTTTTGGGCCGCAGAAAGAAATGACAGACAACCAGTGTAAAATAATTTAACTTTTATTGAAAAATGTTTTTTTTAGTAAACTGTTTTTAAATTTTAATAAACTTTTTTAATAAAGCTTTGAAACCATAAAACTGGTCATTTTTATTAAAATACACACATATTATAAATCTGTGTAGTGTGGGGTGGAAATCCTGCTGGAGGGGCTGCGGGACACTTCGACACTGGGAGTGTGGAGAGAGGACTGGGATCGTGGTGGGGAAGGAACAGTTAGAGGTGAAGGTGTGGAAAAAGCTACAGAATGGGTGGACATGTGGGAGGCAGAAGAGGTGGTTGGCGGTGGAGTGGAGGGTTGGGCAGGGACTGTAGGAGCAGATGATGTTGATGGCAAGTTGTATGGGGAAGGAGTTTGGTATGGGGCAGGTTGCTGGAAGTGGGGAGATGTCTGGTACTGGGGAGGTTGCTGGTACTGGGGAGGTTGCTGGTACTGGGGAGGTGGATGGTATGTAATAGGAGGGGGATGATGGAAAGTGGCTGGAGGGGGTGCAGGTGGAGGAACTACTGGGGTGGGAAGAGGAGGTTGGGAGGTAACGTGCTGGAGAGCACCGTGGCATGAATGCACTACATGCATCTGCTGGGTAGGAGATAGCGTTTCCATGCACTCCACAACAGACCTGAAAAAGGTGTGGTTTGGCGAAGATCTTGCTTCTGAATGCATGGTTTGCAGAAGTGTCTTCACCTCCAGAATGCTGGAGTTGATCTGCTGAAAGCCTGCGGAGATTTGCTCTGACAAGACTTTTAGACAGTTCTGGAAAGATGCATTCAGATGCAAGAACTCTGGCGCATAAGTCTTTTCCTGACCCCTCTGCCGCTGCCGCCCAGTACCCGCAGGTGTACTAGAGGTGGCAGGGGCAGAAGGGTGGGGTAAAGGGAAAGCGATCTCCTCACCAGCAGCTTCATGTAATGTAGGCGGCCACGATGCTCCTGTGCTGGTTGATGGGACAGAGGGGTCGAATGTGTGGGAAGGCTGTGAAGGTGCAGATGTACCGGGGCGGTCGAAGTGTCCCTCGGTGCCGGTCTCCTCAGGGATCGCCTCAGAAGGGTCCAACCGTGCAGGCTCCCGAGTGCTGCTCACCGTGCTGTGGAATAAAGAGAAAAAAAAACAATTAAAAAAGTGACATGGCATGGCCCTGGCTGAAAAAAAATTGTTACATCTAAACATTTTTTTTTCACATGTGGTGTGTAATATTTACCTTCTGGTGACCATTGTATCCCGGAGGAACGACAGGGCTTGTGCGTACTTGTACTTGCTCCTGCATCCTCCAGATCCACTCGGGGCCCGCATCTCTTTATTGAACTCCTTCTTGAAACGATCCCTCACAGACCGCCACCGCTTCACAATTCTTTCCCCTGAAACGAGAAAGGAGTGGTTAGTATACAACATCAGTGTTTCCCAAACTCCAGTCCTCATGGTCCCCAGGGGTCATGTTTTCAGGATTTCCATAGTAAATAAAAATCCTGAACACATGATCCGTGGGGACCACGAGGACTGTTGTTCGGGAAACACTGGTTTACATCAAGCAACCGGTACTGTATATACTTATACTCTCTTTAATCTGGGCCCGAGCATCGAGGTCCTCCCAGCGGTCCACAAGGAGCGAACAGATTTCCTCCCAGAGTCGTCGGGTAACGATCAGGTCAGCGTGGCGGCGGCCAGCCATATTCCATAGTGGCTCCCTTTCTCTGACGAGATCGATGAGGTGGTCCACATCGATTCCTCCATCCTCACCGTCAGAGTCGGGAGCACGCTGTGAAGGCTGTTAAAGAAAAAGACAAAAATAACATAATTAGCCTCCACAAAAGAAATGAGATAAAAAGTGCAAAAAAACAAAGCAAAAATATTTATACTTACACGCTGGTGACCGCCGCGTTGCTGTCGCCGACGACCCTGGGATGCACTGCGAGGACCTCTTGGCCGAGCACCAGATTGGGAGAGATTAGAGAAGAAAACAAAAAATGTTATGTCTTTGGATGTAGGCATTTGTTTGCTGTGTGTGGTCTGCAGAACATTGTTTTCTATGTGTTGTGTGTAGTGTGATGTTGTGTTTCTGCGTTTGATGCCAAAAACTTACCAATTGTGAGCCCACTCCAGGTATCTGTCCACCCCTTCCTTCTTCTTCTGGGAGCTCCTCTTCATCTTGTGATTCCTGTTTTGAAATAAAAGGCAATGAATAGACATATATTACAGAGATGATGGATTTTGGAAATAAAAACTTACCGTCAAACGCTGACGATGCGAGGGAGGGCTCCCAGGAGAAGATGTGCTGTCCTGTTGATGGCCAGACTCCATGGCTGTGGGTATTGCTGCTGCTGTTGCTGCTGCCAGTGATGCCATTTCTGCTGCTGCTGCTGCTGCATCTCTTGGGCGGCTGTTGAATAAAGAGAAACAAAGGGCCAATGAATATCTTGATATTCCATGGCCCTAGTTTGGAGGAATGGGGGATTTGATAATTACCATCTCTCATCTGCTGCTGGACTCCCCTCCTCAGCATGTTCCATTTGCTGCTCCATTTGGCGTGGTGGTGGTGCTGATGGTGCTGCAGTGGTCTCCTGCCTTCTCCTGCGCCTGGTTGCTGTCTTGGGTGGCATGTTGGGTGTGGCTGAGGGTCCCACTGTCTTGCTTTTATATATGTGTCTTGTGGGCAGAGCTACTGAGCATGCTCAGAACAAAAAAAACGGATCCGGCGCATTGCGGCGCTCATAGGCTTTCATTGTGTGAAAAAGCCGGACGCGCCGGATCCGGCGTGTCCGGCTTTTTCTCCGGAGACAAAAAACGTTACAGTAGCCGTTTTTTCCAGACGCCGGATTGAGACACATTGCCGGATCCGGCGAAAACCGGATGAAACGCATGGCCATCCGGCGCGATCCGGCGCAAATGCAAGTCAATGGGGGGGAAACCGGATCCGGCATTGCATTTCGCCGGATCCGGTTTTTGTCAAAAGCGCCGGATCGCGCCTGACGGCGAAAACCTGATGTGTGAAAGAGGCCTTAGGGTGAAATGCGTAGGAAATAGCTCCCCTCCATACGCCTCTTTATGTCGTTTTTACCTGATGGTATGAAGATTTTATATTCTCAATAAAGCAATTATTATTTTATCTCCTGGAGACGCTGGAAAAATCCTTCTTTATGTTGTGCATGCACTATACACCCGGGTCAGGGTGTTTCCGTGCGTCGGAGGTGTGATCAGGAGTGAAGAGGGGTGAGCTGAATACTTCTTGTTTGTTATTTTGCTGTAGTTACCGTATTATCGATCATAATAACTTGGTAGCATGGCATTGATAAAATTAATCTGTCGGTGATCTGGAATTTTAATTTTTATTTTTTGTGTGCACAGTCTTTCCATAGCATGTAGAAATGGTTGATGGCTTTATTAGGCATGGTTGATGGGGGTCGAGTCCATTTAAGGTGTCAAATGGCCTCTGTGGTGGCGGTTTAGGAGTCAGGTGGAAGTTGCAGGCAAGTTAAGGTGGATTCATTTTAACTAATAGAGGATGTAAAACCTCATGGTGGTGAACAGGCTCGGCTTTGGTGGCCAGCCTCAAGGACGTTGTAATGGTAACGTCAATCAGGGGCGGGCACAGTGGTTAAGCACAGGAGTGAGGATAATAGGGTCATTGGTGCCCTGAAAGTTTACTGGCTCTGCTTGAATGGCAAGCCAGTGCGTGCCACCCCTTTATGGCTGTCTGTCCTGGTTCTGTATGTCAGACAGCTGGGGATATCACAGTACTTGTGAATTCCAATGTACTAGCACTTCACCTGACTCCTACTGTGATTGTTTTAATCCTGTGATTTAAATAAAGCAGTGGCCATTTTGACAACCAAAATAATGTGTTGTGTATTTATTCTAGTGCCTAGGTTTACTGTAGTTGTGGGGGTCCGTCCCATATCCATAAGTCAAGAAACCACTGGAGCCATAGGTGGAGGAGGACATGACTTGTGGATGGGTGGACCTTTACTCCTGCAGCTTTTTTTTTGGTATAGTGGTGTAGATTTTAAGCACGAGTGATGTTGCTTTCAGAGTAAGAAGCATAGTTTGTATGTGCCTGGGTGGGTTACTGTGAGGAGGGTGGGGCTTATATAGAACAGGAAATCTGTGTCTCTCCCTCTTTCTTGCACAGGATGAACAGGAGGAAGTACTTCCCGCCCTCCCGCCCCTGTTTATAATCATTATCCTAAAACATTTTAATTATTGCTTGTATGATGAATGCTTTATTGTATTTTTGAAATTACCATTGTATATCTTGTTCCAGGTTCAATTTTATCATGGCTATAAAGAGTTAACAGCATTAACCTTCTAAGCCCAAGGGAAGGGCCATCCTTCAGGCATGGTTCCCTAGAGGTTTCCTCCACAGGGGGTTTTTCCTCTCCTGAGCGCCGCTGTAGGATGACTCTTTGTGAGTCGGAGGTTTGCCAAGTTAGTCCCCTTAATGCTTTTGCAGGGACTTCTAGTTTATAAGTTTACTAAAGTGATTTATTAAAAAAAAAAAAAAAAAAAAAAAAAGGTGTCAAATGTGAATTTACAACCCGTCACAGCTTTGCGGTTTAGGAGTCAGGTGGAAGTTGCAGGCAAGTTAAAGTGGACTCATTTTAACTAATAGAGGATGTAAAACCTCATGGTGATGAACAGGCTTGGCTTTGGTGGCCAGCCTCAAGGATGTTGTAATGGTAACGTCAATCAGGGGCGGGCACAGTGGTTAAGCACAGGAGTGAGGATAATATGGTCATTGGTGCCCTGAAAGTTTACTGGCTCTGCTTGAATGGCAAGCCAGTGCCTGCCATTCCTTTATGGCTGTCTGTCCAGGTTCTGTATGTCAGACAGCTGGGGATATCACAGTAATTGTGAATTCCAATGTACTAGCACTTCACCTGACTCCTACTGTGATTGTTTTAATCCAGTGATTTAAATAAAGCTGTGGCCATTTTGACAACCAAAATAATGTGTTGTGTATTTATTCTAGTGCCTAGGTTTACTGTAGTTATGGTGGTTTTAAGATGGAGTGGGGGTCCGTCCCATATCCATAAGTCATGTCTATTGCTAAATATATAGCTGCTGCACGTGACCGTATTTTTTTGGGGGGTGAAAAAATTGTCTACATTATCATCCAGTTTATCCTGGTTTGTGTTAAATTACGGTGGTATTAAACTCTGAAAAGTCGTTCAAAACAATTTACTGTATTGCATTTGTCATCCATAGAGCTTAACATGCTTTTTGTTACAGTATGGTGGTAGTAAACTCCAAAAAGTAATTCCAAAAATTTACTGGATTGAATTTGTCATCCATACGCTTTTAACATGCTTTGTGTTCAAGTACGGTGGTTTTAACATAAAAAACTGCCTGCTGCAAGTGAACAATTTTTTTTATTAAAAAAAACTTGCTTCCAGAGACCTAGCAATTAGAAATAGCATAAGGCGTGTGGTAAGGGATGAGGAAATGGAAGTGTTGATGACGATGCAGGCACTGAGGATGCGTGGTAGGTCCTACTGCGCCTGTTGCTGGAGCACAAGAAACACACCCATCTATGATACATTGTTTGCTGTCCCAATTTGCAATGAGACATGGGACACCACTTCTGAAGCCACACCCAAGTGTACAGGCAGTCTGTAGGATAGCAGATAATGCTTCCAACATTCTTACCAGCACCACCCTGTCTTCTACACGGTCCAAGTTGCAAGTGTCAAGGGAGTGCTCAGGACACAATGTCAAAGGATAATTTCTTTATTCCACAATGCATTTCGGTGGCCAGATGCCATCTTCATCAGGTACAAGATAATTATGGCAACAGGAAGGGGTATTTAAAACTGGATCAACCAATGAAAATACAGATACAATCTGCCAATAACAATCAATAAAACGATCAAAGGAATATAAAATGGAATCAAGATGATAAGATACAAAGAGTACCAAATTTGATTAAAAAAGTAACAATTGTAATAAATGAAAGACAATAGTTATAATAAACTAAAAACAATTAAAACATGTTAAGATGATAAAATAATAAATAAATAAATACAATAGTATTATTTCGCCATATTTTCAATAGTGAGGTTCAAACCTTCAGGAGCCGGTGTGCCTAATTTAAGTGTCCAATAACTCTCTCTATTAATTAAACTCCTGTAACGATCAGAGACATTATCTGGTATTTGGTCAATTATAGTGAGCCTTTGTGATCTTGGGTCCTTCTGGTGCATTATGGAAAAATGTTTTGATAAATTGTGTAGTAAAAACCATTAAAGATGTTCTGGTGGTGTTTATTCAACCGTGCGTGCATGGATTGAATGGTACGGCCCACATATATATCACATAAATTGATTGACAACTGACATGGCGATTGAATTTTTTTAGCTAATGCCCGTGGTGTTGAATCTAAATTCATTTGCCCCATGTGTAATGAACACATAAAAAAGGTATTTAGAGGTTCTGCAGGCAAAACAACCTGGACTTTGATCTACCTGAGTTATAGAAGTAGGGTGTTAATACTGGGAGCAACCAAATTACAAAGCATACGTTTTTTTCTCGGCTGAGTAGGAATGTGTCTGGAAAGGATGGGATCACCCTTCAAGATAAACCAATATTTTCTGAGAAGATCACAAATAATTGTATGGGACTGATTAAAAGTGGTAACAAGACTCCACTTGCCAATTTCAGAAATAGTGGAGTTATTAGATTTATTGGCTTTGATTTTATTGATACAGTCTTCTTGAGAGAATGCTTTAGCTTTACAAAAAGCACCATCAATTTCTTCAGATAGCCTCTGTGTCGGAAGCCTTCCTTGAGAATATTCGCTTCTTTCAGAAAATCATTATCATTTGTTCAATTTTTTCTAATTCTCCAGTACTGGCCATATGGAATATTTAATATCCATTTTGGGAGATGACCACTGTTGAAAGTCAAATAACTATTAACATAAACATTTTTAAAATGTGTAGAAGTGGAGAATTTGCCTGTAGAATCCACATGCACCATTAAGTCAAGAAATTGTATGACCGTATTGGACATTTGAGCTGAAAAAGTGATGCCCCAAGAATTTACATTCTAGTGTTTGGACAAATTCAGAGGCCGCTTCATGAGAACCAGTCCAGGTTATAAATAAATCGTCAATGAATCGATGATTCAAGGCTATCTTACCCATCGCCAGAGTAGACAGCGTGATGAAGACGGACTCAAAAGCCCCCATGAAAAGATTTGCATAACTGGTGGCGAATCTCGTCCCCATCGCACAGCCTTTTAACTGACGATAGAAAAAAACACACGGTCCAGTCTCACCAGCCAAGAGTCTGGATCATTAATCCTCAGCCTGATCCTCCTTCCTCCCACCATGTTAAGTCCCAGGAGACCAGTGATCCCACACTAGGACACTCTGAGGAGCTCTTTACATAATCTTTTCTTGATTGTGGCCTCTCAACCTGCATGTTCCAAGAGGAACAGGAGGACATGCTGTTTAGTGATGCACAAAACTTAAAGCAGCTATGGTCACAAGAAGATGATAGTGGGCAATGGCAAATTTTGTCTATGGAGGTATATGATGATGAGACACAGTTGCCGATAAGTCAGGTTGCTGTTAAGTCACCAAGTTAGGAGGAACATGGTGTGGTGGCGGAAGATGAGGTGGTAGATAACGAAGTCACTGACCCAAACTTGGAAGCTGGCATGCAGAGCGGGGAAAGGAGTGTTGAGGGGGAGGGATAGACAGCACCAAAACAGGCAGGAAGAGGCAGTGGGGTGACCAGAGTGAGTAGGCCGGCAACTGTTCCACAGAGCACCAACACTCGTTAATTTCTTCTTCAAAGCGTTAGGTGTTCCCAAGTCTGGGAGATTTAAAAGAGTCCTGAGACCAAAAATGGTAATTTGCATCCTGTGTCATGCCAAGATCAGCAGTGGTCTGACCACTAAGAGCTTAACCTTCACCAGCATGATCAGGTACATGTCATCTAAGCAGCCGACTCGGTGGGCTTAACACCTGGGTCCACGGTTTCTGCCAGCGGGTGAGACCACTGCCTTTTCCCCTGTGCTAGGTGTTGCCAATCCCATATCCTTGAGAGTTGCACACATAATTCACACCCTGCACCTGTCCTTGCACATTCTGAGGCACAATCATCAGGCACTTTCGAATCTTTGTCCCAGCAGAGCATTCAGCTGTCCCAACCCCCCAGCGTTGAAATGAAAAACGAAAGAGACCAGCTACAGACCTACAGGCCAAATGCCACATTTCCAGGCTGCTTGGCATGGAAATATAGCTGTTTAGACTTGTGGAAACTGATGATTTCCACTGACTCATGGTGGCAGTCGTCCCTCTTTTCTCGGTACCCAGCCGCCAATATTTCTACTGGTGTGATGTCACTGCCTTGTACCAGCACACGTCCAGGACACATCACCCATGCCCTTATCAATGCAGTTAATCGGATAGTCCACTTAACGACCAACACGTGATGAAGCGCTTGTGGCAAGGGAAGCTACATTTCCTTACGGCACACTGGGTGAACATTATGGAAGCCAGGGCCGAGTTCCACCCTAGATGGCACATGTACTACCGACGCCAAGGATTGCTGGCCCTATTTCTATCAGGGTTTCCTCTGCCTCCTACACCAGTTCCTGCACTCCATCCTGCTCCTCCTCATCCTCTATCTCAGATTTGTTATCTGAGAGCATGTCATCCACATCAGCTGGAAGTTCTGCAGCACTGCCTCAGCAAGCGGCAAGAGTCTCTGCTGAAGTTAATTTGTTTAGGAGACAAACCACACACCCCTGCAGAGTTATTGAAAGGAATAACAGACCAGACTGATCGGTGTCTCTCTCCGCTGAACCTATAATCAGTCATGGTCTGGTGTGATAATTGGTGTAACCTGGTGGTGGCTGTGAAGCTCGGCAAGCTCACACACATACCATGATTGGCCCAAGTGCTTAGCTTGGTGGTTCAGCAGTTTCTGAAAACCTACCCATATTTTCCTCTGGTGAAGGTATGTCACATCAGAGTGCATTTCTGCAAGTCAGCTACAGCTGCCGCTGCTCTTGTAGTGCTGCAGCAGCGCATGCAAGTACCAGCTCACAGACTGGTGAGGAACATCACCACGTGCTGGAACTCCACACTATATATGCTGGCAAGGTTTTGTGAGCGGCAGAGGCCAGGTGTTGAGTACCAACTCCAACACACCAATCGGTATTCTGGTCAGCTTCCACACATAACAAGTGAAAAGTGTAAATGGTTGTCTGAGAACTGTGTGGTTCTTCAAGACTTTAAGGACTCCGCAAAGATGGTGAGAGGCAATAATGCCATAATCAGTGCACCAATACCACTTCTGTGCCTACTTAAACAATTGCTACTCACAATTAAACATGACGCTTTGCGTGTGGACCAGGAGGCGATGGAGGAAGACATGAGACAGGGAGATACTACCCAGTCCAGCCTCATCTCATCTACTCAGTGCGGATTAGGTAAAAATGAGGTGTATGCTGAAGAGGAGTAACAGGAATTGGTTGCTATTGCAACAGAGGTTAGTACACACAAAAGCTTTGTCACGTCTTTCCTACATGGAAGGGCTGAGGAGGGTAATAAGAAGTAATAGAAGGAGGAGATGGATAGTCCACATCATGGTGGAGACAGGGAAGTGTTGGCTGTAGTGAGCTTGGCACATATGGACAACTTTATGTACTGCTGTCTTTCCCATGATCCTCGCCTTATATTCATCTTGGCCAAAAAAAGAGTACTGGTTTTTCTGCCTGCTAGACCTACAATACAAGGAGAACCTTGTATCTTATTTCCTGAGGCGGAGAGGTCTACTAAATTGGTGCTATACCAGAAGTCCATTGTGGAAAAAATATTAAAAAAATTCCCAGGGGGCAAGCTTCCTTGCCCAACCAAGAAGGAGAGGCGAGGGAGATACATATGGGGTATGACATAGACAGGGGTACAATGTAAAAAGGCCTGGGCCAATTTCATGACACCCTCCCAGCATCCAGGTCCTTATGATCGGGTATTTTTAACAAGCAGGGAAAAGTTTTTAAAGATGGTCAAGCAATACTTGGCTGACCAAACCAGCCTACTCCCTAATTTCTCTGCAACCTTCAACTATTGGGTATCAACGCTGGACACATGGTATGAGTTGTCCCTCTATGCCTTTGGAGGTCTTGTGCTGCACTGTCACTAGCGTCTTGTCTGAGTAGGTTTTTAGTGCAGCCAGGTAGGGGACGGTAATAACAGACAGGTGCTTTTGACTGTCAACAGCAAATGCTGACAGGTTCACTGTGATAAAAATCGATAAACCATGCCTTTTCCACACGAGCAGATGACAGCAGCAAATAAAGTGTTTTTAATCCTGAATATTTGAATGAGGCCATCTAGTTGTTGCCTTCAAGGGTCTATGGATCACCCTCCTTATAACTTTTTCTGGCTTTGCACTGTGTACAGAGCCTTTATAAATGTAGGAGTACCACAACTACACTTTGCTCACGATATTTGAATAAGGCACTACAGTTGGTGCCTTCAAGGGTGTATGAATGACCTTGTGTAATAGAGAGTCACCCCCAGCCTGTACTCATGGTCCATACTGTAATCAGGCTTACATTAGCAGTCCTTGCCCTGTAACTGGTGGGGGCATGCTTGTCTTTGTTCCACTCTGCAGGGGGCATCTCCAAAACACAAACCTGTACAGAGACTGAAGACAGGGTTTCTGGAATGTTCTTAGTCCTTGGAGCTATGTTTAAGGGGGAGGGTGTTGGGATCAGCCCCTTTGTTGGGCAGAGATACTAAGAGTGGTAGAACAATATGCCACATGGTCAGTTAATTGATGCTGTGTGCTTTGAAGGACAGGGATCTGCAGCTGTGGCTGGTTCCTGGTATCATGTATGGAGATTGGAGATTATTTTGCCACATGGAATTGTGATGTCTCACCACCCTACTGGATTTGAGGACTGAATCTAAAGACTGTTGTTGTGTGGTGACCTGTGAAGGGCTGGGATCTTATGCTGAGGTGAGATCCCAGTGACCGTGTGTATTGTTAGAAGCGGCCATGTGGGACTGTGTTGCGTCCCTCATCTGCTAGATCTGTTAAATTCATCCAAGGACTATTTCTATATTTCCCTGTCATCGGGTGGGGCCCCCGGATCTGCTCTTTTTGTGTAGACTCATTGTGGATTAAATACGGATGCTGCTTAATTACTTTCATTTGTGTTGTCCCAGTTCCCTGTTCCAATAATTCTTGTTGGATTGTTTATTGGCCTGGTGTCTCCTCCTGCTCTGTCACATACCCCGTCAGACCCTGCTTGCAATTTTTGTCTAGCGTTACACTGTGTACAGAGCCTTTATAAGTGTAGGAGTACCACAACTACAC
Organism: Dendrobates tinctorius; assembly: GCF_039654945.1. Taxonomy (NCBI): domain Eukaryota; kingdom Metazoa; phylum Chordata; class Amphibia; order Anura; family Dendrobatidae; genus Dendrobates; species Dendrobates tinctorius. The sequence continues at coordinate 1,710,664 of NW_027361680.1, read as the reverse complement.
TTTGTTCACAATAATTGAATGGGGCCCTCCAGTTGTCACCTTCAAAGGTGTATGGATGAATCTGCTTGTAATTTTTAGCAGACTTTGCACTTAGTGCATAGCCCCCGATGTAACCGGGCTCTTCAGCTAGTATTATATAAGTGTAAAAAACATATTTTTTTAAATCCCTTAAGAAAAAAAAATATTTTCCAATAAATACATTTATTTATGTATAAAAGTACACATATTTGGTATTGCCACATCCGTAACAACCAGCTCTATAAAACTGTCACACTAGTTAACCCCCTCAGTGAACACCATAAAAAACACAAAAAACAATGCTTTATCATCTTGCTGACGAACAAAAAGTGCAATGAAGCGCAATCAAAAACACGGATGTAAAAAAGAATGGTACCGCTGAAAACTTTATCTTGTCCCGCAAAAAATAAGCCATAACACAGCTTCATCAGCAGAAAAATAAAAAGTTATAGGTCTGTGATACAAATGGGATATGCATGAGTGAGAGACTGGTATAGATAGGCATCCAGTCAATAAGATAGTGATTGCAGTACATTGAAACATCCATTTGGATACTATGGATTGTGATTGGAATCTGAACTTTTTCTGCCATGAGGAGAGCACACACTCAGGAATGTGAAAAAACAACCACCTGCCCAGGCATTGTTGTGGGAGTCGAAAGGGAGGAATGTGAGAACCAAACCAACTGAGATAAAGGAGGAATGTGAAAAAAAACAAGTTACTGTGCATGACAGCGCGTGATCAAGGTGAAACCTGATTCACTGCGCATGTCAGTGCGTGATCATTCCAATTAATATTATAAAAAGTGCTGACCTCCTCAGCGGGTAGGGACTTTCCAGACGATTCAAGTGGACGCACTTAGTCTGTGATGCTGACCGAGGAGAACCCCTTCCCGCTGATCGAGGTCCCCGATGCGAAGGGTGATGCTACAATAACTCGGTAATTATTATTGATGCTGAAATCTTTCATGTCATAACTGTCATTCTTAAATCTTGAGACTATTCATGTGCTATGTAAGACAAAATGATTGCTTGCTAAAATAAAAGATTGTCAATAATCTTTGCCTGGTTGGGATGTCAGTGAGCGCTACGTAAGTTAAGGTAAATAACCTAATTTGGGAGAAAATTTAGCAAGACATAAATTGGCGTAGTCGGCAGGATCCTTGAATTTATATATATATGTATATGTATATTGCATATAGATATACGGATTTGGAAAAAAAAAAAAAACCATAATTGTTATTACTATCATTGTTGAAGATGTTTAGAAAAAAAGAAAAGTCTAAAGTGACTCATACAGAGATCCCCGGCTGGACCGAGGCTCCATATAATATAATAGCACATGAGTTGGCTCATTGTGGCTTGGCAGAACCATGGAAGGATAAGCTCAAGGGTTGTGAACCTACCGATGTTGTTTCTGTACTCGGTAGTGTCCCTGCGAAGTCAGGTGATGTTGTGGCTTTAGGACGGCGTATGTGGATTTGTTTTCCCTGCAAAGGCAGGTGATGCAGATAACCCCTCGATGTTGTTTAGTTACTCGAGGTTTTCCCTGCAAAGGCAGGTGATGCAGTCAGGGGTGTCCCCGCCAAGGCGGGTGATGTTGTGTCGCTTGGGCGATGAACTTGGATTCTGCTCAGTGCATATCGCGCGATGCATGAGCGGAATCAACAAATGCAGAGGAAGTGCTCTCAATTGGAACAAGAAGATGCAGAGCTAGGAGGGCAGAAAGTGGTGCTGGATTGCAGTACCCGTCTGCTCAAAGATAAGTTGGAACATTACCAGAGTGTAGCAGAGAAAGCTGCTATCATAGTTGCTCAAAATAAATATCGCAAGAGAAGAGGAAAAATTAATAAAGAAAAAAGGTATTCCCACAAAATTCAGAGGTCCAAAAATTAAAATTGCTGGACTAGGAGGACAGGTAATCACCGGAGTACAAACACAAGTTGCACTTAAAATAGGTAATCTTCCTATTAGAAAATATCCAGTGTTGATAGTGCCCATCCCAGAATATATTTTAGGCATAGATATATTGAAAAGAATGACATTGAACCTTTCTAGAGGAAAATTTTCTTTTGGAGTAAAAACTGGCCATGTTCAAATGAGGCCAGTTACAGTAGGGAAAGTAAAAATGCCCCCAGTTCATGTGCCTCCTGCCACCAAAATGGTAGCAATGAAACAATATCGAATTCCAGGAGGACATAAGGAGATAGGGGAAACAGTGAAAGAACTAGTAGAGGCAGGGGTAATGCGCCCTACCACTACTGCATGGAATAATCCTGTATGGCCAGTAAAAAAGAGCGATGGCTCCTGGCGCATGACTGTGGATTATAGGGAGCTAAACAAACATACTCCCCCCTTGACTGCGGCTGTGCCGGACACTATCACCATTGTAGAAAATATTCAAACCCATGAAGGGACGTGGTATGCAGTGATAGACTTGGCTAATGCCTTCTTCACCATACCAATAGAAGAAAAGGCACAAGATCAATTTGCCTTTACCTGGCTGGGTAGACAATATACCTTTACCCGGTTACCACAAGGATGGTTAAACAGTCCCACCATCTGTCACCGGACGGTGGCAGAACATTTGGATGAGTTAAAACTACCATCAGATATGCAATTTTCTCATTATATTGATGATATAATGATTCAAGGAACATCAGAAGAGGCTGTAAGAGAACAGCTTGCCATTCTATTGGCCCATATGAAACAAAAAGGCTGGGAAATCAATGAGGCAAAAATTCAAGGACCGTCACAGACGGTTAAATTTTTAGGCATACAATGGAACAAAGGGCATCGGGAAATTCTCCCGAAGGCTCGACAGAAGATACTTAATTTCCCAGTCCCAAAAACGAAGCAAGAAACACAATCCTACATTGGTTTGTTTGGATTTTGGAGGCAACATATTCCCCACTTGGGACTTACACTCACTGGCCACTTTATTAGGTACACCTGTCCAACTGTGTGTTAAGACTTAATTTCTAATCAGCCAATCACATGGCGGCAACTCAGTGCATTTAGGCATGTAGACATGGTCAAGACAATCTCCTGCAGTTCAAACCGAGCATCAGTATGGGGAAGAAAGGTGATTTGAGTGCCTTTGAACGTGGCATGATTGTTGGTGCCAGAAGGGCTGGTCTGAGTATTTCAGAAACTGCTGATCTACTGGGATTTTCACGCACAACCATCTCTAGGGTTTACAGAGAATGGTCCGAAAAAGAAAAAAAATCCAGTGAGCGGCAGTTCTGTGGCCGGAAATGCCTTGTTGATGCCAGAGGTCAGAGGAGAATGGGCATACTGGTTCGAGCTGATAGAAAGGCAACAGTGACTCAAATTGCCACCCGTTACAACCAAGGTAGGCAGAAGAGCATCTCTGAACGCACAGTGCGTCGAACTTTGAGGCAGATGGGCTACAGCAGCAGAAGACCACACTGGGTACCACTCCTCTCAGCTAAGAACAGGAAACTGAGGCTACAATTTGCACAAGCTCATCGAAATTGGACAGTAGAAGATTGGAAAAACGTTGCCTGGTCTGATGAGTCTCGATTTCTGCTGCGACATTCGGATGGTAGGGTCAGAATTTGGCGTAAACAACATGAAAGCATGGATCCATCCAGCCTTGTATCAACGGTTCAGGCTGGTGGTGGTGGTGTCATGGTGTGGGGAATTTTTTCTTGGCACTCTTTGGGCCCCTTGGTACCAATTGAGCATCGTTGCAACGCCACAGCCTACCTGAGTATTGTTGCTGACCATGCCCATCCCTTTATGACCACAATGTACCCAACATCTGATGGCTACTTTCAGCAGGATAATGCGCCATGTCATAAAGCTCGAATCATCTCAGATTGGTTTCTTGAACATGACAATGAGTTCACTGTACTCAAATGGCCTCCTCAGTCACCAGATCTCAATCCAATAGAGCATCTTTGGGATGTGGTGGAACGGGAGATTCGCATCAGGGATGTGCAGCCGACAAATCTGCGCCAACTGTGTGATGCCATCATGTCAATATGGTCCAAAATCTCTGAGGAATGCTTCCAGCACCTTGTTGAATCTCTGCCACGAAGAATTGAGGCAGTTCTGAAGGCAAAAGGGGGTCCAACCCGTTACTAGCATGGTGTACCTAATAAAGTGGCCAGTGAGTGTATGTTGGCCCCTTTGTACAAAGTTACTCGTAAAAAATATGAATTTCATTGGGGTGAAGAACAACAAACCGCCTTTGAAATGGTAAAAGAAGCAATACAACAGGCTGTAGATTTATGGCCAATGACTAATGGGCCAGTGGAATTACATGTCACTGTTCAGCATATGTATGCTAACTGGTCCCTTTGGCAAAAACAAGGGGGGAAAAGAGTTCCCCTTGGATTTTGGAATAGGAAATTGCCAGATGCGGGAGAAAAATATACCCCATTTGAACAACAATTGTTAGCCTGTTATTGGGCTTTGGTTGAAACAGAACAGTTGACATTAGGACATGAAGTCCTACTCAGACCGTTGATACCAATCATGCAATGGGTCTTGTCTAATCCGAAAACCAACAGAGTGTGCCATGCCCAGGAACAAAGTATTATCAAATGGAAGTGGTATGTCTCTGAAAGAGCGAAAAAAGGGGAAGGCGGGACCGCCACCCTCCATGAGAAAGTTGCAGAAATTGGGGATGACATAGTCAACCCACTTGAAAAAGCATCTATGATGGAGGAATCCCCTGTAAAATGGGGAAAAACCTATGAGGATATAACTGCAGACCAGCAAGAGCATGCTTGGTTTACTGATGGTTCAGCTAGGTATGTAGGAGGGAAGAGACTATGGAAAAGTGTTGCTTATAATCCAAAGTTGGAAAAGCATCTCCAAATGGAAGGAGAGGGAAAAAGTAGTCAATATGCTGAACTATATGCTGTTTTCCTAGCAATAGCTTTTGAAAAAGGGAGACAATGTCATGTTTTCACTGACTCATGGTCAGTGGCAAATGGTTTAGCAACATGGATGATGGGATGGAAAAAGCATAATTGGATGATTCATGGTAAAGAAATTTGGGGTAGGGAAGTGTGGCAATATTTGGAGGAAATGGTGCAAGAGACACCTACCACTGTCTTTCATGTTGATGCTCATATGCCAATTGACTCACTTGAACGTTTGTTTAACTCTGAAGCAGATAAAGCAGCTGCTATTCGACAAAATACTACTGAGATTGATGCTGGAGAAAAAGAAGCATGGCTGCAAGGTACAGCCGTTTGGGCTCATCAGAAAAGCGGACATCTTGGAGAAAAAGCCACTTACAGGTGGGCCCAGGAGAGAGGTGTGCCTCTGACACTTGACATAATAAAACAAACTATACAACATTGCCCAATATGTCAACATTCACAAAAACGAGAGGTACCACACACCGTAATGGGACACATAGGCAGAGGCCAGTTACCTGCTCAGATATGGCAAATGGATTTCATCGGCCCTTTGTCAGAGAGTAGGGGGTGTAAGTATGTCTGTACTGCGGTAGATACATATTCAGGACTGATGGTGGGCTTTCCGTGTAAAGCAGCCACCCAATGGAGCACAGAGCGGACCTTAGAGATAATAACACAGTATTATGGGGTCCCCTTACAAATTCAAACTGATAATGGATCTCATTTCACTGGGGATGCCATTAAGAAATATGCTCAGGACAACAATATACAATGGGTATATCATATACCTTACTATCCACAAGCAGCAGGTTTGGTGGAAAGAATGAATGGATTATTAAAATCCACATTGAGAAAACTTAATCAATCTGATACACAGTATGGACAATGGAGAGACAATTTGAGTGAGGCTTTACAGATAATTAACAACAGGCCTATCACAGACTCTATGACTCCTCTCATGAGGATGCTTACACCCAATCTCACCATACATGAGGCACACCTGGTAAAGTCCGTCGTATGGTGGAAAACTGATCAAGAAGCACGAATACCGGAACGAGCAACTCCACATTCAGCAGGTTTGGATTTGAGTGCATTGGAAACTGTTGTGATCCCACAGGGGAAAGTAAAACCAATAGCTACAGGATTGGGGTGTCAGATTCCGAAGGACCACTATGGACAGATAGCCACTAGGTCTAGTTTGGCATTAAAGGGGGCCATGGTGGTGGGAGGAGTCATAGATGCAGATTATCAAGGAGAAATCAAAGTATTAATGATAAATTTGGGGAATGAGCCTCTAATTTTGGAAAAAGGACAGCGTATTGCGCAAATGCTTTTGATTCCAATAAATTTGTCAGATGTGCAAGAGGGAACAGCCCCTTCAGAATTAACGATCCGAGGCTCAAAAGGTTTTGGCTCTTCTAACATCACTAATGTGGGAGCCAAAATCTGGGTTCAAAATACCCAAGGACCGCCTTCAGAGGCTGAAGTGATAGCAGTAGGCAAAGACCATACCCTGTTAATTATGAGGCCAGGAGTGGAAAAATGGGAATATATCCCACAAGAAAAATGTTATTTGAGAGAATAATGTTGATTATTGATTTTATAGATTCCAAATCTTAAAATATGGTTAAGTGGAATCCTTGGGCTCGCGTGTTTGGACAGCATCGGTGCCTGGACTCCTGGAATCTGTCTGACTACAAAATTCAGGAAGGAGTACGTTCCGAGGCCAAGAGATTGGAAGGAATACAACCGAACCACCCCGAATGAAAATGCCGGATGTGGAGGTTGGGGAAAACTCACCACTCAAGTGATTTTTGACGTTAAACTCACCATAACTGCAAAATATCCCCGACCATGGTATTATAATGGGACTAAGTCTACTATATACTTAGCTGATAGTAATGACACTTTGAATATTCAAGCTGAAGATCATATTATTTGTTGGACGACTGAACAATTAACCTTTGATCAGTCGATATGGGAGAATTATAGTTCAAAAGGGGAGAATAAAACTGAGTTCACTTTTACTTTAAACAAAACTATGATTATATTTTGTGGTAATGCCACCAATCGTCAGATGGTGGCGATGACAGGACAGAAATACCCGCCTTGTAATAATCACACGGGAACCTATAACGGAACAGGACTATGCTGTGGGATACCTAGTTTATCATGTGTATCATGGAGAAGGATACTCCGGGTGTATCTGATGTCACAGACTAAAGCTGATCCAGGACAGATGAAGAAGATTCCCACATCATGTGTAAAAACAGGAACTCAATCGCAGAAGACTGTCGTTGCAGCCAAAATAATCTTCCCATCTACTCCTGCATGCCATTATAGGGGAAAAAGGGCATGGTATGATACAGTATTGGGAGGAGTTGGGGCTGTGACTGGGACTTTGAACTCATTTGATATTGAAACTTTGGCAAATAAAATGCATAATGCCGGAAAAGATATCCAAGATGCTTTGACTATACAAGGTAGATGGATGCCTACTATTTGGCGTCCTTGGAAGCAGGCATTACAAATGGATACTTTTCTTTTACAAATGAAAAATGTTTCAGATACTTTAAATTTAGAAATTAATACTAATGTTAGCATAATAGTTAACTGGACAATATGTACGCTGCAAGCTATATATCAAATTCAGCAGAAAAATAATATGCAAACTCAACTTATGACCGGGAAGGAGTTAGTCTGGAGGACCGTATTTAAAAATACAATCCCCAAGGTTTCCTGGTTAAGAATAGAAGCTCCTAAGATGGTTTGCAACGACACTTTGTGTTCAGGACTATTGATTGTTTATAATGTAACCAATCAACAAGTAATGTGTAGATTTGTAGTGATGCCATTATTATTAGGTATTCCTGGACAACAGTGGTTATGGATGCCCAAGTTTAATGGGTTATATATTGATAAAAATAATCGTACTCATGATTTAAGTTTATGTGAGGATACTTTAGAGGGGAAAATTTGCAGGTTACAATCAGCCGTATATGAACCATGTTTGTTACAAAATACTATGAATGTATGTGAATTCATCATTTTGCCAACCTCATATAGAATGTTGATTGAAATAGCCCCACAAGAGGTATGTGTAATAACGGATGTTCCAATAATCTCTGGAATGATAGTACCTTATGTGGGATGCCTAAGAAATGTAACCGCACTACAATGGGAAAATCGAACTTTTCAGATGTAACAACTGCTGCCACTATTGAGTGGGAACCAACAACATTAGAAATCAATAATTGGGAGGTAAATTTAACGAAATTGAAACATATAATTGAACAATCAGAAGAAGGAAAATATATGATTACTCAATTAAATAGAACTATACAAATGATTGTAAAAATGGGATCGATTATTGCTGATGCTACCTCTCATCATTGGTATGATATTTTTCTAGGGTATTCGCCCTCAGCTACTAAATTATTGAATTGGCTGATTCATCCCGTGTTGGTGATGGCTATTGTAGTGATTCTATTATCCATATGGAATTGCTATATAGCTTACAAAATGTGTTGCAAGAAACCACAAGTGCTCATGGTGTCCTATAAAAATGGCGTTTAAAAGACTGCAATCAAGGACCGATTGTGATACAAATGGGATATGCATGAGTGAGAGACTGGTATAGATAGGCATCCAGTCAATAAGATAGTGATTGCAGTACATTGAAACATCCATTTGGATACTATGGATTGTGATCAGAATCTGAACTTTTTCTGCCATGAGGAGAGCACACACTCAGGAATGTGAAAAAACAACCACCTGCCCAGGCATTGTTGTGGGAGTCGAAAGGGAGGAATGTGAGAACCAAACCAACTGAGATAAAGGAGGAATGTGAAAAAAAACAAGTTACTGTGCATGACAGCGCGTGATCAAGGTGAAACCTGATTCACTGCGCATGTCAGTGCGTGATCATTCCAATTAATATTATAAAAAGTGCTGACCTCCTCAGCGGGTAGGGACTTTCCAGACGATTCAAGTGGACGCACTTAGTCTGTGATGCTGACCGAGGAGAACCCCTTCCCGCTGATCGAGGTCCCCCGATGCGAAGGGTGATGCTACAATAACTCGGTAATTATTATTGATGCTGAAATCTTTCATGTCATAACTGTCATTCTTAAATCTTGAGACTATTCATGTGCTATGTAAGACAAAATGATTGCTTGCTAAAATAAAAGATTGTCAATAATCTTTGCCTGGTTGGGATGTCAGTGAGCGCTACGTAAGTTAAGGTAAATAACCTAATTTGGGAGAAAATTTAGCAAGACAAGGTCTCAGAATAAAGCGATGCAAAAATAATTATTTTTTCTATTTTTCTATAAAATAGTTATTATTTGTGTAAGAGAACCAAAACATCAAAAATATATAAATGAGGTATCACTGTAATTGTACTTACCCGAAGAATAATGCTGCCTTACCAATTTCACCACACGTGGAACGGTAATAAAAAAAAGCAATTCCTGAATTGCTGGTTTTTATTCATTCTCCCAAAAATCAGAATAGAAAGCCGTCAAAAAATGTCACGTGCCTGAAAATGGTACAAATAAAAAGTCAGCTCGCCCTGCAAAAAGCAAGCCATCACATGATTCTGTTGAAAAAATTATAGCTCTCAAAATATGGTGATGCAAAAACTAGTTTTCGCAATAAAAAGAACCTTTTAGTGTGTGACAGCAGCCAAGCAAAAACTCAATATAAATCTGGCATCGCTGTAATCGCACCAACCTAAAGAATAAAGCTGCCTAATTACTTATACTGCGAGATGAACGGCATAAAAAATAATTAAAACCAATTCTTCACTTGTTGATTTTTTCATTCTACCTCCCAAAGTTAGCAATAAGGCTCGGTGCAGATTTATCCTGCGCTCTTCGCTGAGTGCTTACAACGGGGTTTCCATGTAAATCTCTGAAATACATGATTCAGACAGAACCCCCTTCGGAATATTCCCTATAATGAGGCAGATGGAGGCACTGTGGGCAAAGCCATCCCAGCCCTCCACCATCATGTGAAAGACTGCATTGTCCATGCACTCAAGCAGTCAGTGAGTGGAAAGGTGCACCTCACAACAGATGCATGGTCCAGTCGGCATGGCCAGGGCCGTTACGTGTCCATCACTGCGCACTGGGTTAATGTGGTGGATGCAGGGTCCACAGGGGACAGCGGTGGTGGGACAGTGCTGCCTAGCCCACAGTATAGGAAACAGTTGGCTGTAGGCGTTCGACCCTCCTCCTCCTCCTCCAGAAGTGAAAGCTCGTCCACAGAGCGCAGTGGTACGAGCACTCCATCTGCAGCTGCCACTGTTGCACACGAGGTGTCCCCCTATCCAGCAGCTAGTGGAAAGCGTCAGCAGGCTGTGTTGCAGATGATGTGTTTGGGCGACAGACACACCGCGGAGGTGCTGGCCGAGTACTTTCAGCGACAAACTGAGTCATGGCTTGGCAGTATACATCTTGAGGCAGGCAAGGTAGTTAGTGATAACGGCCGTAATTTTGTGGCAGCCATAGCCCTTTCAAAACTCAGCCACATACCTTGCTTGGCTCACACCTTGAACCTGGTGGTGCAGTGCTTCCTCAACAATTATCCGGAGTTAACAGCCCTGCTCCAGAAGGTGCAAAGACTGTGCGCGCACATCCGCCGGTCGCCTGTACACTCCATTCGAATGCAGAAGCTGCAGCGATTGCTCCACCTTCCCAACCACCGCCTCATTATCGACATTGCAACAAGGTGGAACTCCACCCTGCACATGGTGGAGCGGCTGTGCGAACAGAGGCAGGCCATAATGCATTTGTGGGAGGATACACGGCCAGGCACTTTGAGAGCAGACATGGAGTTGACAGGTGTGCAGTGGTCGAAGCTGAAAGACCTCTGTAAAGTCCTTCAGTGTTTTGAGGAATGCACACGGCTGGAAAGTGCAGACGACGCCATCCTAAGCATGAGCATCCCACTTATGCGTCTGCTCATGCAAACTTTGACGCACCTTAAGGAGCAGGCGTCTGCAGCCAATGTTGATGAGGAGGAAGAGGAGGAGGGAATCCTTGGTGACATTCAGCCATTGTCTGCTCAGGAACCTCTGCTGAATGAGGTGGAGGAAGAAGAGGAGGAGGAGGATGATGATGGGGATGATTACTTAGGGGAGGAGGATGCATCTCATGGGGCAAGTGAAAATGTTGGCGTGGCAAGGTCTGGTACAGGGTTTGTGCGTGACTGGAGGGATGTGGATTTGCCAGAAAGTGCTCCTTCAACCAGCACTCGCAGTGCATCACTGACACCGGGAACATTGGCCCACATGTCAGATTATGCCTTGCAGATCCTAAAAAGGGACCCCCCGCATTGCCAAAATGATGAACGTTGACGACTAGTGGTTGGCCAGCATCCTGGATCCATGCTATAAAGGCAAATTACAAAACATCATGCCACACGAGAACCTTGACCTAATATTGGCTAATAAACAAGCAACTCTGGTAAACCGGTTGGTTGAGGCATTCCCAGCACACAGCAGCGGTGATGGTTCTCACACGAGCCGTACGGGCCGGGGGCAGCTTGGCAGAGGTGTTCGTGGTACACACAGCAGAAGTGGCGTTGGAGACAGGGGTTTCATGACAATGTTGTGGACTGATTTTTCAAGTACCGCTCACACAACTGGTAATACTACATAGATGGAAAGTGACAGGAGACAGCAGTTGTCAACTATGGTTACAAACTACTTTTCCTCCCATATCGATGTTCTCCCGCACAGGTCATTCCCCCCTTTGACTATTGGGCCGCTAAACTGGACACCTGGCCTGAATTGGCACAATATGCCTTGCAGGAGCTCGCTTGCCCAGCTGCAAGTGTGCTATCGGAAAGAGTCTTCAGTGCAGCTGGATCAATCCTGACAGAAAAAAGGACCCGTCTGTCAACCCAAAATGTGGATGATCTAACCTTCAATAAAATCAACCATGCATGGGTTTCCAAGGATTTTGTCATACCTTCCCTTGATGACACATAGGTTGCCAGAAAAATGGCTTGCTTTGGTCCTCCTCCTATTCCGCGAACTTGATCTATTTCGCCTTTTGCAGCAGCTGAATGTCCCACATCAACATATGCCACTTTGTAAACCGCCCTAACTGGGATGCCCCCCCATGGCCGGGGTCACCACCTAGTGCACGAAACCGTGCGAGTGCCGTTGCCCTGGACAGGTGGGTAGGCCGACTCTTGGGCGCGGGCACTGGCACAGGGTCCCTCATAGTACAATCAAGTGTCTCTGACGGTGGTGGTGCACACCCGCCGTCAGACACACCGCCGTACTATGAGGGAACCAGTGCTAGTACTGATGCCGACGAGTGTGCCCCCCTTGCTTGGGCAGGGCCCCAGCATTTGCAATGTTTACCTCTCCCTGCTCCTCCGCTGTGTAGTATGGGCTGTTAAATCCTTCACTGGGAGTGCCACAACAAATTGATTGAACTGAAAGATGATGGTTAAGATGTAGCTATGCCCTGTCCTGCTGGCCGGGCTCTAGCTCCAGATGATCAATGGCTTCCATTTCTTATGGACGTCGACTCACAATGACATGCAGTGGTGGTTTATCATTAGCTTTCACAGTTTTCCTACTCACAAACGTGTAACATTCCGGCGCACATTTTATAATGTGCCCTCTCATGCCAATCAAATAGAATCGCCTACGGCCTGTGGCTTCTGTCTTTTGCACTCCAAAGTTACGTGAGAGATCATGATAGCCAGTGAGCACCATGTTTACATCGCTCCCTGTGATAAAAATTTGATTGAGATGAGTAACAGTGATGGAATCAACGGAAGTGCGATACAGCAAGACTTTATTCACAAAAAAAGTTTACCACTGTCTCAACACACAAATTAAATGAGGATCAGCATTGCCTATGAGAATTGTGACGGAAGTTTTTCCCGTGAATAGTAATTCCTAGATTTCTGCAATCACTAGCATTTATGTCAGTAAATGTATGCATCTCATTTCCTATTGCGGAGAGACTGGACTGTATTACTGAGACAGAAATATATATGAAGATTTAAAAATAACACCAAAAGTATATAGTTGTGTACGCCTCAAATGCATTTCCTTTTTTTCACTTTTTAGATTGCTGTTTAATCCATACTGAGAACACGGAGATTTTGCATGTTTAAACTATGCTATATATACCTGCTATCCAGTGATAAAGTACCCTTTCTCAACTTTGAACAATCTGGTCAAATCCATACTGGGCCTGAGAACATCTGAGTCTGCCTCCTGATCTTTAGACATATATTTTTAATGTGTAAACTAGGCTACATATATACGTGTTATCCGGTGAAACTGTACCCTTTATCAGCTTTCTACAATGTTGTTGAATCCATACTGGGCCTGAGAACGGCTGCCGAGCTGTTAAGCAAGCTACAGCACCTGTGGTTTGGACACGTAATTTTTTCAGGAATGACGGTTAGGCCTAACTCCGGAATTGCGGTTGACCTGAACTTACTGGGAAATCATGGTTCATTCGCGGGGAATAATCTGAATCCCAGATCCCCATCACTAACAGAGTTCAGCAGGTTACCTGCACCTGTAAGCGACAAAAGCTGGTCCTTTCAGTGTAGCGTGCATGCAGCCCTGGACATGTACGGGAATGCTAGACCTGTTATTGCTCGATCTCACGTGCCAGAGCCTCGCTTATCCCTCTAGTAAGCTTGACGCGTACTGCGGGGGCATGCCGGAGTATCGGTTGTTAACGGAATAAAGCTGAGAAATCGCTAGCACAACTACAAACACACATACCACACCACACACAGAATCGACAAAGCTTTCAAAGTGTGCATTTTTTCTTTAGGTGGCATGGTTGTGGTTTCCCGGGTGGAGTCCAATTAAGCCACAGGCTCCACTCCTGGTGGTGCCCTTTTGGATATTCCTTTAAGGTTCAGCTTTGCAATCATACTGCCCCCGGAAACCAAAAACTTTGCCTTCATGGACGCTGTTTGGAGGTTCATGGGAATAACGCCGCCCGATCAGCAGTCGGCATATGGGTCGCCCTCCCAGGGCTGTGGGGTACTCGGTACCGGGCCGGTGTCAGTGGGATGTGTCACAGCAGCGGTGACCCGGACGGTGGTCCTGGGCGCCCATGTAAATGGCGTGTTATAATGGTAAAGAGTTTATATAGATAGTTTGATGCCACCTGTGGTGTTCGGCAACATAGATGTTAGGCCGACGCTGCATGCAGATCCTCTGGGACTGATGGTGTTGTGCAGCAAAGATGGTGAAGCTCCGCACAGGTGGAGCTGGAGTCCCAGGGAAGTGTAGATGTAGTGATGGGGGAAAGGCACAGACGGTGTAGGTGCTGGTACCCAGATGTAGCGGTGCTGGAATAACTGTAGGACACCAGAGCGTGCAGTTCCAAAGCTTTACTCACAGTCTGCAGGTTACACAGATGCCTGCCTCCGTGCTGTGTCCTCCGGGTCAGGACCTCAGCCAACCTCCGGGACCAAAATGGAAAGCTCCCTTCCAACACTCCGCCAACATGTACCTTCCTGAACGTCTCCTTTCTAGCGCTTGTGGGGGAAGCACTCACAGGACCATGGTTCACTGAAGCGCCTCCTGTCTAACAGATGTTCCTCAGATTTTACTTGTATGGCAGACAGCTGTAGCCTTTTCCTTCTGGCTCCCAGACGTCGATGCTGGGGCCTCCGAGCCTTAGTTGGGTACAGAGCATTTATAGCTGCTTCTTCCCCCGGTTTCTGCTGCAGGAACGTCAGTGTCCCTACAAACTCGGAGACCGGAATCGGGACCATGCGCTCCAGCTAGGAGTGAGCCTTAACTCTGCTCATCCTTCAGCTCCCCTTCTCACGTCCACACACTTCCCCTTCCCTGCACAGAGTGCCCTAACTTACCTCCTCCTGACCACAGAGAGTAGCTCCTCAGCAGTCAGGTTCAGAGGTCTCCCTGCTAGCCTGGAGTGGGAAATGTGTTGTGTGTTGGTTTCACTGCTAGAGAAATCCTTCGTTGCTCCCAAGCTTGACAACACACTCCCTAGGACCAAGGAGGAAGGTAATGCCACAGTGGCGACCGTACTCTTGGGGACGCCACAAGTGCACTGAGGCTCAGCCACTGCTGGATGATGCTGCTGGTACATTGACCCAGACCACTACATTCCCCTCGCACTCTACACTGCCAGAATCTGACCCAGAAGAAACTCATGTTCCCCTTTCCACATCCTATACCACCTTATACAGTGACAAAGAGGAAGGTGCAGATGAAAGTGCAGGTTCCTTGAGCACGTGGGGGTGTCATACTCATGGGCGATGGCACTGGCACAGGGCACCACATAGTACGCAAAAGTGTCTCTGCCAGTGGGAGGGCCTAAACAGCCAAGTGCAGTGAGATGGAAGATGGGGACGACAAGGAGTTCAGAGTAGTGCTGGGATTCCCTAGCAAGGAGACTTATGTAATTATTTTCAAGGTTGGGACAGAAATTTTTGGGGAGCACTATACTCTGGTGAATGATATATGGGGCCCACCATACACTGGAGCATTCCAAAGGTGGACACATCAGACACTGGAGCAGCATTTACAGGGCCCATTATACACTAGAGCAGTAGAAATGGGGCCCATTATATATGGAGCATTATTTGGGCCCATAAGACAGTGGAGCTTCATCCATTGGGACCAACAAATACTATAGCATTATGTGGAGCTCATCATATACGGTTTGAAACATTATATGGGATCAATGATTCCATATGGAGAAATATATGGGCCTCATTACTCTGTATAGCGCACTAAGCGCTGGCCATAATACTGTATGGAGTTATATACTGTCCGTTTTTGGAGGTATTGGAGAATTTAAAATGGATATCAGTCATGAGATGTAAGAAGTGAAGTATTTTTCATTGTACTATACTGCTATTTCTCTGCCGTATCGGAGCATCACGAGTTGTGGTATGTGTTAAAGGGGAGCTCTTTGGCCCTGGGCCCACGAAAACCTGGAGCCAGCCCTACCCCCCCACAACTGTAGCCAAATAACCCCCATTTTTCAGTACATAACTAGTATTATGAAGTAAATTAAGGTTGACAAGCTTAAGTAATAAGAATTGATGCTTTTGGCATTCAAATGGGCACTGTAGGTGTGTTTCCTGTCCTCCTCTCACTGCCGACTTTAATTCCCCATTGACTTACATTGGGTTTCGTGTTTCGGTCGGACCCCCGACTTTTCCCTATAGTCGGCTGATTTTGCTCGACCCGACTTTTGGAAAAGTCGGGTTTCATGAAACGAAACTCGACCCTAAAAAAACAAAAGTCGCTCAACTCTAGTGGTTGGACTTCCCGGAATGGGATGTTTGGTGCCCTCGAGCTGGTGGTTTACGGCTGAGGGTAACGTGGATTTTTAAGTTTTTGTGTTTTTGCCAAATATTTAGCCAGAATTTTTGGGGCTCCAAGAACCCCCCTCATGTCGTATAAGATTGTGTATTTAATGCTTATTGTAAATGTTTATGTTATTTGTTAATAAACTGGCCGCTGATCCCCCTGGGTTTGGAAGGGTAACCATTTCAGGTATGGCACTCTGGTTTTGAGGGGTAATCATCTCAGGTATGGCCCCCTGGTATGGAGGGTAACCATCTCGTGTACGGCCCCCTGGTGTGGAGGGGGTAACCATCTTGGGTATGGCCCCCTAGTAAGGAGAGGTGACCATCACGGTATGGCCCCCTGGTCTCCAGAAGCATTTATATTTTATAGGACCCTGTTAAGGTAAAGTCCCTGGGGTCATGGCAATCATATTTTGCATTCCTACAGAATAAATTGGCTCCTCTGAGCCAGGAACAGCGGCTGGAGGGAGAAGAGAACAAGGTTGTCGTCTGGACAATGCAGTTATCTAGTGCATGAAACTGAAGAGCAATGTAGCTAATCTGTGTGCCCTTGAGTCAGTGGGAGTGACTAAGGGTAAAGTAATCAAGTGCATTAACATGAAGGGCAATATGCCTATTCCCGATGCCCTTGAGCTGGTGGGAGCGGCTAAGGGTATAATCAAGTGCATTAACACAAAGGGCAGTATGCCTACTCCCGGTGCCCTTGAGCCAGTGGGAGCGGCTAAGGGTAAAGTAATAAAGTGCATTAACACGAAGGGCAATATGCCTATTCCCAATGCCTTTGACCCAGTTGGAGAGGTCAACAGTAAATGTTATCAAGTGCATGAAAAACAATTAACAATGGCGTGGCAGGATTATTAATAATGCCTTTGTAGACTTTTTCTGCTTTAGGTTTGTTTAAATTACTACTTCCAGATATTCTGAACGTTATTTTATGGTCGGTTATGATCATAGAATCATAGAATCGTAGAGTTGGAAGGGACCTCCTGGGCCATCTGGTCCAAGCCCCTGCTCAAAGCAGGATTCGCTAAATCATCCCAGTCAGATGTCTGTCCAGCCTCTGTTTGAAGACTTCCATTGAAGGAGAACTCACCACTTCTCGTGGCAGCCTGTTCCACTCATTGATCACTCTGTCAAAATGTTTTTTCTAATATCTAATCTGGGTCTCCTCCCATTCAGTTTCCTCCCATTGCTTCTAGTCTTTCCTTGTGCAAATGAGTATAAAGATGATCCTTCTACAATGTGACAGCCCTTTAGATATTTGTAGACAGCTATTAAGTCTCCTCTCAGTCTTCTCTTTTGCAAGCTAAACATTCCCAAATCCTGCAACCTTTCCTCATAAGACAGGGTTTGCAGACCGGTCACCATTCTGGTCGCTCTTTTCTGAACTTGCTCCAGTTTGTTGATGTCTTTTTTAAAATGTGGTGCCCAAAACTGGACACAATATTCCAGATGAGGTCTGACCAAAGAGGAGTAGAGGGAAATAATGACTTCACGTGATCTAGACTGTATGCTTCTGTTAATACATAATGTTGATGTTATAGTGTGCAAAATTTTTAATTACTTCCTATTTATAATATCTTTCTATTGATATGTTCATCACTTTTCAGGTACTGATAGTAAGTGTGTTTAAGAAATTTTACTGCACAGTTACTGTAAATAATGGTGGTTTCTAGAACTAAAATCTGTGAATTGGTGAATTATTAGAGCTGGCTACAATACATGCGGTATAATAGTTTTTTGAGGCATGACAGATGTCATTATACA
This sequence comes from Dendrobates tinctorius, assembly GCF_039654945.1. Classification (NCBI taxonomy): domain Eukaryota; kingdom Metazoa; phylum Chordata; class Amphibia; order Anura; family Dendrobatidae; genus Dendrobates; species Dendrobates tinctorius. The sequence continues at coordinate 1,692,630 of NW_027361680.1, read as the reverse complement.
GGTATTCAGATTGTGGCTACGACCTTAATTATGGTTTACTTTCCACATTCCCCATTATGGGATCCTCATTGCAGGATGTTTAGCAACTGTTATTTTGCTGTATGCACAACATAATGAATGGGTGTGTTTTTCACCTAATTGGTTCATCTGTTTTCTTGATGTGTTTAAATATTTGCTTGGGGACCTTTCTTACGCATTCCATGATTAAGCCCTCTTAGGCTACTTTCACACATCAGGTTTTCGGTGTCAGGCACGATCCGGCGTCGTGCCGGAGCGCCGGATCCGGCAAATATTTCATAAAACCGGATGTGACGGATCCGTTTTTCTGCCGGATCCGTCTTGTTCTTGACAGACCAAACCGGATCCGTCTCATCCGGTTCATCCGTTTTTCGATCCGTTTTTCGACGGATTACGCCGGATCCGGTTTTTAAAAACACCCCTTGTGGCCTTCCGAACGGGATTGGCTACTGGAAAACTATATATAGCGTGTTCCTACAGCCCTTCTTTGACAGGTTGTAGAGGAGAAAGTGCAGGTTGGAGAGAAGAGCAAGTTACTGGCGAAGATGGATGTTGTGATTGGAAATATTTTGAAGAATTTGGCGGATTTTACAGCGGAGGCGAATCATTTGAGGGTTATTGTTCTGGAGAAGGAGAGAGCGAGACAGCAGCGCATCAGGCATCGTAGACGACGTTTGTGGATCCACCCCATCACAGCCAAGAAAATGACGCGTGGGGTCTATTCTACACTCTACATGGACCTTCGACGAAACCCGGATACATTTTTTGGATATGTTCGGATGAAAATGGAGAATTTTGATTACTTGGTGGAGCGCATTGCACACCTCATAAGAAAAGCAGACACCTATTGCCGCTTCTCTGTTTCACCCGCAGAGCGTCTGATGGTGACTTTAAGGTAAGCCACATTTATTGGATATGCTCGCATCAGAGCACACTTTCACTGCAATCTTGTTGGTGGTAGTTTGTATCTCCAAGTGTTATAGCTGAGTTTTGGTATGTAATGCTGTGATTTAAAACTAATTGATTGTTTTTTAATTCCCCACAGATTTCTTGCAACTGGAGAATCCCTTTCGTCACTGCATTTCCAGTACAGACTCGGGATTTCCACCATATCTGGAATAGTGAAGTACACATGCCGTGCACTGTGGGACTCCTTAGCTGAAGAGTTTTTACCAGAGCCCAAAACAGAGAGGTGGATTGAAATTTCAGAAAAGTTTCAACAGATATGTCAGTTTCCCAACTGCTTGGGCGCTGTGGACGGGAAACATATCCGCATTGTAAAGCCAGCCGGATCGGGATCGGAATATTTCAATTACAAGAAATATTTTTCAATTGTCCTCATGGCCATCGCTGACGCGGAATACAAATTTATTGCTGTTGATATTGGGGCCTATGGCCGCTCCAATGACTCTCAAGTTTTCAAACTGTCTGCCATGGGGCGTAAACTGTATGGAAACACCTTCCAGTTCCCACCTCCTAGACCGCTGCCGCAAACATCTGGTCCACCTATGCCATTTGTCTGTGTAGGGGATGAAGCCTTCCAGCTGTCAGAACACCTTTTGAAACCGTACGGTAGCAGAGGATTGTCAAGAACAAAACGCATTTTTAATTACCGCCTCACAAGAGCAAGAAGAATGGTTGAATGTACCTTTGGTATTCTGACAGCCAAATGGCGGGTCCTATTGACTGCGATCAACCTCAAGACAGAAACTGTGGACGAGGTGATCAAAGCTTGCGTGGTACTCCACAATTTTGTTATCTGCAAGGAACCCATTTCCATTGAGGACACCTCTGAAGAAACCACCTTGCAAGATTACCATGACATTACCACTAGAAGTTCTGTGACGGTTTCAGTAATGAGGGACAATTTTGCACTATACTTTATGTCACCTCAAGGCAGAGTACACTGGCAGGATGACAGTGTGAAAGATTTGTGCCCTTAACCAAAATTGTGTACCTTCTGTACCAACAGTATATACCTTTGCCAACCAAAGTTGGCTATCTTGTCATGGTCTTACTATTTTTAGCTTTAGGCCACAGGTGTGTACCTGGTTGTGTTTTATGCAAAGTATTTCACCTTTTAACAAAAGTTGTGTACATTGTTAGGAAATCACCAACAATAAACACAACTTTTTAGGTGAAATACTTTGCTTCAAACACAACCAGGAACACAACTGTGGCAAAAAGCTAAAATTTACCCACAGTTATATACCTAGTTTTGAATACCATTTCACCTTTTAAATACCCTGTATTTAACCTTTTTGGCCGCAGAAAGAAATGACAGACAACCAGTGTAAAATAATTTAACTTTTATTGAAAAATGTTTTTTTTAGTAAACTGTTTTTAAATTTTAATAAACTTTTTTAATAAAGCTTTGAAACCATAAAACTGGTCATTTTTATTAAAATACACACATATTATAAATCTGTGTAGTGTGGGGTGGAAATCCTGCTGGAGGGGCTGCGGGACACTTCGACACTGGGAGTGTGGAGAGAGGACTGGGATCGTGGTGGGGAAGGAACAGTTAGAGGTGAAGGTGTTGAAAAAGCTACAGAATGGGTGGACATGTGGGAGGCAGAAGAGGTGGTTGGCGGTGGAGTGGAGGGTTGGGCAGGGACTGTAGGAGCAGATGATGTTGATGGCAAGTTGTATGGGGAAGGAGTTTGGTATGGGGCAGGTTGCTGGAAGTGGGGAGGTTGCTGGTACTGGGGAGGTTGCTGGTACTGGGGAGGTGGATGGTATGTAATAGGAGGGGGAGGATGGAAAGTGGCTGGAGGGGGTGCAGGTGGAGGAACTACTGGGGTGGGAAGAGGAGGTTGGGAGGTAAAGTGCTGGAGAGCACCGTGGCATGAATGCATTACATGCATCTGCTGGGTAGGAGATAGCGTTTCCATGCGCTCCACAACAGACCTGAAAAAGGTGTGGTTTGGCGAAGATCTTGCTTCTGAATGCATGGTTTGCAGAAGTGTCTTCACCTCCAGAATGCTGGAGTTGATCTGCTGAAAGCCTGCGGAGATTTGCTCTGACAAGACTTTTAGACAGTTCTGGAAAGATGCATTCAGATGCAAGAACTCTGGCGCATAAGTCTTTTCCTGACCCCTCTGCCGCTGCCGCCCAGTACCCGCAGGTGTACTAGAGGTGGCAGGGGCAGAAGGGTGGGGTAAAGGGAAAGCGATCTCCTCACCAGCAGCTTCATGTAATGTAGGCGGCCACGATGCTCCTGTGCTGGTTGATGGGACAGAGGGGTCGAATGTGTGGGAAGGCTGTGAAGGTGCAGATGTACCGGGGCGGTTGAAGTGTCCCTCGGTGCCGGTCTCCTCAGGCATCGCCTCAGAAGGGTCCAACCGTGCAGGCTCCCGAGTGCTGCTCACCGTGCTGTGGAATAAAGAGAAAAAAAAACAATTAAAAAAGTGACATGGCATGGCCCTGGCTGAAAAAAAATTGTTACATCTAAACATTTTTTTTTCACATGTGGTGTGTAATATTTACCTTCTGGTGACCATTGTATCCCGGAGGAACGACAGGGCTTGTGCGTACTTGTACTTGCTCCTGCGTCCTCCAGATCCACTCGGGGCCCGCATCTCTTTATTGAACGATCCCTCACAGACCGCCACCGCTTCACAATTCTTTCCCCTGAAACGAGAAAGGAGTGGTTAGTATACAACATCAGTGTTTCCCAAACTCCAGTCCTCATGGTCCCCAGGGGTCATGTTTTCAGGATTTCCATAGTAAATAAAAATCCTGAACACATGATCCGTGGGGACCACGAGGACTGTTGTTCGGGAAACACTGGTTTACATCAAGCAACCGGTACTGTATATACTTACGCTCTTTAATCTGGGCCCGAGCATCGAGGTCCTCCCAGCGGTCCACAAGGAGCGAACAGATTTCCTCCCAGCGTTGTCGGGTAACGATCAGGTCAGCGTGGCGGCGGTCAGCCATATTCCAGAGCGGCTCCCTTTCTCTGACGAAATCGATGAGGTGGTCCACATCGATTCTTCCATCCTCACCGTCAGAGTCGGGAGCACGCTGTGAAGGCTGTTAAAGAAAAAGACAAAAATAACATAATTAGCCTCCACAAAAGAAATGAAATAAAAAGTGCAAAAAAACAAAGCAAAAATATTTATACTTACACACTGTTGACCGCCGCGTTGCTGTCGCTGACGAGCCTGGGAGGCACTGCGAGGACCTCTTGGCCGAGCACCAGATTGGGAAGACTAGAGAAGAAAACAAAAAATGTTATGTCTTTGGATGTAGGCATTTGTTTGCTGTGTGTGGTCTGCAGAACATTGTTTTCTATGTGTTGTGTGTAGTGTGATGTTGTGTTTCTGCGTTTGATGCCAAAAACTTACCAATTGTGAGCCCACTCCAGGTGTCTGTCCACCCCTTCCTTCTTCTTCTGGGAGCTCCTCTTCATATTGTGATTCCTGTTTTGAAATAAAAGGCAATGAATAGACATATATTACAAAGATGATGGATTTTGGAAATAAAAACTTACCGTCAAACGCTGACGATGCGAGGGAGGGCTCCCAGGAGAAGATGTGCTGTCCTGCTGATGGCCAGACTCCATGGCTGTGGGTATTGCTGCTGCTGTTGCTGCTGCCAGTGATGCCATTTCTGCTGCTGCTGCTGCATCTCTTGGGCGGCTGTTGAATAAAGAGAAACAAAGGGCCAATGAATATCTTGATATTCCATGGCCCTAGTTTGGAGGAATGGGGGATTTGATAATTACCATCTCTCATCTGCTGCTGGACTCCCCTCCTCAGCATGTTCCATTTGCTGCTCCATTTGGCGTGGTGGTGGTGCTGATGGTGCTGCAGTGGTCTCCTGCCTTCTCCTGCGCCTGGTTGCTGTCTTGGGTGGCATGTTGGGTGTGGCTGAGGGTCCCACTGTCTTGCTTTTATATATGTGTCTTGTGGGCAGAGCTACTGAGCATGCTCAGACCAAAAAAACCGGATCCGGCGCATTGCGGCGCTCATAGGCTTTCATTGTGTGAAAAAGCTGGACGTGCCGGATCCGCCGTGTCCGGCTTTTTCGCCGGAGACAAAAAACGTTACAGTAACCGTTTTTTCCAGACGCCGGATTGAGACACATTGCCGGATCCGGCGAAAACCGGATGAAACGCATGGCCATCCGGCGCGATCCGGCGCAAATGCAAATCAATGGGGGGGAACCGGATCCGGCATTGCATTTCGCCGGATCCGGTTTTTGTCAAAAGCGCCGGATCGCGCCTGACGGCGAAAACCTGATGTGTGAAAGAGGCCTTAGGGTGAAACGCGTAGGAAATTGCTCCCCTCCATATGCCTCTTTATGTCGTTTTTACCTGATGGTATGAAGATTTTATATTCTCAATAAAGCAATTATTATTTTATCTCCTGGAGACGCTGGAAAAATCCTTCTTTATGTTGTGCATGCACTATACACCCGGGTCAGGGTGTTTCCGTGCGTCGGAGGTGTGATCAGGAGTGAAGAGGGGTGAGCTGAATACTTCTTGTTTGTTATTTTGCTGTAGTTACCGTATTATCGATCATAATAACTTGGTAGCATGGCATTGATAAAATTAATCTGTCGGTGATCTGGAATTTTAATTTTTATTTTTTGTGTGCACAGTAGAGTTGAGCGATACCGTCCGATACTTCAAAGTATCGGATCGGAATGGATCGGCCGATCTTAAAAAAAAGTATCGGTATCGCCGATTCCGATACCGGAAGTCCCATTCAAGTCTATGGGACTTCCGGTATCGTAATAAGAAAATCCCTGTTTTTGCCTTGTACAGCCTCTCTGGGGTCTGTACGGGCCTTTCGGGGGGCTGTGCCGGCCTGCCAGGGGGTCTGTGCAGGCTCCGGTGGTCTGTGCCGGCCTGCCGGGGGGCTGTGCTGGCCTGCCGGTGGTCTGTGCAGGCTCCGGTGGGCTGTGCCGGCCTGCCGGGGGGCTGTGCCGGCCTGCCGGGGGGCTGTGCAGGCTCCGGAGGGCTGTGCCGGCCTGCCGGGGGGCTGTGCAGGCTCCGGGGGGCTGTGCCGGCCTGCCGGGGGGCTGTGCAGGCTCCGGGGGGCTGTGCCGGCCTGCCGGGGGGCTGTGCCAGCCTGCCGGGGGGCTGTGCAGGCATCGTCCGATGGGACTACAAGTCCCATCAGGCGATGCCTGCTACCATGACAGTGATTGACACATTAGCCAATGATGGGACAGTAGTAGTCCCATCATCCGGCTAATGTGTTGAATGTAAAAAAAAAAATAAAAAAATAAATTACATGCTACATACATGCTACATACATACAACATGCATACTACATGTAACATACATACTACATATATACTACATGCAACATGCATACTACATACATGCTACATTCATACTACATACATGCTACATTCATACTACATATATACTACATGCAACATACATACTACATATATACTACATGCATGCAACATACATACAACATATATACTACATGCATGCAACATGCATACTACATATATACTACATGTAACATACATACTACATATATACTACATGCATACTACATACATGCTACATACTACATGCATGCAACATGCATACTACATATATACTACATGTAACATACATACTACATGCATACTACATACATGCTACATACTACATGCATGCTACATACATACTACATGCATGCTACATACATACTACATACATACTACATGCATGCTACATACATACTACATGCATGCTACATACATACTACATGCATGCCACATACATACTACATGCATGCTACATACATACTACATGCTACATACATACTACATGCATGCTACATACATACTACATGCTACATACATACTACATACATACTACATGCTACATATATACTACATACATACTACATGCATGCTACATACATACTACATGCATGCTACATACATACTACATGCATGCTACATACATACTACATACATACTGCATGCATGCTACATACATACTACATGCATGCTACATACATACTACATGCATGCTACATACATACTACATCCATGCTACATACATACTACATGCTACATACATACTACATATATACTACATGCATGCTACATACATACTACATGCTACATACATACTACATACATACTACACGCTACATATATACTACATACATACTACATGCATGCTACATACATACTACATGCATGCTACATACATACTACATGCATGCTACATACATACTACATGCTACATACATACTACATACATACTACATGCATGCTACATACAATACATTCATACAATACATACATAGACATACAGTACATATAACATAGAGTAACATACTTACCAATACTTGTAACATTGTTCCCCGAAGCCATTGTCTTTTACGGAATAAATATTAACATAACAAACCACAAAAATACTCACCCATGATCCAAAGCAGTCCACGAGTGTGTCCCACGACGATCTTGGGTAGAGAACTGCAGCATCAGCTGATGCTGCCGTTCTCTACGGGCTGCAGGAATCCAATGACGGAAGGTAGGTATCCTTCCGCACTGTATTCCTCCGCCACTTAAAAAAAAAAAGTCCCTAGTCTCACTTTATGCCATTGCTGTGTGGGAATTTCCCACGCAGCAATGGCATAAAGTGAGACTAGGGACTTTTTTTTTTAAGTGGCGGAGGAATACAGTGCGGAAGGATACCTACCTTCCGTCATTGGATTCCTGCAGCCCGTAGAGAACGGCAGCATCAGCTGATGCTGCAGTTCTCTACCCAAGATCGTCGTGGGACACACTCGTGGACTGCTTCGGATCATGGGTGAGTATTTTTGTGGTTTGTTATGTTAATATTTATTCCGTAAAAGACAATGGCTTCGGGGAACAATGTGACAAGTATTGGTAAGTATGTTACTCTATGTTATATGTACTGTATGTCTATGTATGTATTGTATGTAGCATGCATGTAGTATGTATGTAGTATATATGTGGTATGTATGTAGCATGTAGTATGTATGTAGCATGCATGTAGTATGTATGTAGTATATATGTGGTATGTATGTAGCATGTAGTATGTATGTAGTATGTATGTAGCATGCATGTAGTATGTATGTAGTATGTATGTGGTATGTATGTAGCATGTAGTATGTATGTAGCATGCATGTAGTATATATGTGTTATGTATGTAGCATGCATGTAGTATGTATGTAGCATGTATGTACCATGCATGTAGTATGTATGTAGTATGTATGTGGTATGTATGTAGCATGTAGCATGCATGTAGTATGTATGTAGTATATGTGGTATGTATGTAGCATGTAGTATGTATGTAGCATGCATGTAGTATGTATGTAGTGTGTATGTGGTATGTATGTAGCATGTAGCATGCATGTAGTATGTATGTAGTATATATGTGGTATGTATGTAGCATGTAGTATATATGCAGTATGTATGTAGCATGTAGTATGTATGTAGCATGCATGTAGTATGTATGTAGTATGTATGTAGTATATATATATATATTTTTTTTAACATTTAACACATTAGCCGGATGATGGGACTACTACTGTCCCATCATTGGCTAATGTGTCAATCACTGTCATGGTAGCAGGCATCGCCAGATGGGACTTGTAGTCCCATCGGACGATGCTTGCACAGACCCTCGGACATCAGCACAGCCCCCCGGCAGGCCGGCACAGCCCCCCGGCAGGCCGGTACAGACCCCGGGCAGTCCACACAGCCCCCCGGCAGGCCGGCACAGCCCCCCGGCAGGCCGGCAGAGACCCCCGGAAGGCCCGAAATGACGGCGCATCATGATGCGCACACACCGCGCATCATGATGACGTCATTTCGGCTGTCAATCAACTTTCAACTTCCGATTCCGATGCCGACTTCCGATATTGAAAAAATATCGGAAGTCGGTATCGGAATTCCGATACAGCAAGTATCGGCCGATACCCGATACTTGCGGTATCGGAATGCTCAACACTAGTGCACAGTCTTTCCATAGCATGTAGAAATGGTTGATGGCTTTATTAGGCATGGTTGATGGGGGTCGAGTCCATTTAAGGTGTCAAATGGCCTCTCTGGTGGCGGTTTAGGAGTCAGGTGGAAGTTGCAGGCAAGTTAAGGTGGACTCATTTTAACTAATAGAGGATGTAAAACCTCATGGTGGTGAACAGGCTCGGCTTTGGTGGCCAGGCTCAAGGACGTTGTAATGGTAACGTCAATCAGGGGCGGGCACAGTGGTTAAGCACAGGAGTGAGGATAATAGGGTCATTGGTGCCCTGAAAGTTTACTGGCTCTGCTTGAATGGCAAGCCAGTGCGTGCCACCCCTTTATGGCTGTCTGTCCTGGTTCTGTATGTCAGACAGCTGGGGATATCACAGTACTTGTGAATTCCAATGTACTAGCACTTCACCTGACTCCTACTGTGATTGTTTTAATCCTGTGATTTAAATAAAGCAGTGGCCATTTTGACAACCAAAATAATGTGTTGTGTATTTATTCTAGTGCCTAGGTTTACTGTAGTTGTGGGGGTCCGTCCCATATCCATAAGTCAAGAAACCACTGGAGCCATAGGTGGAGGAGGACATGACTTGTGGATGGGTGGACCTTTACTCCTGCAGCTTTTTTTTTGGTATAGTGGTGTAGATTTTAAGCACGAGTGATGTTGCTTTCAGAGTAAGAAGCATAGTTTGTATGTGCCTGTGTGGGTTACTGTGAGGAGGGTGGGGCTTATATAGAACAGGAAATCTGTGTCTCTCCCTCTTTCTTGCACAGGATGAACAGGAGGAAGTACTTCCCACCCTCCCGCCCCTGTTTATAATCATTATCCTAAAACATTTTAATTATTGCTTGTATGATGAATGCTTTATTGTATTTTTGAAATTACCATTGTATATCTTGTTCCAGGTTCAATTTTATCATGGCTATAAAGAGTTAACAGCATTAACCTTCTAAGCCCAAGGGAAGGGCCATCCTTCAGGCATGGTTCCCTAGAGGTTTCCTCCACAGGGGGTTTTTCCTCTCCTGAGCGCCTCTGTAGGATGACTCTTTGTGAGTCGGAGGTTTGCCAAGTTAGTCCCCTTAATGCTTTTGCAGGGACTTCTAGTTTATAAGTTTACTAAAGTGATTTATTAAAAAAAAAAAAAAAAAAAGGTGTCAAATGTTAATTTACAACCCGTCACAGCTTTGCGGTTTAGGAGTCAGGTGGAAGTTGCAGGCAAGTTAAAGTGGACTCATTTTAACTAATAGAGGATGTAAAACCTCATGGTGATGAACAGGCTTGGCTTTGGTGGCCAGCCTCAAGGATGTTGTAATGGTAACGTCAATCAGGGGCGGGCACAGTGGTTAAGCACAGGAGTGAGGATAATATGGTCATTGGTGCCCTGAAAGTTTACTGGCTCTGCTTGAATGGCAAGCCAGTGCCTGCCATCCCTTTATGGCTGTCTGTCCAGGTTCTGTATGTCAGACAGCTGGGGATATCACAGTAACTGTGAATTCCAATGTACTAGCACTTCACCTGACTCCTACTGTGATTGTTTTAATCCAGTGATTTAAATAAAGCTGTGGCCATTTTGACAACCAAAATAATGTGTTGTGTATTTATTCTAGTGCCTAGGTTTACTGTAGTTATGGTGGTTTTAAGATGGAGTGGGGGTCCGTCCCATATCCATAAGTCATGTCTATTGCTAAATATATAGCTGCTGCACGTGACCGTATTTTTTGGGGGGGTGAAAAAATTGTCTACATTATCATCCAGTTTATCCTGGTTTGTGTTAAATTACGGTGGTATTAAACTCTGAAAAGTCGTTCAAAACAATTTACTGTATTGCATTTGTCATCCATAGAGCTTAACATGCTTTTTGTTACAGTATGGTGGTATTAAACTCCAAAAAGTAATTCCAAAAATTTACTGGATTGAATTTGTCATCCATACGCTTTTAACATGCTTTGTGTTCAAGTGCGGTGGTTTTAACATAAAAAACACTGCCTGCTGCAAGTGAACAATTTTTTTTATTAAAAAAAACTTGCTTCCAGAGACCTAGCAATTAGAAATAGCATAAGGCGTGTGGTAAGGGATGAGGAAATGGAAGTGTTGATGACGATGCAGACACTGAGGATGCATGGTAGGTCCTACTGCGCCTGTTGCTGGAGCACAAGGAACACACCCATCTATGATACATTGTTTGCTGTCCCAATTTGCAATGAGACATGGGACACCACTTCTGAAGCCACACCCAAGTGTACAGGCAGTCTGTATTATAGCAGATAATGCTTCCAACATTCTTACCAGCACCACCCTGTCTTCTACACGGTCCAAGTTGCAAGTGTCAAGGGAGTGCTCAGGACACAATGTCAAAGGATAATTTCTTTATTCCACAATGCATTTCGGCGGCCAGATGCCATCTCCATCAGGTACAAGATAATTATGGCAACAGGAAGGGGTATTTAAAACTGGATCAACCAATGAAAATACAGATACAATCTGCCAATAACAATCAATAAAACGATCAAAGGAATATAAAATGGAATCAAGATGATAAGATACAAAGAGTACCAAATTTGATTAAAAAAGTAACAATTGTAATAAATGAAAGACAATAGTTATAATAAACTAAAAACAATTAAAACATGTTAAGATGATAAAATAATAAATAAATACAATAGTATTATTTCGCCATATTTTCAATAGTGAGGTTCAAACCTTCAGGAGCCGGTGTGCCTAATTTAAGTGTCCAATAACTCTCTCTATTAATTAAACTCCTGTAACGATCAGAGACATTATCTGGTATTTGGTCAATTATAGTGAGCCTTTGTGATCTTGGGTCCTTCTGGTGCATTATGGAAAAATGTTTTGATAAATTGTGTAGTAAAAACCATTACAGATGTTCTGGTGGTGTTTATTCAACCGTGCGTGCATGGATTGAATGGTACGGCCCACATATATATCACATAAATTGATTGACAACTGACATGGCGATTGAATTTTTTTAGCTAATGCCCGTGGTGTTGAATCTAAATTCATTTGCCCCATGTGTAATGGACACATAAAAAAGGTATTTAGAGGTTCTGCAGGCAAAACAACCTGGACTTTGATCTACCAGAGTTATAGAAGTAGGGTGTTAATACTGGGAGCAACCAAATTACAAAGCATACGTTTTTTTCTCGGCTGAGTAGGAATGTGTCTGGAAAGGATGGGATCACCCTTCAAGATAAACCAATATTTTCTGAGAAGATCACAAATAATTGTATGGGACTGATTAAAAGTGGTAACAAGACTCCACTTGCCAATTTCAGAAATAGTGGAGTTATTAGATTTATTGGCTTTGATTTTATTGATACAGTCTTCTTGAGAGAATGCTTTAGCTTTAGAAAAAGCACCATCAATTTCTTCAGATAGCCTCTGTGTCGGAAGCCTTCCTTGAGAATATTCGCTTCTTTCAGAAAATCATTATCATTTGTTCAATTTTTTCTAATTCTCCAGTACTGGCCATATGGAATATTTAATATCCATTTTGGGAGATGACCACTGTTGAAAGTCAAATAACTATTAACATAAACATTTTTAAAATGTGTAGAAGTGGAGAATTTGCCTGTAGAATCCACATGCACCTTTAAGTCAAGAAATTGTATGACCGTATTGGACATTTGAGCTGAAAAAGTGATGCCCCAAGAATTTACATTCTAGTGTTTGGACAAATTCAGAGGCCGCTTCATGAGAACCAGTCCAGGTTATAAATAAATCGTCAATGAATCGATGATTCAAGGCTATCTTACCCATCGCCAGAGTAGACAGCGTGATGAAGACGGACTCAAAAGCCCCCATGAAAAGATTTGCATAACTGGTGGCGAATCTCGTCCCCATCGCACAGCCTTTTAACTGACGATAGAAAAAAACACACGGTCCAGTCTCACCAGCCAAGAGTCTGGATCATTAATCCTCAGCCTGATCCTCCTTCCTCCCACCATGTTAAGTCCCAGGAGACCAGTGATCCCACACTAGGACACTCTGAGGAGCTCTTTACATAATCTTTTCTTGATTGTGGCCTCTAAACCTGCATGTTCCAAGAGGAACAGGAGGACATGCTGTTTAGTGATGCACAAAACTTAAAGCAGCTATGGTCACAAGAAGATGATAGTGGGCAATGGCAAATTTTGTCTATGGAGGTATATGATGATGAGACACAGTTGCCGATAAGTCAGGTTGCTGTTAAGTCACCAAGTTAGGAGGAACATGGTGTGGTGGCGGAAGATGAGGTGGTAGATAACGAAGTCACTGACCCAAACTTGGAAGCTGGCATGCAGAGCGGGGAAAGGAGTGTTGAGGGGGAGGGATAGACAGCACCAAAACAGGCAGGAAGAGGCAGTGGGGTGACCAGAGTGAGTAGGCCGGCAACTGTTCCACAGAGCACCAACACTCGTTAATTTCTTCTTCAAAGCGTTAGGTGTTCCCAAGTCTGGGAGATTTAAAAGAGTCCTGAGACCAAAAATGGTAATTTGCATCCTGTGTCATGCCAAGATCAGCAGTGGTCTGACCACTAAGAGCTTAACCTTCACCAGCATGGTCAGGTACATGTCATCTAAGCAGCCGACTCGGTGGGCTTAACACCTGGGTCCACGGTTTCTGCCAGCGGGTGAGACCACTGCCTTTTCCCCTGTGCTAGGTGTTGCCAATCCCATATCCTTGAGAGTTGCACACATGATTCACACCCTGCACCTGTCCTTGCACATTCTGAGGCACAATCATCAGGCACTTTCAAATCTTTGTCCCAGCAGAGCATTCAGCTGTCCCAACCCCCCAGCGTTGAAATGAAAAACGAAAGAGACCAGCTACAGACCTACAGGCCAAATGCCACATTTCCAGGCTGCTTGGCATGGAAATATAGCTGTTTAGACTTGTGGAAACTGATGATTTCCACTGACTCATGGTGGCAGTCGTCCCTCTTTTCTTGGTACCCAGCCGCCAATATTTCTACTGGTGTGATGTCACTGCCTTGTACCAGCACACGTCCAGGACACATCACCCATGCCCTTATCAATGCAGTTAATCGGATAGTCCACTTAACGACCAACACGTGATGAAGCGCTTGTGGCAAGGGAAGCTACATTTCCTTACGGCACACTGGGTGAACATTATGGAAGCCAGGGCCGAGTTCCACCCTAGATGGCACATGTACTACCGACGCCAAGGATTGCTGGCCCTATTTCTATCAGGGTTTCCTCTGCCTCCTACACCAGTTCCTGCACTCCATCCTGCTCCTCCTCATCCTCTATCTCAGATTTGTTATCTGAGAGCATGTCATCCACATCAGCTGGAAGTTCTGCAGCACTGCCTCAGCAAGCGGCAAGAGTCTTTGCTGAAGTTAATTTGTTTAGGAGACAAACCACACACCCCTGCAGAGTTATTGAAAGGAATAACAGACCAGACTGATCGGTGTCTCTCTCCGCTGAACCTATAATCAGTCATGGTCTGGTGTGATAATTGGTGTAACCTGGTGGTGGCTGTGAAGCTCGGCAAGCTCACACACATACCATGATTGGCCCAAGTGCTTAGCTTGGTGGTTCAGCAGTTTCTGAAAACCTACCCATATTTTCCTCTGGTGAAGGTACGTCACATCAGAGTGCATTTCTGCAAGTCAGCTACAGCTGCCGCTGCTCTTGTAGTGCTGCAGCAGCGTATGCAAGTGCCAGCTCACAGACTGGTGAGGAACATCACCACGTGCTGGAACTCCACACTATATATGCTGGCAAGGTTTTGTGAGCGGCAGAGGCCAGGTGTTGAGTACCAACTCCAACACACCAATCGGTATTCTGGTCAGCTTCCACACATAACAACTGAAAAGTGTAAATGGTTGTCTGAGAACTGTGTGGTTCTTCAAGACTTTAAGGACTCCGCAAAGATGGTGAGAGGCAATAACGCCATAATCAGTGCACCAATACCACTTCTGTGCCTACTCAAACAATTGCTACTCACAATTAAACATGACGCTTTGCGTGTGGACCAAGAGGCGATAGAGGAAGACATGAGACAGGGAGATACTACCCAGTCCAGCCTCATCTCATCTACTCAGTGCGGATTAGGTAAAAATGAGGTGTATGCTGAAGAGGAGTAACAGGAATTGGTTGCTATTGCAACAGAGGTTAGTACACACAAAAGCTTTGTCACGTCTTTCCTACATGGAAGGGCTGAGGAGGGTAATAAGAAGTAATAGAAGGAGGAGATGGATAGTCCACATCATGGTGGAGACAGGGAAGTGTTGGCTGTAGTGAGCTTGGCACATATGGACAACTTTATGTACTGCTGTCTTTCCCATGATCCTCGCCTTATATTCATCTTGGCCAAAAAAAGAGTACTGGTTTTTCTGCCTGCTAGACCTACAATACAAGGAGAACCTTGTATCTTATTTCCTGAGGCGGAGAGGTCTACTAAATTGGTGCTATACCAGAAGTCCATTGTGGAAAAAATATTAAAAAAATTCCCAGGGGGCAAGCTTCCTTGCCCAACCAAGAAGGAGAGGCGAGGGAGATACATATGGGGTATGACATAGACAGGGGTACAATGTAAAAAGGCCTGGGCCAATTTCATGACACCCTCCCAGCATCCAGGTCCTTATGATCGGGTATTTTTAACAAGCAGGGAAAAGTTTTTAAAGATGGTCAAGCAATACTTGGCTGACCAAACCAGCCTACTCCCTAATTTCTCTGCAACCTTCAACTATTGGGTATCAACGCTGGACACCTGGTATGAGTTGTCCCTCTATGCCTTTGGAGGTCTTGTGCTGCACTGTCACTAGCGTCTTGTCTGAGTAGGTTTTTAGTGCAGCCAGGTAGGGGACGGTAATAACAGACAGGTGCTTTTGACTGTCAACAGCAAATGCTGATAGGTTCACTGTGATAAAAATCGATTAACCATGCCTTTTCCACACGAGCAGATGACAGCAGCAAATAAAGTGTTTTTAATCCTGAATATTTGAATGAGGCCATCTAGTTGTTGCCTTCAAGGGTCTATGGATCACCCTCCTTATAACTTTTTTCTGGCTTTGCACTGTGTACAGAGCCTTTATAAATGTAGGAGTACCACAACTACACTTTGCTCACGATATTTGAATAAGGCACTACAGTTGGTGCCTTCAAGGGTGTATGAATGACCTTGTGTAATAGAGAGTCACCCCCAGCCTGTACTCATGGTCCATACTGTAATCAGGCTTACATTAGCAGTCCTTGCCCTGTAACTGGTGGGGGCATGCTTGTCTTTGTTCCACTCTGCAGGGGGCATCTCCAAAACACAAACCTGTACAGAGACTGAAGACAGGGTTTCTGGAATGTTCTTAGTCCTTGGAACTATGTTTAAGGGGGAGGGTGTTGGGATCAGCCCCTTTGTTGGGCAGAGATACTAAGAGTGGTAGAACAATATGCCACATGGTCAGTTAGTTGATGCTGTGTGCTTTGAAGGACAGGGATCTGCAGCTGTGGCTGGTTCCTGGTATCATGTATGGAGATTGGAGATTATTTTGCCACATGGAATTGTGATGTCTCACCACCCTACTGGATTTGAGGACTGAATCTAAAGACTGTTGTTGTGTGGTGACCTGTGAAGGGCTGGGATCTTATGCTGAGGTGAGATCCCAGTGACCGTGTGTATTGTTAGAAGCGGCCATGTGGGACTGTGTTGCGTCCCTCATCTGCTAGATCTGTTAAATTCATCCAAGGACTATTTCTATATTTCCCTGTCATCGGGTGGGGCCCCCGGATCTGCTCTTTTTGTGTAGACTCATTGTGGATTAAATACGGATGCTGCTTAATTACTTTCATTTGTGTTGTCCCAGTTCCCTGTTCCAATAATTCTTGTTGGATTGTTTATTGGCCTGGTGTCTCCTCCTGCTCTGTCACATACCCCGTCAGACCCTGCTTGCAATTTTTGTCTAGCTTTACACTGTGTACAGAGCCTTTATAAGTGTAGGAGTACCACAACTACACTTTGTTCACAATAATTGAATGGGGCCCTCCAGTTGTCACCTTCAAAGGTGTATGGATGAATCTGCTTGTAATTTTTAGCAGACTTTGCACTTAGTGCATAGCCCCTGATGTAACCGGGCTCTTCAGCTAGTATTATATAAGTGTAAAAAACATATTTTTTTAAATCCCTTAAGAAAAAAAAATATTTTCCAATAAATACATTTATTTATGTAAATAATAAAAAAATAAAAGTACACATATTTGGTATTGCCACATCCGTAACAACCAGCTCTATAAAACTGTCACACTAGTTAACCCCCTCAGTGAACACCATAAAAAACACAAAAAACAATGCTTTATCATCTTGCTGATGAACAAAAAGTGCAATGAAGCGCAATCAAAAACACGGATGTAAAAAAGAATGGTACCGCTGAAAACTTTATCTTGTCCCGCAAAAAATAAGCCATAACACTGCTTCATCAGCAGAAAAATAAAAAGTTATAGGTCTCAGAATAAAGCGATGCAAAAATAATTATTTTTTCTATTTTTCTATAAAATAGTTATTATTTGTGTAAGAGAACCAAAACATCAAAAATATATAAATGAGGTATCACTGTAATTGTACTTACCCGAAGAATAATGCTGCCTTACCAATTTTACCACACGTGGAACGGTAATAAAAAAAAGCAATTCCTGAATTGCTGGTTTTTATTCATTCTCCCAAAAATCAGAATAGAAAGCCGTCAAAAAATGTCACGTGCCTGAAAATGGTACAAATAAAAAGTCAGCTCGCCCTGCAAAAAGCAAGCCATCACATGATTCTGTTGAAAAAATTATAGCTCTCAAAATATGGTGATGCAAAAACTAGTTTTCGCAATAAAAAGAACCTTTTAGTGTGTGACAGCAGCCAAGCAAAAACTCAATATAAATCTGGCATCGCTGTAATCGCACCAACCTAAAGAATAAAGCTGCCTAATTACTTATACTGCGAGATGAACGGCATAAAAAATAATTAAAACCAATTCTTCACTTGTTGATTTTTTCATTCTACCTCCCAAAGTTAGCAGTAAGGCTCGGTGCACATTTATCCTGCGCTCTTCGCTGAGTGCTTACAACGGGGTTTCCATGTAAATCTCTAAAATACATGATTCAGACAGAACCCCCTTCGGAATATTCCCTATAATGAGGCAGATGGAGGCACTGTGGGCAAAGCCATCCCAGCCCTCCACCATCATGTGAAAGACTGCATTGTCCATGCACTCAAGCAGTCAGTGAGTGGAAAGGTGCACCTCACAACAGATGCATGGTCCAGTCGGCATGGCCATGGCCGTTACGTGTCCATCACTGCGCACTGGGTTAATGTGGTGGATGCAGGGTCCACAGGGGACAGCGGCGGTGGGACAGTGCTGCCTAGCCCACAGTATAGGAAACAGTTGGCTGTAGGCGTTCGAC
The DNA here is from genome assembly GCF_039654945.1 of Dendrobates tinctorius. Lineage (NCBI taxonomy): Eukaryota > Metazoa > Chordata > Amphibia > Anura > Dendrobatidae > Dendrobates > Dendrobates tinctorius. The sequence goes on along the minus strand of NW_027361680.1, from coordinate 1,674,240 downwards.
CCTCCTCCTCCTCCTCCAGAAGTGAAAGCTTGTCCACAGAGCGCAGTCGTACGAGCACTCCATCTGCAGCTGCTACTGTTGCACACGAGGTGTCCCCCTATCCAGCAGCTAGTGGAAAGCATCAGCAGGCTGTGTTGCAGATGATGTGTTTGGGCGACAGACACACCGCGGAGGTGCTGGCCGAGTACTTTCAGCGACAAACTGAGCCATGGCTTGGCAGTATACATCTTGAGGCAGGCAAGGTAGTTAGTGATAACGGCCGTAATTTTGTGGCAGCCATAGCCCTTTCAAAACTCAGACACATACCTTGCTTGGCTCACACCTTGAACCTGGTGGTGCAGTGCTTCCTCAACAATTATCCGGAGTTAACAGCCCTGCTCCAGAAGGTGCGAAGACTGTGCGCGCACATCCGCCGGTCGCCTGTACACTCCATTCGAATGCAGAAGCTGCAGCGATTGCTCCACCTTCCCAACCACCGCCTCATTATCGACATTGCAACAAGGTGGAACTCCACCCTCTGTGCGAACAGAGGCAGGCCATAATGCATTTGTGGGAGGATACACGGCCAGGCACTTTGAGAGCAGACATGGAGTTGACAGGTGTGCAGTGGTCGAAGCTGAAAGACCTCTGTAAAGTCCTTCAGTGTTTTGAGGAATGTACACGGCTGGAAAGTGCAGACGACGCCATCCTAAGCATGAGCATCCCACTTATGCGTCTGCTCATGCAAGCTTTGACGCACCTTAAGGAGCAGGCGTCTGCAGCCAATGTTGACGAGGAGGAAGAGGAGGAGGGAATCCTTGGTGACATTCAGCCATTGTCTGCTCAGGAACCTCTGCTGGATGAGGTGGAGGAAGAAGAGGAGGAGGAGGATGATGATGGGGATGATTACTTAGGGGAGGAGGATGCATCTCATGGGGCAAGTGAAAATGTTGGCGTGGCAAGGTCTGGTACAGGGTTTGTGCGTGACTGGAGGGATGTGGATTTGCCAGAAAGTGCTCCTTCAACCAGCACTCGCAGTGCATCACTGACACCGGGAACATTGGCCCACATGTCAGATTATGCCTTGCAGATCCTAAAAAGGGACCCCCGCATTGCCAAAATGATGAACGTTGACGACTAGTGGTTGGCCAGCATCCTGGATCCATGCTATAAAGGCAAATTACAAAACATCATGCCACACGAGAACCTTGACCTAATATTGGCTAATAAACAAGCAACTCTGGTAAACCGGTTGGTTGAGGCATTCCCAGCACACAGCAGCGGTGATGGTTCTCACACGAGCCGTACGGGCCGGGGGCAGCTTGGCAGAGGTGTTCGTGGTGCACACAGCAGAAGTGGCGTTGGAGACAGGGGTTTCATGACAATGTTGTGGACTGATTTTTCAAGTACCGCTCACACAACTGGTAATACTGCATAGATGGAAAGTAACAGGAGACAGCAGTTGTCAACTATGGTTACAAACTACTTTTCCTCCCATATCGATGTTCTCCCGCACAGGTCATTCCCCCCTTTGACTATTGGGCCGCTAAACTGGACACCTGGCCTGAATTGGCACAATATGCCTTAGGCTGGTTTCACATTTGCGTTTTTTTTCGCGGTAATTTAGCGCTAAATAGCGCATGCGTTTTTTTTCCTATACTTTGCATGGGATGCGCTTATGTGCGCATACACATGCGTTTGTACGCGTTTTACCGCGCATGCGTTTTTTTGCGGTATGCGCTCGGGCGCACAAAATGCAACTTGTTGCATTTTTTGTGCGTCCGATTTGCCTCAAAAAAACGCATGCGCGCGCAATGCGTTTTTTTACAGCAAGTTACCCATTATAAGTCTATGGTGAGCATATGTGCGCATTGGCATGCTTATGTATGCGTTTTTTTGCACATGCGTTTTTTTTTTACCATTAGTTTAGACAATGGAATTTAGGGGTTTGGGTAAAGTTAGGGTTAGTTAAGGGGGTTTAGGGTTAGGGTTAGGGTCAGGGTTAGGGTTAGGGTTAGGGTCAGGGTTAGGGTTAAGTATGGTTTGGTTAAGGGTTAGGGTCAGGGTTAGGGTTAGGGTTAGGGTCAGGGATAGGGTTAAGTATGGTTTGGTTAAGGGTTAGGGTCAGGGTTAGGGTTAGGGTTAGGGTCAGGGTTAGGGTCAGGGTTAGGGTTAAGTATGGTTTGGTTAAGGGTTAGGGTCAGGGTTAGGGTCAGGGTTAGGGTTAAGTATGGTTTGGTTAAGGGTTAGGGTCAGGGTTAGGGTTAGGGTTAGGGTCAGGGTTAGGGTTAGGATTAAGGTTAGTTAGGGTTTGGGTTAGGGTTAAGTATGGTTTGGTTAAGGGTTAGGGTCAGGGTTAGGGTTAAGTATGGTTTGGTTAAGGGTTAGGGTCAGGGTTAGGGTTAAGTATGGTTTGGTTAAGGGTTAGGGTTAGGGTTAGGGTTAGGGTCAGGGTTAGGGTTAGGGTCAGGGTTAGGGTTAGTAAAGTCATGGTTTGGGTTAGTGTGAGGGGCCACCTAATGTTGGAAAAAAACGCAAACGCGGTAAAAACGCACTAAAAACGCATACAAACGCATAAAAACGCTGCGTTTTTTTCATGCATGCTCATAAAAATGCTTGAAAAAAACGCAGCAGTTGTATGCTTTTGTATGCGTTTTTCAATGCGTTTTTTTGCGGGAAAAACGCGCTGCAAAAAAAAGCAAGTGTGAAACAGGCCTTACAGGAGCTCGCTTGCCCAGCTGCAAGTGTGCTATCGGAAAGAGTCTTCAGTGCAGTTGGATCAATCCTGACAGAAAAAAGGACCCGTCTGTCAACCCAAAATGTGGATGATCTAACCTTCAATAAAATGAACCATGCATGGGTTTCCAAGGATTTTGTCATACCTTCCCTTGATGACACATAGGTTGCCAGAAAAATGGCTTGCTTTGGTCCTCCTCCTATTCCGCGAACTTGATCTATTTCGCCTTTTGCAGCAGCTGAATGTCCCACATCAACATATGCCACTTTGTAAACCGCCCTAACTGGGCTGCCCCCCCATGGCCGGGGTCACCACCTAGCGCACGAAACCGTGCGAGTGCCGTTGCCCTGGACAGGTGGGTAGGCCGACTCTTGGGCGCGGGCACTGGCACAGGGTCCCTCATAGTACAATCAAGTGTCTCTGACGGTGGTGGTGCACACCCGCCGTCAGACACACCGCTGTACTATGAGGGAACCAGTGCTAGTACTGATGCCGACGAGTGTGCCCCCCTTGCTTGGGCAGGGCCCCAGCATTTGCAATGTTTACCTCTCCCTGCTCCTCCGCTGTGTAGTATGGGCTGTTAAATCCTTCACTGGGAGTGCCACAACAAATTGATTGAACTGAAAGATGATGGTTAAGATGTAGCTATGCCCTGTCCTGCTGGCCGGGCTCTAGCTCCAGATGATCAATGGCTTCCATTTCTTATGGACGTCGACTCACAATGACATGCAGTGGTGGTTTATCATCAGCTTTCACAGTTTTCCTACTCACAAACGTGTAACATTCCGGCGCACATTTTATAATGTGCCCTCTCATGCCAATCAAATAGAATCGCCTACGGCCTGTGGCTTCTGTCTTTTGCACTCCAAAGTTACGTGACAGATCATGATAGCCAGTGAGCACCATGTTTACATTGCTCCCTGTGATAAAAATTTGATTGAGATGAGTAACAGTGATGGAATCAACGGAAGTGCGATACAGCAAGACTTTATTCACAAAAAAAGTTTACCACTGTCTCAACACACAAATTAATTGAGGATCAGCATTGCCTATGAGAATTGTGACGGAAGTTTTTCCCGTGAATAGTAATTCCTAGATTTCTGCAATCACTAGCATTTATGTCAGTAAATGTATGCATCTCATTTCCTATTGCGGAGAGACTGGACTGTATTACTGAGACAGAAATATATATGAAGATTTAAAAATAACACCAAAAGTATATAGTTGTGTACGCCTCAAATGCATTTCCTTTTTTCCACTTTTTAGATTGCTGTGTAATCCATACTGAGAACACGGAGATTTTACATGTTTAAACTATGCTATATATACCTGCTATCCAGTGATAAAGTACCCTTTCTCAACTTTGAACAATCTGGTCAAATCCATACTGGGCCTGAGAACATCTGAGTCTGCCTCCTGATCTTTAGACATATATTTTTAATGTGTAAACTAGGCTACATATATATGTGTTATCCGGTGAAACTGTACCCTTTATCAGCTTTCTACAATGTTGTTGAATCCATACTGGGCCTGAGAACGGCTGCCGAGCTGTTAAGCAAGCTACAGCACCTGTGGTTTGGACACGTAATTTTTTCAGGAATGACGGTTAGGCCTAACTCCGGAATTGCGGTTGACCTGAACTTACTAGGAAATCATGGTTCATTCGCGGGGAATAATCTGAATCCCAGATCCCCATCACTAACGGAGTTCAGCAGGTTACCTGCACCTGTAAGCGACAAAAGCTGGTCCTTTCAGTGTAGCGTGCATGCAGCCCTGGACATGTACGGGAATGCTAGACCTGTTATTGCTCGATCTCACGTGCCAGAGCCTCGCTTATCCCTCTAGTAAGCTTGACGCGTACTGCGGGGGCATGCTGGAGTCTCGGTTGTTAACGGAATAAAGCTGAGAAATCGCTAGCACAACTACAAACACACATACCACACCACACACAGAATCGACAAAGCTTTCAAAGTGTGCATCTTTTCTTTAGGTGGCATGGTTGTGGTTTCCCGGGTGGAGTCCAATTAAGCCACAGGCTCCACTCCTGGTGGTGCCCTTTTGGACATTCCTTTAAGGTTCAGCTTTGCAATCATACTGCCCCCGGAAACCAAAAACTTTGCCTTCATGGACGCTGTTTGGAGGTTCATGGGAATAACGCCGCCCGATCAGCAGTCGGCATATGGGTCGCCCTCCCAGGGCTGTGGGGTACTCGGAACCGGGCCGGTGTCAGTGGGATGTGTCACAGCAGCGGTGACCCGGATGGTGGCCCTGGGCACCCATGTAAATGGCGTGTTATAATGGTAAAGAGTTTATATAGATAGTTTGACGCCACCTGTGGTGTTCGGCAACATAGATGTTAGGCCGACGCTGCATGCAGATCCTCTGGGACTGATGGTGTTGTGCAGCAAAGATGGTGAAGCTCCGCACAGGTGGAGCTGGAGTCCCAGGGAAGTGTAGATGTAGTGATGGGGGAAAGGCACAGACGGTGTAGGTGCTGGTACCCAGATGTAGCGGTGCTGGAATAACTGTAGGACACCAGAGCGTGCAGTTCCAAAGCTTTACTCACAGTCTGCAGGTTACACAGATGCCTGCCTCCGTGCTGTGTCCTCCGGGTCAGGACCTCAGCCAACCTCCGGAACCAAAATGGAAAGCTCATTTCAAACACTCCGCCAACATGTACCTTCCTGAATGTCTCCTTTCTAGCGCTTGTGGGGGAAGCACTCACAGGACCATGGTTCACTGAAGCGCCTCCTGTCTAACAGATGTTCCTCAGATTTTACTTGTATGGCAGACAGCTGTAGCCTTTTCCTTCTGGCTCCCAGACATCGATGCTGGGGCCTCCGAGCCTTAGTTGGGTACAGAGCATTTATAGCTGCTACTTCCCCCGGTTTTTGCTGCAGGAACGTCAGTGTCCCTACAAACTCGGAGACCGGAATCGGGACCATGCTCTCCAGCAAGAAGTGAGCCTTAACTCTGCTCATCCTTCAGCTCCCCTTCTCACGTCCACACACTTCCCCTTCCCTGCACAGAGTGCCCTAACTTACCTCCTCCCGACCACAGAGAGTAGCTCCTCAGCAGTCAGGTTCAGAGGTCTCCCTGCTAGCCTGGAGTGGGAAATGTGTTGTGTGTTGGTTTCACTGCTAGAGAAATCCTTCGTTGCTCCCAAGCTTGACAACACACTCCCTAGGACCAAGGAGGAAGGTAATGCCACAGTGGCGACCGTACTCTTGGGGACGCCACAAGTGCACTGAGGCTCAGCCACTGCTGGATGATGCTGCTGGTACATTGACCCAGACCACTACATTCCCCTCGCACTCTACACTGCCAGAATCTGACCCAGAAGAAACTCAGGTTCCCCTTCCCACATCCTATACCACCTTATACAGTGACAAAGAGGAAGGTGCAGATGAAAGTGCAGGTTCCTTGAGCACGTGGGGGTGTCATACTCATGGGCGATGGCACTGGCACAGGGCACCACATAGTACGCAAAAGTGTCTCTGCCGGTGGGAGGGCCTAAACAGCCAAGTGCAGTGAGATGGAAGATGGGGACGACAAGGAGTTCAGAGTAGTGCTGGGATTCCCTAGCAAGGAGACTTATGTAATTATTTTCAAGGTTGGGACAGCAATTTTTGGGGAGCACTATACTCTGGTGAACGATATATGGGGCCCACCATACACTGGAGCATTCCAAAGGTGGACACATCAGACACTGGAGCAGCATTTACAGGGCCCATTATACACTAGAGCAGTAGAAATGGGGCCCATTATATATGGAGCATTATTTGGGCCCATAAGACAGTGGAGCTTCATCCATTGGGACCAACATATACTATAGCATTATGTGGAGCTCATCATATACGGTTTGAAACATTATATGGGATCAATGATTCCATATGGAGAAATATATGGGCCTCATTACTCTGTATAGCGCACTAAGCGCTGGCCATAATACTGTATGGAGTTATATACTGTCCGTTTTTGGAGGTATTGGAGAATTTAAAATGGATATCAGTCATGAGATGTAAGAAGTGAAGTATTTTTCATTGTACTATACTGCTATTTCTCTGCCGTATCGGAGCATCACGAGTTGTGGTATGTGTTAAAGGGGAGCTCTTTGGCCCTGGGCCCACGAAAACCTGGAGCCAGCCCTACCCCCCCACAACTGTAGCCAAATAACCCCAATTTTTCAGTACATAACTAGTATTATGAAGTAAATTAAGGTTGACAAGCTTAAGTAATAAGAATTGATGCTTTTGGCATTCAAATGGGCACTGTAGGTGTGTTTCCTGTCCTCCTCTCACTGCCGACTTTAATTCCCCATTGACTTACATTGGGTTTCGTGTTTCGGTCGGACCCCCGACTTTTCCCTATAGTCGGCTGATTTTGCTCGACTCGACTTTTGGAAAAGTCGGGTTTCATGAAACGAAACTCGACCCTAAAAAAACAAAAGTCGCTCAACTCTAGTGGTTGGACTTCCCGGAATGGGATGTTTGGTGCCCTCGAGCTGGTGGTTTACGGCTGAGGGTAACGTGGATTTTTAAGTTTTTGTGTTTTTGCCAAATATTTAGCCAGTATTTTTGGGGCTCCAAGAACCCCCCCTCATGTCGTATAAGATTGTGTATTTAATGCTTATTGTAAATGTTTATGTTATTTGTTAATAAACTGGCCGCTGATCCCCCTGGGTTTGGAAGGGTAACCTTTTCAGGTATGGCACTCTGGTTTTGAGGGGTAATCATCTCAGGTATGGCCCCCTGGTGTGGAGGGTAACCATCTCGTGTATGGCCCCCTGGTGTGGAGGGGGTAATCATCTCAGGTATGGTCCCCTGGTAAGGAGAGGTGACCATCACGGTATGGCCCCCTGGTCTCCAGAGGCATTTATATTTTATATGACCCTGTTAAGGTAAAGACCCTGGGGTCATGGCAATCATATTTTGCATGCCTACAGAATAAATTGGCTTCTCTGAGCCAGGAACAGCGGCTGGAGGGAGAAGAGAACAAGGTTGTCGTCTGGACAATGCAGTTATCTAGTGCATGAAACTGAAGAGCAATGTACCTAATCTGTGTGCCCTTGAGTCAGTGGGAGTGACTAAGGGTAAAGTAATCAAGTGCATTAACATGAAGGGCAATATGCCTATTCCCGATGCCCTTGAGCTGGTGGGAGCGGCTAAGGGTATAATCAAGTGCATTAACACAAAGGGAAGTATGCCTACTCCCGGTGACCTTGAGCCAGTGGGAGCGGCTAAGGGTAAAGTAATCAAGTGCATTAACACGAAGGGCAATATGCCTATTCCCAATGCCTTTGACCCAGTTGGAGAGGTCAACAGTAAATGTTATCAAGTGCATGAAAAACAATTAACAATGGCGTGCAGTATTATTAATAATGCCTTTGTAGACTTTTTCTGCTTTAGGTTTGTTTAAAGTACTACTTCCAGATATTCTGAACATTATTTTATGGTCGGTTATAATCATGGAATCATAGAATCGTAGAGATGGAAGGGACCTCCTGGGCCATCTGGTCCAACCCCCTGCTCAAAGCAGGATTCGCTAAATCATCCCAGTCAGATGTCTGTCAAGCCTCTGTTTGAAGACTTCCTTTGAAGGAGAACTCACCACTTCTCGTGGTAGCCTGTTCCACTCATTGATCACTCTGTCAAAAAGTTTTTTCTAATATTTAATCTGTGTCTCCTCCCATTCAGTTTCATCCCATTGCTTCTAGTCTTTCCTTGTGCAAATGAGAATAAAGATGATCCTTCTACAATGTGACAGCCCTTTAGATATTTGTAGACAGCTATTAAGTCTCCTCTCAGTCTTCTCTTTTGCAAGCTAAACATTCCCAAATCCTGCAACCTTTCCTAATAAGACAGGGTTTGCAGACCGGTCACCATTCTGGTCGCTCTTTTCTGAACTTGCTCCAGTTTGTTGATGTCTTTTTTAAAATGTGGACACAATATTCCAGATGAGGTCTGACCAAAGAGGAGTAGAGGGAAATAATGACTTCACGTGATCTAGACTGTATGCTTCTGTTAATACATAATGTTGATGTTATATTGTGTATAGTTTTTAATTACTTACTATTTATAATATCTTTCTATTGATATGTTCATCACTTTTCAGGTACTGATAGTAAGTGTGTTTAAGAAATTTTACTGCACAGCTACTGTAAATAATGGTGGTTTCTAGAACTAAAATCTGTGAAGTGGTGAATTATTAGAGCTGGCTACAATACATGCGGTATAATAGTTTTTTGAGGCATGACAGATGTCATTATACAGGTATTCAGATTGTGGCTACGACCTTAATTATGGTTTACTTTCCACATACCCCATTATGGGATCCTCATTGCAGGATGTATAGCAACTGTTATTTTGCTGTAGTTACTGAATTATCGATCATAACTTGGTAGCATGGCATTGATAAAATTAATCTGTCGGAGCTCTGGAATTTTAATTTTTATTTTTTGTGTGCACAGTCTTTCCATAGCATGTAGAAATGGTTGATGGCTTTATTAGGCATGGTTGATGGGGGTCGAGTCCATTTAAGGTGTCAAATGGCCTCTCTGGTGGCGGTTTAGGAGTCAGGTGGAAGTTGCAGGCAAGTTAAGGTGGACTCATTTTAACTAATAGAGGATGTAAAACCTCATGGTGGTGAACAGGCTCGGCTTTGGTGGCCAGCCTCAAGGATGTTGTAATGGTAACGTCAATCAGGGGCGGGCACAGTGGTTAAGCACAGGAGTGAGGATAATAGGGTCATTGGTGCCCTGTAAGTTTACTGGCTCTGCTTGAATGGCAAGCCAGTGCGTGCCTTGCCTTTATGGCTGTCTGTCCTGGTTCTGTATGTCAGACAGCTGGGGATATCACAGTACTTGTGAATTCCAATGTACTAGCACTTCACCTGACTCCTGCTGTGATTGTTTTAATCCTGTGATTTAAAGCAGTGGCCATTTTGACAACCAAAATAATGTGTTGTGTATTTATTCTAGTGCCTAGGTTTACTGTAGTTGTGGGGGTCCGTCCCATATCCATAAGTCAAGAAACCACTGGAGCCATAGGTGGAGGAGGACATGACTTGGGGATGGGTGGACCTTTACTCCTGCAGCTTTTTTTTTGGTATAGTGGTGTAGATTTTAAGCACGAGTGATGTTGCTTTAAGACTAAGAAGCACAGTATGTCTGTGCCTGGGGGGTTACTGTGAGGAGGGTGGGGCTTATATAGAACAGGAAATCTGTCTCTCTCCCTCTTTCTTACACAGGATGAACAGGAGGAAGCATTTCCAGCCCTCCCGCCCCTGTTTATAATCATTATCCTAAAACATTTTACTTATTGCTTGTATGATGAATGCTTTATTGTATTTTTGAAATTACCATTGTATTTTTTGTTCCAGGTTCAATTTTATCATGGCTATAAAGAGTTAACAGCATTAACCTTCTAAGCCCAAGGGAAGGGCCATCCTTCAGCCATGGTTCCCTTGAGGTTTCCTCCACAGGGGGTTTTTCCTCTCCTGAGCGCTGTAGGATGACTCTTTGTGAGTCGGAGGTTTGCCAAGTTAGTCCCCTTAATGCTTTTGCAGGGACTTCTAGTTTATAAGTTTACTAAAGTGATTTATTAAAAAAAAAAAAAAAAAAGGTGTCAAATATGAATTTATAACACGTCACAGCTTTGCGGTTTAGGAGTCAGGTGGAAGTTGCAGGCAAGTTAAGGTGGACTCATTTTAACTAATAGAGGATGTAAAACCTCATGGTGATGAACAGGCTTGGCTTTGGTGGCCAGCCTCAAGGACGTTGTAATCGTAACGTCAATCAGGGGCGGGCACAGTGGTTAAGCACAGGAGTGAGGATAATAGGGTCATTGGTGCCCTTAAAGTTTACTGACTCTGCTTGAATGGCAAGCCAGTGCCTGCCATCCCTTTATGGCTGTCTGTCCAGGTTCTGTATGTCAGACAGCTGGGGATATCACAGTAATTGTGAATTCCAATGTACTAACACTTCACCTGACTCCTACTGTGATTGTTTTAATCCAGTGATTTAAATAAAGCTGTGGCCATTTTGACAACCAAAATAATGTGTTGTGTATTTATTCTAGTGCCTAGGTTTACTGTAGCTATGGTGGTTTTAAGATGGAGTGGGGGTCCTTCCCATATCCATAAGTCATGTCTATTGCTAAATATATAGCTGCTGCACGTGACCGCATTTTTTTGGGGGGTGAAAAAATTGTCTACATTATCATCCAGTTTATCCTGGTTTGTGTTAAATTACGGTGGTATTAAACTCTGAAAAGTCGTTCAAAACAATTTACTGTATTGCATTTGTCATCCATAGAGCTTAACATGCTTTTTGTTACAGTATGGTGGTATTAAACTCCAAAAAGTAATTCCAAAAATTTACTGGATTGAATTTGTCATCCATACGCTTTTAACATGCTTTGTGTTCAAGTTCGGTGGTTTTAACATAAAAAACACTGCCTGCTGCAAGTGAACAATTTTTTTTAATTAAAAAAAACTTGCTTCCAGAGAACTAGCAATTAGAAATAGCATAAGGTGTGTGGTAAGGGATGAGGAAATGGAAGTGTTGATGACGATGCAGGCACTGAGGACGCGTGGTAGGTCCTACTGCGCCTGTTGCTGGAGCACAAGAAACACACCCATCTATGATACATTGTTTCCTGTCCCAATTTGCAATGAGACATGGGACACCACTTCTGAAGCCACACCCAAGTGTACAGGCAGTCTGTAGGATAGCAGATAATGCTTCCAACATTCTTACCAGCACCACCCTGTCTTCTACACGGTCCAAGTTGCAAGTGTCAAGGGAGCGCTCAGGACACAATGTCAAAGGGTACTTTCTTTATTCCACAATGCATTTCGGTGGCCAGATGCCATCTTCATCAGGTACAAGATAATTATGACAACAGGAAGGGGTATTTAAAACTGGATCAACCAATGAAAATACAGATACAATCTGCCAATAACAATCAATAAAACGATCAAAGGAATATAAAATGGAATCAAGATGATAAGATACAAAGAGTACCAAATTTGATTAAAAAAGTAATGATTGTAATAAATGAAAGACAATAGTTATAATAAATTAAAAACAATTAAAACATGTTAAGATGATAAAATAATAAATAAATAAATACAATAGTATTATTTCGCCACATTTTAAATAGTGAGGTTCAAACCTTCAGGAGCCGGTGTGCCTAATTTAAGTGTCCAATAACTCTCTCTATTAATTAAACTCCTGTAACGATCAGAGACATTATCTGGTATTTGGTCAATTATAGTGAGCCTTTGTGATCTTGGGTCCTTCTGGTGCATTATGGAAAAATGTTTTGATAAATTGTGTAGTAAAAACCATTACAGATGTTCTGGTGGTGTTTATTCAACCGTGCGTGCATGGATTGAATGGTACGGCCCACATATATATCACATAAATTGATTGACAACTGACATGGCGATTGAATTTTTTTAACTAATGCCCGTGGTGTTGAATCTAAATTCCTTTGCCCCATGTGTAATGGACGCACAAAAAAGGTATTTAGAGGTTCTGCAGGCAAAACAACCTGGACTTTGATCTACCTGAGTTATAGAAGAAGGGTGTTAATACTGGGAGCAACCAAATTACAAAGCATACGTTTTTTTCTCGGCTGAGTAGGAATGTGTCTGGAAAGGATGGGATCACCCTTCAAGATAAACCAATATTTTCTGAGAAGATCGCGAATAGCGTTCAGCGATACCAGCCGATACTTGAAAATATCGGATCGGAATGGATCGGCCGATCTTAAAAAAAAGTATCGGTATCGCCGATTCCGATACCGGGAACCAATGCAAGTCAATGGGGCCAAAATATCGGAATTAAAAAAAACCCTTTCTTTCCTTGTAGGTTAATTCTACATGAAGAAAAACAACTAAGAATAATGTAGAATGTATTGTGGGAGGTGGAGGAGACATTAAAGCCATAGAGGTTTAGCCCAATCAGATGGAATAGCAGGAATTAAACTTTTTTTTTAAAGACGTTAGGAGTTACAAAGATATTGACTATGTTAGCCTCATTTATATTTTGCCAGACATGTATGTCTTCTTCTTCTTTCTTCTTTCTTCTTCTTTCTTATTCTTCTTCCTTCTTATTCTTCTTCCTTTTTTTACCTTCTTGTTCTTCTTCTTATTCCTTTTTTTACATTCTTCTTCTTCTTCTTCTTCCTTTTTTTACATTCTTCTACTTCCTTTTTTTACATTCTTCTTCTTATTCCTTTTTTTACATTCTTCTTCTTCCTTTTTTTAAATTCTTCTACTTCCTTTTTTTACATTCTTCTTCTTCTTCCTTTTCTTACATTCTTCATATTCTTCTTATTCAACAATTAATATTCTACATATTCAACTTCTTCATCTTCTTCCTATTCTTCTTCATCATATTCTTATTTGTGTCAGGCATTCCTGTAGTTGTTATCTAGAAAAGTTAGAAGTTTACACCTTCCGTTCTGCCTGTCACAAAAGATTTACAACAGGATTTGTCCGCGTTCAGTTTGGCCTGCAGCAGCAGGCCTTTTCCAGGGGCACCACGAGGAGGAACGGACTCACCCCCATACACTGCTTAGTCTTCTTCTGCTTATAAATAAGATAATATCATTTGATCAGAGTATTAGTCTTATGCTTAATGTTCTTCTGCTTTGTTTTTTTATGCTTCTTTGTCTTCTCTCTCTTGTTGTTCTGCATCTTGGTGGTTGTCTTCCTGTTCTTTGTCCTCTTGAACCAGCTGACGGTACTGGCACCCGGAGGGGCAGCAGAAGGAACAAGAGCCAATGGCACTACCGAGGACCAGCTGACGGTGCTGGAACCCGGTTACTAAGCAGGAGGTACCTGTGCTACAAAGCACTACCAAGGACCAGCAGACGTTGCCGGAACTCGGATACCGAGATGGAGGCACCTAGGCCAAAGGCTTTGCCGAGAACCAGCTGACGGTGCTGGAACCCGGATGGGTAGCATAAGCTGCAAGAGCAAATGGAAATAGCGAGGACCAGCTGACAGTGCTGGCACCCGGAGGGGCAGCAGAAGGAATAAGCCAATGGCACAACCGAGGACCAGCTGACGGTGCTGGAACACGGTTACTAAGCAGGAGGTACCTGTGCTACAAAGCACTACCAAGGACCAGCAGACGTTGCCGGAACTCGGATACCGAGATGGAGGCACCTAGGCCAAAGGCTCTGCCGAGAACCAGCTGACGGTGCTGGAACCCGGATGGGTAGCATAAGCTGCAAGAGCAAATGGAAATAGCAAGGACCAGCTGACAGTGCTGGCACCCGGAGGGGCAGCAGAAGGAATAAGAGCCAATGGCACAATCGAGGACCAGCTGGCGGTGCTGGAACACGGTTACTAAGCAGGAGGTACCTGTGCTACAAAGCACTACCAAGGACCAGCAGACGTTGCCGGAACTCGGATACCGAGATGGAGGCACCTAGGCCAAAGGCTCTGTCGAGAACCAGCTGACGGTGCTGGAACCCGGAGGGGCAGCTGAAGTTACCCCTGAAAAGCAAAGTTGGCATGCCGCAAGCTGGCCGCAGTTACCGAATCACACAGTCCTACAGGGGGTGCTTGTCCTACTGGCACTACGGAACAAGCCTTTCTTACCAGAACCCGCAGTCCACATTGGAAGCACCTAAACTGCTGGCACCCTAGCCTCGGCTAACCCAACCGCAACACGACATGGCAACTTGGGGTGGCAAACTGACATTGACACTTCCCGGAAACAGCAGGCAGGGCTGGAACCAAGCTGGGCAGGAGGGAGTACCCGTGCCAAAGTCAGTTATGAGCAGCAACTGGCGATGTTGGAGCCCAGGGACAAGCACTTAGCAGGCTGAGGCCTGATGTGCTGTCAATTGGGAGGCAGCAGGACAGATTGCCATCAAAACAGCAGGGGAACAGCTGACGTTACTGAACCCCACAAACACAGGAGCTAGTGTTTTACTCTGTGAAGATGGCACTTCCGAGCAACAACTGGCTGTGTTGAAGCCCAGGGACAAGCACGGAGCAGGCTGAGGCTGCATTGAAGAAATTTTAAGATCGGTTGTAGACTTCTACTAATTTTAACCAAGCTCCACTTAGGCCTGTGGCTTCACTGATTTTTGTATTTCCCCTGTCCTCCAACCCCGCCAGTTACAGCTCCGAAGTGGCGTCTGCACAATCCACACTTGTTCCTGTGTTACAGGTGTTCAGTCCAGTCAGTTAATCCCCTGATGTGTGTCCGGCAATGTCGCCTGCTCTGTCCACATTCCCATAACCAGTTGGAGCCCAGGATTAGGCGAGGAGCAGGCTGGGGCCTGTTGCTTTTGGCAGGTGAAGGCAGCAGGAGACTTGCCATCTCCACAGCAGGGGAACAGCTGGCAGTGCTGAACCCCACTAACACTTGAACGAATGTGTTTGGCTCTGTGGAGACGACACTTCTGAACACCAACTGACGCTGTTGGAGCCCAGGATCAGGCGTGGAGCAGGCTGGGGCCTACTGGATTTTGGCAGGTGTAGGCAGCAGGAGACTTACCATCTCCACAGCAGGGGAACAGCTGGCAGTGCTGAACCCCACTAACACTTGAACGAATGTGTTTGGCTCTGTGGAGACGACACTTCTGAACACCAACTGACGCTGTTGGAGCCCAGGATCAGGCGTGGAGCAGGCTGGGGCCTACTGGATTTTGGCATGTGTAGGCAGCAGGAGACTTGCCATCTCCACAGCAGGGGAACAGCTGGCAGTGCTGAACCCCACTAACACTTGAACGAATGTGTTTGGCTCTGTGGAGACGACACTTCTGAACACCAACTGACGCTGTTGGAGCCCAGGATTAGGCGAGGAGCAGGCTGGGGCCTGTTGCTTTTGGCAGGTGAAGGCAGCAGGAGACTTGCCATCTCCACAGCAGGGGAACAGCTGGCAGTGCTGAACCCCACTAACACTTGAACGAATGTGTTTGGCTCTGTGGAGACGACACTTCTGAACACCAACTGACGCTGTTGGAGCCCAGGATCAGGCGTGGAGCAGGCTGGGGCCTACTGGATTTTGGC
The DNA here is from genome assembly GCF_039654945.1 of Dendrobates tinctorius. Lineage (NCBI taxonomy): Eukaryota > Metazoa > Chordata > Amphibia > Anura > Dendrobatidae > Dendrobates > Dendrobates tinctorius. Next base: position 1,658,483 of record NW_027361680.1, on the reverse strand, counting down.
AGGTGTAGGCAGCAGGAGACTTGCCATCTCCACAGCAGGGGAACAGCTGGCAGTGCTGAACCCCACTAACACTTGAACGAATGTGTTTGGCTCTGTGGAGACGACACTTCTGAACACCAACTGACGCTGTTGGAGCCCAGGATTACGCATGCCGCATGCAGAGGCCAATGGGCAGCGGTTTTTATGGAGGTTGTTGACTACTACTGATTCTAACCATGCTCCACTTAGGCCTCTGGCTCCACTGTCTCTACTATTTACCCTGGCCTCCAACCCCGCCAGCTACATCTCTGAAGTGGCGTCAGCACAATCTACACTTGTTCCTGTGTTACTGGTGCTCAGTCCCGTCAGTTGATCCCCTGATGTTTGTCCGGCAAGTTCGCCAGCTCTGTCCTCATTCCCACTACTGGTTATGGGAATGTGGACAGAGCAGGAGACCTTGCCGGACACACATCAGGGGATAAACTGATGGGACTGAGCCACAGGAACACAGGAACAAGTGTAGATTGTGCTGACGCCACTTCAGAGATGTAGATGGCGGGGTTGTAGGCCAGGGGAAATAGTAGAGACAGTGGAACCAGAGACCTAAGTTGGGCACGGTTAAAAATCAGTAGTGGTTTGAATGTTGATGGAGCTGGTGACTTTGCCGTCCACACAGCAGGGGATCAGCTGGGATTACTGAACCCCACTAACACAGGAGCTAGTGTGTTTCTCTGTGCAGACGACATCTGAGCGACAACTGGCTGTGTTGAAGCACAGGGATTATAGTTCAGGTGGTAGAAAAATGAACACACCAGCAGACCTGGATACAGTTGCCAACCACTAATTTAGTCTGTAAGAGGAATGGCAAAGTCTTTGGAGATCCAGGCCTTGTTCATTTTCAGAAAAGTCAGCCGGTCAACATTATCGGAAGATAGTCGCGTGCGACGGTCTGTTAGTACACCACCTGCGGCACTAAAGACGCGTTCCGATAATACACTGGCAGCAGGGCAAGCCAGCACCTCCAATGCATACTGGCTAAGCTCTGGCCATGTATCCAGCTTAGAGACCCAAAACTTGAAGGGGGAAGAGCCATCTGGGAGTACAGCGACAGGGCAAGACATGTAGTCTGACACCATCTGACGGAAGCGTTGCCTCCTGCTGACTCGAGGCGTCGCTGATGGTGTAGACAATTGTGGTGGACACACAAAACTTTGCCACATTTGGGCCATAGTGGTCTTGCCTTGTGCTGCAGCGCTGCTTCTGCTCCCTCTTTGTGCAGAGTTTCCTCCACTGCCTCGACGCACAGAGCTGCTTTGTAAAGCACTAGCAACAATGCTGTCGGGTGGAATGGAAAACATTATGGACTGCACCAGTGACTCTTCGTACTCCCGCAGTTTACGCTCCCGGTTCAACGTTGGTATGAGCCTTTGTACGCTGTCCCGGTAGCGAGGATCTAGGAGGGTGTACACCCAATAATCAGCCGAGACGAGAATGTGGGCGATGCGGCGGTCGTTTCTCAGGCACTGCAGCATGAAATCAACCATGTGCTGCAGACTCCCAACTGCCAAAGAACCGCTGTCCCCTGTTTGAGGCGTGACCTCGGCCTGCTCTGCATCACCCCACCCTCGCTGTACATACTGAGTAGAGGTTTGTGTACCTCCCTCCTCTGGAGAGATGTCTTCCTCCTCCATCGACTCCTCCTCATCCTCCTCACAAAGTGTCCCCTGCCTAGGCCTTTGTGAGGAAACACGTAGCGCAGACTGTCCAGAAGCAGATGGCATTTGGGACTCCTCATCCTCCACATCTTCCGAAACCTCATCCCTTAGTGCTTGCAGTGTTTGTTGAAGCAGGCAGATAAGGGGGACAGTCATGCTGACTAGTGCATCATCTGCACTCGCCATCCGCGTGGATTCATCGAAGGCACGCAAAACGAGGCAGATGTCCTTCATAGAGGCCCACTCAATGGTGCTGAAGTGTGAACGGCGCACAGTGCGACTTGTTTGCGCCTGATGCAGCTGGTACTCCATGACTGCTGCCTGCTGCTCACACAACCGCTCCAACATATGTAACGTTGAATTCCACAGGGTGGGTAGGTCACATATGATGCGATGTTCCGGAAGGCCAAATCGTCGCTGCAGAGCAGCGAGGCGAGATCTTGCCATGCTGGAACGCCGCAAGTGAGCGCACTCTATGCGGACCTTGTGCAACAGTGCATCAAGATCCGGATAGTCCCTCAGAAAGCTCTGCACGACCAAGTTAAGCACATGTGCCAGACATGGGATGTGTGTGAGGTTGCCTAGGCCAAGAGCTGCCACCAGATTTCGGCCATTGTCACACACTACCAAGCCCGGCTGGAGATTCGCTGGCCCAAACCACACATCGCTCTCCTGCTTGATAGCATTCCAGAGCTCCTGCGCTGTGTGGCTTCGATTCCCCAAAGAAATTAATTTGAGTACAGCCTGTTGACGTTTGGCCACGGCTGTGCTCATATCGGTCGTAACAGGCTCCTGCTCTGCTGTTTCTGAGGAACTTGAGTAGGAGGAGGAGTCTATGTGTACTGACTGGAGTCCTGCAATCCGTGGCGTTGGAAAAACACGTACAGCGCCACTCTCCAGATCTGTACCCGGCTCCACAACATTGACCCAGTGGGCAGTGAGGGAAAGGTATCGTCCCTGTCCATGGTTACTGGTCCACGCATCGGTGGTCAGGTGGACCTTGCTACTAACGGCGCTTAGTAGCGCATGTTTTATTTTGCCCTCAACATGTTTCTGCAGGGCAGGGACGGCTCGCCTGCTGAAATAAAAGTGGCTGGGCACGTTGTATTGGGGGACTGCCAATGCCATTAAGTCCCGGAAGGTGTCAGTGTCCACCAGCCTGAATGACAGCATTTCAACTGCCAGAAGTTTGGCAATGCCAGCATTCAGAGACTGTGCTCGGGGATGGTTTGCCGAATAAGGGCGCCTTTTATCCCATGCCTGTGCTACCGATGGCTGTGATGGATGGGAACTTGCTGCTATGGGTGGAATCTGACAGGGTCTCCGGACAACAGTGGCAGAGGTTCTTCCTTGGCGATCCTGTGAGGAAGCCGAACCAGCAGTGTGTGACCTGGAGGAAGAGGCCCCAACACGAACTGAAGAGGTGGTAGGTGGTGCTGTACGTTGGCCTACGTCTTCAGGGTGTCTCTGCAACTCCAACTCGTGCTTGGTGCGCACATGTTTCCACATATTTGTGGTATTGAGGTTGCTGACATTTCTCCCTCTTTTGACTTTCTGATGACACAGCTTGCATTTGACAAAGCAAATGTCATCTGCAACTGTGTCAAAAAAGGACCACGCACTGCAAGTCTTGGGAGCGCCCGTTTTGCCTTTGGAATGAGGAATGCTCCTAACGGGTGCCGAAGTGGAGGGTACAGGCAACCAAGTCTTCCCCCTCCCTCTGCCTCCTGTTTTGGCCGGTAGGGGAATCTCTTCCTCCGAGCTGCTCCCACCACCTTCCTGTTCCTCATGCCATGATGGGTCAAGGACCTCATCATCTTCCCTCCCCTCTTCAAACAGCTGCTTCTCCGGGGTTGTCTCGCCAGCACCGTATGCACCAGAAAGTGGCAACTGAGTCTCGTCATCATCTGATGCGTACTGAGGTGTGCTGACCATAGGCACTGGCCCACTCGCCTCTTCAGATTCAGAGGGAAAAAGAAGTTGCGCATCACTGCATACTCCCTCTTCTTCACATTCAGGAATGCTGCTTGGCTAGCCCCCTCTTTCCAAGCCAACAGATTCCAAGAACAGAAGTAGAGACTGTGATGGCTCCTGTCCATGTCTCTCTGACTGCCTGGGCACTTTGGCAGGTGGTGAAGAGACAGATGGTTGCTCTTCGGTGCTCTGGTCCTGAGAGGCTGTGGAAGTAATTGAAGTCGATGCGTTAGCTGCCATCCATCCGACAATGGCTTCAATTTGTTCCTCCCGCAGCAGTGGGGTACGTTGAGGTCCTACAAAGCTGCGCATAAAGGACTGTTGCCTGCTAAAACTGGGGGATGCTGATCCACTGGTGCCCGCAGCAGGCCCAGAATCCCCACGTCCTCTACCTGCAGAATCCCCACGTCCTCTCCCTGCAGAATCCCCACGTCCTCTCCCTGCTGAAACTCCACGCCCACGCCCACGCGCCTTACTCCCTGCCTTCTTCATCTTGCCAGACTGCTTAAGATAGGCAGAAAAGTACAAAGGGGGGCCTTAGTGTGCTTATTCCTGAACAGCTGGTTACAGGTACAAGAAACACTAATTTTATGAAGTGTGTGTGTGTGGACTACACTTTAATAGGAGCTGATGTGGCCTACACAAGTTCCAAATGTAGTGTTTGGTGAACTTTTTTTGTGGTTTCTTTGTTGGAAACAAACTCAAAGTATGTGAACAAAGAATTGAAACTGATAGTATCACCAACTTTTTGGAGCTATTACAATGCAGGCAGGTAACCTACAATGCAAAAGATGAGGCTCCAAAAAAATTGGGTAATACTAATCTGGCTGCGCCGGCAGGGCACAAGCCAGAAAAAAAGGCTCCTCTACCTACTCCTATTTAGTGTTTGCAACCAACCAATGTTGATGGATACGGATGGATGCACACTAATAGGAGAAGAAAAAATGAGCTGCACTCAAAGACAAATATGTGTGAGGCAGTGACGCACGTTGAGCGTCCTACAACCAGACGTAGCTGCAGGACACTCTACTCAGTGTGAGCTGCACTCACACACAGTCAGAGACCTCTCAGACAGCCGTGAACAGTGCAGCTAAGTGGGCACTGGCACTGACAGGCTGCAGAAAGGCTCCGCTGTGTACTCCTATATAGTGTTTGCAACCACCGTAGATGGAGACGGATGGATGCACACTAATAGAAGAAAAAATGAGCTGCACTCAAAGACAAATATGTGTGAGGCAGTGACGCACGTTGAGCGTCCTACAACCAGACGTAGCTGCAGGACACACTACTCAGCGTGAGCTGCACTCACACACATTCAGAGACCTCTCAGACAGCCGTGAACAGTGCAGCAAAGTGGACACTAGCACTGAAAGGCTGCAGAAAGGCTCCGCTGTCTACTACTAGTGTTTGCAACCAACGTATATGGATACGGATGGAAGCACACTAGATTGAAATTATGTAAAAAATGCAGCTCAAAAATTAAAAGATGTATGAGGCAGCAGTGAGGCACGCTGGGCAGCCTACAACCTGACGTGGCTGCAGGACCCACTCCACAGCGTGAGCTGCACTCACACAGCCCTTGCAGACAGCTGTGAACACTGCTGCTAGGGCAAAGAAGGCTACAGTGGTGGTTTATGTAGCCTGGGTAAAGCACTAGATGTTTGGTGGAATCGCTATTTCTAACTGTCCCTCACAGTCTTCTACAGCAGCCTGTCCCTAACTGAATTCACAGCAGAGTGAACCAGAAATGGCGGCTGCGGTGGCTTTTATAGTGCATCATGACATCATTTCGGCAGCCAATCACAGCCATGCCAATAGTTAACATGCCTACATGCCTAACAGGATGTGCCCACACTTCGGAGGATTCCCATTGGCTTAATCAAAGCAAGCAGGCTCATAGCATGATGGGAACTTCCGATTCCGGTATCCGATATGACAAAAGTATCGGAAGTCAGTATCGGAATTCCGATACCGCTAATATCGGCCGATACCCGATACTTGCGGTATCGGAATGCTCAACACTAATCACGAATAATTATATGGGACTGATTAAAAGTGGTAACAAGACTCCACTTGCCAATTTCAGAAATAGTGGAGTTATTAGATTTATTGGCTTTGATTTTATTGATACAGTCTTCTTGAGAGAATGCTTTAGCTTTAGAAAAAGCAACATCAATTTCTTCAGATAGCCTCTGTGTCGGAAGCCTTCCTTGAGAATATTCGCTTCTTTCAGAAAATCATTATCATTTGTTCAATTTTTTCTAATTCTCCAGTACTGGCCATATGGAATATTTAATATCCATTTTGGGAGATGACCACTGTTGAAAGTCAAATAACTATTAACATAAACATTTTTAAAATGTGTAGAAGTGGAGAATTTGCCTGTAGAATCCACATGCACGATTAAGTCAAGAAATTGTATGACCGTATTGGACATTTGAGCTGAAAAAGTGATGCCCCAAAAATTTACATTCAGTGTTTGGACAAATTCAGAGGCCGCTTCATGAGAACCAGTCCAGGTTATAAATAAATCGTCAATGAATCGATGATTCAAGGCTATCTTACCCATCGCCAGAGTAGACAGCGTGATGAAGACGGACTCAAATGCCCCCATGAAAAGATTTGCATAACTGGGGGCGAATCTCGTCCCCATCGTGCAGCCTTTTAACTGACGATAGAAAAAAACACACGGTCCAGTCTCACCAGCCAAGAGTCTGGATCATTAATCCTCAGCCTGATCCTCCTTCCTCCCACCATGTTAAGTCCCAGGAGACCAGTGATCCCACACTAGGACACTCTGAGGAGCTCTTTACATAATCTTTTCTTGATTGTGGCATCTCAACCTGCATGTTCCAAGAGGAACAAGAGGACATGCTGTTTAGTGATGCACAAAACTTAAAGCAGCCATGGTCACAAGAAGATGATAGTGGGCAATGGCAAATTTTGTCTATGGAGGTATATGATGATGAGACACAGTTGCCGATAAGTCAGGTTGCTGTTAAGTCACCAAGTTAGGAGGAACATGGTGTGGTGGCGGAAGATGAGGTGGTAGATGACAAAGTCACTGACCCAAACTTGGAAGCTGGCATGCAGAGCGGGGAAAGGAGTGTTGAGGGGGAGGGATAGACAGCACCAAAACAGGCAGGAAGAGGCAGTGGGGTGACCAGAGTGAGTAGGCCGGCAACTGTTCCACAGAGCACCAACACTCGTTAATTTCTTCTTCAAAGCGTTAGGTGTTCCCAAGTCTGGGAGATTTAAAAGAGTCCTGAGACCAAAAATGGTAATTTGCATCCTGTGTCATGCCAAGATCAGCAGTGGTCTGACCACTAAGAGCTTAACCTTCACCAGCATGATCAGGTACATGTCATCTAAGCAGCCGACTCGGTGGGCTTAACACCTGGGTCCACGGTTTCTGCCAGCGGGTGAGACCACTGCCTTTTCCCCTGTGCTAGGTGTTGCCAATCCCATATCCTTGAGAGTTGCACACATGATTCACACCCTGCACCTGTCCTTGCACATTCTGAGGTACAATCATCAGGCACTTTTGAATCTTTGTCCCAGCAGAGCATTCAGCTGTCCCAACCCCCCAGCGTTGAAATGAAAAACGAAAGAGACCAGCTACAGACCTACAGGCCAAATGCTAAATGGCCACATTTCCAGGCTGCTTGGCATGGAAATATAGCTGTTTAGACTTGTGGAAACTGATGATTTCCACTGACTCATGGTGGCAGTCGTCCCTCTTTTCTCGGTACCCAGCCGCCAATATTTCTACTGGTGTGATGTCACTGCCTTGTACCAGCACACGTCCAGGACACATCACCCATGCCCTTATCAATGCAGTTAATCGGATAGTCCACTTAACGACCAACACGTGATGAAGCGCTTGTGGCAAGGGAAGCTACATTTCCTTACGGCACACTGGGTGAACATTATGGAAGCCAGGGCCGAGTTCCACCCTAGATGGCACATGTACTACCGACGCCAAGGATTGCTGGCCCTATTTCTATCAGGGTTTCCTCTGCCTCCTACACCAGTTCCTGCACTCCATCCTGCTCCTCCTCATCCTCTATCTCAGATTTGTTATCTGAGAGCATGTCATCCACATCAGCCGGAAGTTCTGCAGCACTGCCTCAGCGAAGCGGCAAGAGTCTCTGCTGAAGTTAATTTGTTTAGGAGACAAACCACACACCCCTGCAGAGTTATTGAAAGGAATAACAGACCAGACTGATCGGTGTCTCTCTCCGCTGAACCTACAATCAGTCATGGTCTGGTGTGATAATTGGTGTAACCTGGTGGTGGCTGTGAAGCTCGGCAAGCTCACACACATACCATGATTGGCCCAAGTGCTTAGCTTGGTGGTTCAGCAGTTAAAACCTACCCATATTTTCCTCTGGTGAAGGTACGTCACATCAGAGTCCATTTCTGCAAGTCAGCTACAGCTGCCGCTGCTCTTGTAGTGCTGCAGCAGCGCATGCAAGTGCCAGCTCACAGACTGGTGTGGAACATCACCACGTGCTGGAACTCCACACTATATATGCTGGCAAGGTTTTGTGAGCGGCAGAGGCCAGGTGTTGAGTACCAACTCCAACACACCAATCGGTATTCTGGTCAGCTTCCACACATAACAACTGAAAAGTGTAAATGGTTGTCTGAGAACTGTGTGGTTCTTCAAGACTTTAAGGACTCCGCAAAGATGGTGAGAGGCAATAACGCCATAATCAGTGCACCAATACCACTTCTGTGCCTACTTAAACAATTGCTACTCACAATTAAACATGACGCTTTGCGTGTGGACCAGGAGGCGATGGAGGAAGACATGAGACAGGGAGATACTACCCAGTCCAGCCTCATCTCATCTACTCAGTGCGGATTAGGTAAAAATGAGGTGTATGCTGAAGAGGAGTAACAGGAATTGGTTGCTATTGCAACAGAGGTTAGTACACACAAAAGCTTTGTCATGTCTTTCCTACATGGAAGGGCTGAGGAGGGTAATAAGAAGTAATAGAAGGAGGAGATGGATAGTCCACATCATGGTGGAGACAGGGAAGTGTTGGCTGTAGTGAGCTTGGCACATATGGACAACTTTATGTACTGCTGTCTTTCCCATGATCCTCGCGTTATATTCATCTTGGCCAAAAAAAAGTACTGGTTTTTCTGCCTGCTAGACCTACAATACAAGGAGAACCTTGTATCTTATTTCCTGAGGCGGTGAGGTCTACTAAATTGGTGCTATACCAGAAGTCCATTGTGGAAAAAATATTTAAAAAATTCCCAGGGGGCAAGCTTCCTTGCCCAACCAAGATGGAGAGGCGAGGGAGATACATATGGGGTATGACATAGACAGGGGTACAATGTAAAAAGGCCTGGGCCAATTTCATGACACCCTCCCAGCATCCAGGTCCTTATGATCGGGTATTTTTAACAAGCAGGGAAAAGTTTTTAAAGATGGTCAAGCAATACTTGGCTGACCAAACCAGCCTACTCCCTAATTTCTCTGCAACCTTCAACTATTGGGTATCAACGCTGGACACCTGGCATGAGTTGTCCCTCTATGCCTTTGGAGGTCTTGTGCTGCACTGTCACTAGCGTCTTGTCTGAGTAGGTTTTTAGTGCAGCCAGGTAGGGGACGGTAATAACAGACAGGTGCTTTTGACTGTCAACAGCAAATGCTGACAGGTTCACTGTGATAAAAATCGATTAACCATGCCTTTTCCACATGAGCAGATGACAGCAGCAAATAAAGTGTTTTTAATCCTGAATATTTGAATGAGGCCATCTAGTTGTTGCCTTCAAGGGTCTATGGATCACCCTCCTTATAACTTTTTTCTGGCTTTGCACTGTCTACAGAGCCTTTATAAATGTAGGAGTACCACAACTACACTTTGCTCACGATATTTGAATAAGGCACTACAGTTGGTGCCTTCAAGGGTGTATGAATGACCTTGTGTAATAGAGAGTCACCCCCCAGCCTGTACTCATGGTCCATACTGTAATCAGGCTTACATTAGCAGTCCTTGCCCTGTAACTGGTGGGGGCATGCTTGTCTTTGTTCCACTCTGCAGGGGGCATCTCCAAAACACAAACCTGTACAGAGACTGAAGACAGGGTTTCTGGAATGTTCTTAGTCCTTGGAGCTATGTTTAAGGGGGAGGGTGTTGGGATCAGCCCCTTTGTTGGGCAGACATACTAAGAGTGGTAGAACAATATGCCACATGGTCAGTTAGTTGATGCTGTGTGATTTGAAGGACAGGGATCTGCAGCTGTGGCTGGTTCTTGGTATCATGTATGGAGATTGGAGATTATTTTGCCACATGGAATTGTGATGTCTCACCACCCTACTTGGATTTGAGGACTGTTGTTGTGTGGTGACCTGTGAAGGGCTGGGATCTCATGCTGAGGTGAGATCCCAGTGACCGTGTGTATTGTTAGAAGCGGCTATGTGGGACTGTGTTGTGTCCCTCATCTGCTAGATCTGTTAAATTCATCCAAGGACTATTTCTATATTTCCCTGTCATCGGGTGGGGCCCCCGGGTCTGCTCTTTTTGTGTAGACTCATTGTGGATTAAATACGGATGCTGCTTAATTACTTTCATTTGTGTTGTCCCAGTTCCCTGTTCCAATAATTCTTGTTGGATTGTTTATTGGCCTGGTGTCTCTTCCTGCTCTGTCACATACCCCGTCAGACCCTGCTTGCAATTTTTGTCTAGCTTTACACTGTGTACAGAGCCTTTATAAGTGTAGGAGTACCACAACTACACTTTGTTCACAATAATTGAATGGGGCCCTCCAGTTGTCACCTTCAAAGGTGTATGGATGAATCTGCTTGTAATTTTTGGCAGACTTTGCACTTAGTGCATAGCCCCCGATGTAACCGGGCTCTTCAGCTAGTATTATATAAGTGTAAAAAATATATTTTTTTAAACACCTTAACAAAAAAAATATTTTCCAATAAATACATTTATTTATGTAAATAATAAAAAAATAAAAGTACACATATTTGGTATTGCCACATCCGTAACAACCAGCTCTATAAAACTGTCACACTAGTTAACCCCTTCAGTGAACACCATAAAAAAACAAAAAACAATGCTTTATCATCATGCTGACGAACAAAAAGTGCAATGAAGCGCAATCAAAAACACGGATGTAAAAAAGAATGGTACCACTGAAAACTTTATCTTGTCCCGCAAAAAATAAGCCATAACACAGCTTCATCAGCAGAAAAATAAAAAGTTATAGGTTTCAGAATAAAGCGATGCAAAAATAATTATTTTTTCTATTTTTCTATAAAATAGTTATTATTTGTGTAAGAGAGCCAAAACATCAAAAAGATATAAATGAGGTATCACTGTAATTGTACTTACCCGAAGAATAATGCTGCCTTACCAATTTTACCACACGTGGAACGGTAATAAAAAAAAGCAATTCCTGAATTGCTGGTTTTTATTCATTCTCCCAAAAATCAGAATAGAAAGCCGTCAAAAAATGTCACGTGCCTGAAAATGGTACAAATAAAAAGTCAGCTCGCCCTGCAAAAAGCAAGCGATCACATGACTCTGTTGAAAAAATTATAGCTCTCAAAATATGGTGATGCAAAAACTAGTTTTCGCAATAAAAAGCACTTTTTAGTGTGTGACAGCAGCCAAGCATAAAAACTCAATATAAATCTGGCATCGCTGTAATCGCACCAACCTAAAGAATAAAGTTGCCTAATTACTTATACTGCACGATGAACGGCATAAAAAATAATTAAAACCAATTCTTCACTTGTTGATTTTTTCATTCTACCTGCCAAAGTTAGCAGTAAGGCCCGGTGCACATTTATCCTGCGCTCTTCGCTGAGTGCTTACACCGGGGTTTCCATGTAAATCTCTGAAATACATGATTCAGACAGAACCCCCTTCGGAATATTCCCTATAATGAGGCAGATGGAGGCACTGTGGACACCATGTGATCTGGCCGTGTATGTCTTTTTAGGATTGTATAAAAGTGCCGTCTGTCATGCCTTTATACAAATGCATATAATCAGTTTTGCTGTGCTTGTCTAGAACTGTGGTGTATTGTGATAACTTATCCAACAGCGTCATCTATTGACAATGTTCTAATTACAGTTTACTTTCTGTTTCATTGCTTACTATGCAATTTAATACTTAAGGCTCATCAAAGCTTCCGTAGTTCCCCATCAGCCTGTGCTTTAGCCTTGCCCCCTTCTCCAGCAGCTATTTTGACCTCATGGATACTGACATGCTGATTATCTCTCCCTGATTTTCAGTCCATCTGGTTGTTTACCTCCACATAGCAGTCGGTGAGTAAGGGTACCGTTACACATAGCGATGCACCAGCGATCCCGACAACGATATGGATCGCTGGTGCATCACTAAGTGGTCGCTAGTGAGCTGCCATACAGGCAGATCTCACCAGTGACATCGCAGGGGTCGGGGGTCGCTACTTACCTGTCAGACGCGGCGATCCTGACGTCCTCCCGCCCGCGTCCATGTGTCGCTCATCGTCACAGCAGGAAGTGCCGCAGGAAGCTGATGCTGAGAAATGATCCAGGACCTTCTCGCGCGACCAGCGATAATCAGCGGGGGAGCCGGTCGGAGGTATCACATATCACATATCAATATCGCTAGCAATATCGCTGCTACATCACAAAATCGGTGACTTTACAGCGATATTGCTAGTGATATTGCAGTGTGTAACGGGGGCTTTATTTCTCCCTTGTTAGAGCTCACCATATTACACTATATAGCTACTCTGTTCCATACTTTTTATATCAAAGTAGTCTTTTGCCATTACAGATGTTTATACTACCGCCATGTTGTGCAATTACACTGTGAATGTCCTGTACCATACATAATGCTATGCATTTAGAAATGTTGTATGCCTTGTACTGAGTACTTTCATTGTCCTTATAGTTTTACATTGATCCTATTCATAAACGTTGTAAAGAACTCCCTGTGTCTACCTCAATGCATCGATGGGAAAGTTTAGCTGTCTGTCAACTCGCTTTTGTTAAGCACAAATTTGAGGGCGTTCCAGAACACCGTCGGCCACAGTTTTGTGCACTTCTGAAAAGGACACCACTGAACAGAGGCCAGACAGAATCCAGAGTAAATCTGCTGCCTCATTATAGTGAATAGATCCCTCGAGGGTTATATCTGACCCACATCACTCAGAGATTTAGATAGAATTTCCAAAGTAAGTGATAAGAGTAGAGAGCCAGATAAATGTAATCCCAAATGTTATGTAAAATGTTCCCAATAAAATCTTCAACTCAATCCTAAAAAAACTAGTCCCCACACAGATTTGTCATCATCTGTTAATGGAATATAGGTGGCTTCCACTTTACTGGTAGCACAAAGGCTCTGGAAAAGCTAAATGGCTCCTTACTCCCCAAAACAAATTCTGTCAATTCTTTGCTCCCAAATCCAAATGCCTCCCTCCCTTCTGAGCCCCAGTGTGCCTAAACCACATATAGTGTCCACCTGTTTGGCATTTCTGTAGTGATGAGAGCCCGCCTAATTTACGGGTGCGTGTCTCCAGAATCATGAACTGGAAATAATGTACTGGTCACTACAACGGCAGTTTTCAATTTTAACTTAGCAACATCCACTGGTGTTTCTGGAAAACACCCATGGACTCAAAATTGTCACTACATCTGTAGATAAATTCCCAATGGATTACCATTTCCAAAATGTGGTCACTTGAGGGATGATTCTGCTTTTCTAGCACTTAGGGGCTCTTTACATGGAATCTGTAAACTAGTCTAGGAAAATCTGCGCTCCAGGTGTCTCTCCATATGGCAAAGTAGTACTGTACAGCCAAATATGGGGTATGGCCACGTTCAGTAGAAATTTTGAGACAAATTTTGGTGCCATTTTTACCTATATCCCAGTGTAAAAATGTAAAACTTGGGCCTAACACACAATCTTGGTGGTTAAAATGTAAGTATTTTTTCTTCATTGCCCAATGGTATAAAAGTCTGTGACACACCTGTTATGTCAATATAATCACTGCACCCCTAGATAAAATCATTGAGAGGTTTAATTGGTAAAATGGGGTCACTTATGGGGGTTCTGCTGTTCTGGCACATCAGGGGCTCTGTCAATGTAACATGGCGCCGTCAAACAAGTTCATGAAACTGCACTGTAATATGGCACTACTTCCCTTATGAGCTTTGCACTGTGCCTCAAAAGTAGTTTTCGACCACATATGGGGTATCAGTGAACTCAGGAGAAATTGCCCAACTAACTTTGGGGTCCATTTTCTCCTTTTGCCCTTGTGAAAATACAAACTTTGTATCTAAAAAAGATTTTTGTAGGAAATTTTTTTTATTTTTTTTATTTACACGGCTTAACGTTAAAAACTTCTGTGAAGCACATGGGGGTTCAAAAGGTGCTCAATACACATCTAGGTAAGGTCACAAAGGGGTCTAGTTTCCAAAATGGTGTCATTTGTTGGGTGTTTCCACTGTTTAGGCACATCAGGGGCTCTTCAATCGTGACATGGCATCCGCTAATTATTCCATGAAATTTTGCAATCAAAAAGTCAAATGGCACTCCTTCCCTTCCAAGCCCTTCCCTGCCGTGCACCCAAACAGTAGTTTTCCTCCACATATTAGGTATTTGCGCACCCAGGAGAAATTGCACAACAAATTGTATGGAGCAATTTCTCTTGATACCCTTATGAAAATGCAAAATTTGAGATACAAAAGATTTATCTGGGAAAAATGTGATTTTTTTTTCTATTTTCATAGCTTAACATTATAAACTTCTGTGAAGCACCTGGGGGTTCAAGGTGCTCAATACACACCTAGATAAGTTTCCTAAGGGGTCTAGTTTCCAAAATGGTGTCACTTGTTGGGGGTTTCCCCTGTTTAGGCACATCAGGGGCTCTGCAATCACGACATGGCAAACACTAATTATTTCAGCATATTTTACATTCAAAAAGTGTCCTTCCGAGCGGCCGAAACAGTAGTTTTCCTCCACATATTGGGTATCACCATACTCAGGAGAAATTTCACAACAAATTGTATCGTGCAATTGCTCCTGCTACTCTTAAGAAAATGCAAAATGCTGGGCTAAAAAACATTTTTGTGTGAAAAATTTGATTTTTTTTTTATTTTCACAGCTCAACATTATTATAAACTTCTATGAAGCACCTGGGGTTTCAAGGTGCTCACCACACATCTAGATAAGTTCCCTGAGGGGGTTAGTTTCCAAAATGGTGTCACTTGTGAGGGAGTTTCCACTGTCTAGGCACATCAGAGGTCCTCCAAACGCGACATGGTGTCCACTAATTATTCCAGCAAATTTTACATTCAAAAGTCAAAAGGTACTCCTTCCCTTCCGAGCCCTGCCATGTCCCCAAACAGTGGTTTGGGGACACATATGGGGTATCAGTGTGCTCAGGAGAAATTGCACAACAAATATTTTGTTCTATTTTCTCCTACTATCCTTGTGAAAGTAAAGAAGTAAAGAAAATTGGGTCTAAAGGAAAATTTTTGTGAATAAAAGTTAAATGTTTATTTTTTCCATCTGCAAATGTAATAATTACTGTGAAGCACCTGAAGGGTTAACAAACTTCTTTAATGTGGTTTTGAGCACCTAGAGGGGTGATATTTTTAGAATGATGTCACTTTTGGGTATTTTCTGTCATATAGACCCCTCAAAGTCACTTCAAATGTGATGTGGTCCGTAAAAAAATAGCTTTGTAAATTTTGTTGTAAAAATGAGAAATTGCTGATCAATTTTAACCCGTCTTACTTCCTAACAAAAAAAAACTATGTTTCAAAAATTATGCAGATGTAAAGGAAACAAGTTTGAAATGTTATTTATTAACTATTTTATGTGACATGACTCTTTGTTTTAAGGGCATAAAAATTAAAACTTAGAAAATTTCAAAATGTTCAAAATTTTCACCAAATTTCCAATTTTTCACAAATAAATGTAGTCATATCAAAGACATTTTACCACTATCATGAAGTGCAATATGTCACAAAAAAAACAGTCTCAGAATCAGCGGGATCCATTGAAGAGTTCCAAAGTTATTACCTCATAAAGTGACAGTGTTCAGACTTGAAAAAATTGGCCTGGTCAGGAAGGTGAAAAAAGGTTCAAGGTGAAGGGGTTAAAGTGGAGTAAAAGTGTGACACCATTGTTCTCAGTAGCGATTTAAGAATCATAGATGTTTCCAGGGGACTTTCCAATTCTGTTCTCCTTCATTTCAGCACTTTTTCCATTCATTTCAACATTTTCACTGCAGGGTGAATGTAGGGTGTGCTGGAAAAATCCTCTGATTTCCCATTCTACTTTTTACTCAAAATGAGCATCCAAGCCTTAGAAATTGCTCAGTGCGAGTAATGAGCATCCAAGCATTTTAGTGCTCGCTCATCACTAGAGTTCACCATTGAAAGACCTACCTTTAGATTTAAATGCTTATTCTGCTGGTTGAAAATTAGCAGGTTGGCTGGTAAGACACAAGGTTTTGCCGTCCTGTATAACTTCCAATATACGTGGACCTATAACACAGAACCCATAGATTCTTGGGGGGCTGCACTGTACTTGCCCAATTTAATATTTCACGAAGTGCTATGCAGATGATGATCATGTGAATGTCCATGGGCAATATACTTGGAGGAGAGAGGAATGATTAATGATTACTGCAATTAGGACACTTTTTTCAGTTTTTTTATTTAAAGTTTAACAAAAAAAATTGGTTTCATGTTGCTTAGAAATCAACACACACATTTTTTTCACAGGGATATTAAAAAAACATCCTGTTTGTCTTATATCTGCTTGTGAGCATCATACATTGCACTCATAGTTCTACTCACTTTAAATAAATTATCTGCCTATATAAAATGATGTAAAGTAAGCCTCCTCTTTAGGGCGCATACTAACTTGCGAGAGACTGGCATGAAAACCTGGCACACCCACCAGCACTGAGACCGGAGCGTACGGCTGCATACAAATACATGTAGCCGCACGCTCCAGTCCAAGTGTCGGTGGTAGTGCCAGGTTTTCATGCCAGTCTCTCGCAAGTGAGTATAAGCCTTTAAGTCAACTTTTCCCAAAAATGTGGGGCATAAAAAGAAAGCATTTTGTAAAGGTACAGTGTCACTTTCTGGAAATTCTCTTTTGGACTGGGAGATGCAAACCGGCAACAACGGAAAAATTCAAAATATTCAGGTGGACAACAGATGGCTATGGGTCCATTATCAGCATGAACCATTCTGCCTTGCTCTGACTCAACAGGGGTCTAACCATATGGGATATTAACAGAATTATCTTATAGAGCTTCTACAAAGTTTATGGTCACTTGTGAGCATCCTTCTTCATACAGAGACCATCTAATTAAAAGTGAATTAACTTTGCAATTATATTGCCTTATTGATACAGTACTAATCCCAAGTAGCAGGCTGGATTAGGACTTGTGCACGCGTCTATATTACAGCTCCATACAATCCATAAAGTGTAACTGCATCTTTAGGAATAAGACCATTGATTTTGCTATATAGTGTACTCAAAAACAGAAACAAAATTCCAAGTGCAGTGAAATTTCAAAAGAAAAGTGCAATTGCCCATGTTTTTTGGCATTTTTTTTTACTATGTTCACTAAATCCTAAAACTGACCTGCCATTATTATTCCCCAGGTCATTATGAGTTTGCAGATACCAGACAAAAATACATGTATAGGTTCTTTTTTAAGTGGTGAAAAAAACTCCTAAGTTTGTAAAAAAAAAAAAAAGCGCCATTTTCCAAGACCCGTAGTGTCTCCATTTTTCAGGAGCTGGGTGAGGGCTTATTTTTTGCGCACCAAGCTTTCATTTCTATTGATACCATTTTGGGGTATATATGATGTTTTCATCACCTGTTATTGCAATCTTGGGGCGACCAAAAAATGTAATTCTGGCGGTTTGATTTTTTCTCGTTATGCCGTTTACTGTTTGGATTAATTATTTTTATATTTGCACAGATTAGGAAATTCTGAAGGCAGCGATATCAAATATGTGTATTTTTTAGTTTTTTATTGTTTTGTTTTGAATGGGGCAAAAGGGAGGTGAGTTGAACTTTTGAAATTTTTTTCATGTTTTTAACTTTTTTTTAAAGTTTTTCTACTTTTTACTTGTTTCAATAGTCTCCTTAGGAGACTTGAAGTCTGATCGATTGTGCTACACATAGCAGGGCTTCTGTAGACCCCCGGTTGTCATGCCCATCCAACAGCGCCCCATGATCATGTCACAGCGGCGCAAATGGGTGGGGTTTGTGATGCTCTTACAGTGTGATCAGGTTAAATACCACTTATTATGGAGACATAATATAGCACTTGTAGACATCTATGAGTTTCTACTGTATATTTATCTAACAGAAATAGATTTTCATCAGGTGGTGGATTATAGATATATTCTTCTCTAGAAACATTGCTCTCATTAAGAGAATACAATGTAATAAAATACTGAATGGAGTACCATACAGCAGGGTTCCCCAACTCCAGTCCTCAAGGCTCAACAACAGGTCATGTTTTCAGGATTGCCTTAGTATTGCTCAGGTGATAATTGCATCACCTGTGCAACATGATGTGTTGGTGGGCCTTGAGGACAGGAGTTGGGGAACCCTGCTATACAGCAACACACAGAAGAACTACAATTTTGTAGTGTGCCGTTGTAAAGCCTAAGGCTGTGCCACTGGCATCAGGCCTTATACAGACCTGCATTTATATTTTTCTTTTTGACAGGTACACCGCTATCAGCTTAGCTTCGGCTATAATAATGTACAACTCACAGCACTGCATTCTGGGAAAGGTACCGTATATACTAGAGTATAAGCCGAGATTTTCAGACCATTTTTTCTGGCTGAAAGTGCCCCTCTTGACTTATACTCGAGTCATTGTCCCAGAGGGTCAGCGGGGGAGGGGGAGCAGCAGGAGCCGGCGACTGTCACATCATACCTCATCCTGGCGCGGTCTCTGCACTTCCCTCCTTCTCCGATGGTCTCCAGCGCCATCAGCTTCATCCTGTGTTCAGTGATCACATGGTACCGCTCATTAAAGTAATGAATATGCACACAACTCCACTGCCATAGGCGTGGAGTGCATATTCATTACTTTAATGAGCGGTACCACGTGACTGCTGAACACAAGAAAAAGCTGCTGGCGCCGGAGACCATCGGAGAAGCAGGGGAGTGCAGAGACTGCGACAGGAGGGGGTTAGTATGGCGAGGAGGACGGAGCAGCCATGCATACACGGGGTAGGATGGGGAGGATGCTGAGCCATGCATACAGCAGGGGGAGGACAGAGGAGCCATGCATACAGGGGAAGGACATTGGAGCCATGTGTACACGGAGAATGCCGAGCCATGCATACAGCATCGGGAGGACAGAGGAGCCATGCATACAGCAGGGGGAGAACGGAGGAGCCATGCATACAGCAGAGGGAGGACGGAGGAGCTATGCATACAGCAGGGGGAGGACGGAGGAGCCATGCATACAGGGGGGAGGACGCCAAGCCATGCATAAAGCAGGGGGAGGACAAAGGAGCCATGCATACAGCAGGGGGAGGATGAAGGAGCCATGCATACAGGGGGAGGACAGAGGAGCCATGCATACAGGGGGAGGACAGAGGAGCCATGCATACAGAAGGGGGAGACACACATACCAGGACGGGGATGAGGGGACAATGCATACCCGGCTTATACTCAAGTCAATAAGCTTACCCAGTTTTCCGTGGCAAAATTAAGTGCCTCGGCTTATACTCGGGTCGGCTTATACTCGAGTATATATGGTACTTTTTTTTTTTACTATAAATCTCCAGAGCCAGCTCTGTATTGACACGATGCTTTTATATAGGCTATATGTCAATGTTAACTGAAAAATGCAATTCAAAAGAGAACTTATGCTGCAAATGTGGATCATTTAATAAAGTACTAGCAACTCGCTGAATTTTTAAGACTGAAACATCAGATTTTTGCATCCAAATTTTAATTTCGTATTGTATTGGTTAGGCAACATAAATTGCTATGTTACACTAGTCGTTCCATTCTTAAGAAATTCCCTGGAACTGCAATCAACCAAAGTGATTCTTAAATGCAAGCAGCACCGCATACATAAGTTTAACTGATAATAAAGTCATTAACTGAGCATCTGTTTTTACTTCTGTTTGGCCACAGGCACTATGAAACAGTTATGGCAAATGCCTTTCAAGTTTATTCAAATAAATAAACTGTATAAAATCTATGTGCACATCCAAAAATGTGAACAATAAATAATCACTGCAAAGAATTGTTTCAGCTTTGTCATCCCCATGCATTGTCCTTGAAGCTAAGAAGTAGCTTGAAAATTCCCTGTTTTCCTCTTCTCATTCTTATACTCCATTCAGTCCTACTTAGGAGGAATAACTATAACTGGCTGTCCTCTTTTCGGCCTCCACATTAGCACCTGTGCATCATTAGCATTAGGCTTTACTAGCGCATTTGGTGGGATTTGCTCCATCCGGCTTAAAATCCTTGGCTGCTCCTGCTGAGTCCTACCCACCAATCTGGCCCGTTTACCGAGTAATTGAGTGGGATCTACCTCTATATCTACCCTCATCCTCCATTTTATTGTTTGTAGAATGATCTTCTCCTTGGTGTTTGCGTTCATAGCTACCAACCAAGTAGTGAAACTTTGGTCTCTTTTAATTCTGGTGAGCATGGGGACATTGCTTTCACTCACTGGTACTGCCCATGTCACACTTGGGTAGAAGTTGTCATTCATGCTGACGGAGAACCTGGAAATTTTATTTGTGGGACCCATCAAGGTCACAGTTTCAGTGGTGTTTCCATACCAAGGGTAGCTTACTCCGTCTGAATCACTAATCGCTTTTACCCGTCCTTCTCTTAAGTCAGGGAGTTCCCAGCTTGACCTAAGGAGATATAAAAGGCATACATTATCAATTGAGAAAAATATCATTCACTTCAGACATACTGTTAGTTCGATGAAGAATTTGGCAGTTAGTCCCACAGTCTGCCTTACACCTATGCATTTGACGAGATGAAGAAGTTTACAGTAATATCCCTAGTGGCCTAGGATCGTAAAGAGCTTCACAGTAAGGGCCATGGTGGTCTAGGTAAGTGAAGAGCTTAATGGTTACAATCCTGGTAGTCCAGGTTAGTGAAAGGGTTAATGGTAACATATCTAATGTTGAGTTCTGTAACTGTTGCCTATGACAGAAAGCTAAATGCAATGTGTTCTGCTCACCCTTCCTCTTCTTACAGAAAACATTACATAGGGCAGGAATCAGATAGACCATCTCCGTGATCGTTAAGCAGATACCCAGTTTCTTAACATAGGAATCAGAGGGGCAAATGCTGGTAGGCTCTATTGATTCTCAAACTCCCAGACACATGTATTCCCCCTCTCATTTCATGGACAGCTCTAGCTGCTTCTGTAAGCAGCTGCTTTGTGTAAGGTGCCGGGAGCAATAAGATAATCCTTTAATTGTCCCACCATGGGGAAATTCAGAGCATTACAGCAGCAAGGCAGGAACAAGTACAGATACAGATGCATAAAGGCATTACATTGACAGTAGGTAGGTACATATACGAAAAAAAAAAAAATGTAACCGGACTGTCACAACTTTGGATCTATCAGTTCTCTGTTTGGGTCGTTCTCCGTCTTGGACAGTGCTGGTTATACAGCCTAACTGCAGCAGGAAGGAAGGACTTTCGATAGCGCTCCCTCTCACATTTAGGATGAAGTAGCCGGTCACTGACAGTACTGCACATCTTTGTCACGGTCTCATGCATGGGATGGGAATCATTCTGCACCATGTAGCTCACCTTGTCCAGTATCCTCCTGTCGCCTACTTCCTGAACTGGGTCAAAGGGGGCATCCCAGGACAGAGCAGGCCCTTCTAATCAGTTTGTCCAGCCTATTCCTGTCCCTGGTTGAATTGCCACTACCCCAGCACGCCACACCAAAGATGACTGATGCCACAACAGAGTTGAAGAAGGATGCAAGGAGTGCCCCTCTAACTCCGAAGGCTCTCAGCCTTCTGAGCAGACAAAGCCTGCTTTGGCCCTTCCTGTACACTGCATCCAAGTGATGGGCCCAGTCAAGCTTATTATTGAGGATCACACCAAGGTACTTATAGGTGTCGACTATCTCAGTGTCATTTCCCTGAATGTTCACCACTACTAGTGGATTTTTGCCCTTGCGAAAGTCCACCACCAATTCCTTGGTCTTCCCGGAATTAATCCTAAGGTGGTTCCTCTGACACCACTCCACAAAACCTTGGTTAGAATCTCTGTACTCTCTTTCATCTCCTCCTGTGATGAGGCCTACTATTGCAGAGTCATCAGAATACTTCTGCAAGTAGCAGCTAGATGAGTTGCACCTAAAATCCGCAGTGTACAGTGTGAAGAGAAAAGGGGCAAGAACTGTACCTTGAGGTGCCCTTGTATTGCAGATCACTGTGTCTGACACACTGTCCCGAACCTTTACAAACTGAGGTCGGTTCGTGAGGTAGTTAAGGATCCAGGTGGAGAGTTGGAGGTCCGCACCAACAAGGCCCAGCTTGTCTCTCAGTAGACCTGGCTGTATGGTGTTAAAAGCACTAGAGAAATCGAAGAACATTATTCTCACAGTGTTCCCAGGTTCCCAATATCCTATACCTTCGCCCTTATACTAGGTAGAAAAAGCATATCACAGTGTAATATGTATGGACAGTCCTGCCTGTATTGTTAGCTGTATTGTGAAAAAGACAGATACATCCTGCTGCTCAGTCCTGACCTAAAGACACAGTTTACATTCTGGCAGCAGTAACTACGATCATTGAACGTACACGAATAAAGCATGATCTTATTTCATTGTTTGTGTGTTGCTGTTGCTCGCGTCTACATATAAAATGTAGTGTAAAAAACAAGAATAGGTGGCATCAATTCTCATGTGTTTGAGTACCATTGTGGACTCTTTGCACTAAAACTCCGCTCCAACCCAATGTGACATTCAGTAAATGACGCTTGCTTATATAATGCACCCTAAACTCCAGGTGCTTTGCTTTAATGCTCATCAAAGAAAGTAGATATACTCAAGGTTCAGACAATGACTGCAACATGGCAGAAGATTTTGACAACATGCCAGAGACACTCCTTTTGGCCTCCGTCTAACTAAGGTGCTAACTCTAGATTATTAAAGCCTCTATTTTGAGAATATAGCTAGTCAGGGTCTGAGGTAGACAACTGGCTGATATTTTGAGAAATCAATTGAGCGCAAAGTCTGGTAAGTGCTCCTTGACCTTGGACTAAAGTGAAACTCAAAGGTATCTGGTTACAAAGCAATTACTCCGTTTTCTCAACCACTACAACAAAAACTAGATAAAGTGGCGGTTCAATTACAAAAAAATTAAAAAAAAACGTTAAAGGGACTTGGAAGACCTTGGGTATAGAATGAAGGCAAGTGAATCAAACCTAAATTCTACAGTCAAACAGGTAAATCAGCACATTGTATGAACTTATGACGTTTACTCCAAGTTGGATGTCATATGGAAAACCATTGAAGATGGCGAAATTTATTAGTTCTATAAACTCCCAAAATCATTTACTACCTTACACCAAATGATAAAATCCCAAGATTGTATATTACTACCTGAGATGCCTGAAATATGTTTTAAAACTGGTTTCATTTATATGACCCTTACTAGCACATGTTCAGATGGACTACACTTTATTTACACCACTTCAATGTTTCGGTTTCTATCACCCCCATACTACTTTATTTTTCCCTAACTCCTGTAATCCCCCCACCTATTAATAAACTAGGCATTTCCCCCTCAATCCTCCCCAGCCATCTCACCTTCGCCTCAGAACCGTTCCTCCACATACAATCCTTTTTCTCCAGACACACGGCCACATCACGTCCTTTCCTGCTCCCATCTTCTAATGCTCTGTCTACCACTCCTCATTGCTGGACACGTATCCCCAAATCCTGGCCCTCCTCAACACAGTCCCACACTCATTCCTAACACCCTGCCACGATCCTCTACATGTTTTCGCAACCATGACAACCTCATACCTATTCATCCAACTCCCACTCCCCCGGTCCCCCTACCTGGAGCTCTATGGAACGCACACTCTGTCTGCAACAAGCTGTCATTTATCCATGACCTCTTTATCACCAGCAAATTCTCCTTCCTTGCCATCACTGAAACCTGGGTCACTCCCTCTGACACAGCGTCTCCAGCTGCGCTTTGTTATGGCAGATTCCATCTCTCTCACACCCCTCGCCCCAGCAACAAACGTGGTGGAGGAGTTGGCTTGCTCCTGTCTGTTATATGCTCCTTTACCCCAATTCCACTACCACCCTCTGCTACTCTTCCCTCGTTTGAGGTGCACTCCGTCTGCATCTATTACCCCTCCAACCAGCTGTCATCTACAGCCCCCAAGAACTCGCCATCTCCACCTTTCTCGACCACTTCACCACCTGGCTACTCCATTTCCTCTCTGCTGACATCCCCACCATCATCATGGGCGATTTCAACATCCTCATTGACACTTCCACCCCGGCTACCTCTAAACTTCTATCGCACACGGCTTCCCTCAGCCTCACTCAATGATCCTCTGCGGCCAATCACAAAGATGGTCCCACTCTGGACCTTATCTTCACCCATCTCTGTTACCTCACTAATCTCACTAACTCACCCCTCTCCCTGTCTGACCACAACCTACTAACATTCTCTTCCCTCGCCTCACCTACTATGCAACTCCCACCCCACAAACTCGCTCACCCTCTATCACGGTCACGCGTGTCTGGAGGCAGCGAGTACTGCAAGGCGAACCCATGTGACGCATGTGACCCTGGATACACCGCCTCCAGTGGGGCGAATTTAAATAATAAACACGTGCAGCTGGATACACCGCCTCCAACTGGCGAATTTAGACATTGCACGTATATACAAGTTTGGAAACCCCGCCTCCAGTAAGGCGAATTTAAACAATAAGGGAAACCTGGGAAACATTAACAATGGTGGGCCCTGCGATAAGGAATAGGGAAGTGACCTCCTGAGCTCCCCTGAGCCAGTGTCCCTGCACTCCTAACGTTCCCTATGCCGGTTCCGCACCGGGCGCGCAACAGGAACCTAAAAACCCTAGCTCGCCCTGACCTAAACCCTCACTAGGGAATTGGTCGGTGCGGAAACTAATCCCACCACTGCACTAAACACACATGAGGAAAAATGACAATACAGGGGAAACACCACTTAGCTTTGCTCTGTTGCGTACGCTCCTAGCAACAGAGCCCACCACCTGTGTGCATCTTCTCCTCCACCCGGATCCATCATCATGACTGGATCCTTCACCATAGAGCAGCCTTGGAGCAGAGTCCACCACCAGTTGCAGCTTCCCAGTAACAAAGTCCCAAAGATGAGTTCAGCTCCTGCCCAAAAAGTCAAGCATGCTTGAGTCCAGCTCTCAGCAACCAAGTTCCGCATGCTGAGTGCAACTCTCTCCATAGTCGTCACTCCACCAAGCCATGCAAGCACTTCCTGCCAACACCATAAACTGGAACTCCACCACGCCATGCCAGCACTTCTTGCAGACCATCTAGCTGCCACTCGTCCCCTCTGGCTGGGCTGCGCAGGACTCATGTTCAGCTCCTTCATTCACCCAGGCTTCCTTGTTAATGACTAACACACAATATCACCAACAGTGATTGAACCCTCCTGGCCCCCTTTTATAGAGCCTAACACCTGATTTGTAATTAAGTGCACATTATACCAAAGAAACTAAGGTGCACTACCACTCACCACCACCGGGCAACTTAGAATGAAACACCACGTGTAATAATTCTAATGGCCACCGGGGGCAATCACATCACTTTGGCACCTAGCCAAAGGAAAAAAAGTTCAACTTTGTCCATTTAAACTGTCAGATCCAGCCGGGATCATGACACCCTCACAGGAATCTCAAACACCTCAATTTACAATCACCCTCTGAATCCCTACACCCCCTCACAAATATAGCTTCCATTCTAGATACAGATGCTGCCACTTTTTACAACACCACAATAACAGCAACACTTGATTCGGCCGCCCCCTCACGCAGAGCAAAACTCGTACAATCAACAGGCAGCCCTGGCTGACCAGCCTCACCAAAGAACTGAGACGGGTTTCCAGGGCCGCTGAGTGGAGATGGAAGAGAACCCATTCTACTGAGTACTTCAACATCACGAAACAATCACTGGACCTCAGGGAGACCAGTCAAAGAAAACACTGCGGCAGCTGGCAAAGGCACTCAATCAGTGAAATCCTAGGTGCAATGCTCCCTGGGAAATATGAATATGCAAATAAAGTCCGTGGAGCCTCATTTAAGGCTAAGTGCACACGTACCGGAACTCTCGCGGAAATTACAGCGAGAATTCCGGAATTCCAGTCCGCGGGAAAATCGCATTTTAAATTCCCGCGATTTTCCCGCGGAAAAACTAGCATTTTGCAAGCGTAATTAGCTTGCAGAATTGCTAGTGTTTTCCAAGCGATCTGTAGCATCGCTTGGAGAACTGATTGACAGGTTGGTCACACTCGTCAAACATAGTGTTTGACGAGTGTGACCAACTTTGTACTACTGAGGCCGCCTATGCGGCATCAATAGTAAAAGATAGAATGTAAAAAAAAATAAAAAAGTGTTATTCTCACCCTCCGACGTCCCACGCATCCGTTCCCAGTAATCCTTTGCGAAAATGCCCGCGATGACGTCAGTTCTCGCGGGATCGCGACGTCTCGCGGTAATTCGCGATGACGTCGCGCGAATGACCGCGAGTCTTCGCGATCCCGCGAGAACGGACGTCATCGCGAGCATTTTCGCAAAGGACTACTGGGACCGGAGCGTGAAGAGAAGCGGGAAGACTGCGCGGGACGTCGGAGGGTGAGAATAACAATATTTTTTATTTTAAATTCTATTTTTTACAGGGATATGGTACCCAAAGCCCGGAGGACAGTCTCCTCTCCTCCGGGCCATGGGTACCATCCGCAATTGTTCTGCTTACTTTCCGCATGGTGTGCACAGCCACATGCGGGAAGTAAGCGGAACAATGCATTCCTATGGGTGCGGGATCGCCGCGATTCCGCAAATTAATGAGCATGCTGCGGTTTTTACCGCGAAGCGATTCCGCCGCGGTAAAAACCGCAGCATTAGCACAGCATTGCGGAATCCCATAGGAATGCATGGGATGCTTATTTTTCGCGTTTTCGCGGCAAAATCGCGCGGTTAAAACCGCCGCGGAAACGCGAAAAAAATGCAACGTGTGAACTCAGCCTTAGAGTCTCAAACACGGGACTAGCCAGATCTTCCTCCAGGGAAGGACCCAGCCAAGGGGTGGCTCCTTTCGGAAACCACCATTACCACCATATTAAGTGGCCCTTTAAGTCAATATCCAGCTCTTTACAAGTTTACAGATATGACAAGGGAAATACCAAGGCCAGGTATCCATCCACAGACAGCTGTTTCGGGGTGTTGCCCCTCATCAGTGTGGAGTAGGATTCTGACTAGGTGGGAGCAATGCCTAGTAGACCAACATCACAAAACAATCACTGACCTCAGGGAGACCAAAGAAAACACTGCGGCAGCGGCGCTCAATCAGTGAAATCCTAGGTGCAAAGCTCCCTGGGAAATACAAATATGCAAATAAAGTCCGTGGAGCCTCATTTAAGAGTCTCAAACACGGGACTAGCCAGATCTTCCTCCAGGGAAGGACCCAGCCAAGGGGTGGCTCCTTTCGGAAACCACCATTACCACCATATTAAGTGGCCCTTTAAGTCAATATCCAGCTCTTTACAAGTTTACAGATATGACAAGGGAAATACCAAGACCAGGTATGCATCCACAGACAGCTGTTTCGGGGTGCTGCCCCTCATCAGTGTGGAGTAGGATTCTGGCTAGGTGGGAGCAATGCCTAGTAGACCAACATCACGAAACAATCACTGACTTCAGGGAGACCAGTCAAAGAAATCACTGCGGCAGCAGGCAAAGGTGCTCAATCAGTGAAATCCTAGGTGCAATGCTTCCTGGGAAATACGAATATGCAAATAAAATCCGTGGAGCCTCATTTAAGAGTCTCAAACACGGGACTAGCCAGATCTTCCTCCAGGGAAGCGCCTTTGCCTGCTGCCGCAGTGTTTTCTTTGACTGGTCTCCCTGAGGTCAGTGATTGTTTCGTGATGTTGGTCTACTAGGCATTGCTCCCACCTAGCCAGAGTCCTACTCCACACTGATGAGGGGCAACACCCCGAAACAGCTGTCTGTGGATGGATACCTGGCCTTGGTATTTCCCTTGTCATATCTGTAAACTTGTAAAGAGCTGGATATTGACTTAAAGGGCCACTTAATATGGTGGTTTCCGAAAGGAGCCACCCCTTGGCTGGGTCCTTCCCTGGAGGAAGATCTGGCTAGTCCCGTGTTTGAGACTCTTAAATGAGGCTCCACGGACTTTATTTGCATATTGAGTACTTCAACTCATACTTGCCAGCTTTAAGTCCACGCTCTCTGCCGCAAAACAAACTTACTTTGCATCCCTCATATCCTCCCTGTCTCACAACCCTAAACAGCTCTTCAACACTTTCAATTCTCTCCTCTGTCCCACAGCACTCCTACCTCTCCTCTCATTTCTGCTGAAGACTTTGCCTCCTTCTTTAAGCAGATCGATACGATCAGAGAAAGCTTTGGCCCGCAGCCACCAATGCCCCTCTTAGCCTCTCAGCCCTGTTCTTCCAAAACCAACTTCTCCACCATGACAGAAGATCAGCTCTCCACCCTCCTGTCAAGATCACACCTCACCACTTGCGCGCTTGACCCGCTCCTGTCCCACCTCATCCCTAACCTTGCCACAGTCTTCATCCCAACTCTAACACACCTCTTCAACCTTTCACTTACAAATGGTGTCTTTCCCTCATCCTTCAAACTTGCCTCAATCACACCCATCTTCAAAAAGCCCTCCCTCGACCCATCCTCTGTGTCTAACTATCGCCCAATATCTCTTCTCCCTTATGCCTCAAAACTACTGGAACAGCATGTATATCTTGAACTGTCCTCCCACCTCTCCTCCTGTTCCCTCTTTGACCGGTTACTATCTGGCTTCTGACTGCATCACTCAACTGAAACTGCCCTAACTAAAGTCACCAACGACCTACTAAACGCCAAGAGCAAGCGACACTATTCTGTCCTCCTTCTCCTGGACCTGTCTTCTGCCTTCAACACTGTGGACCATTCCCTCCTGCTACAGATTCTCTCATCTCTTGGCATCACAGACTTGGCCCTATCCTGGATCTCATCATACCTAACAGACAGAACATTTAGTGTCTCTCTCACACACCACCTCCTCACCTCGCCCCCTGTCTGTTGGTGTTCCTCAAGGCTCCCACCTAGGACCCCTACTCTTTTCCATCAATACCTTCAACCTGGGACTTCTCATAGAATCCCACGGTTTGCAGTATCACCTCTACGCTGATGACACGCAGATCTACATATCTGGACCTGACCTCACCTCCTTACTGACCAAAATCCCACAATGTCTGTCTGCTATCTCAGCCTTCTTTTCTGTTCGCTTTCTCAAACTGAATATGGACAAAACAGAATTCATCATCTTTCCCCCATCTCACTCTACCCCTCCACCAGACCTATCCATCAATGTCAGTGGCTGCTCGCTTTCTCCTGTCCCGCATGCTCGGTGCCTTGGGGTGATCCTCGACTCTACCCTCTCTTTCGGACCACATACCCAAGCCCTTGCCCCCTCCTGCCACCTCAAACTCAAAAATATTTCCCGGATCTGTGCATTCCTCAACCACGAAACCACAAAAACACTAGTGCACGCCCTTATCTCCCACATCGACTACTGCAACCTCCTACTCTCTGGCCTCCCCTCTAGCACTCTGGCACCACTCTAGTCCATCCTACACTCTGCTGCCCGACTTATCCACCTGTCTCCCCACTATTCCCCAGCCTCCCCCCTATGCCAGGCCCTTCACTGGCTTCCTATTGCCCACAGGCTCCAGTTCAAAACCCTAACCATGACATACAAAGCCATCCACAAACTGTCTCCTCCATACATCTGTGACATGGTCTCCCGGTACCTACCCGCATGCAACCTTTGATCCTCTCAAGATCTCCTTCTCTACTCCCCCCTTATCTCTTCTTCCCACAACCACATATAAGACTTCTCCCGTGCTTCCCCCATACTCTGGAACTCTCTGCCGCAACACATCAGACTCTCACCAACAACGGAAACCTTCAAGAAGAACCTGAAGACCCACCTGTTCCGACAAGCCTACAGCCTGCAATGACCCACAGTCTACTGAATCACCGCACAACCAGCTCTACCCTCTCATAGTGTATCCTCACCCATCCCTAAAGACTGTGAGCCCTCACGGGCAGGGTCCTCTCTCCATCTGTACTTGTGTGTCCCTTGTCGTATACGTTTATTGAACTTGTCTATATTTCCCCTTTTTACATGTAAAGCACAATGGAACAAATGGCGCTATATAAATGTATAATAATAATAATAATAATAATTATTATTATTTCATGATCAAAGGAAAATGAAAAAAGGGACAAGGGACTCACAATACTTAAAACTGTCAGGTGTTCTGTTAGAGCTCATCATTGACTTGTCCCTTTCGCTATTCAGAAACAGAAATTGAAAAAGTCTTTATTACAGATTTGAAGACAAACGTTATCCAATATAGATCGGGTAACTACTACGTGAATGCTTGGACCTGCCCACTAAAGAAGCTACGTCCTCTCAGTTATTTTCAGCTCCGGGAGGCCATTTGTCATCTCTTTATATCAAGTCTACAAGATCTCCATATCATGAAAACAGTAATGAACTTTTTTAAATGGATGGCACAGACTATGCAAACTCAGCAATATGCTCCAAATTTGGATGACCTCCATTTGGATGACCTTCCGCAGCAAAATACAATTTTCCAACTAAAGTTCTTCTTAACATAGATATAACATTAAATTTCCCTATTCTGATTCATTTTCTTTCTTTACTAAAAAAAATAAATTCCCTTCCACACCGGAAATATTTGAGGAAGGGATTGCAGACTTTTGTCTATAAATTACATATATGGGGTTGGATTGACAGTGGATTGCCATGTCCTTCTTTGCAGACAACTTCCCTCAGTTTCAAGACTTTGTTTATTAATTTTTCTGACAGTCTAAATCAATGTAAACTCTTGTTTCTTTGGTTAGACAATATTTGGCGTTGTGAGCTCAATTTCAGGTTTGCCTCTGGCTTCTGGTGAGGGTTATGGAGCTGGCTGTGCTGACAGAGGAGTAGTGAGTTCTCTATCTGGACTCCCTGTTTGTGAAGGGAGGTAATGAAGCTGATCTAAATGGCAGAGACCGGCCACCTGAGGAAGAGGACTGCGATTGGACAACAGGAGTTTCTGATTGGATTTAAGGCAGCCGACTCCCTAGTTTCTTGCTTGTGATTTTTCCTGACTGTGGCTCCTGGTTTCCAGTTTGGTTCCTGCCTTCCTAAAGCTGTTTTCTCTGCTATTGTTCATATGAGTTTTTGTCTGGTTTACTTAGTTTTTGTGTTCAGCCAGCCCTGGCTGGGACTGGGCTGAATCCCCATTTTGTCTCTCATCAGTTGATCTCTTTTGCTCTGTCTTCAGAATATACCTGAGTGCTGATATAGTGATTTGAAGTCTGGCGACTTCAGGGCCTTTTTCTATCAGACGTGTTGGACATTCTTTTTGGCAGGGTTTTTTGTGTGATTGCAGACAGCAGCTTTTCTTTCCTGTCCTTTCTACTTAGCGAGGGCCCCATCGTTTGCTCAGCCTATCTTTCTACCTGTGTTTGTGTTTTCATCTTGTTTCACCGACAATACTTGTTGGGGGCTGTCTATTGCTTTGGAGTCTGCTCTGGGGCAGTTTAGATTTTGCCTTTCTTTCTTTAGGCTTATTTAGTTCTTTGGCCGTGATGAGGCATCTAGGATCACTGTAGGCACGCTACACGGCTACTGCTAGTTGTTGTGGATAGGATCAGGGGTCTGCAATCCGCTAGTTACCAACCTCTCCGGTTTTCTGGGCTTAGCTTACTGTTTGTTTTTTCCTCCTCGGTGACTCATTCATAACAGAATCACCAGCCATACCGCAGATTCTAGGCTACTCAAAAGCAGGAGAGAATTGTAAAAAAAAAAAAGTGTCAGAATTTTTTTTATATGTATATTTTCTCCTCGTTTTCTCTGGGGCCATAGGAGGATTCTTTTTTTTTTCTTTTTCTCCTTGATGGAGATTAAGCAATTGTCTGATCGTGTGGAGCAGCTCGCTGCTGAAGTGCGGGGAATTTCTGCCTATCTCACTCATTCACATGCTGTTGAACCAAGGATCACTGCTCCTGATGTGTTTTCTGGGGATCGGTCTAAATTTTTGAATTTTAAGAATAATTGTAAATTATTTCTTGCCTTGAAGCCTAACTCACCGGGGAGCTCTGCGCAGTAGGTTAAAATTGTCATCTCCTTGCTGCGCGGCGATCCCCAGGGTTGGGCGCTTTCTTTGACTCCTGAAGATCCTGTTTTGACTAATGTGATGCATTTTTTCAAGCCTTGGGGTTGTTATATGATGAACCTAATGCTACTGATCAAGCTAAGAGAGCCCTATTGGCATTGAACCAGGGTCAGGATCCTGCAGAGTTATACTGTCAGAAATTCCAAAAGTGGGCGGTCCTTACTACATGGAATGATAGTGCATTGGCAGCTCTCTTTCGGAAGGGTTTGTCTGTGACTTTAAAAGATACTATGGTGGGATTTCCTGTTCCCTCTGGTCTTGACGATTCTATGTCATTAGCCATTCAAGTTGATCAGCGTTTACGTGAACGCAAGACTACACGGGAGGCGCTGCCACATTTTGAACAAATGTCTGAACTTATGCAATGTGATGGAGTTTTGTCTAGGGCGCAATGTCAGGAGTTTAGAAGGTGTAATAAGCTGTGTTTTTTCTGTGGAGATGCCTCTCATGTTATTTCTGTCTGCCCTAAATGAGAGAAACGTTTTGCACACACATTTGCTGTGGGTGGTGTACAACCTAAGTTTCTTTTGGCAATTACTCTGATCTGCTCCTTATCCACATTTTCCACGAAGGCTTTTGTGGATTCAGGAGCGGCCTTGAATCTAATGGACTTGGATTTTGCTAAACGTTGTGGATTTCCTATGACACCTCTGCGGACGCCTATTGCTTTGAGGGGTATTGATGCTACTCCTTTGGCGAAGAATAAACCTCAGTTTTGGACCCAGGTGATAATGCGGGTCACCCCAGACCACCAAGATAATTGCAGATTTTTGGTGTTGCATAATTTACATGACACCATTGTTCTGGGTTTTTCCCTGGTTGCAAATCCAGAATCTGGCTTTGGATTGGAAATCTGTGTCTGTGGTGAGTTGGGGTTGTCGGTGTGCTCTTGGTGACACTCCTGTTTTCTCCACCTCTCCCCAGTCGCATGATGTTCCTGACTATTTGGCTGATTTTTATGATGTATTTAGTGAGAGCAAGTCTGCGTCTTTGCCTCCTCAAAGGAGTTATGACTGTGCAATTGAGTTGAGACCTGGGTGTAAATTTCCCAAGGGTCGACTTTTGAATTTATCTGTACCCGAACACGAGGCTATGCGATCTTATATTAAGGAGTCGTTGGAGAAGGGTCATATTAGACCATCCTCTTTGCCCTTAGGTGCTGGGTTTTTTTTCGTGGCCAAGAAGGATGGTTCATTAAGGCCTTGTACTGACTATCGTTCCCTCAACAAAATTACGGATACATTTCAGTATCCGTTACCCCTGATTTCTGATTTATTCTCCAGAGTTAAAGGTGCTTGCTGGTTTACTAAGCTTGACCTCAGGGGGGCGTATAATCTTCGCATCAATCATGGGGATGAATGGAAGACGGCGTTTAATACTCCAGAGGGACATTTTGAGTACCTTGTGATGCCTTTTGGGCTCACTAATGCCCCTTCTGTCTTCCAATCCTTCATGAATGATATTTTCCGGGACTTTGTGGATAAGTTTTGATCATCTATGTGGATGATATTTTGATCTTTTCCAGGGATTGGGATTCTCATGTGGAACATGTTCGTACTGTGTTCCAGATTTTGAGGGAGAATTCCTTGTATGTTAAGGGATTGAAGTGCCTTTTTGGTATACAGAGGATTTCATATTTGGGATTTATTTTGTCTCCGTCAACTATTGAAATGGACCCGGCCAAGGTACAGGCCATTTATGATTGGGTTCAACCCACTTCTTTGAAGGCTCTCCAGAAGTTTTTGGGTTTTGCTAATTTTTATCGTAAATTTATAGCTAATTTTTCTGGTATTGCTAAACCACTGACTGATTTAACTAAGAAGGGTGCTGATGTGCTGAATTGGTCTTCAGAGGCTGTTTCGGCCCTTCAGGAGCTGAAGCGGAGGTTCACTTCTGCTCCGGTTTTGCGGCAACCTGATGTCTCACTTCCTTTTCAGGTGGAGGTAGACGCTTCAGAGATTGGTGCAGGAGCTGTTTTGTCCCAAAAAGATTCGGTGACGTCTAAAATGAATCCCTGTGCCTTCTTTTCCCAAAAGTTCTCCCCATCTGAACGCAACTATGATGTGGGGAATCGGGAATTGTTAGCCATGAAATGGGCATTTGAGGAGTGGAGACATTGGTTGGAGGGAGCTAGACATCAAGTTGTGGTCCTCACTGATCACAAGAATTTGATTTACCTTGAGTCGGCCAAACGCTTGAATCCTTGACAGGCTAGGTGGGCCTTGTTTTTTACGCGTTTTGATTTTGTGGTCTCCTTTCTTCCAGGCACTAAGAATGTTAAGGCAGATGCCCTTTCTAGGAGTTTCTTTGCTGATTCTCCTATTGTGACCAAGCCTACTACCATCCTAGGTGAGGGGGTAGTTCTTTCTGCCATCTCGCCCAATTTGAGACGTGCTCTGGAAGAATTCCAGGAGGACAAACCTGAGCGTTGTCCTGTGGGAAAATTGTATGTTCCTGACCAGTGGAGGAAGAGAGTGATGTCTGAAGTTCATTGCTCCGCATTGGCTGGTCATCCAGGTATTTTTGGTACCAGAGATTTGGTAAGTCGGTCTTTTTGGTGGCCCGCCTTATCTCGTTATGTCAGGAATTTTGTGCAGTCCTGTGGGACTTGTTCCCGGTCTAAACCCTGTTCTCGCTCTAGTGGGTTGTTGATGCCCTTGCCGGTGCCTAAGAGGCCATGGACCCATACTTCAATGGATTTTATTTCTGATCTTCCTGTCTCTCAGAGAATGACTGTTATCTGGGTGATTTGTGATAGATTCTCTAAGATGGTCCATCATGTACCACTCCCAAAGTTGCCATCTTCCTCAGAGTTGGTACCCTTGTTTTTACAACAGGTGGTTCGGTTGCATGGGATTCCTGAGAACATTGTATCGGACAGAGGAGTTCAGTTTGTTTCCAGATTCCGGAAAGCCTTTTGTTCCAAGCTGGGAATTCAGTTGTCCTTCTCCTCTGCATTTCACCCTCAGACCAATGGGCAGACGGAGAGAACAAACCAGACTTTGGAGTCCTATTTGAGATGTTTTATATCTGCTGATCAGGATGATTGGGTTTCATTTTTGCCCTTGGCCGAATTTGCTTTAAATAATAGAGCTAGTTCTGCCACCTTGATGTCGCCCTTTTTCTGTAACTTTGGGTATCATCCTCGATTTTCTTCAGGGCAAGCGGAATCTTCAGCCTGCCCAGGTGTTGACACTGTGGTAGAGAGAATGCAGCAGATTTGGGACCAAGTAGTGGATAAGTTGTCTCTCTCCCAGGAAAAGGCCCAGCAGTTTTCAAACTGGCATAGGACCATTGGTCCCCGGTTTAAAGTGGGTGATATGGTTTGGTTGTCATCAAAGAATATCTCTATGAAGGTGGCTTCTCCAAAGTTCAAGCCAAGATTTATTGGACCTTACAAGATTTTGGAGATTCTTAATCTGGTTTCTTTTCGATTGGCTCTTCCTGTTACGTTTAAGATCCATAACGTGTTTCATAAGTCGCTGTTGAAGAGATATGTTGAGCCAGTAGTTCCTATGGCTGCACCTCCTGACCCTGTATTGGTTGAAGGTAATGTGGAATATGAGGTAGAGAAAATATTGGATTCTCGTCTGGCTAGACGGAGACTCCAGTATTTGGTCAAGTGGAAGGGTTATGGCAAGGAGGACAATTCTTGGGTCTCTGCCTCTGATATTCATGCTGATAGATTGGTTCGTGCTTTTCATCGGGCCCATCCTGATCGGCCTGGTGGCGTGGATGAGGGCTCAGTGACCCCTCCTCAAGGGGGGGTACTGTTGGGAGCTCATTTTCGGGTTTGCCTCTGGCTTCTGGTGAGGGTTATGGAGCTGGCTGTGCTGACAGAGGAGTAGTGAGTTCTCTATCTGGACTCCCTGTTGGTGAAGGGAGGTAATGAAGCTGATCTAAATGGCAGAGACCGGCCACCTGAGGAAGAGGACTGCGATTGGACAACAGGAGTTTCTGATTGGATTTAAGGCAGCCGACTCCCTAGTTTCTTGCTGGTGATTTTTCCTGACTGTGGCTCCTGGTTTCCAGTTTGGTTCCTGCCTTCCTAAAGCTAAGTTTTCTCTGCTATTGTTCATATGAGTTTTTGTCTGGTTTACTTAGTTTTTGTGTTCAGCCAGCCCTGGCTGGGACTGGGCTGAATCCCCATTTTGTCTCTGATCAGTTGATCTCTTTTGCTCTGTCTTCAGAATATACCTGAGTGCTGATATAGTGATTTGAAGTCTAGCGACTTCGGGGCCTTTTTCTATCAGATGTGTTGGACATTCTTTTTGGCAGGGTTTTTTGCGTGATTGCAGACAGCAGCTTTTCTTTCCTGTCCCTTCTAGTTAGCGAGGGCCCCATCATTTGCTCAGCCTATCTTTCTACCTGTGTCTGTGTTTTCATCTTGTTTCACCGACAATACATGTTGGGGGCTGTCTATTGCTTTGGGGTCTGCTCTGGGGCAGTTTAGATTTTCCCTTTCTTTCTTTAGGCTTATTTAGTTCTCCAGCCGTGACGAGGCGTCTAGGACCACCATAGGCATGCTCCACGGCTACTGCTAGTTGTTGTGGATAGGATCAGGGGTCTGCAATCCGCTAGTTACCAACCTCTCCGGTTTTCTGGGCTTAGCTTGCTTTTTGTTTTTTCCTCCTCGGTGACTCATTCATAACAATTTGGGTTTCTCTAGTATGTTAAGTCTTTCCATTTAGGTTAAAGGCCCCGTCACACACAGCGATCTTGCCAGCGAGATCGCTGTGTGTGACATGGATCAGCGACCGCCCCCCCGCCGGGTATCACTGATCATACAGGATCGTCCTGGGCCATTTTATAATCATTGGTCTCCCGCTGATCAGCGCGCATCGCTGCGTGTGGCAGTGGGAGAGCAACGATCAGCAACGCTGCATGCTGGTTTCCAAGGTAAACAGCGGGTAACCAAGAGCTGCGCGGCTCTTGGATACCCACTGTTTACATTGGAAACCAGCTTGCTCTCTGGTCCTGATCGCTGGTGGGGCTGTCTATGTGACAGCTCACCACTGTCACCAGCGATCAGCCTAATTATGTCCCAGCGATCCCATCCATGCCGGATCATTGGTGGGATCGCTGGGACATTGCTATGTGTAACGGGGCCCTTAGTCTTCATTTACAATATGCTAGCGTTTCCAATAGCACCAAGTGCTCCTGCACTTAAACAGATTTCAGAAACTCATTGATATTTAAGCAGTAGTGTTACTCAGAAAAACATTAATCTAAGAGTGATGATGAGGTTTAGCCCCTTAACACTATTTGATGTACATATATGTCATGAGCATGTCACTTTGTAGTACATTATGGATATGTCAGGCTACTTTCACACTTGCGTTTTTTTGCTGCGCGTTTTTTGCGCACACAAACCCATGAAAAAGACGCATCATGCATTTGTGTGTGCTTTTTTGCGGGTTTGGGTGCATTTTTTTTAAAAACGCATGCGTTTTTTAGCGCATACGTGCGCATTACAATGCGCACGTATGCGCACCCATAGACTTTGATGGGTGTTTTGCTGTAAAAAAAATGCATTGCGTACACATGCGTTTCTTGGGGGCAAGTCGGACGCACAAAAAATGCAACAGGATGCATTTTGTGCGCCCGAGCGCACACTACAAAAAAAACGCATGCGCATACAAACGCATGTGTATGCGCACATATGCGCACACATGTTTAAGTATAGGGAAAAAAAACGCATGCTTTTTTGCGCTAAAACACAGCGCAAAAAAACCGCGAGTGTGAAATCAGCCTAAGTTATGCAGTACAGTTCTGTACTGATGCGATCAGCTGCAGAAGCACAACAGATATACAGTACATCTGTTACACAACAGTTTCACATCTTGGTTCTTGCTGTAACTACGGACAGCAGCAGTTTACATACATCTGAACCGATAAAAAAAGGTATTTATGCATGAAAGGTGCGGGGTCAGGGGGATGCAAAAGTACTAAGAGAATCCTTATGTGACACACAATTGAATGATATCATTATATGATATCTCAAAAAAGGGTGACAGATTCCCTTTAAAAATCTAAATTTAATTTATATTATTTTGCTAGTGTTTTGTAAATCGACCATTGAATTTGCCTTTGCCTAAATCCTTCTGGGCACGCTCTCAATCAGATTCAAACATGTATCAACTTTAATCTGTTCCCAGGTTTCTTCTTCATGTTCCAAAAGTTCAATATACCGTATATACTCGAGCATAAGCCGAGTTTTTCAGCCCCCTTTTTGGGCTGAAAAAGACCCCTACGGCTTATAATCGAGTCACGGTCTCTGCGATTGAAAAAAAAAAAATTACATACTCACCTCTCACTGGGGGCCGGGTGTCGGTGTGCTGAGCAGGTGGGGACACCGGCGCGCTATGGGGGTCAGGTGTTGGTGTTATTGCTGGCTCAGGCCCCAGGCCCTGGCGATATTTACCGGTCCCTGCTCCATCGCTGCGTGCTGCTCTGTCTTCCGGGTCCCTCTGCAGTGACGTTTGGTCAGAGGGCGCAATGATGTAGTTAGTGCACGCCGCGCCCTCTGCTGCCTGAACGTCACTGGAGAGAGACCCAGAAGACAGAGCGGCGCGCAGCGATGGAGCGAGGACCGGTAAATATCGCCAGTGCCGGGGGCCGGAGCCAGCGGTGACACCGACACCTGACCCCCATAGCGCGCCGGTGTCCCCACCTGCTCAGGACACCAGCACCTGACCCCCAGCGACGAGAGGTGAGTATGTCATTTTTTTTAAATGGCAGCAGCAGCTTCAGAAGCAATATATGGGGCATATATATCAATGGAGCATCTTATAGAGCCACCATTATCCTTTGTGCAGCACTATATGGGGCATATTTATCTATGGAGCATCTTATAGGGCCACAATTATCCTATGTGCAGCATTATATGGGGCATATTTTGTATGGAGCATCTTATAGGGACATCACTATCCTTTGTGCAGCATTATATGGGGCATATTTTGTATGGAGCAGCTTTATAGGGCCTCCATTACCCTATGTGCAGCATTATATGGGGCATATTTTGTATGGAGCATCTTATGGGGCCATCATTATCCCATGTGTAGCATTATATGGGGTATATTTTTTGGATGAAGCATCTTATGGGGCCCATCATGAACTTTATGGAGCATTATATGGGGCCTATTTTGTATGGAGCATCTTATGGGGCCGTCATGAACTGTATGGAAAAACATTTAACCTACTGATGTCTCAATTGATTTTACTTTTATTGGCATCTATTTTTATTTTCTAAATTTACCAGCAGCTGCTGCATTTTCCACCCTAGGCTTATACGCAAGTCAATAAGTTTTCCCAGGTTTTTGTGGCAAAATTAGGGGCCTCGGCTTATACTCGGGTCAGTTTATACTCGAGTATACACATTAATCCTGCAGAAACCTGGAAGCTTACACCAAATATTCTCAAAAAATTCATATTTATTAGGAAATACATTAAAAATTCATTAAAAAATATTTAACGGAGATACAGGTGAAAAATAATACTGCTAGTCACAGATCATACCAAAAATGGAATAAATAAATGAGACTGCACACAGTGCCTAAATACAATCAGAATGTCATAATATTAAATACATATGGTTTTGAAAAACCTACATGTCATATTTCACTTATCTGGAACGTGTTTAGTAACACAAGTGTGCAGTTAGAAGTTATTTAATGTGAACTACAGTATATACAATGCCTGCCCAACATGCCAAGAAAAGTGCTTAGTGCAT
Source organism: Dendrobates tinctorius (assembly GCF_039654945.1). Lineage (NCBI taxonomy): Eukaryota > Metazoa > Chordata > Amphibia > Anura > Dendrobatidae > Dendrobates > Dendrobates tinctorius. Next base: position 1,618,543 of record NW_027361680.1, on the reverse strand, counting down.
TGGTATTTAATCTCTAGTAGATTGAAAATTCATCCATATAAAACACTGCATTAGCGCAAAATCGCTGGCAAAGTGCAAATGTGCATGGCAGCAAGGATTTATAGAACACTCTTTGTAATGAGCAAATCATTGCTAGAGTGAAAGTAATGACCAAATAAATAAACACATTAATGTGTGTACGTGATCTGTGATGTAGTAAAGATACCCCTCTACTGTTGGGCAGGCATTGTATATACAGTAGTTCACATTAAATAACTAACAAGTGTGCAGTTAGAAGTTATCAAAATCCCAGTATGTAGCCGGCGCTCCCATATAGAGATTCTCATAGATGTTATATATAAATATCTTCTTTATTGAGGTAATAAAAAATTACTGGACAACGCGTTTCGACTCCTACACCCTGGAGTCTTCTTCAGGTCTTAAAAAAATAAATAATATGAAACGATCAGCCACACTCTCATTTTAAACATTCATCTTCGAAGGGATCAAATAGGGCGGAGTACTGGAGGAGCTCTAAAGCCCACCCAGATAAATGAAAAAAACACCCTATACCAAAGGGACAAATCCTCCCAGGACATGTTCTCATCACTGCACTAATTTTCTTGTGTCTGTATATACATTGTGTATAAGGAACTACCATATAGATTTCTGGTTAGATATAAAAGGGGACATTTCTCAAGAGAAAAGCCTGCAGCACACCAGATAGGGAACATTTTAACAACCGGACGATCAGAAGGCGAGAAATATTATCTACAATAGTCACAGCTAAGACTAATGGATTTGGTGAGACTGCATAACCCGAAATTGATGAGGATACAAAGAAACCAATTGTAAGACTGTTTAATAGCTTTGAAAGAAACATGAAAGTGGAGATGGCTATCAACTAGACCATGATTTTTTGGCACTAAGTATACAGGAACAAATAATCCCTAAAGGTCTCCTGATTCATTTTGAGTGCGCATTCCCAGATGATATTGACTTTTCTATGGAATGGAAAAAGATTTTAAATGATTGCTTGTTGCGTTTAATGCAACTACTGGTTAAAAACGCACTACACTAGCACAGAAATCAGCTATTTTATGTAAAATGAATTTACGAGATTTAAAAGGAACTTAAAATAACTTCCCTATACCAAGCAATGAATAGAGACACTACTAGGAAGCTTGAATCGTATGAAAATGATTTAATAGATATAAAAAATGAAATTTAGAGGGATGCATTCGATTTGAAACCAAAGCAAATAATACCTAAAATATCTACAAATAACCCTGACTTCAATGAAAAAGGGAAAATGAATAAAAATAATAAAGATAAGAGAGATACATTGAGAAACACATTGGGGTCTCCTAAGAGATACAACAAGCTTCGACGACTTCTAATATAATGGATAATGTCCAAAGCACTAAAGCAAAAACCGTTATTAATTTATCAGTACCGCTAAGCACAAAACAAAATAAAACAACTAAACAGGAGGATTATGAAAAACAGGGCGCTAGACCGAAAAAATTAACAAACATACTGTATATTCTTTGAGACTTCTACTCTGGAAATCCTGAAAAAAGGCACCCATACTGAATATGGATTTGATTGGATCAACTTCTTTTTTGAAAGAGTCCAAACAGTAAGGTCAGAAAAACAGCTGACATCCATTATAAGTTCTTCGTGCCCCTATACTTCTGATTTGGAGTTTCCTTCTGTAATATCGACACAAACAAATGATAGAAGAATGAAAAGGAAAAAACCCTAGTGGAAAATAATGTGGTTTTCAAAGATAATATTCCAGCATCTAATTTAAGCTTTCTAACCACACACGAACCTCTGATTCACACTTAGCCTTCAGCCTTCACAACAGTAATACAAGCGGCTTCCCCTTCCCCTACGGTCTCTAATGTATTATTTTTAGAGATTGGCCCCATCAGGCCCAGTCTAGGAGAACTATAGATGTCGCCTCTAATCACAGAATCACAAATAGCTTATTCAGCATCTTCACTACTCAGGGATCCTCCTTCTGGGCCACCGCAAAGTATTATCACACAATTCTTTCCTATCCTACCTTGGGGGTCTTAAAAAAAAATTAAAAGAGGCTCCCAAGGGGGGAGAGAAAGAGTTAACACAAAAAAAGCCATCCGAAAAAAATAAAAAAATTCAGTAGTTGAGAACGTTTTGGGTTATTTTTCTGAGAATGGTGGAAATTCAATGGCACATTCTGCTACCAATCAGTCCTCTATAAAAAATTTTAATCTGTCTAAACACACTTTATCCACTTCAGAGGTCGAGGTCCTCTCTAAGGGACTCAACTTCTGTCCCACACAAAGTTGTAATCCATGAGAATTATTTCTAGATTTAAATCATTTCACTACCAAACTAACACTAGCAAGGCATTTTGCCCTGCAGGACCGAACAGCAGGGTTAAATAAAAACTCTGACACACCAGTGTTAGAAAACCCCGGAGGCGTTTGAACATCAGGAGGTGATTCCTAAATCCTCCTTTAACCCAGTGCATCACAGAGGCAATTATATTGAAACCTTTTTTTGCCCTGGAAGCTGCAGATTTTACCGAGATCAATAATGGGAATAAAAGAAAAAAAGACAGATTATATGGGAATATTAACCCCACAGAAAGAAAAGCTCTAGAGGCTCTCAAAAAGAACCAAAACATAATTATTAGAGAGGCTGATAAGGGTGGTGGGGTGGTTATACAAGATTTGGAGGATTATTTAAAAGAGGCGGACAGAATTCTTTCTGATACTAAATATTATGAGAAATTAACATCTGACCCTTCAGTACAATTTACATCTGATTATCATTGTTTAATTAATGAAGCCTCTGCGAAGGGATATTGAATAAAAATGGAAAAACATTTTCTAACTAATAAAAATCCAAATAGAGCTTTTTATTATCATCTTCCAAAAGTCCATAAAGATCAAAAAACCAGGTCGACCCATCAATCATATCTGGGATGGGGTCGCTTACTGCCAACCTGTCCCATTATATAGATTTGTTTTTACAAGATCTAGTGATTGCTTTACCGTCATATCTACAGGATTCTGACCATCTTATCCAACTGTGTAGAGATAAAGGAAGGAGATCTCTATATTGCTCTTGATGTAGTGGGGCTCTATTCTAACATTGACCACACCCTAGGCTTAAAATCTGTTGAATATTATTTGAGGGAGAAGGGAAATCTTCCTGCAGCACAAAGAGAATTCCTTTTAAAAGGACTTGATTTTATACTTAAACATAATGTTTTTTTCATTTCAGGATTCATTGTACCTTCAGAAGATCGGCACCGCAATGGGGACTCGAGTCGCGCCAAGCTTAGCTAATCTTTTTATTGGGCGATTTGAGTCTTCATCGGTTTTATCAGTTCCTGCTTTTAAAGACAATATTTTGCTATATAAAAGGTACATAGATGACCTAGCTATATTCTGGCGTGGCACTTCTGAAAAAGCAAGGGAATTAATCGACAATCTTAACCGTAATGATTGGGGAATTTCTTTTGTAGCAACTGTCAATAGCGATAAAATTACATATATAAATTTAGATATCTCTCATGAAGACAATAAGATTGTTACAAAAACATTTTTTTTAAAAAGTGCATATCAACGGTTAGGCCTGTTTCATATTTCCGTTTTTTGACGTCAATCAAAATCCGTCACTTTTTGAAAAAAACGGATCCGCCCTTTTTCTGGCGGATCCGTTGTTTTCCCCCATAGACTTACATTAGCGGCGGATTTTGACTGATGGTTGTCCGTCACATCCGTTTAACGGATCCGTCAGAATTTTAGAGGCTCCCAGGCGGAGGAGACGGACTCTGAAACGTTTTTTCAGAGCGACGGTCCGCTATTTTCTATTGCGCATGCCCGCCAGATTTCCTCTGCCAGGGATTTTAACCCTGAATAGCATTCCGGAAAGCTGTGGAAAAAAAAAAATCTCACTCTCTCTCCTTTTCCAGACCGCGGTTCCTTTAAATTTCTTCCACTTCCCGGCTGCAGCAGATCCGACCTAATAACGGATCCTGTGGTATCCGTTTGGCCCACAGCGGAAACGGATCTGTTTTTGTCACCTCTGGCGGATTTTGACTGACAAAAAAAGACGGAAATGTGAAACAGGGCTTACTTAGATTTCAGAAGTGCACAGAAATATTCCACACAGTCAATTTCGACGGATACGAAAAAACTGCAGTAAAGCTTCGGATTATACTGCACAGTCTGAAATTCTTAAAAAGAGATTTTTGGATAAAAAATATCTGAAGAAACTTATAAATTTTGCTTTTGAAGAAATCTAAGTAAAACAATGGGAATGTTTGGTGAATAATGAACAGGAACCCAAAGAGGGGGGTAAAATTGTAGAGAAAAAAATTCTAAAAAAGCCCCAAAAAATCAGTATCGTTTTAAGTTTAACTTTATCACAGGTTTTAATAAAGGAAATAAGCTCATAAGGAGTATTTTAAATAAACATTGGCATTTGCTATTAAAGGATTCTTTTTTAAAAAACTATTCTACCAAACCAGCCTGGTATCACTTTTAGGAGGGGTCGCACAATTAAAAATCTAATAAAAATGGGTGTTCTGACCCTATGAGACAAACAGAAAATGCAGGAGTATACAAATGCAGATCAAAAAATTGCTGCACCTACACCATTATTCAGCACAGAGCAAAATCGATAACAACTAACAGTACAGGAGATAAATTTATGCTAAAGCAACATTTAACCTGTGAAAGCACTCTTGTGGTTTACAGTGGGGCAAAAAAGTATTTAGTCAGTCAGCAATAGTGCAAGTTCCACCACTTAAAAAGATGAGAGGCGTCTGTAATTTACATCATAGGTAGACCTCAACTATGGGAGACAAACTGAGAAAAAAAAATCCAGAAAATCACATTGTCTGTTTTTTTTTTTCATTTTATTTGCATATTATGGTGGAAAATAAGTATTTGGTCAGAAACAAGCAATCAAGATTTCTGGCTCTCACAGACCTGTAACTTCTTCTTTAAGAGTCTCCTCTTTCCTCCACTCATTACCTGTAGTAATGGCACCTGTTTAAACTTGTTATCAGTATAAAAAGACACCTGTGCACACTCTCAAACAGTCTGACTCCAAACTCCACTATGGTGAAGACCAAAGAGCTGTCAAAGGACACCAGAAACAAAATTGTAGCCCTGCACCAGGCTGGGAAGACTGAATCTGCAATAGCCAACCAGCTTGGAGTGAAGAAATCAACTGTGGGAGCAATAATTAGAAAATGGAAGACATACAAGACCACTGATAATCTCCCTCGATCTGGTGCTCCACGCAAAATCCCACCCCGTGGGGTCAGAATGATCACAAGAACGGTGAGCAAAAATCCCAGAACCACGCGGGGGGACCTAGTGAATGAACTGCAGAGAGCTGGGACCAATGTAACAAGGCCTACCATAAGTAACACACTACGCCACCATGGACTCAGATCCTGCAGTGCCAGACGTGTCCCACTGCTTAAGCCTGTACATGTCCGGGCCCGTCTGAAGTTTGCTAGAGAGCATTTGGATGATCCAGAGGAGTTTTGGGAGAATGTCCTATGGTCTGATGAAACCAAACTGGAACTGTTTGGTAGAAACACAACTTGTCGTGTTTGGAGGAAAAAGAATACTGAGTTGCATCCATCAAACACCATACCTACTGTAAAGCATGGTGGTGGAAACATCATGCATTGGGGCTGTTTCTCTGCAAAGGGGCCAGGACGACTGATCCGGGTACATGAAAGAATGAATGGGGCCATGTATCGTGAGATTTTGAGTGCAAACCTCCTTCCATCAGCAAGGGCATTGAAGATGAAACGTGGCTGGGTCTTTCAACATGACAATGATCCAAAGCACACCGCCAGGGCAACGAAGGAGTGGCTTCGTAAGAAGCATTTCAAGGTCCTGGAGTGGCCTAGCCAGTCTCCAGATCTCAACCCTATAGAAAACCTTTGGAGGGAGTTGAAAGTCCGTGTTGCCAAGCGAAAAGCCAAAAACATCACTGCTCTAGAGGAGATCTGCATGGAGGAATGGGCCAACATACCAACAACAGTGTGTGGCAACCTTGTGAAGACTTACAGAAAACGTTTGACCTCTGTCATTGCCAACAAAGGATATATCACAAAGTATTGAGATGAAATTTTGTTTCTGACCAAATACTTATTTTCCACCATAATATGCAAATAAAATGAAAAAAAAACAGACAATGTGATTCTCTGGATTTTTTTTTCTCAGTTTGTCTCCCATAGTTGAGGTCTACCTATGATGTAAATTACAGACGCCTCTCCTCTTTGTAAGTGGTGGAACTTGCACTATTGCTGACTGACTAAATACTTTTTTGCCCCACTGTATATAGCCATCTGTTCGTGTGGCCTATAATATGTCGGCTGCATGACCCAAACACAACCCGCTAGACTGAATGGACATCGCCACAGAACTAAAGTCGGCTTAGTCTAATACAGTTTAGGCACTTGTTAATTAAACATCAAAAAAAGTTTAATATTACGGTGATTCCTGTAGAACATGTTCCTGAAAATATACCAAATCGGAACCAAGTGCTAAACAGGAAAGAATCTTTCTGGATTTATCAGCTCCAAACTTTGTTTCCCAATGGTTTGAATGATGTGGTAGAGAAAGTCTGAATAATATTGTAGAAGTGACAGTATAATGGTTTTGATATTGATTGAATACTTCTTTTTATGATTATTATGTTATTATAAATATTTATGATTGTTTTTGAGAAAATGAAAGGAGAGAGAAAAAGGAAAAAAGAAAAAGAGAATAGTAAAGACAAAGGGCTGAGTGAAAGAAAGGAAAAAGAAAAATTTTGGGGGGATTTTTAAAAAAAAAATTAAATATTTTTTTGAGAATTTTTCTTTTTTTGGCTTTTTATGTTTATAGTATTCTATATTGTAGATTCTTATACACACTGTATATACAGACACAAGAAAATTAGTGCATTGATGAGAACATGTCCTGGGAGGATTTGTCCCTTTGGTATAGGGTGGTTTTTCATTTATCTGGGTGGGGCTTTAGAGGTCCTCCAGTACTCCGCCCTATTTGATCACTTGGAAGTTAAATGTATAAAAAGAGAGTGTGGCTGATCTGTTCATATTATTTATTTTTTAACCTCTTTACACCCATGGGTGGTTTGCACGTTAATGACGGGCCAATTTTTACAATTCTGACCACTGTCCCTTTATGAGGTAATAACTCTGGAACGCTTCCATGGATCCCGGTGATTCTGACATTGTTTTTCTCGAGACATATTGTACTTCATGATAGTTGTAAAATTTAATTCCTATAACTTGCGTTTATTTGTGAAAAAAAACAGAAATTTGGTGAAAATTTTGAAATTTTCTAACTTTGAATTTTTATGCCCTTAAATCACAGAGATATAGCACACAAACAACTTAATAAGTAACATTTCACATATGTTTACTTTACATCAGCACAATTGCGAAACCAAAATTTTTTTAGTTAGGAAGTTATAAGGGTTAAAATTTGACCAGCGATTTGTTTTTTTAGGGACCTCATCACATTTGAAGTCACTTTGAGGGGTCTATATGATAGAAAATACCCAAATGTGACACCATTCTAAAAACTGCACCCCTGACGGTACTCAAAACCAAATTCAAGAAGTTCATTAACCCTTCAGGTGCGTCACAGGAATTTTTTGAATGTTTAAAAAAAATGAATATTTAACATTTTTGCACAAAAAAATTACTTCAGGTCCAATTTTTTTATTTTACCAAAGGTAATAGTAGAAATTGGACTGTAAAAGTTATTGTGCAATTTGTCCTGAATATGCTGATACCTGATATGTGTGGGGGAACCACTGTTTCAGCGCATGGCAGAGCTCGAAAGGGAAGGAGCGCTGTTTGACTTTTTCAACGCAAAATTGGCTGGAATTCAGATCGGACGCCATGTCACGTTTGGAGAGCCCCTGATGTGCCTAAACAGTGGAAACCCCCACAAGTGACCTTATTTTGGAAACTAGACCCCACAAGAAAACTATCTAGATATGTAGTGAGAACTTTGAATCCCCAAGGGCTTCACAGAAGTTTATAATGTACAGCTGTACAATTAAAAAATCATATTTTTCCCACAAAAATGATCTTTTCACCCCAATATGTATTTTCCCAAGGGAAACAGGACCCCAAAAGTTATTGTGCAATTTGTCCTGAGTACACCGATACCCAATATGTGGGGGTAAACCACTGTTTGGGCGCATGGCAGAGCTCAGAAGGGAATGAGCGCCGTTTGACTTTTTCAGCGCAGAATTTGCTTGGTGCCATATCGCATTTGGAGAGCCCCTGATGTGCCTAAATAGTGGAAACATCCCACAAATGACACAATTTTGGAAACTAGACCTGATCTTTTAGTCCCCAATTTTTTTATTTTCCCAAGGGTAACAGGAGAAATTGGATCCCAAAAGTTGTTGTCCAATTTGTCCTGAGTACGCAGATACCCCACATGTGGGAGAAAACTACTGTATGGGCATACGTTGGGGCTCGGAAGGGAAGCAGTGATGTTTTGGAATGCAGACTTTGATGGAGTGGTCTGCGGGTGTCATGCAACGTTTGGAGAGCCCCTGATGTGCCTAAACTGTGGAAACCCCCACAAGTGACCCTATTTTGGAAACTAGACCCCCAAAGGAACTTATCTAGATGTGCGGTGAGTACTTTGAACCCCAAGTGCTTCACAGAAGTTTATAACATAGAGCCACAAAAATAAAAAAAAAATCATTTTTTTCCACAAAAATGATATTTTAGCCCCCAATTTTTTATTTTCCCAAGGGTACCAGGAGAAATTAGACCCCAAAAGTTGTTGTGTAATTTGTCCTGAGTAGGCTGATACCCCATATGTGCGGGTAAACCACTGTTTGGGCGCATGGCAGAGCTTGGATGGGAAGGAGCACTGTTTGACTTTTTCAACGCAGAATTGGCTGGAATTGAGATCAGACGCCATGTTGCGTATAGAGAGCTCCTGATGTGCCTAAACAGTGGAAACCCCCCCAATTCTAACTCAACCCTAACCCCAACACACCCCTAACCCTAGCCTTAACCCTAGCCCTAACCCTAATAGGAATATGGAAATAAATACATTTTTTTTATTTTATTATTTTCCCTAACTAAGGGGGTGATAAAGGGGGGGTTTATGTTTGGCAGCTATCACATGCTAAAAGACGCTTTTTATTGTAAAAATAGTTTTTCCATCACCACATTTTGAGAGCTATAATTTTTATATATCTTGACCGACAGAGTCATGTGAGGTCTTATTTTTTGTGGGACGAGTTGACGTTTTTATTGGTACCATTTTCGGGCACGTGAGATTTTTTTGATTGCTTTTTATTCTGATTTTTCGGATGCAGAATGAATAAAAACCAGCATTTCATGAATTTCTTTTGTGGGGGGGGGCGTTTACACTGTTCCACGTGTGGTAAAATTGATAAAGCGGTTTTATTCTTCAGGTCAGTACGATTACAGCGATACCTCATTTATATCTTTTTTTATGTTTTGGTGCTTTTATACAATACAAAATTTTAGATAAAAAATAGTTATTTTTGCATCGCTTTTGCAATAACTTTTTTATTTTTTCGCTGATGACACTGTTTTTTGCGGGACAAGATGATGTTTTCAGCGGTAACATGGTTATTTATATTCGTTGTTTTGATCATGTGTTATTGCACTTTTTGTTCGGCGGTATGATGATAAAGCATTGTTTTTTGCTTTGTTTTTTATTTTTTTTAAGGGGTTCACTAAAGGGGTTAACTAGTGGGACAGTTTTATAGGGCAGTTCATTACGGACGCGGCGATACTATTATTTACAAAAAAGAATTTATTTATTTAGGGATTTTTAAAAAAATTATTTTCACACTTTTTTTTTTTTTAACTTTATTATATTGTCCCAATGAGGGACAATATAATAAAGTGTCAGATCGCTGATCTGACACTTTGCAGTGCACTGTCAGATAATCGATCTGACAGGCACTGGGGCAGGCTTTCTCAGCGCCTGCTCTCTGCAGGCACTGAGGAAGTCACCTCCCTGCAGGACCCAAAGGCCCCCCGCGGCCATCTTGTATCCGGGGGCCTGCAGGGAGAAGACCCTCGGAGCAGCGCAAGCACATCTCGCTGCTCTGAGGGGCTCAGGGAAGCATGCAGGGAGCCCCCTCCTTGCGCGATTCTTCCCTGTGCCCCTGGTACACTGAAATCATGTTTGATCGCAGTGTGCCAGAGGTTACTGTGCTGGGGGTGGTCTGTGACTGCCCCTGGCACATAGTGCTGGGTGTCAGCTGTGATAACCAGCTGACACCCGCGCAGCTAATCACGCTGACGTACTATCCCGTCCCCGGTCATACAGGCCCGGGTACCGTGGACAGGATAGTACGTCAGATGGCAGAAAAGGGTAAATGACCTGAAGAAGCCTCCAGGATGTAGGAGTCGAAACGCGTTGTCCTGTCATTTTTTATTACGTCAATAAAGAAGATATTTATATATAACATCTATAAGAATCTCTATACAGGAGCGTCAGCTACATACTGGGATTTTGATAGCTATCTATTGTTTTACCACGGATGTCTGAGGGCCTTTTCTGTGTGCCCAGTCGGCAGAGCTGCAGACCGTTCCCTTTCGATTTTTGTCGGATCCCCTATCAATGCTTATTTTTCGCCCTTGACTAGGTGAGTGCAATTATATAAGCGTGCAATTTACACCTAGTTTCTACTGCACTTAGATTGTACGCAGCGTTGTTCCCTTTTTTTCCCTATCCTCAGGGTTGTTTGAACTGCACACTTGTGTTACTAAACATGTTCCAGATAAGTGAATTATGACATGTAGGTTTTTCAAAACCATATGTATTTAATATTATGACCTTCTGATTGTATTTAGGCACTGTGTGCAGTGGCAGTTATTTATTCCATTTTTGGTATGATCTGTGACTAGCAGTATTATTTTTCACCTGTATCTCCGTTATATTTTTTTAAATTATTTTTTTAATGCATTTCCTAATAAAGATTAATATTTTGAGAATATTTGGTGTAAGCTTCCAGTTTTCTGCAGGATTATATGGAACTTTGAGGAAGTGCCAATAGTAGGCCTGTTTTTTTGATATTCCAAAAGTTGATGCAAACTGGTCAATTCACTTGAGTATTTATATTTTTTTCTTCAACTCTATCCTCAAGTGTTTGAGCATGCGTCTTGGCATGCTTGCCATCAGTCATTAACACTGCTTATGGCACAAAAATGTAAGCAGTTCTTCTTTGTTTGATGGCTTGTGACTATCATCCTCTTGATTACATTCCAGAGGTTTTCGATGGGGTTCAGGTTTGGAGATTGGGCTGCCCATGACAGGGTTTTGATGTAGTGCTCTCTTAATTTTTGCCAGAGCTGTATACAGTAAGTGGAAGTTTACCTACGATAAACAATACAGACCTCTCCATTCTTTGTAGGAGTAAAAACTTGCACAATTGACAGTGTATCAAATACTTATTTTCCCCACTGAATATGATTTGGAGGACAATCACTAATCACACACATTATTGAACATTGACATCACAAAATAAACAATGGAAGAGATGTAGAAGTCTGGAAATCACAGAATAAACAGACATGTTAATGATCGGCAAATGATGAAAACGCGGAAAGAAACTTTCAAAACATCTCAATTTATTCAGTTATGCCGGAGTCACACTAGCGAGAAATACGGACGAGTGCTATGTGAGAAAAAAATCGCATAGCACTCGGACCAATGTTAATCTATGAGGCAGCTCCCATCATCCGTTTCTTTCTCTCCCGTATTATATGTGCGGAGGAAATCACAGCATGCTGCGATTGTCACCGTATTACACCCGAGACTCGCCAATGCAAGTCTATGGGGGAGAGAAAAAAACGGATTACACACGACCATACATGTGACTTAGAAAAGCCGGCAATTCAGTGCGCTATACTGTAAAATCACACTGACAGGTTAATAAAGAATAGATAGAATACATGTATACAAATAGTATAGGTATATATAATAATAATAATAATAATAATAATAATAATAATAATAAATTTTATTTTTATAGCGCCGACATATTCCGCAGCACTTTACATTTCAGAGGGGATTTGTACAGACAATAGACATTACAGCATAACAATAATCACATACAGTAGATTATAACAAATACCAAGAGGAGTGAGGGCCCTGCTCGCAAACTTACAGTCTATGAGGAAAGAGGTAGACACGAAAGGTGGGTGGTAACAGTTGCCCTGATTGTATGGACCAGCCATAATGTTAAGTGTGTAACAGTACAGACACAGAGGGCTAATGGATGCATAAAGCATGTGGGAACATGATGCTGGGAACCTGGTTATGGTAAAACTTTTGGCTCTGCCACACAGGGATAGGTTAGGTTAATGTGTTGAGGCGATAGGCCAGTCTGAATAAATGCGTTTTCAGGACACGCTTAAAATTGTGGGGATTGGGGACTAATCGTATTGACCTGGGAAGTGCATTCCAAAGAATTGGCGCGGCACGTGTAAAGTCTTGGAGACGGGAGTGGGAGGTTCTGACTATTGAGGATACTAACCTCAGGTCATCAGCAGAACGGAGGGCGTGGGTAGGGTGGTATACTGAAACAAGGGAGGAGATGTAGGGTGGTGCTGAGCCATGGAGGGCTTTGTGGGTGAGGGTAATAAGTTTATACTGAATTCTGGAGTGGATGGGTAGCCAGTGTAATGACTGGCACAAGGTAGAGGCATCGGTGTAACGATTGGTGAGGAATATGATCCTGGCTGCAGCATTCAAGACAGATTGGAGAGGGGAGAGTTTGGTAAGAGGGAGACCGATTAGAAGAGAGTTACAATAGTCGAGACGAGAATGAATAAGAGAAACAGTAAGAGTTTTTGCAGAGTCAAAAGTAAGAAAAGGTCGAATTCTAGAAATGTTTTTGAGGTGCAGATGACAAGAGCGAGCCAGTGATCGAATGTGGGGGGCAAAGGAAAGCTCGGAATCAAGTATGACCCCAAGACAGCGGGCATGTTGCTGGGGAGTAATAGTGGAACCACACACGGAAATGGCAATGTCGGGTGTAGGTACATTAGTAGCGGGAGGAAACACAAGGAGTTCAGTCTTTGACAGGTTCAGTTTCAGATATAGTGAGGACGATATTAGACACAGCGTTTAGACAATATATATATATATATTGTGGCAGGGCTAAGGGTCGTGTAATCGATGGGAGATATGTGTCTCATAAATGGCTTGTCTCTATAATGTAAGGCAGAAGTAAAGCCTACCAGATATTGTTATTGTTTTTGTTTGAAGGACCTGTGGTGAGGTCACAGTCAGGTGACCAGTCAGCTGCTGGGAACGTGGGTGTGGCTACAGCCTTATAATGTGGCCTGCTCCTGAACCAAGGAGTTGTGTGTGGGGAGGACTAAACCTCCCATGTGTGCTGAGACTCCTGCTCTGAGTCTACAACTATGGACATTGTGTTATTTTGCCTGAGCTAAATGGCTATTTGTTTGCTGTTACGTTGCCTTGTACGTTTATGCCGTGAATAAACTGCAAGCACTGTGGAAGAACCTGTCTCACATTTGTCTCCCGCTGCACCTAAGCGAGCCACATCCCCACAATTGGTGGTACACGTGCGGGCAGCGGTCCCAGCAGAGACTTGAGACAGTTGCTGCATGTCCTGGGTGAAGTTTGCAGCGGGGCAACAAGCATTGCCGGGAATCATGGAGGACCTCATGAAGCACCTGGTCCAGAAATGGCTGCAGCCAGAGTCGGCTTCCCCTGCACAGATGGTAGAGCGAGTTGTGATGGATCGGTTTGTGCATTCTCTGCCGAGACCTCTACAGACTTGGGTTGCCCAGGGTGATCCCCAAAATGCTGATGAACTGGTTGGGCTGGTCGAGAGATACCAGGGGATGGAAGGTTCCTTGGGGAAGCAGCCCATTCCATATTGGGGGTCCCAGCAGGGGGTGGAGTCACAAAAAGGGGTGGTGCGTCCAAGGTCAAAAGGGGCGGGGGAGGCGGTGCCCAAGGTCCCCTCGGGTGTTATTTGCTGGAAGTGTCATGGGCCAGGACATATAGCGGCCCGTTGTCCCCAGACCACCGAGCAGATGGACTGCAGCATGGGACGCCGTAGTTCATACTACGCATATCCAGCTTGCAGTGTGAACTCGCTACCTAACAAGGGGCCACAAGCGTGTCCCGTGAAGGTGAACGGTCGAGCAGTAATGGCGCTTCTGGACTCCGGGAGCTTGGTGACCCTTGTGAGGGCCAGTTTTCCTCTAAACATACTCCCGGGTAAAAAGATTGGTGTTCGGTGCATACATGGCGATGCAAAGGACTACCCTATGGCTAGGGTGAAGATTGAAACGGCGCATGGCACCGAGTCGCATGAAGTTGGCGTTGTTCGAGACTTGTTGCATCCCATAATTATTGGCCGGGATTTCTGTCTGTTTTGGGATCTGTGGGGGATGGGTTCTGAGTGTGCTAGCAAGAGCAGGGAACCAATCCACCCCACTGAGGTATCGCCACCACCAGAGGCAGACGAGTTCCCTTTATGTGTCCTTGTTGGGGATGAAGAGGAAGGGTCCCCTGTACCTGACATCCCGGAGTTAGGGGTGGCCGGGGAGAATTTTGGGACTGCCCAACATAGGGACCCCACACTAAGGGAAGCCTTTAACAATGTCACCGTCATTAATGGGGTTGCACAAGAGCCGGGAGCAGACACAAGGTTTCCCCATTTTATGTTGAGTGGGGAATTGTTGTACCGGGTCACGAAAATAAGGGAGGAGGTGGCAGAGCAGTTAATAGTACCAGGCCCCTATAGACGAAAAGTGTTGGACATGGCCCATTCACACGTCTTGGGGGGACACCTGGGGGTGGAAAAAACCCAGGAACGGATTGTACAGAGGTTCTATTGGCCTGGGTGTCACCGGGAAATAGTAAACTATTGCAGGTCCTGCCCGACATGTCAGTTAACTGCCCCCACATCTCATTTTCGGAACCCTCTTGTGCCACTGCCCATTATTGAGGTGCCATTTGAGAGAATTGCCATGGACTTGGTCGGTCCCTTAGTTAAATCAGCTCGGGGCCATCAGTATATATTAGTCATCCTGGACTATGCCACACGCTATCCTGAGGCCATTCCCCTGAGAAACTCCTCTGCGAAGAGTATAGCCCGTGAGCTGGTCCATGTGTTTTCCCGGACGGGTTTGCCGAAGGAGATCCTGACCGACCAGGGGACACCTTTTATGAGCAAGGTGATGAGAGAATTGTGCAGAGTCTTGCAAATTTCCCAGCTGAGGACTTCAGTGTACCATCCACAGTCAGATGGCCTTGTTGAGAGGTTTAACAAGACCCTGAAGAGCATGCTGAGAAAAGTCATAGAGGAAGATGGTAGAGACTGGGATTGTCTCTTACCGTATTTACTGTTTTCTATCCGTGAAGTTCCCCAGGCCTCCACGGGGTTCTCCCCCTTCGAGCTTCTGTACGGCCGGCATCCGCGAGGTCTCCTAGATATAGCCAAGGAAACCTGGGAAGCCGAAGTCACGCCCCACAGAAGCGTCATTGAGCATGTGGCACTGATGCAGCAGAGGGTTGCAAAGGTAATGCCCATTGTTAAAGAACATCTCCGCCAGGCACAAGAGGCTCAGGCCAGGGTCTACAACCGGTCAGCCAGAGTGAGGCAGTTCAATCCGGGAGACCGAGTTCTCGTGCTAATCCCGACGGTGGAAAGTAAGTTCTTGGCCAAGTGGCAAGGGCCATATGAGGTGGTGGAGAAACTGGGAGACGTAAACTACAAGATCCACCAACCCGGAAGACGGAAGCCATACCAGGTTTACCATGTTAACCTTATCAAGCCGTGGCAAGATAGAGAGCCAGCGGTAACTCCGTGCTTGCTGGGCAACCTAGAAGGGGAGGTTGGAGCCGTTACCATAGCGGAGACTCTATCGAAGGCCCAGAAGCAGCAGTGCCGGGAGTTACTCCAGAATAACCGGGACCTGTTCTCAGAGTTGCCGGGGTGCACGAAGGTGGTGGAGCACGAAATTCTGACCGAGCCACATGTGCGGGTGAACGTGAAACCATATCGTATTCCTGAGGCCCGGCGAGAGGTAATCTCCAAGGAGGTGCAGCGTATGTTGAAGCTCGGGGTCATTGAGGAATCCAAGAGCGGCTGGTCGAGCCCGATTGTCCTGGTCCCAAAACCTGATGGTGAATGGAGGTTCTGCAACGATTACCGGAAGCTGAATGAGGTCTCCAAGTTCGACGCTTATCCCATGCCACGCGTTGATGAGCTCATCGAGAGACTTGGACCTGCCAGGTACATAACCACTTTGGATCTGACCAAGGGATATTGGCAGATCCCCATGGCACAGGAAGCCAAGGAGAAGACGGCATTCTCAACACCAGACGGGTGCTTCCAGTATGTCCGGATGCCGTTTGGCCTACAGGGAGCTCCAGCAACCTTCCAGAGGGCGATGGATAGAATCCTTGCACCTCATAAGCTATACGCTGCCGCATACCTGGATGATATCGTCATCTTTACCCCGGACTGGGAGACTCACCTGGAAAAGGTCCAAGCAGTGTTTGACGCTCTAAGAGAGGCAGGGTTTACAATAAACCCGAAGAAGTGTGCCTTGGGGAGAGAAGAAGCCAAGTACCTCGGATATGTAGTGGGGCGTGGCGAGATCAAACCCCAAATCAATAAAGTGGAGGCAATTCAAACATGGCCGAGACCTCTGTCAAAGAAGCAAGTTAAAGCCTTCCTGGGGATTGTGGGATATTACAGGAGGTTTATCCCAAACTTCGCCACAATGGCTGCACCTCTAACTGATCTGCTTAAAGGGACAAAGTCAGTGATGGTCAGCTGGTCCGAAGAAGCAGAGTCAGCCTTCCAAGAAATGAAGGGAGCGCTTTGTAAGCAACCCGTTTTGGTGGCCCCAGACTTTAAACGTGAATTTGTCCTCCAGACAGATGCCTCAGGTGTCGGGGTAGGAGCTGTCCTTTCCCAAGAGATACGTGGGGAGGAGCATCCTGTTCTCTACTTGAGTAGGAAGTTGACTTCTTGTGAGAGAAATTACTCAGTTGTAGAGAAGGAGTGTTTGGCCATAAAATGGGCAGTGGACACATTACGGTACTACCTGGTGGGACGGAAGTTTAGGTTAATATCCGACCATGCCCCACTCAGGTGGATGAGGGAAACCAAGGGCAAGAATGCTAGGGTCACCCGCTGGTTCTTAGCCCTACAAGACTTCAGCTTCCATGTAGAGCATAGGGCCGGGAAGCTACATGGGAATGCCGATGCCCTCTCCAGAATCCCTTGCCTGGTAGGTGAAAGTGCCAAGCCCCACGGCTTTAGGCAGAGGGGGGAGGTATGTGGCAGGGCTAAGGGTCGTGTAATCGATGGGAGATATGTGTCTCATAAATGGCTTGTCTCTATAATGTAAGGCAGAAGTAAAGCCTACCAGATATTGTTATTGTTTTTGTTTGAAGGACCTGTGGTGAGGTCACAGTCAGGTGACCAGTCAGCTGCTGGGAACGTGGGTGTGGCTACAGCCTTATAATGTGGCCTGCTCCTGAACCAAGGAGTTGTGTGTGGGGAGGACTAAACCTCCCATGTGTGCTGAGACTCCTGCTCTGAGTCTACAACTATGGACATTGTGTTATTTTGCCTGAGCTAAATGGCTATTTGTTTGCTGTTACGTTGCCTTGTACGTTTATGCCGTGAATAAACTGCAAGCACTGTGGAAGAACCTGTCTCACATTTGTCTCCCGCTGCACCTAAGCGAGCCACATCCCCACAATATATATATATAAAAAACAAGAAAAAACGCGGATGGCACCGCTGTTACCGTATGGTTTCTTATGTAGCACAGTATTCAGAGAACCAACCACTGGGAATCCCGGGTGCTGGACCTGGAAAAAGATAATCCTAGGAATCCACATAGAAGAAAGGCTGCACTCTTCAAGATGAGAAGATTTTCACAAGTTTATTGACATATAAATTACATGTCAGGCCGGGGGAGTGACATATCAAGTGCAGAAAAGGCTGACAACGGCCGTTTCGCGCTGTTCAAGCGCTTCAACGGGTCTTGTTGAAGCGCTTGAACAGCACGAAACGGCCATTGTCAGCCTTCTCTGCACTTGATATGTCACTCCCCCGGCCTGACATGTAATTTATATGTCAATAAACCTGTGAAAATCTTCTCATCTCGAAGAGTGCGGCCTTTCTTCTATGTGGATATATATATATATTTCATAGAGATATAGATTGTAGAGTAGGTTAAAATTCAATTGTCGGCATCTGTAAAATCATTACAGAACCCGACAGGATATGAGACATGGTTTACATATAGTAAACCATTGCATATGCATTATTTTTTTTTTATATGCCCCTCACTAATAATGTTAGTAGTGTGTGTGTAAAATTAGGTAGGTGTGAAATTAATGGAATAAATCACGGAAAAAAATGGCGTGGGCTCCCGCCCAATTTTCTCCGCCAGAGATGGCAAGCCATGGACTGAGGGCAGATATTAATAGCCTAGAGAGGGACCATTATTTTTGGGCCCCCCCGGCTAATAAAATCTGCCCCCAGCCACCCCAGAAAAGGCGCATCTGTAAGATGCACCTATTCTGGCACTTACCCGCTCTCTTCCCATTGCCCTTTAGTGGGTGGCATATGGGGTAATAAGGGGTTAATGTCACCTTGCTATTGTAAGGTGACATTAAGCCTGGTTAATAATGGAGAGGTGTCAATAAGACACCTATCCATTTTTAATCCAATAGTCATAAAAGGGTTAAAAAACACACATTAATAATAAAGACTTTTAAAGAAATAAATATACATCTTTATTACACCCCCAATCCATGTGAAGCCATCTTTCTCCGGAAAAAAATACAAAACAAAAAAGCAACAATATCCCATACCTGTCCGCCGTACAGTCAAGTCCCACGCCGGAATTCAGCTGAAGGGGTTAAATAATTTACAACTGGGAGCGGTGCTTAATGCGACCAGCGCGGCTGTAAACCACGGAGGAATGAATGAAAAGCTGCCTGCGCAGCCTCTCCACCTGACCGGACATGAACTGATTAGTGCGGGAAAGTTTCTGAACATTTTCCCACACTGTCAGTTCACCTCAGATCAGGTGGGGAGTCTGCGCAGCCTCACTGACATCAGCGGTAGTCAGTGAGGCTGCGTGGACTCCCTGCCCGACGCACGGTGAACTGACAGCGTGGGAAAATATTCAGAAAGTTTCCCATGCTAATCAGTTCATGTCCGGTGAGGCGGGGAGGTTGTGCAGGCAGCTTATCAGTCATTCCTCTGTGGTTTACAGCCAGGCCGGTCGCATTAGCGACTGCTCCCGGTTGTAAACTATTTAACCCCTTCAGATCGATTGCAGCGTGGGACTTGACTGTACAGAGGACAGGTATGGATATTGTTGCTTTTTTATTTTGTATTTTTTTCAGGAGAATGATGGCTTTAAATGGATTGGGAGTGTAATAAAGATGCAAAAAAATGTGTTTATTTATTTTATTAAAAGTCTTTTTTTTCTTAATGTGTGCTTTTTTTTAAACCCCTGCCTGACTAGTGGATTAATAATGGATAGGTGTCTTATTGACACCTCTCCCTTATTAACCAGGCTTAATGTCACCTTACAATAGCAAGGTGATATTAACCACTTATTACCCCATATGCCACCGCTACAGGGCAATGGGAAGAGAGCGCCAGAATAATCTAGAATTTGATAGCGTTCAGAAGCCTTGTCCCCGCTGCACTGAAAGCCCGGCAACCGTGAGGAAATTAACTTTATTCTTCATGGCAGCCTCAGGCTTTCAGTACAGAGGCGCTGCTTCAGCATTGCTCAGGATACAGTAAGTCTATGTAAAATTTAAACAAGTGCAAGATTTAGCTGATTGTTGGTCCAACAGCCTTCTCGTCCACAAAAAGAAGTACTTTTTCGGCTGATCTTACCAGTGTTCTCCATCATAGAGTCATCGCCAGACATGTCTAGTGGTCGCTTATCTCTGGGAGACAATACAATCAGCAGCCCGAAATCAGACATGCAGGATCAATATTTCACCAGGCAATAAAATGTCCGATGCTCTCAAATACATTAAACCTTTGTCCAAATTTGTTCATATTGATGGTTACGAATTTTCTGTGACTCAATTATAATCCAGTTTATGGGAGGAAACCCTTGGGTAGCTAAAAAGACTACAGTTTAAATGGCTTCTAGTGATTATTGTAAGGCAGTTTCACCTTCTCACCTACAAAAGCTCTGATAAGTTAATGACTCCCTTGCATCTACTGTAGATTAATGTCTGTGCTGTCATATCTTTTCTTCTATGTATCCAGTAAACAGGACCCCCTCCTTGCTGTCTAATCAAGTGTTGGATCAACTCTGTGTTTTCCACCACTATTTATGCACCCAGCATATCCACCTGCACATAATCTTACTCAATTAGCACAGCGAGGATCTCATATCACAGCATGGAAACATGAAGCATATTTTAACTATTGAGTATTCAGGTCTAGAGCTGTGCAAGAGTGTGTCAATTAGAAACCTACTACGGGGCTCCTTGAGAACGAAGTTGTACAGGATCTGTGCACTGCCATATGGACTCTGCCAGACTCCATGTATACCTAGATATTGCCCCCGAGAATACAGGGATACGTGTACGGCATAAATTTAAGAAAGGTGAAAAACTGTATAGTGGTACTTGTGTATAAATATGTGATTCTTCAGATTTTGTATTTGTCGTAGCCTGATGAAGAGACCTGAGTAGTCTTGAAAGCTTGCAATGTGTTACCATCTTTTCAGTTAGCCATTAAAAGGTATCAACCACTGAGGACTCTCAATTCTATATATTCTTTTAGTGGTACATGCACACACAACAGTGCCCAATAAAACAAACTGTGCACAGTACAGGACTTCTCCTAATCGCAGGAGATATCGCTCCAAACCACGGCCCGCCATGTTATAGCAAGTCAAACCTCCCAACTGCTACACTCAGAAACCCCTCTAATCTTATTACCGTATATACTCGAGTATAAGTCGATCCGAGTATAAGTCGACCCCCCTAATTTTGCCTCAAAAACCTGGGAAAACTTATTGACTCGAGTATAAGTCTAGGGTGGGAAATGCTGCACAGTGAGAAATGGTGGCCCAAATACCGTAATGCTGCACAACAGGTATGCCCCCATAAATGCTGCACAGTGAGTAATGGTGGCCCAAATACCGTAATGCTGCAGAACATATGCCTCCATAAATGCTGCACAGTGAGTAATGGTGGCCCAAATACCGTAATGCTGCACAACAGGTATGCCCCCATAAATGCTGCACAGTGCATGATTTATTGGCCAAGTGATAGGATTACGGTACCGGTAATCCTATCACGTTGCTGCTGCCCCTGCTGGAATTTTAAAAAAAACAAACAAAAAAAAACACTATATACTCACCTCCGTTGCTGACAGCTGCTCCTGAGCGTTACCTGCTCTTCAGTGACTCAGGCAGAGGGCGTGTGCTATCCACGTCATCGTGCCCCCTGCACGTCACTGCCGGAGGACGGGAGGAGAGAGCGGCGCGCTGGGAGAGAGTGGCGCACAGCGACTTGTAACGCCGCCGCCGGGACACTGACAGGCTGCAGGGGACCGCAGACACATACCGGGGAACGCGGAGACGACGGGGACCAGGTAAGTTTGAACCGTGACCCGAATATAAGTCGAGGGGGGTCTTTTTCAGCCCAAAAAGGGGGCTGAAAAACTCGACTTATATTCGAGTATATACGGTAATATTCCCTGCATGCCTTCTGTCTCTTTCACTTGTGCCCTTTGGAATTCTCGCTCAGTGTGTAATAAACTCTCTTTCATCCATGACTTCTTCCTTTCTAATTCTCTTAACCTTCTAGCTCTTACTGAAACCTGGATCCAGCAGTCAGACACCACTGCTGCTGCTACTCTCTCATATGGTGGACTACATTTCACTCATACCCCAAGATCGAACAACAGAGCAGGTGGAGGTGTTGGTCTGCTCCTATCACCCAAATGTACCTCTTTCAAGTTATCCCTCAAGAACCCTCACTTGTCATCCCTTCTTTTTAAGTCCATGCTGTCAGACTCTACATCCCCTTCTCCATGCCACTGGCAGTGGTGTATCGTCCTCCTGGCCCCTCTCATCTGTTCGTGGATCACTTTGCCACCTGGCTTCCACACTATCTCCTCTGTGACATCCCCACCCTCATCAGGGGTGATTTCAACATCCCCATTACTTTTCCCCTCTCCCCATCTGCTTCTCACCTTTTATCTCTAACCTCCTCTTTTGGCCTCTTGCAGCATACTAACCCCCCCATGGATGAAGATGGAAACTCCCTCGACTTGGTCTTCTCCCAGCTTTGTTCAGTGGAGGATTTCACAAACTCCCCTCTCCCGCACTCTGACCACAACCTTCTTTCATTCTCTATCAAGAACTGCCACTCTGCTCAGGTCACCCCGACTTTCCACACTTATAGAAACATACAGGCCATTAACACCCAGAAACTTATGAAGAACTTGCAGTCTTCATTGGCCCCTATCTCCTCCCTCTCATGTCCTGATTTTGCACTGAAATATTACAATGAAACACTGCAAAGTGCCCTGGATGAAACTGCACTGCCTATACATAGAACAATACGACACAGACTGCGACAACCGTGGCTCATGCTGCAAACACGTTTCCTGCAATGGTGCTCCAGGTGCGCCAAATGTCTGTGGAGAAAATCTAATCTACCCAAAGATTTCATCCATTATAAGTTTGTGCTTAAAATATACAACTCTGCCCTTCACCTCTCCAAACAAACCTATTTCAACACCCTCATCACCTCACTATCCAATAACCCTAAATGTCTCTTTGACACTTTTCATTCCCAACTCAACCCAAAAGTACAGGCCCCAACCACAGATCTCCGCGCCGATGATCTAGCCAATTATTCCATAGAAAAAATTGACCATATCCGGCAGGAAATTATTTCTCAATAGCCTCATACCATGCACTGTCCTCCCTCCCCCACTGCATCTAGCTCACTCTCTGATTTTGAAACCGTCACAGAAGAAGTAATCAGACTCCTTGCATCTTCTCGCCCTACCACTTGCACCAATGACCCCATTCCATCACATCTCCTCCAGTCCCTTTCCCCTGCTGTCACCTCTCACCTAACAAAAATATTCAACCTCTCTCTCTCTTCCAGTATCTTTCTCTCCTCATTTAAGCATGCCATCATACATCTATTACTTAAAAAAAAATCCCTCGACCAAAACTGTGCCGCTAACTATAGACCTGTCTCTAATCTTCCCTTCATCTCTAAACTCCTGGAATGCCTGGACCATGCCCGTCTTATCCACTATCTCTCAAATAACTCTCTTCTCGACCCTCTTCACTCTGGTTTCCGCTCTTTACACTCTAACACTCTACTGAAACTGCCCTCACTAAAGTCTCTAATGATCTACCAACTGCTCAATCTAATGGTCACTACTTCTTGCTAATTCTCTTGGATCTCTCCGCAGCATTCAACACTGTAGATCATCAGCTCCTCCTCACTATGCTACACTCCATCGGTCTCAAGGACAACGTTCTCTCCTGGTTCTCCTCCTATCTCTCTGACTGTTCTTTCACTGTATCTTTTGCTGGATCCTCCTCCTCTCATCTTCCCCTTACTGTTGGGGTTTCTCAAGGATCAGTCCGAGGCCCCCTCTTCTCTCTGTATACCACCCATATTGGACAAACAATAAGTAGATTTGGTTTCCAGTACCATCTCTATGCTGATGACACCCAATTATACACTTCTTCTCCCGAAATTAAGCCTGCCTTTTTAGAAAACACTAGTGATTATCTTACCGCTGTCTCTAACATCATGTCCTCCCTCTGTCTGTGGATGGATACCATGTTTTGGCATAGGTGGTTTCCTTAATTGGATACTGCCCTTCCCGTGGTTGTTCCTTCCCAGGGAAAGACCTGGCTAGTCATTGCTTGCATTGAGAAACATGTGATGGTGTCTCCGCGGCTTGTGTTTTGCATGTTTTTACATATTTTCCATAATGGATGGGGGCATTGCTCTAGAATCACTGCGTTGAGAAACATGTGATGGTGTCTCCGCAGTGTTGGATGTTGATCTCCATGAGTTCATTCATCCTCATTTTTCACTCCCTCTATCTGAAACTGAACTCCTTGTGTTTCCTCCCTCTACTAACCTACCTATACCCGACATTGCCATTTCTGTGTGTGGTTCCACCATTACTCCCCAGCAACATGCCCGCTGTCTTGAGGTCATACTTGATTCCAAGCTTTCATTCACCCCCCACATCCTATCACTGGCTCGCTCTTGTTATCTGCACCTCAAAAACATTTCTAGATTTCAACCTTTTCTTACTTTCGACTCTGCAAAGAAACTTACTGTTTCTCTTATTCATTCTCGTCTGGACTATTGTAACTTTCTACTAATCGGCCTCCCTCTTACCGCAGTCACATTATATCACTGTAGCCATCCCCATAGGTGGGAGGTGTGTGTGTGTGTGTTAGCCAGTCCCGCCCAGCTCACCAACTAACCCTGTAAGCCCCCCTTAAAACTAAACAAACACTTGTGGGACTACAGGTCTTTGGGCTTACAGCGCAAAGGATATCCTCCATCTCTGCGACACATATCGGCCATTCACAATGACACCAGTCAATGTCTCACAATCACAGTTACTCCTGCGACTGCCACGCACTCTCATGGCCTCAATACGCCTCCATGCGTATCCTCAGGGGAACATACAGTGCCCCCTAGCTGTAACAGGGGTTGCTGCCTCTCAATAGTTATTTGAAAGCTATGACTGGGCAATTAACTTGCAGGGTTACAGTCTGTTTAGAAAGGATCGTAAAAATCGGAGAGGAGGAGGAGATTGTCACTACGTAAAGTCTTGTCTAAAGTCCACATTAAGGGAGGAAATTAGCAAAGGGAATGAGTCCATATGGGTCAAAATACATGGAGAGAAAAAGAGTAACAAATTCTCATTGGGGTCTGTTACAAACCCCCAAATATAACAGAAATCGTGGAAAGTCTACTACTAAGGCAGATAGATGAAACTGCAACCCATAATGAGGTCCTTGTTATGGGGGACTTTAACTACCCGGATATTGGCTGGGAGACAGAGACCTGCGAAACCCATAAAGGCAAAAGGTTTCTGCTAATAACTAAGAAAAATTCTTTCACAATCGGTGCAGAATCCAACCAGAGGAGCAGCACTTTTAGACGTAAGACTATCTAATAGACCTGACAGAATAACTAATCTGCAGGTTGTTGGGCATCTAGGAAAGAGCGACCACAATATTATACAGTTTCACTTTTCTTTCGCTAGGGGGACACATTTGCGTTTCGGTGCGCAGTGTATGATTCGCATACGTCATGTGTACGGATATTTAACATGAGAATAGTCTACTTAGACTACAATAGTTCATATGCAGCACTGTATACATATAATTCTTACAGTGTACATAAAGGATTGTACCTAACATCCAAGTACAATACATCGAATATACTCTGATTTTTTTTTTAATCTGTCATCTTTCTTTTCTCTCCTGGCCCCACAACAGGGTTGATAGGGCCAGCAGGGTGAGCCGCCGACGAGCGGGGGCGCCATTGCGCAGGATTTCGGGTGCCAACCTCCGCTGTTAGGTAGGGCAACTATAGTACATCGCAGGGATAGGCACCTCCCTAGGTTTCTTTTTTAAGTGTCTTTGTTACTTTGGTAGTGGACTGTGTGCAATTCACGCTATTGGATAACTTTATTTTAAATATTAAGTTATATTTTAGCTACTATAGACGTTGAGCATATTTTTCGGGGACTTTCAGGTTAGGACATACTCTTAAAAACACCTTTTTTCTGTGAATACAGTGCCACATAACCATACTAGCACAGGGATTATGAATGTTCAAAGTGCCCACTACTCAGATTGCATGACACAAGAAATACATCCAGACGAAGCATGTAGCCTTTGGGATACACAGTCCCTAGTATGAGAGCAACAGATACAGTTACAGCTTCAACTCCGGTCCTGTGCTACTGCCATTCACCGGACTCTGTCTCCCAAAGACATGTATAATAATAATAATAATAATTTTTATTTATATAGCGCCAACATATTCCGCAGCACTTTACAATTAAGCGGGGACATGTACAGACAATAAATTCAATACAAGTTAAGACAATTCAAACAATGACATTAGGAGTGAGGTCCCTGCTCGCAAGCTTACAATCTACAAGGAAATGGGGGGACACAGTAGGTGAGAAATGCTTGTTAATTCAGGTCTGGCAATTATAAAAATATCACGTTAATAATAATTTTTGCAATTGGGTTTCATTAAAATGTTGCCTCATTTTACTTATAGGCTGTTTTTTCCCTTCATAATCAACTTTGATGTAGTCTTTAGCCATAAATCATAGGAGGTGAGAAAATGAGGGATAAAAGAGTTACAATGAGCTCACTGACTGATTCTCAGTTCATTCATTCTGCAGCCAGTAAAACGCGAAGGCTATAGAAGGGAAATAATGCAAAAAAAATTAATGCATTCCAAGTGCAAAAATGATTTTTTTTATGTCAAAATGCATGCATTTAAGTAAAAAAACAAAATTGCCCCCAAAGAGTGGACAACCCCTTTATCCACAGTACATGAGTGCGATGCCCTGCCTCATGTTAGAGTCACGTTATAGTGATCTAGTCTCCATTCTGTATTCCCCCTTATCCAAAAACAAGAATGTGTGTGAGCTTAGAAGGATGGGCGCGTTCAGTAAGATTGATGCCTATAAATATAAAGGTCCCGATTTAGAGGCCACTAAGCAATTAGTTGTTCCCTGACAGCGGACTCTGACAAGTAACCAGAGCTGATATGATCGAACGGACCACATCATTATTTCGGCACACAAGCTCACATTCGGGAATACATTGTGGAAGTATTCCTACTATTAGGATTTTCTTCTCTGACAGCACCATGGTTTCATTAATCTGGTAATAAGCCCATATGATGATCCAGTATGTGGTAAGCGCTTTCTTTTGAAGGTTACACTGCTGACCCTGGAATAAATGGATAGGACAAGCAGTCAGCAGGCCATTTTGATAGTAATATGAGCTGACTAGGCAGGGATGGATGAGTTTATTAAATATGTGCTATAGAAAGTCTGTGGTTCACTGACTATTACCCTTTTGAGTTACAATTTCCATCTCTTTTTTCCCCCCATGTACCATGGTGAAGCATGACATTTCCGTTTACAAGATATTTTGCACAACACTTTTTTTGCCTGTTTATCTCAGTACATACAAGTAATAATCTGACACAGTAATTGCTACAGTTCTGCAAATCATGCCATCTATCACCTCATCTATAGGCAGACTTATATCCCCAGCCAGTCACACTGCGGAGAGGGGGAAAGCGCTTCTAGTAATCACAGACGCTGGGTATGTGACATTGTAGTATTATGTGCATGTCCGATACATGGGGCACATTTATCACACTAAATTTCACAGAGTTCTGGGAGTCTGAAAAATAAAAACACCCTGTCATGGCAAGCACAATCTGTATGCGGCATGCTTTATGTATCATCAGTGTGTCCAGTTTTACCATCAGTGTGTCATCAGTGTGTCCGGTTTTACCATCACTGTGTCCAGTTTTACCATCAGTGTGTCTGGTTTTATCAGCAGTGTGTGCAGTTTTACCATCAGTATTTCATCAGTGTGTCATTAGTGTCTGCGGTTTTACCATCAGTATGTCATCAGTGTGTCCGGTTTTACCATCAGTGTGTCATCACTGTGTAAGGTTTTACCATCAGTGTGTCATCAGTGTGTCTGGTTTTACCATCAGTGTGTCATCAGTGTGTCTGGTTTTACCATCAGTGTGTCAACACTGTGTCCAGTCTTACCATCAGTGTGTCAACACTGTGTCCGGTCTTACCATCAGTGTGTCTGGTTTTACCATCAGTGTGTCATCAGTGTGTCTGGTTTTACCATCAGTGTGTCAACACTGTGTCCAGTCTTACCATCAGTGTGTCAACACTGTGTCCGGTTTTACCATCAGTGTGTCTGGTTTTACCATCAGTGTGTTATCAGTTTGTCCGGTTTTACCATGAGTGTGTCCGGTTTTACCATCAGTATGTCATCAATGTGTCCGTTTTTTCCATCAGAATGTCATCAGTGTGCCTGTTTTTACCATCAGTATGTCATCAGTGTGTCCAGTTTTACCATCAGTGTGTCCTGTTTTACCATCAGTGTATCATCAATTTGTCTGGTTTTACCATCAGTGTCATCACTGTGTCCGGTTTTACCATCAGTGTATCATCACTGTGTCTGGTTTTACCATCAGTGTCATCACTGTGTCCGGTTTTACCATCAGTGTATCATCACTGTGTCTGGTTTCACCATCAGTGAGTCTGGTTTTACCATCAGTGTGTCATCACTGTGTCTGGTTTTACCATCATTGTATCATCAGTGTGTCCAGTTTTACCATCAGTGTGTCATCACTGTGTCCAGTTTTACCATCAGTGTGTCATCAGTGTGTCCAGTTTTACCATCAGTGTGTCTGGTTTTACCTTCGGTGTATCATCAGTGTGTCTGGTTTTACCATCAGTGTGTCCAGTTTTACCATCAGTGTGTCTGGTTTTACCTTCGGTGTATCATCAGTGTGTCTGGTTTTACCATCAGTGTGTCCAGTTTTACCATCAGTGTGTCTGGTTTTACCTTCGGTGTATCATCAGTGTGTCTGGTTTTACCATCAGTGTGTCCAGTTTTACCATCAGTGTGTCTGGTTTTACCTTCGGTGTATCATCAGTGTGTCTGGTTTTACCATCAGTGTGTCCAGTTTTACCATCAGTGTGTCTGGTTTTACCTTCGGTGTATCATCAGTGTGTCTGGTTTTACCATCAGTGTGTCCAGTTTTACCATTAGTGTGTCATCAGTGTGTCCGTTTTTATTTTCTGTCATCTGTGTGTTTCATGGATGGATAAAGAAATAAATGACAAGCTTCTCCTATACTTTGCAATGTTAAACATGGACAGCGCACTGATGCCATCCATGCGCTGAACGTGTTTCTCACAGACCCATAGACTTGTATTGGCCATTGTCATCTGTGCTTCCCAAAAAAACCTGACATGTTTCTGTGTGTTTTGCATGGACAGTTGGTCTGTGTAAAAACAAGTGTGGCGCCCCTGAGGCTTCAGTCGCCACAGAGGTACTGCACCTTCTCCTAAAGTGTGGTACCCCACCATCCAGGTAGGCTGGGAACTCCCTTCCACATTCCAACACCTGCACCCCACACACAGGATAGTTCAGCAGGGACCCATCCATGCTTTATGCTGGAAAGGTCATAGGGTTCCCTTTGTGATCCCTGGCTTCATAACACGAGAGGTGCTGGGGAGGCGGGTGGAGTTATCTATAAAAGAGAGGGAAGGTGTAGGATTTCAGATCAGTCTGACAGAAGGTCAGTCTAGGGTGAGTCACAGAGGAGGAAGTCACTCAGACAGGAGTGAGGATCCCTGGAAGAGGGATGGAGGAAGGAGTGCTGCAGCTGCCTCAGTGACCTGAGCCAGCTGGCACGGGAAAGGAAAGAGAAGGATGGAGACGTAGACTGGAGACTACAGATTCCATAAGAGAGATAGAACAGATCAGAACGAAGGAAAATAGAAGGACGGTGGGAAGCAGGTTGAGAAAGAGAGAGAACCCTTCCAGTCCAGAGCGCAAAGGCGGGGGCCTGGTCCCCGAGGTTGATTGGATCTTTATGTCCGGCAACAGACACCTGAGGAGTAGTGAGCCACTAACGCCTTACTCCCATCATAGACTTGGGACACAACAGCAACTGAATAGAGAGCCAGGACGCAGTGAGGAGTCCCCGAAGCAGGCTACAGCTGTCTGTCATACAAGTAGAGACTAGGAACACCTAGAGAGAGGTATCCCAGGGTAACTAAGAACTGGAGGGCTTCGCACCTAAAGGCGCATTGGAGGAGTCGTTCAGTAAGGTACATGTTGGTGGAGTGTGGAGAGGAGAATCCTATCCTGCCTGGAGGTTGGCTGGGGCCCTGACCTTAAGAACACAGTACGGAGGCAGGCAATTGTGTGAACTGCAAACAGTGAGTAAAGCTTTGGGACCGCATGCTCTGGTGTCCTCCAGTTATTCCAGCACCACTACACCTGGGTACCAGCCTCTAGACCATTCTGTGAATCTCCTCATCCATTGCACCTACACTGCCCTGGGACTACAGCTCCACCTGTGGGGAGCTACACCATCTTTGCTGCACCACACCATCAGTCCCAGTGGATCTGCATGCAGCGTTGGCTCAACATCTTACTTGCTAAACACCACGGATGGCGTCACGAACTATCCAAATAAATTATTACACCATTAACATCACCGCCATTGATATTGGGCGCCCAGGGCCACGGACGGGTCACCGCTGCTGAGACACACATTCCCCCTGACACCGGCCCGGTACCGAGTACCCCGCTGCCCTGGGTGTGAGGGGCGACCCACAAGGACATGTGCAGAACACCATAAATAACATCAGCTGAAATACTGAACTCTCTGCAAACTAGCAGTGTGATTGTTTAACCCCTTAGCGACAGAGCCAGTTTGCAGCTTAATGACCAGGCCAATTTTTACAATTCTAACCACTGTCCCTTTATGAGGTTATAACTCTGGAACGCTTTAATGGATCCCGCTGATTCTGAGATAACTTTTTCGTGACATATTGTACTTCATGTTAGTGGTAAAATTTCTTCGTTAAGACTTGTGTTTATTTATGAAAAAAACGGAAACATGGCGAAAATTTTGAAAATTTTGCAATTTTAAAACTTTAAATTTTTATGCCCTTAAATCAGAGAGATGTGTCACACAAATTTCTTAATAAATAACATTTCCCACATGTCTACTTTACATCAGCACAATTTTGGAAGCAAAATTTTTTTTTTGTTAGAAAGTTATAAGGGTTAAAAGTTGACCAGCGATTTCTCATTTTACAACAAAATTTACAAAACCATTTTTTTTAGGGACCACATCATATTTAAAGTCATTTTGAGGGGTGTACATGACAGAAAATACCCAAAAGTGGCACCATTCTAAAAACTAGACCCCTCAAGGTGCTCAAAACCACATTCAAGAAGTTTATTAACCCTTTAAGTGCTTCACAGGAACTAAAGCAATGTGGAAGGAAAAAATTAACATTAACCAATTTTTTTTATTTTCACAAGTGTTAAAAGAGAAAATCAACCACAAAATTGTTGTACAATTTCTCCTGAATACGTCGATACCCCATATGTGGGGTAAACCACTTTTTCAGCACACGGCAGAGCTCGCAAGGGATGGAGCGCCGTTTGACTTTTTCAACGCAGAATTGGCTGGAATTGAGATCGGATGCCATGCTGCGTTCGGAGAGCCCTTAATGTGCCTAAACAGTGGAAACCCCCAACAAGAGACCCCATTTTGGAAACTAGACCCTTTAAGGAAGTTATATAGATGTGTGGTGAGCACTTTGAACCTTCAAGTGCTTCACAGAAGTTTATAACGTAGAGCCGTGAAAATAAGAAATCCATTTTTTTTCCACAAAAATGATCTTTTCACCCCCAAATTTTTATTTTTACAAGGGTAACAGGAGAAATCATACCCCCACAGTTATTGTGCCATTTGTCCTGAGTACGCTGACACCCCATATGTGGGGGGGGACCACTGTTTGGGCGCATGGGAGAGATTGGAAGGGAAGGAGTGCCATTTTGGAATGCAGACTTTGATGGAATGGTCTGCGAGCATCATGTTGCGTTTGCGGAGCCCCTGATGGGCCTAAACAGTGGAAACCCCCAAAAAGTGACCCCATTTTGGAAAATAGACCCATTAAGGAACTTATCTAGATGTGTGGTGAGCACTTTGAATCTTCAAGTGCTTCACAGAAGTTTATAACGTAGAGCCATGAAAATAAAAAATCCATTTTTTTCCACAAAAATGATCTTTTCGCCCCCAAATTTTTATTTTTACAAAGGTAACAGGAGAAATCATACCCCCACAGTTGTTGTGCGATTTGTCCTGAGTACGTCGATACCCCATATGTGGGGGGGAACCACTGTTTGGGCGCATGGGAGAGCTCGGAAGGGAAGGAGTGCCATTTTGGAATGCAGACTTTGATGGAATGGTCTGCGGGCATCATGTTGCGTTTGCAGAGCCCCTGATGGGCCTAAACTGTGGAAAACCCCCACAAGTGACCCCATTTTGGAAACTAGACCCCCTAAGGAACTTATCTAGATGTGTTTGGAGCACTTTGAACCCCCAAGCGCTTCACAGAAGTTTATAAACGCAGAGCCATGAAAATAAAAAGTCTTTTTTATTTCCACAAAAGTGATTTTTTTAGACCCCAATTTTTAGACCCCCAAAGTTGGTAAATAGTGGAAACCCCTCAATTCTTGCTCCAACCCTAACCCCAACACACCCCTAACCCTAATCCAAACCCTAACCCTAATCCTAACCCTAATCCTAGTTCGCCCTAACCCTAATTCTAACCCTAGCCCTAACCCAAGCCCTAACCCTAGCCCTATCCTAGCCCTAACCCTAGCCCAACCCTAACCCTAGCCCAACCCTAACCCTTGCCCAACCCTAACCCTAATGGAAAACTGAAAAAATATATATTTTCTTTATTTCATTATGTTTTCCTATATAAGGGGGTGATAAACGGGGGGTTATGTACTATTTTTTTATTTTTATCACTATGATCGTTTATCATAGTGATCAAAATAATGAATGGAATCTGCCAGCCGGAGCCGGCAGATTCCCGGCGGGCGCATTGCGCATGCGCCCGCCATTTTCAAGATGGCGGCGCCCATCGGAGGACGCCGGTGGGACGTGGGACCACCGGGAGGGGACGGAGGACCACGGAGAGGTACCGGGGGGGGAACAGGGGGATCGGGGACCCTATTTCTCTCTCCTCTGATGTGCGATCACATCAGAGGAAAGAGAAATTTAATGCATAATTGTGGCTTTTTTTTTTAGGTCGCCGTTATAGGGTTAATAACGGCGATCGCAAAAGCAGGGAAGCGGGGTCGGTAAAAACCGACCGATTCATGTTCTCTGGGGTCTCGGCTACCCCTGACAGAGAAAATCTGACACTGGGGGGCGCTATTCACTTAAATCACAGCGCCGTGAATTAAAGGCGCTGTGGTTTTAGTACCCTTAACTACCGCCGTTAAAAGGCGTATCGGTGGTCGTTAAGGGGTTAAAGATACACAATAAGGAGGCACTTGAAGAAAAATGGGCTGCATGGTTGAGTCACCGGAAGAAAGCCAGTACTGCACAAAAGCCACAAAGTATCTCGCCTATAATACGCAAAACAGCACAGAGACAAGCCTCAAAACTTCTGGAACAAGGTAATTTGGAGTGATGAGATCAAAATTGAACTTTTTGGCCACAACCAAAAATGTTACATTTGGAGAGAGGTCAACAAGGCCTATGATGAAATGAACACCATTTCTACTGTAAAGCACGAAGGTGGATCGCTCATGTTTTGGGGATGCGTGAACTACAAAGGCACAGGAAACTTGGTCAAAGTCGAAGGAAAGATTAATGCAGCACGTTAATAGCAAATAATGGAGGCAAATTTGCAATCATCAGTCCGGAAGCTGCCATGGGACGTACTTGGATGTTCCAATATGACAACAATCCAAAACAAAAGGCCAAGTCGACCTGTCATTGGCTACAGCAGAACAAAGTGGAGGTTCTGGAGTGGCCATCTCAGTCTCCTGACCTCAATATCATTGAGTCACTCTGGGAAGATCTCAAGTGCGCAGTTCAAGCTAGACAGCCCAGGAATTTACAGGAACTGGAGGTTTTTTGCCAAGAAGAGTGGGCAGCTTTACCATCGGAGAAAATAAAGAACCTCATCCACAACTACCACAAAAGACTTCAAGCTGTCAATGATGTTAGAGGGGTAATACTCTGTATTAAGAAATGGGGTTTGTGAACTTTTGATCAGGGTCATTTGGATGTTTTGGGTTGTCATTATGATTTAAAAAGAGAAAACACAGTAGTTTGACAATAAACGGCTTCACCCAACCACTAGCTATGAGTGGAGAAAAAGTTTTGGTGCTATCATTCATATTCTCGAAAAAAAAGGCCAAGAATGCAAAAATTTTGTCGGGGTATGTAAACTTTTGAGCACAACTGTATGAGCTGAAAACCATTGGCAGTCTTCTGGAAATGGGGCATTTGTCACTAAAATCAGTTCTGTTAAGAAGGTAACCTTTGTCTTTAGGAAAGACCTTTGCTGGTTGCTACATTCCTTACAATCGTATGGTAATTGTTTAATATAACAGGACAAATTTTCATATATTAAAGAATTTCAAGGACTGTGTCTTTTCCTACTAAATGACTATTCTAAACACAAAGAATGTGACATTACAATCTATTGTAAAATAATAATAATTATATGTGAGGCAGAATGTGAATGAAGAAAGAAGTAACAGAGGATCCATGCCTGGTGGAATGTAGAAATGTAAAAACCATGTCAGAGAGAATTAGGCTGCGTTCACACGTTGTGTTTTTTCGCGTTTTCACGGCGGTTTTTAATGCATGATTTTGCCACGAAAACGCAAAAAAACAGCATCCCATGCAATCCTATGGGATTCTGCAATGCTGTGCTAATGTTGCGGATTTTTCCGCGGCAGAATCGCATCGTGGAAAAATACGCAGCATGCTCATTTTTCTGCGGAATCGCGGCGATTCCGCCCACATAGGGATGCATTATTCTGCTTACTTTCCACATGTGGCTGTGCCCAGCCATGCAAAAGGTAAGCAGAACATTTGCGGATGGTACCCAGGGGGTGGAGGAGAGGAGACTGTCCTCCAGGCTGTGGGTACCATATCCCTGTAAAAAATAGAAATAAAATATATTCACCTTCCGGCGTCCTGCACACCCTTACCAATGCTCCCGCCAACTCCTGCTCCCAGTAATGCCTTGCAGCAAGGACCTGTGATGACGTAGAGGTCTCGCGAGACTGCTACATCATCAAAGGTCTTGCAATGCATTACTGGGAACGGGAGCATTGCGATGATTGGGGAACGCTGCGCGGGACGTCGAAAGGTGAGAAAAATGCAATTTTTTTATTTTTTTTTAATTATTTTTAACATTAGTTCTTTTTACTATTGATGCTGCATAGGCAGCCTTAACCCCTTCCTGACATCCGACGTACTATCCCGTCCACGGTACCCGGGCCCGTATGACCGTGGACGGGATAGTACGTCGGGCCCTTTAATGCGATACCGCGACTAAAGTCGCGGTGATCGCATTAAAATTCCGATGCCATCTCACCTTAGAAAAGATGGCGTCGGCATCCCGGGCTGCGATCCCGCCCCCCGGCATCCAGAGCGCTGTGATTGGCTGTTCAATTCTGAACAGCCAATCGCAGCGTTTCTCATTGTTTCAGCCAATCAGCTTGGCTGAAACAATGATGTCCTAGGCGGGGATCGAGTACCGATGTACTCGATCCTAGAGCCGGTGCCTGGCAACGCCAGGCACCGGCAAAAAGCACCCGGATTGGCGCGATCGCCGATCTGATCGATCGCGCCAATCGCAGTGCACAGCGGCGCTATATCGCCGCTGTGCCCTGCCAGTACCGGCCAGGATCGGTGCTATATTAGCACCGATCGTGCTGGAGCCTGATGCAGGCCCAGCAGGGCCTGCAGGAGTTGGCTGGCGCGATCGATTAGATCGGCGATCGCGCCAACCACAGGGCACAGCTGCGGTCACCATGTGACCGCTCTGTGCCCTGCTGGTGACCTGGGCATGACCTGCCTAGTAATTGGAGCTGTGAGCTCCGATTCTAGGCAGTTGCCATGGTCACCAGGCAGATCAGGGATTGGTGGGATCGATGTAATCATTCGATCCCACCAATGACAGGTCACAGCAGCGATGTGACTGCTCCGTGACCTGCCCCCTGACCTGCCCCTGACCTGTCTGCAGGGGTCCTCACTCTAGCTGAGGATTCCTGCAGAGAGGTCGGATGCAGCAAGAGCTCCTGTGCTGGGTATTGTGGTGCCACAGCTTGTAGCATCACAATCCCTGCAGAAGAAAGAAGAAGAAGAAGAAAGAAAACTACAATTGTAAGTGTTAATTGATCCCTGATCCCCTGCCCAATCTATCTTCACCCCCCCAATCTATCTTCATCCCCCTTCACCCCCCTTTTACCCCCCTCCACCCCACTTTTGCGCCACCTCCGTGCGCAGCCGGCGAGCGTTGATCGGTGACGCAGTTCACCGATCAACACTCGCGCTCGCTTTTTTTTCCTTAGCCCCCTTTGCGCCACTTCCGTTCACACATTCCGCAGCCGCAAAAGTTGGATAAGTGACACACGTCACTTATCCAAGCTTGTGCCTGCCGTTTTTCATTTTTTTCACCCCCCTTTGTGCCACCTAACTACAACCCTAACTGTTGATCCCTGCCCAATCTATCTTCATCCACCCCAATCCCCCCATCCCCCTTCCCCCTATTTTTACCCCCCTCCACCCCACTTTTGCGCCACCTCCGTGCGCAGCTGCCGAGCGTTGATTGGTGACGCAGTTCACCGATCAACACTTGAGCTCGCTTTTTTTTCCTTAGCCCCCTTTGCGCCACTTCCGTACACACATCCCGCAGCCGCAAAAGTTGGATAAGTGACACACGTCACTTATCCAAGCTTGTGCCTGCCGCTTTTCATTTTTTTCACCCCCCTTTGTGCCACCTAACTACAACCCTAACTGTTGATCCCTGCCCAATCTCTCTTCATCCACCCCAATCCCCCCATCCCCCTTCCCCCTATTTTTACCCCCCTCCACCCCACTTTTGCGCCACCTCCGTGCGCAGCCGCCGATGGTTGATTGGTGACACAGTTCACCGATCAACACTTGACCTCGCTTTTTTTTCCTTAGCCCCTCCGTACACACATCCCGCAGCTGCGAAACTTGGATAAGTGACACAGTTCACTTATCAGAGTTTGCCGTTTTCCTTTTTTTTTTTTTCCACCCCCCCTTGCGCCACCCCGTGCGCACATCCAGCAGCCTAGTTTTGATAAGTGACACTTATCAGCTAGGGCCTGCTGTTTTAGACTTTTTTCCACAGCTTTTTCTTTACAGAAAGTTTACACCAATCACTCCCCCCCCCTCACGTACACATACAGTTTTCAATAAAGTGTACACCCAAGCACCATATTGACACAAAAATGTCATCAAATTCATCCCAACAGCGCTATTCAGTGGAGGAGGCATATGCTTTACTTGCCTCCGAAACTGATAGCGATTTGGATGGCGATCCGACTTTTCTTTATTTTTCGGATTCTTCATCCTCTTCTTCTTCCTCTTCCCCCTCCTCATCTTCCTCCTCGGGTCCTGCGGAACCGCCACGCAGACGCTCCAGGACAGAAGATGAGGCAGCACCCACCATGCCCGCAGCTGACCCAGTGCTCCCCGTATGGACCTCGCCCCCCGAAAATTACGAGCCACTGATTCCTGATTTTGTGGCAGAATCAGGAATCAAGTTTGACACCACCGGCCTCACAGAAATTGACTTTTTCAAAGTCTTTTTCTCTGAGGATTTTGTTAACCTCATGGTGGAGCAAACTAATTTGTACGCTCGTCAATTTTTGGAGCAAAACCCGCGTTCAACATTTTCAAACTGGTCTCCTGTAGACGCAGTTGAAATGACGCAGTTTTGGGGCCTGGTCCTCCATATGGGGATACTGAAGAAGCCGGAAATTCGGCAATATTGGAGTGTTGATATTTTATACAACACTCCAGTGTTCCGAATGGTCATGGCCAGGACGCGTTTTGAGGCCATCCACAAGTTTCTGCATTATACTGATAATGCAGCGTGTCCCGCACAAGATGACCCCAACTTTGACCGTCTGTTCAAAGTTCGGCCGGTCATCGAACACTTCAACAAAAAGTTTGCTGAAGTGTACGTGCCCCAAAGGGACATCTGCGTGGATGAGTCCTTGGTTCACTTCAAGGGAAGGCTGCGATTCCGTCAATACCTGCCCAGTAAGAGGGCCAGGTACGGAATCAAACTCTATAAGTTGTGTGAGAGTACCTCAGGGTACACCCACAAGTTTAGAGTTTACGAAGGGAAGGACACCCGGATTGAACCCCCTGAGTGTCCTCCTTTCCTGGGAGTGAGTGGGAAAATTGTGTGGGATTTGGTGCACCCACTGCTGGATAAAGGTTATCACCTCTACACTGATAACTTTTATACCAGCATCCCACTCTACAAATCCCTCTCTGAGCGACGTACCGCAGCCTGCGGTACTGTCCGCAAAAATCAGAGAGGCCTCCCGAAGACGCTACTTGGGCAGATGCTCCGAAAAGGTGAGAGCAGAGCCCAATGTAGCGACCACCTGCTGGTGGTCAAGTACAAGGACAAGAGAGATGTCCATCTCTTGACCACCATACACGGTGATGGTAGTACCCTCTGCACTGTACGGGGTACCTCTACACAGGTCCTCAAACCGACATGTGTAGTGGGGTACAACAAAAAAATGGGGGGAGTTGATCTCTCCGATCAACTCCTCCAACCGTACAATGCATTGAGGAAGGCCAAGGTGTGGTACAAAAAGCTGGCCGTGCACATCGTCCAAATGGCAATGCTCAACGCATTCCTGCTTTCACAATGTGCATGCCCCAGCGATACAGCGTACCTTCATTTCCAGGAGGTAGTGGTTAAGGCCATGATGTTTGGCGCTCAGGAAGGAGCGGGCCCCAGTACTTCAGGAACTGAAGGTGCTCGTATTGTCCCAGGTCAGCATTTTCTGGGGGTGGTCCCGCCAACCCCAAGAAAAGGTAAGCCGCAAAAAAGGTGTCGAGTGTGTTACAAAAAAGGAATACGCAGGGACACCACTTACCAGTGCGACACCTGCCCCGAAAAACCTGGCCTGTGCATGAAGGATTGCTTCAAATTGTACCACACCTCCATGCACTACTAATTTACATTAGATTAGTTGGGGGCACA
Organism: Dendrobates tinctorius; assembly: GCF_039654945.1. Taxonomy (NCBI): domain Eukaryota; kingdom Metazoa; phylum Chordata; class Amphibia; order Anura; family Dendrobatidae; genus Dendrobates; species Dendrobates tinctorius. The sequence goes on along the minus strand of NW_027361680.1, from coordinate 1,579,543 downwards.
TCTAGATTTGTTCATTGGGGGTCTAGTATCCAAAATGATATCATATGTGGGTTTTTTTCCTGTTTAGGCACATCAGGGACTCTACAAATGGAACATGACGCCAGCAGACCATCAAAGTCTGCATTCCAAAACAACACTACTTCTCTTTCGAGCCCCAACGTGTGCCTAAACAGTTTTTTCCCACATGTGGGGTACCAGAGTACCCAGGACAAATTGGACAACGACTTTTGGGGTCCAATTTCTCCTGTTACTCTTGGGAAAATTAAAAATTGGGGACTAAATGATCATTTATGTGGGAACAAAACAGGATTTTATATTTTCACGCCTGGGCATTATAATCTTTAGTGAAACACTTGGGGGTTCAAAGTGCTCACCACACATCTAGATAAGTTCCTTAGGGGGTCTAGTTTCCAAAATGGGGTCACTTATGGGGGGTTTCTACTGTTTAGGAACATCAAGGGCTCTGCAAATGGAACATGACGCCCGCAGACCATTCCATCAAAGTCTGCTTTCCAAAACGTCATTACTTCCCTTTCAAGCCCTGACGTGTGCCCAAACAGTAGTTTTCTCCCACATGTGGGGTATCAGGGTACTCAGGACAAATTGGACAACAACTTTTGGGGTCCAATTTCTCCTGTTTTCTCTTGGGAAAATTAAAAATTGGGGACTAAATGATCACTTATGTAGGAACAAAACAGGATTTTATATTTTCACGCCTGGGCATTATAATTTTTAGTGAAACACTTGGGGGTTCAAAGTGCTCACCACACATCTAGATAAGTTCCTTAGGGGGTCTAGTTTCCAAAATGGGGTCACTTATTGGGGGTTTCTACTGTTTAGGAACATCAAGGGCTCTGCAAATGGAACATGACGCCCGCAGACCATTCCATCAAAGTCTGCTTTCCAAAACGTCATTACTTCCCTTTCGAGCCCTGACGTGTGCCCAAACAGTAGTTTTCTCCCACATGTGGGGTATCAGGGTACTCAGGACAAAATGGACAACAACTTTTGGGGTCCAATTTCTCCTGTTACTCTTGGGAAAATTAAAAATTGGGGACTAAATGATCATTTATGTGGGAACAAAACAGGATTTTATATTTTCACGCCCGGGTGTTATAAACTTCTGTGAAGCCCTTGGGGGTTCAAAGTGCTCACCACACATCTAGATAAGTTCCTTAGGGGGTCTAGTTTCCAAAATGGGGTCACTTGTGGGGGGTTTCCACTGTTTAGGCACATCAGACGCTCGTCAAACGTGACATGGCGTCCGATCTCAATTCCAGCAATTTTAGGTTGAAAAAGTCAAACGGGGCTCCTTCCCTTCTGAGCCCTGCCATGTGCCTAAACAGTGGTTCCCCCCCACATATTGGGTATCAGCGTACTCAGGACAAATTTGACAACAACCTTTGGGGTCCAATTTCTCCTGTTACCCTTGGGAAAACAAAATATTGGGGACTAAATGATCATGTTTGTGGAAAAAATATGATTTTTTATTTTCACGCCCGGGTGTTATAAACTTCTGTGAAGCCCTTGGGGGTTCAAAGTGGTCACCACACATCTAGATAAGTTCCTTAGGGGGTCTAGTTTCCAAAATGGGGTCACTTGTGTGGGGTTTCCACTGTTTAGGCACATCAGACGCTCGTCAAACGTGACATGGCGTCCAATCTCAATTCCAGCCAATTTTAGGTTGAAAAAGTCAAACGGGGCTCCTTCCCTTCTGAGCCCTGCCATGTGCCTAAACAGTGGTTCCCCCCACATATTGGGTATCAGCGTACTCAGGACAAATTTGACAACAACCTTTGGGGTCCAATTTCTCCTGTTACCCTTGGGAAAACAAAATATTGGGGACTAAATGATCATGTTTGTGGAAAAAATATGATTTTTTATTTTTACGCCCGGGTGTTATAAACTTCTGTGAAGCCCTTGGGGGTTCAAAGTGGTCACCACACATCTAGATAAGTTCCTTAGGGGGTCTAGTTTCCAAAATGGGGTCACTTGTGGGGGGTTTCCACTGTTTAGGCACATCAGACGCTCGTCAAACGTGACATGGCGTCCGATCTCAATTCCAGCCAATTTTAGGTTGAAAAAGTCAAACGGGGCTCCTTCCCTTGTGAGCCCTGCCATGTGCCTAAACAGTGGTTCCCCCCCACATATTGGGTATCAGCATACTCAGGACAAATTTGACAACAACCTTTGGGGTCCAATTTCTCCTGTTACCCTTGGGAAAACAAAATATTGGGGACTAAATGATCATGTTTGTGGAAAAAATATGATTTTTTATTTTCACGCCCGGGTGTTATAAACTTCTGTGAAGCCCTTGGGGGTTCAAAGTGGTCACCACACATCTAGATAAGTTCCTTAGGGGGTCTAGTTTCCAAAATGGGGTCACTTGTGGGGGGTTTCCACTGTTTAGGCACATCAGACGCTCGTCAAACGTGACATGGCGTCCGATCTCAATTCCAGCCAATTTTAGGTTGAAAAAGTCAAACGGGGCTCCTTCCCTTCTGAGCCCTGCCATGTGCCTAAACAGTGGTTCCCCCCCACATATTGGGTATCAGCGTACTCAGGACAAATTTGACAACAACCTTTGGAGTCCAATTTCTCCTGTTACCCTTGGGAAAACAAAATATTGGGGACTAAATGATCATGTTTGTGGAAAAAATATGATTTTTTATTTTCACGCCCGGGTGTTATAAACTTATGTGAAGCCCTTGGGGGTTCAAAGTGGTCACCACACATCTAGATAAGTTCCTTAGGGGGTCTAGTTTCCAAAATGGGGTCACTTGTGGGGGGTTTCCACTGTTTAGGCACATCAGACACTCGTCAAACGCGACATGGCGTCCGATCTCAATTCCAGCCAATTTTAGGTTGAAAAAGTCAAACGGGGCTCCTTCCCTTCTGAGCCCTGCCTTGTGCCCAAACAGTGGTTCCCCCCCATAAATTGGGTATCAGCGTACTCAGGACAAATTTGACAACAACTTTTGGGGTCCAATTTCTCCTGTTACCCTTGGAAAAATAAAAAAATTGTTGCTAAAATATTATTTTTGTGACTAAAAAGTTAAATGTTCATTTTTTCCTTCCACGTTGCTTCTGCTCCTGTGAAGCACCTGAAGGGTTAATAATCTTCTTGAATGTAGTTTTGAGTAGCTTCAGGGGTGCAGTTTTTAGAATGGTGTCACTTTTGGGTATTTTCTGCCATATAGACCCCTCAAAGTGACTTCAAATGTGAGGTGGTCCCTAAAAAAAATGGTTTTGTAAGTTTTGTTGTAAAAATTAGAAATCGCTTGTCAAATTTTAACCCTTATAACTTCCTAACAAAAAAAAATGTTGTTTCCCAAATTGTGCTGATGTAAAGTAGACATGTGGGAAATGTTATTTAGTAACTATTTTGTGTCACATATTTCTCTGTTTTAAGGGCATACAAATTCAAAGTTTGAAAATTGCAAAATTTTCAAAATTTTTGCCATATTTCTGTTTTTTTCATAAATAAACGCAAGTTATAGCGAAAATTTTTTACCACTAAAGTGAAGTACAATATGTCACGAGAAAACAATCTCAGAATCGCCTAGATCCGTTGAAGCGTTCCAGAGTTATAACCTCATAAAGGGACAGTGGTCAGAATTGTAAAAATTGGCCCGGTCATGAACGTGCAAACCACCCTTGGGGGTGAAGGGGTTAATAGTAAAAAGTTGGTCACACTCGTCAAACACTGTGTTTGACGAGTGTGACCAACCTGTCAATCAGTTCTCCAAGCGATGCTACAGATCGCTTGGAAAACACTAGCATTCTGCAAGCTAATTACGCTTGCAAAGCGCTAGTTTTTCCGCGGGAAAATTGCGGGAATTTAAAATGCGGTTTTCCCGCGGAATGGAATTCTGGAATTCCCGCGGTAACTTCCGAGGGAGTTCCGCAACGTGTGCACATAGCCTTACACTGCAATGAAGCTGGATGGGAGGAACAAGGATTCTCACCGGCTCTGGTGGATTCTGTAGAGTGCTTTCTCTGGGAATAAAGGTCTGATTTCATTGTGGCTAAATACAAAACATTGTGGCTGCAAACCAACAAGTGAGAATAGCACCGAATAGTGACAAATCACACGGCCTTTGTGTCTGCTCATCTCAGTGATCCATTTCTATTATGGTTCCAAATAGAGAAGGTAATATATTTTATATTTATGTAATAGGCATTATACAAAATCTGACAATGCGGCTAGTCCTCACAATGGGAGATATGTGTAACTCTTTAACCCCCACCAACCACACTATTAGGCTGGGTTCACAAGTAGCGGAACTCTCGTGGAAATTACAGCAAGATTTCCAGAATTCCATTCCGCGGGAAAATCGCATTTTAAATTCCCGCGATTTTCCCGTGGAAAAACTAGCATTTTGCAAGCGTAATTAGCTTGCAGAATTGCTAGCGTTTTCCAAGCGATCTGGAGCATCGCTTGGAGAACTGATTGACAGGTTGGTCACACTCGTCAAACATAGTGTTTGACGAGTGTGACCAACTTTTTACTATTGAGGCCGCCTATGCGGCATCAATAGTGAAAGATAGAATGTAAAAAATAATAATAAAAAATCCTTTGCGACAATTACCGCAATGACGTCTGTTCTCGCGGGATCGTGACGTCTCGAGGTCATTCGCGATGACGTCGCGCGAATGACCGCAAGAACGGACGTCGTCGCTCGCAAATGCTTACTGGGACCGGGAGCGTGGAGAGAGGCGGGAAGGCTGCGCGGGACGTCGGAAGGTGAGAATAACAATGTTTTTTATTTTAAATTCTATTTTTTACAGGGATATGGTACCCAAAGCCCGGAGGACAGTCTCCTCTCCTCCGGACCATGGGTACCATCCGCAAATGTTCTGCTTAGTTTTCGCATGGTGTGCACAGCCACATGCGGAAAGTAAGCAGAACAATGCATTCCTATGGGTGCGGGATTGCCGCGATTCCGCGAAATTAATGAACATGCTGCGTTTTTTACCGTGAAGCGATTCCGCTGCAGTAAAAACTGCAGCATTAGCACAGCATTGCGGAATCTCATAGGAATGCATGGGATGCTTATTTTTTGCGGCAAAATCGTGCGGTTAAAACCGCTACGGAAACACGAAAAAAAGCCACGTGTGAACCCAGCCTTATAGTGACAGTTAACGGCCTTCTTCCTCTTTATCCCATAAAAACATTACGCTACTGAACAGCGGTTGCATAGAGAGTCAAGCAGTGACTATACATAAGGCAGAAGTGCCTTTGTGAACAGCTGTCACATTATCAGGGCTGTCAGTTCATGCAACTAAGGCAGGTTCCAATAGGAAAAATATTCAGGTATTAAAAAGAATTATAATAGGTTTTAGGTGCCAGTTGCAAGAAGAAAAAAATGAACAAAGAATTATAACTAATATAAAAGCAATAAAATAAGAATAACCATAATAACAAAAAAGTGAATAAGCAGTGTCTGGTATTACAGCTCCGTCATATTCACTGGAAGGGGCTGGGGAGACAGTCCTTACAGTCTAATTACCGCTTTTTAGTATCTCGCACAGTGATGGTTGACCTGGAAATGGCTATTGGCAAAGCCTATGGAACCAATAAATACTTATTATTATGTAAAAAAAAACAACACATATTTGGTATCATCGTGTCCAGAAAGTGGCATAAAACTCTGTTTTTTCATCACACCACTGAACAAAAAGTGAAATAGAATGAGATCAAAAAGACAAATGTAAATAAAAATGGTACAGCTGAAAAGGTCTTCTTGCCCCACAAAAGCAAGCTGCCATACAGCTCCATCAGCGGAGAAATAAAAAAACTATAGCAATTCTTGTTTTTCTAAAATCATTTTTATTGTTTAAAAGCTCCAAGACATAATACGGTAAATAGAAATGTGATATAACTGTATCGTACCTGAAGAATAAATCGGTGTTACCACTTTTACTTCATGGGAAACGGCATAAAAAAAACTTAAAAGACAGATCCTGAACTTCCGGTTTTTGTTCATTCTGCAGTCCAAAAATCTGAATCGAAAGTGATCAAAAAATGTCATGTGCCCGAAAATGTTACCAATAAAAACGTCAACTCGTCTCGCAATAAACAAACCCTCATGTGATTTTCGGCAGAAATATATAAAAATTATAGCTTTCAAAATATGGGGATGCAAAAACTTTTTTTTTTTTTTTAAATAAAAAGTGTCTTTTAGTGTGTGGAAGCAGCCAAACATAAAAAATGATATAAATCCGATATCGCTGTAATTGCACCAACCCAAAGAATAAAGTCGCCTAATCAAAAATAAATAAAGCCAATTCTTCACCTACTGTTAATTTATTCATTCTGTCTCACAAAGACCACAGTAAGGCTCGACTCACATTTATCCTGTGCCCTGCACTGAGTGCGTGCACCGGGGCTTCCATGAAAATCTCTGAAATATGTGATTGAGAAGATTCCCTATAATGGAGGCACTATGGATTCAGTCTGGCCTATGATCTGGCATCTGAAAAGAAGGAAAACACTGAATAGAGGCCAGACAGAGTCCAGAGTAACTCTGCAGCTTCATTATTTTGGATCTTTCACGTGTTTCATCTGAATCACGTCAATTGGAGATTTAGATGGAAACCCCATTATAAGTGTTCAGGGTAGAGCCCAGGATAAATGTGATCCAAAATGTTCTGTACCACAAAATGCTACTAAGTCCCCAGGAGTCAAAATCGACACTACACCTGTAGATAAATCCCCAGAGGGGGCAATTTCCAAAATGTGGTCACTTGAGCGGGTATTCTGCTCTCTGGCACGAAGGGCTCTGCATATGGAATCCGCAATCTTTTCTCCAAATATTTGTTCTCCAAGAGTCAAATAGTGCTCCTTCCCTCCCAAGTCTTGTTGTGTGGCTAAGCAGTACTGTACAGCCACATATGGGGTATTACCACGTTCAGCCTCAATTGGTGTCATATTTTGGTGCCATTTTTACCCATTTACACTTGTGAAAATGTAAAATCTGGAGCTAAAACAAATTTTTTTGTGGTAAAATTATATTTTAAAATTATATTTTATCTTAACTGCCCAATGATATCACATTTTGTGACACACTCACGTCAATATGATCAATACACCCATAAATTCATTGATGGGAGTAGTTTGTAAATTGGGGTCACTTTTGGGGGGGTTCTGCTTTTCCGGGACCTCAGGGGTTCTTCCAGTGGATCATGGCACCCGCAAAACCATAACAGTATTATCTGCAATCTAATATGAAGCTCATTCCGTTCTGACGTTTGTACTGTGCCTCAAAAGTAATTTTTAACTACTTATGGGGGTATTGACATACTCAGGAGAAATTGCATAACAAATTAGACTGTACGCTTTCTCCTATTATCAATTTTGAAAATTACAAACTTGGGGCCAAAGCAACATAATATTTCATTTCCTCAGCCCAATGTTAAACAATTGTGTGAATCGCGTGAGGGTTAAAAATACTCACTACTCCAATAGATGAATTTCTCCAGGGGTGTAGTTTCCAAAATGGGGTCTCTTGTAGGGGTTTCTGCTGTTTTGTCATGTCAGGGGTTTTTCAAATGTGAAATGGCGTCCGCAACCTATTCCAGCCAAAATGGCGACCCTTATCTTCCGAGTAACAGAAGCTTTCTACCACATATGGAGCATCAGTGTAGTCAGGAAAAATTGCACAACAAAAGTAGGGTGCATTTTCTTCTGTTACCCTTGTGAAAACAATAAAAATTGGGGTTAAAGTAACATTTTTGTTGGAAATGTGATATTTTCATATTCACGTCTAAGGCTGGTTTCACACTAGCGTTTTATCATGCAGCGCATCATGCGCAATGTTCCCCTATCTCTAACATGGTGGTCGCAGGGTCTTGCGATTGCACGCGCTCATCAGCGTTTAGTGTGCGCTGCGCATTTTACAGGTGTGCGCCCAGACGCGCCGTACGCTACATGTTGCATTTTTTGTTCCGCCTACATCGTTAAAAAAATTGCGTGCGCCCAAAAATAGCATTACAGTCTATGGGGTCGCTGACGTGCGCTTAGATACGTGCACGTCAGCGCTTTGTGCGCACACGCGATTTCAGTAATCAATGTCTAGACACTTGTCTAAACCTCCCCCTAAACAAGCAACATTGTTTGGGAGGAGTGTTGATAAAAGAAGGTGTCTTCAGGGCCAGACCAATACTCTACAGACAGCCTTGCAGAGACCAGACAAGAACATAGAAGAGCCTTCCAACTGTGGATTCAAGCTTCAGAAGCCAAAATGTGAGTATTCTTCAACATAATGTCTGTGTCTGTACAATTTTATATTGTACTAATGTATTCTTTGTTTAAATTTCAGCATGTCTTCTTCTGGATCGGTCTATTTGCCATCTCGGCAAGAACTGGCCCAAGCTGATCGTGAGGTGAGGATGTTGCTGTCTTTGGGTAAGTTTAGCTGCCTCTAGAAATGTGTTATAATTTTTTTTTTTCTTTTACAGACATCGGACACGGCCAGTGAAGGTGAAGTGTGGGAGCGGTCTGAGCGGGAGCAGTCTGAGCGGGAACAGTGTAGCCAAGTCATGTTAGTATATAATCTCTACTTTTTTTTTTCTCTTTATTTTCATCTTTTATCTTGCTTCTTCTTTGTTTCTTTTTCTATCTTTATCATTCTCCAGAATTACAAAGTGTTATGAATGAGTCACCAAGGAGGAAAAAACAAAAAGCAAGCTAAGCCCAGAAAACCAGAGAGGTTGGTAACTAGCGGATTGCAGACTCCTGATCCTATCCACAACAACTAGCAGTAGCCGTGGAGTGTGCCTACGGTGGTCCTAGACGCCTCGTCACGGCTGGAGAACTAAATAAGCCTAAAGAAAAAAAGGGAAAATCTAAACTGCCCCAGAGCAGACCCCAAAGCAATAGACAGCCCCCAACATGTATTGTCGGTGAAACAAGATGAAAACACAGGCACAGATAGAAAGATAGGCTGAGCAAACGATGGGGCCCTCACTAACTAGAAAGGACAGGAAAGAAAAGCTGCTGTCTGCAATCACGCAAAAAACCCTGCCAAAAAAAATGTCCAACACGTCTGATAGAAAAAGGCCCTGAAGTCGCTAGACTTCAAAACACTATATCAGCACTCAGGTATATTCTGAAGACAGAGCAAAAGAGATCAACTGATCAGAGACAAAATGGGGATTCAGCCCAGTCCCAGCCAGGGCTGGCTGAACACAAAAACTAAGTAAACCAGACAAAAACTCATATGAACAATAGCAGAGAAAACTTAGCTTTAGGAAGGCAGGAACAAAACTGGAAACCAGGAGCCACAGTCAGGAAAAATCACCAGCAAGAAACTAGGGAGTCGGCTGCCTTAAATCCAATCAGAAACTCCTGATGTCCAATCGCAGTCCTCTTCCTCAGGTGGCCGGTCTCTGCCATTTAGATCAGCTTCATTACCTCCCTTCACCAACAGAGGGAGTCCAGATAGAGAACTCACTACTCCTCTGTCAGCACAGCTAGCTCTATAACCCTCACCAGAAGCCAGAGGCAAACCCGAAAATGAGCTCACAACAACAAAGATTCAAATTTTTTTTCTAGGTTCCACAACGGGATGACGAAGAAATGTACATCAACAACGAGCACCTGATCTGCCTTGTTGAGGAGCGTATCCCGTTGTGGGACAGCCATGACCAGCAGTACAAAGACACAGTGGTGACCCGGCAGCTCTGGAATTAGGTGGCCGTAGCGATGATGGATGGCTGGAACAGCGCCTTTCCAACTTCAAAAAGGGCGTTCAGTAAGTATAAAGATGCTCTGTGATACTGCATTGATTTTTGGTCTAGATGGTGCTGGTGTGTTTGTGGCAAGATATATTCTTGCATCAAACACACCAATGCTTTCTGGAAAACAGTGATTGCTTTTTGTATTGAACTGCTGTCTTGAAGCTGCATTGATTTATGGTCCTGATGGTACAGATGTGCATGTGGCAAGATATATTCTTGCATCAAACACACCAATGCCTTCTGGAAAACAGTGATTGCTTTGTGTATTGAACTGCTGTCTTGAAGTTGCATTGGTTTTTGGTCCAGATAGTACAGGTGTGTTTGTGGCAAGATATATTCTTGCATCAAACACACCAATGCCTTCTGGAAAACAGTGATTGCTTTTTGTATTGAACTGCTGTCTTGAAGCTGCATTGATTTATGGTTCTGATGGTGCTGGTGTGTTTGTGGCAAGATATTTTCTTGCATCAAACACTCCAATGCCTTCTGGAAAACAGTGATTGCTTTGTGTATTGAACTGCTGTCTTGAAGCTGCATTGATTTTTGGTCCAGATAGTACAGGTGTGTTTGTGGCAAGATATATTCTTGCATCAAACACACCAATTCCTTCTGGAAAACAGTGATTGCTTTGTGTATTGAACTGCTGTCTTGAAGCTGCATTGATTTATGGTCCTGATGGTGCTGGTGTGTTTGTGGCAAGATATATTCTTGCATCAAACACACCAATGCCTTCTGGAAAACAGTGATTGCTTTTTGTATTGAACTGCTGTCTTGAAGCTGCATTGATTTGTGGTCCTGGTGTGTTTGTGGCAAGATATAGTCTTGCATCAAACACACCAATGCCTTCTGGAAAACAGTGATTGCTTTGTGTATTGAACTGCTGTCTTGAAGCTGCATTGATTTATGGTCCTGATGGTACAGGTGTGTTTGTGGCAAGATATATTCTTGCATCAAACACACCAATGCCTTCTGGAAATCAGTGATTGCTTTGTGTATTGAACTGCTGTCTTGAAGCTGCATTGATTTTTGCTCCAGATGGTACAGGTGTGTTTGTGGCAAGATATATTCTTGCATCAAACACACCAATGCCTTCTGGAAAACAGTGATTGCTTTGTGTATTGAACTGCTGTCTTGAAGCTGCATTGATTTTTGGTCCAGATGGTACATGTGTGTTTGTGGCAAGATATATTCTTGCATCAAACACACCAATGCCTTCTGGAAAACAGTGATTGCTTTGTGTATTGAACTGCTGTCTTGAAGCTGCATTGATTTTTGCTCCAGATGGTACAGGTGTGTTTGTGGCAAGATATATTCTTGCATCAAACACACCAATGCCTTCTGGAAAACAGTGATTGCTTTTTGTATTGAGCTGCTGTCTTGAAGCTACATTGATTTATGGTCCTGATGGTGCTGGTGTGTTTGTGGCAAGATATATTCTTGCATCAAACACACCAATGCCTTCTGGAAAACAGTGATTGCTTTGTGTATTGAACTGCTGTCTTGAAACTGCATTGATTTTTGGTCCAGATGGTACAGGTGTGTTTGTGGCAAGATATATTCTTGCATCAAACACACCAATGCCTTCTGGAAAAGAGTGATTGCTTTTTGTATAGAGCTGCTGTCTTGAAGCTGCATTGATTTATGGTCCTGATTGTGCTGGTGTGTTTGTAGCAAGATATATTCTTGCATCAAACACACCAATGCCTTCTGGAAAGCAGTGATTGCTTTTTGTATTGAACTGCTGTCTTGAAGCTGCATTGATTTATGGTCCTGATGGTGCTGGTGTGTTTGTGGCAAGATATATTCTTGCATCAAACACACCAATGCCTTCTGGAAAACAGTGCTTGCTTTGTGTATTGAACTGCTGTCTTGAAGCTGCATTGATTTTTGGTCCTGATGGTACAGGTGTGTTTGTGGCAAGGTATATTCTTGCATCAAACACACCAATGCCTTCTGGAAAACAGTGATTGCTTTGTGTATTGAACTGCTGTCTTGAAGCTGCATTGATTTTTGCTCCAGATGGTACAGGTGTGTTTGTGGCAAGATATATTCTTGCATCAAACACACCAATGCCTTCTGGAAAACAGTGATTGCTTTTTGTATTGAGCTGCTGTCTTGATCCTGTTTTCACTCTTGCTCCTGAAGATACTGTTGTTTTGGCTGCTACATATATTCTAGCAGGAAACATAACAGTGTCCTCAGGATCAACAGTGACTGCATTGTGTATAGAATTTTTTTGTGCTGCAGCATTGACTGTTTGCAAAGTTCTCTCAGGTGTGTGTGCTGATAATTATGTTGCCTTCAGTGCATTGTCTAACGTTTTTTCTTTTTTTTTCCCAACAGTGAGCAAAATCCGCACACGTTGGCGCTCGATGAAGGACCGCTTCAACACTGATGTTCGTGTTGAGGGACAGGTTCGCAGTGGTTCAGCGGCAAGGCGCAGAGGAAAGTACCCCTTTCATCGCGAGTTGGCTTTCCTGAGACTGGTCCTTGCCAGCAGAGCGTAAGTATTTTTATTTTTTTTTTATTACCATGTGCTTTTCTATTCCATAGCTAATGCTTCTTGTTAATGCATGATACTAATGTTTTCCCTTTCTTTCCACAGCACTTGGAGCAGCACCCTGCAACCTGTCCCGGAAGCGGTTCTTCATCGATCGACCTCGGACCCGTTCCAGGCATCCGACAGCCAGGAAGCATCTTGCAGGTCAGCAACACAGACAGCTGGTCACCAGGAAGCTGGTCCATCAGGTGTTCCCCTGTCCCAGGTCTCTGTCACTGGTTATGCGGGCACTACCCGCCAGCGGCAGAGGGCCTCGGACAGGCCTGTCATTCCCGAGTTCATGTACTTGAGCGAGGCCTTTCAGGCCAGCCTCAAGGCGCTGTCCGCTAGAATGGAAAGCGGTTGTTCCCTGATGGAACGTGGTTTTAACCACATGGAACACCGCTTCCACTCTGTCGACCAGCGCATTGACCGTCTGGAGGCCGACCTCAACAGACCAGCGCACCATTTTTTCAGTAAAATTGAACAGGGCATGGCGGAACACCTTAGTCCTGAGCAACAGCTGAGTGTGTTACAGGCCTGCAACACTGCTTACTTGCAGGCTATGCAGCAGAATCGGTATGTGCAGCAGTCAGTGGTGTCATTTCCAACAGTGCCACCGCTGACTCGCTACACCTCCCTACCGACTTCTGCTACATACCACTGCACGGACACCTGCATTCCCAGCGAAGCCGGACACCACCTCAAGTTTGAGTGCTGCTGGACACTCCTCTGCCACCACCACTATGGCACGCGCTGCTCCTGTATGGAGCACCAACACCGCCACAGCACCACCTGCTTGGAGCAAAATCACCACAGAACCTGCTTGGGCCACCGACACCACCAGTCAACATCAAAGGAGCACCGCCAGCACTCCTCAGCAAAAGAGCACAATCAGCACTCCTCATCAAAAGAGCACAGCCAGCACTCCTCATCAAAGGAGCACCGCCAGCACTCCTCATCAAAGGAGCACCGCCAGCACTCCTCATCAAAGGAGCACCGCCAGCACTCCTCATCAAAGGAGCACCGTCAGCACTCCTCATGAAAGGAGCACCGCCAGCACTCCTCATCAAAGGAGCACCACCAGCACTCCTCATTCAAAGAGCACCGCCACCAATTCTCCTCCTCGGAGTCCCGCCAGAACTTCTGCTCAGATCACCGACACGCAGCCGCCTTCTAGGAGCACCGACACGACTACATCTCCAAGGATCACCGCCACTTCTTTGAGCACCGACACGATTTCGTCTCCTCGTATGACATCCACGGCCGCCACTTCTATGAGCACCGACACAACTTTGTCCCCTTCTAGGAGCACCGCCACTGCCACTTCTAGGAGCACCGCCACCGCCACCACAGAGCAGCAGAGTGGTGACCCGCATTCGATATTTTACAGGTCAACGCCACGGTCCACCATCTCCAAGCGGTCGAGCAAAGTAAGGCGGTCACATGGTGGAAGTCGGTCCAGGCAGGATACTCCTGCGCCAAAGAAAAGAAAAAAAAAACTTTGTTCGTCCATCCACCCTCTCCTCCTAATGTGTCTCAACCTGCCTCCATGTCCATTCCATAGCTCCCTTCCCCCAGTACTTTCGTCGCCCCTTCTCCTAGAACCTCTTCCTCAACCTCCAGCCGTTCCTCGTCTCTCCACACCCCCAAAGTATCCCAATCTTCCCCCAAACGTCATTCCTAATAAAATCTTTTTTTTTTTTGTTGTAAAAATAAATGTGCAATTCTGCTTTCAAAATATTTAGATTGGTTACTGTGTCTATCGCCGACTACACACACTGCGCCATACACTTAGCGTTTTTGCCACCAGATATCTCCATTACTGAGACGTTTCTTGTGTCAGTCTTGGAGATTCATGTGTCAGTCTTGGAGATATGTGTTGTCAAAACAACAAATCTACATGACTTTTCTTTTCCACAGCAGTCTCTACGTTCTTGTAATATTGCACAGACTGGATCCAGCAGGGTTCCCCAACTCCAGTCCTCAAGGGCCACTAACAGATCATGCTGTATGGAATTCCTTTTATTTTTTTTGCTCTTGTGAAGCAGTTATCAACGGAGATATGGATTTCATTACAACATGATCTGTTGGTGGACCTTGAGGGCTGGAGTTGGGGAACCCTGCTGGATCCAGTCTGTGCAATACTCCAAGAATGTAGAGACTGCTGTGGAAAAGACAAGTCATGTAGATTGTTTTTTTTTATTTTTACAACAATTTAGTTCTAGACTGACACAAGAAACATCAGTAATGGAGATATCTGGTGTATTGCACAGACTGAATTGAGCAGGGTTCCCCCACTCCAGTCTTCAAGGCCAACAAACAAATCATGTATAAAGTAATTTCATTACTCTGGTGATAACTGCATCACCTGAGGAAAAAAAAAAAAAATCCTTAAAACACAATCTGTTGGTGGACATTTAGGACTAGATTTTGGAAACCCTGGCATAGAGCATGGTGTTGAGTGCAAGGCATATCTATTGTTACCTTGCCTATTTTGTACCATCATCATTTAACTATTAGAGATAAGGCATGGAACTGTAGATATACCTTGTAATTAACCACATACTCTATTACGTGTGTTTGTTGAAGAAACTAATGATGGTGAAAATAAATGTTATACATACTTCAAAAATACCCTGACCTTGTATCATCATCACTATCACACCTGGGCAGGTGAATACACATGAGTTTGAACCTGCAGCGTTGCTTAACTCTCCATATATTTGAAGAACAGTGTAGTGATGCTGCAGTTTAATGTGTATTCTCCTGCCCATTTGTGATAAATTTGTGAAGTAATCGTCACATCAGCATGACACCAGGCCTGGGTATTTTACCAGTGTGCTTTCAAAATCCAAGCCACAGTGCTGATCCTACAAATAATATTTATAGTCACATGTTTCGGTGGCATAAAAAGTAAAGTATGCCAGTGAATCCAAAAATCACTATTTGTAAAATCGCCCCATGTGACACAAATATTAGTTGCATTACACACTGTAGAGATTATAAAGGTAATATAACTTGTGTGTATGTATAGTCACCTACTCAGGAGTACTAGTAAATTCATGATGCAGAAAACACAGCATCATAAATTCACTGATACACCTGGCTACTTGGTAATAGTATTGGGAGTGTAAAAACACAGAATGCACTCAGTACAGGTATCAAAACAGTGATTTTTTTAACATACCAACAAGACAATTTTTTTTACACCATTTGCTCTTGCCATTCCACCCGTCCTACATCTGAGTTGAAGTAGGCCGCAAACTGGTCCCTCATTTGGCCAACTTCAACGGATGACCTGAGAGGGTGCTGAGTAAATTCAGGCAATGGGTTCGGAGCAACATCATCAAGATCTAAGTTCGGATGCTCTCTAACAATTACAAAATTATGTAGAACGACACACGCCTTCACCACCTCATCCACTGTTTCCAGTTTCAGATTAATGGCTGTGCCAAGAATGCGCCATCTAGATACAAGTATACCAAATGCACACTCTACTGTTCTTCTGGCCATGGTCAGCCTGTAATTAAAAATTCTTTTCTTGTGGTCCAAGTACCGGCTGGAGTAGGGCTCGAGCAGGTTTTGGCACATCTGGAACGCTTCATCACCAACCATTACAAACGGCTGAGGCGGACCTTCGGTGTTGGGAAGAGGACGTGGCATGGGAAAATTGAAGTGGTTGCCATACAACCTCCTGCCCATGTCCGAGTTCTTAAAAGCCTGGGAGTCATTCCCACGGCCAAATGCCCCAATGTCCACTGCAATAAACATACAGTCTGCATCCACAATGGCCATGAGTACAGTAGAAAAGTACTTTTTATAGTTGTAGTACTCAGAGCCTGTTGTTTTGGGCTTGATAATCTGGATGTGTTTCCCATCCACCTGCTCCCAAACAGTTAGGGAAATTGCAGACAGTCCAGAATCTTTCGGCGATTTTCAACCACTTTTCTGCGGTTGGCAGGGGCATGAATTCTGGACAAAGAACGTTCCACAAAGCCCGGCAGGTGTCCGCTACAATTCCAGACAACGTGGAGATTCCAATACGGTACTGGAAGTGCAGTGAAGAGAGGGTCTCTCCACTAGCCAGGAATCTGTGACACAAAGAAAAAAAAAAATAATATTTGTGTATAGAGATTTTTGTACACACCTAAAATTCACTAAAAAAAAAAATATCTGCAGCCTTTTGTTCAATACATGCCATAAAAAAATTACTGCAGCCTTTTGTTAACTACATGGCAGAACTATAATTCTGCCAGATTTGGAAGAGTACATCTCACAACCAATAAAATTCAGCAGACATTGCTTTTGCAAAACTACATACCGTAATGTGACCAGGAGCCGTTCCTCAGGAGTAATCGCACGCCGGAGCTGCGTGTCCTGTCTCCGGATGACTTCTTGGACCCGACCAAGCAAATAGTTAAAGGTTTCTTGGGACATCCGGGTATAATCCGTAAATTTCTCCAGGTTTGCCTGGAGCTCGCTGTAGAGGGTGTGGTACGCTCCACGGCTCTCCCGGAGTTCAATAATGGGATGTATCCACATACACCGCCGCTGCCGTGTTCGCTGCCACTCTCTCTCCCTCTGTTCTTGGCAAGCAACTGCATAAGCCTGAGCCATCCTCATGTCCAGATCCAAGTCAAAGTAAAAACTCTTCCAGTGCAGATCCATGTTTATCAAGGCATATGCAAGCAAATGTGAAGAATTCAGCTGTAAACAGGGTCTATATAAAGAATTTCCATAAGACACGCCCACTGCTGTCCCATTGGTGGAGTGTGTTGCAAGAATTTTTCAAGGATTTTCCTCCTGTGAAGTGACACCATTGCACATAAAAAATGCAAACGCATGAAAAACGCTTACAAACGCATAAAAACACAGCGATTTTTTGTCGTAATGCGCACAATATGCTACAAAAAAACGCAGCGTTTAGGCTGGTTTCACATTAGCGCTTTTTAAGCGCACGCACGGCCGGGGGTAGCTCCGCCCCCGAGCCGGCTCTCTGCCCGGCGTGCCCGCCCCTTGCTTGTAGCGCCGCCTCCTAGCGCACAGCGGCGCCTGCGATCGGCGCACCCTATCTTTAGCATAGGGTGCGCAGATCGTGCGCAGGCCGTGCGCTAGTTGCGCTTTGACCTGCGCTGCGCACTTTTGACTGGCTCTCCAAACGTGATATGGTGTCCACTACGATTCCAGCCAATTTTGCGTTGCAAAAGTCAAACGGTGCTCCTTATCTTATGAGTCCTGCCGTGCGCCTAAAAAGTAGTTTTCCACCACATGTGGAATATTGGCATACTCAGGAGAAAATGCACAACAAATTGTATGGTCTATTTTCTCTTGCTACTTGTATGAAAGTGCAAAATTTGGGGCTAAAGTAACACTTCAACGGGGAATCATTTTTTCCTTCCATATTACTTAGAAACCTGTGAAGCACCTGAAGGGTTAATAAACTTCTTGGATGTGGTTTTGAGCACCTCGAGGGGTGCAGTTATTTAAAATTGTGTCACTTTTGAGTATTTTCTGTAACATAGGCACTTCAAATGTAATGTGGTTTTGTAAATTTTGTTGGAAAAATGAGAAATTGCTGATCAAATTTAACCCTTCTAACTTCCTAAAAAAAAAATTATGTTTCAAAAATGATGCAGCTGTAGAGTAGACATGTAGGAAATGTTATTTATTACCTATTTTGTGTGGTATAACTCTCTGGTTTAAGGGCATAAAAATTAAAGTTTGAAAATTACAAAATTTGTAACAAAATTCCAATATCTTCACAAATAAACGCAAAAAAAATCGTCTTAAATTTACCATTAACCCCTTCACCCCCAAGGGTGGTTTGCACGTTCGTGACCGGGCCAATTTTTACAATTCTGACCACTGTACCTTTATGAGGTCATAACTCTGGAACGCTTCCATGGATCCCGGTGATTCTGACATTGTTTTCTTGTGACATATTGTACTTCATGTTAGTGGTAAAATTTCATTCAAATAACTTGCGTTTATTTGTGAGAAAAATGGAAATTTGGCGAAAATTTTGAAAATTTCGCAATTTTCCAACTTTGAATTTTTATGCCCTTAAATCACAGAGATATGGCACCCAAAAAACTTGATAACTAACATTTCCCACATGTTTACTTTACATCAGCACAATTTTGGAACCAAAATTTTTTTTTGTTAGGAAGTTATAAGGGTTAAAAGTTGACCAGCGATTTCTCATTTTTACAACACCATTTTATTTTTACGGACCACATCACATTTGAAGCCACTTTGAGGGGTCTATATGACAGAAAATACCCAAAAGTGACACCATTCTAAAAACTGCACCCCTTAAGGTGCTCAAAACCACATTCAAGAAGTTTATTAACCCTTTAGGTGCGTCACAGGAATTTTTTGAATATTTAAAAAAAAAATGAACATCTAACTTTTTTTCACAAAAAAAATACTTCAGGTTCAATTTTTTTTATTTTACCAAGGGTAACAGGAGAAATTGGACTGCAAAAGTTATTGTGCAATTTGTCCTGAGTACGCTGATACCTGATATGTGGGGGGGAACGACTGTTTCGGCGCATGGCAGAGCTCAGAATAGAAGGAGCGCCGTTTGACTTTTTCAATGCAAAATTGTCTGGAATTCAGATCGGACGCCATGTCACGTTTGGAGAGTCCCTGATGTACCTAAACAGTGGAAACCCCCTACAAGTGACCCCATTTTGGAAACTAGACCCCCCAAGGAACGTATCTAGATATGTGGTGAGAACTTTGAACCCACAAGGGCTTTACAGAAGTTTATAACGTACAGCGGTACAATTACAAAATCATATTTTTTCCACAAAAATGATCTTTTCACCCCAATTTTTATTTTCCCAAGGGTAACAGGACCCTAAAAGTTATTGTGCAATTTGTCCTGAGTACGCCGATACCCCACATGTGGGGTAAACCACTATTTGGGCGCATGGCAGAGCTCGGAAGGGAAGCAGCGCCATTTGACGTTTTTGGCTGGAATTGAGATCGGACATCATGTCGCGATTGGAAAACCCCTGATGTACCAAAACAGTGGAAACCCCCCACAAATGACACCATTTTGGAAACTAGACCCCCTAAGGAACTTATCTAGATGTGTGGTGAGAACTTTGAACCCCCAAGGGCTTCACAGAAGTTTATAACATAAAGCCATACAATTAAAAAATCATATTTTTTCCACAAAAATGATCGTTTCACCCTCAATTCTTATTTTTCCAAGGGTAACAGGACCCTAAAAGTTATTGTGCAATTTGTCCTGAGTACGCTGATACCCCACATGTGGGGGTAAACCACTATTTGGGCGCATGGCAGAGCTCGGAAGGGAAGAAGCGCCATTTGACGTTTTTGGCTGGAATTGAGATCGGACACCATGTCGCGATTGGAAAACCCTTGATGTACCAAAACAGTGGAAACCCCCCACAAACGACACCATTTTGGAAACTAGACCCCCTAAGGAACTTATCTAGATGTGTGGTGAGAACTTTGAACCCCCAAGGGCTTCACAGAAGTTTATAACATAAAGCCGTACAATTAAAAAATCATATTTTTTCCACAAAAATGATCGTTTCACCCTCAATTCTTATTTTTCCAAGGGTAACAGGACCCTAAAAGTTATTGTGCAATTTGTCCTGAGTACGCTGATACCCCACATGTGGGGGTAAACCACTATTTGGGCGCATGGCAGAGCTCGGAAGGGAAGAAGCGCCATGACGTTTTTGGCTGGAATTGAGATCGGACACCATGTCGCGATTGGAAAACCCTTGATGTACCAAAACAGTGGAAACCCCCCACAAATGACACCATTTTGGAAACTAGACCCCCTAAGGAACTTATCTAGATGTGTGGTGAGAACTTTGAACCCCCAAGGGCTTCACAGAAGTTTTTAACATAAAGCCGTACAATTAAAAAATCATATTTTTTCCACAAAAATGATCGTTTCACCCTCAATTCTTATTTTTGCAAGGGTAACAGGACCCTAAAAGGTATTGTGCAATATGTCCTGAGTACGCTGATACCCCACATGTGGGGGTAAACCACTATTTGGGCGCAGGCAGAGCTTGGAAGGGAAGCAGCGCCATTTGACGTTTTTGGCTGGAATTGAGATCGGACATCATGTCGCGATTGGAAAACCCCTGATGTACCTAAACAGTGGAAACCCCCCACAAATGACACCATTTTGTAAACTAGACCCCCCAAGGAACTTATCTAGATGTGTGGAGAGCACTTTGAACCCCCCAGTGCTTCACAGAAGTTTATAACGCCCGGGCGTGAAAATAAAAAATTCGTATTTTTTCCACAAACATGATCTTTTAGTCACCATTTTTTTATTTTCCCAAGGGTACCAGGAGAAATTGGACCCCAAAAGTTGTTGTCCAATTTGTCCTGAGTATTCTGATACCCCATATGTGGGAGAAAACTACTGTATGGGCACACGTCGGGGCTCGGAAGGGAAGTAGTGACGTTTTGGAATGCAGACTTTGATGGAAAGGTCTGCGGGTGTCATGTTGCCTTTGGAGAGCCCCTAATGTACCTAAACAGTGGAAACCCCCCACAAATGACACCATTTTGAAAACTAGACCCCCTAAGGAACTTATCTAGATGTGAGGTGAGCACTTTGAACCCCCAAGGGCTTCACAGAAGTTTATAATGCCCGGGCATGAAAATAAAAAAATCGTATTTTTTCCACAAACATGATCAATTAGTCCCCAATTTTTTTTATTTTCCCAAGGGTAACAGGAGAAATTGAACCCCAAAAGTTGTTGTCCAATTTGTCCTGAGTAAGCTGACGCCCCATATGTGGGAGAAAACTACTGTATGGACACACGTCGGGGCTCGGAAGGGAAGTAGTGACGTTTTGGAATGCAGACTTTGAGGGAATGTTCTGCGGGTGTCATGTTGCCTTTGGAGAGCCCCTAATGTACCTAAACAGTGGAAACCCCCCACAAATGACCCCATTTTGGAAATGAGACCCCCTAAGGAACTTATCTAGATGTGTGGTGAGCACTTTGAACCCCCAAGGGCTTCACAGAAGTTTATAATGCCCGGGCATGAAAATAAAAAAATCGTATTTTTTCCACAAACATGATCAATTAGTCCCCAATTTTTTCATTTTCCCAAGGGTAACAGGAGAAATTGGACCCCAAAAGTTGTTGTCCAATTTGTCATGAGTACGCTGACACCCCATATGTGGGAGAAAACTACTGTATGGACACACGTCGGGGCTCGGAAGGGAAGCAGTGACGTTTTGGAATGCAGACTTTGATGGAATGGTCTGCGGGTGTCATGTGCGTTTGGAGAGCCCCTGATGTACCTAAACTATTGAAACTCCCCACAAGTGACCCCATTTTGGACACTAGACACCCCACGGAACTTATCTAGATGTGTGGTGAGCACTTTGAACCCCCAAGTGCTTCACAGAAGTTTATAACGCTCAGACGTGAAAATAAAAAAATAATTTTTTTCCACAAAAATGATATTTTTGCCCCCAATTTTTTATTTTCCTAAGGGTAACAGGAGAAATTGGACCCCATAAATTGTTTTGCAATTTGTCCTGAGTAGGCTGATACCCTACATGTGGGGGTAAAACACTGTTTGGGCGCATGTCAGAGCTTGGAAGGGAAGGAGCACCATTTGACTTTTTCAACTCAAAATTGGCTGGAATTGAAATCAGACGCCATGTTGCATTTGGAGAGCCCCTGATGTGCCCAAACAGTGGAAACCCCCAATTCTAACTCCAACCCGAACCCCAACACAGCCCTAACCCTAATCTCAGCCCTAGCCCTAACCCTAACCCTAGCCCTAACCCTAACCGTATTGGAAAAATGGAAATAAATACATTTTTTTTATTTTATTATTTTTCCCTAACTAAGGGGGTGATAACGGGGGGTTTGATTTACTATTTATGGCGGTTTTTATGTTTGGCGGCTGTCGCACGCTAAAAGACGCTTTTTATTGTAAAAATAGTTTTTGCATCACCACATATTGAGAGCTATAATTTTTCCGTATTTTGACCCACTGAGTCATGTGAGGTCTTATTTTTTGCGGGACGAGTTAACATTTTTATTGGTACCATTTTCGGGTACGTGACATCTTTTGATCGCTTTTTATTCCAATTTTTGGGACGCAGAATGAACAAAAACCAGCGTTTCATGAATTTCTTTTGGGGAGGTGCGTTTACACCGTTCCGCGTGCGGTAAAATTGATAAAGCGGTTTTATTCTTCGGGTCAGTACGGTTACAGCGATACCTCATTTAGGTCTTTTTTTATGTTTTGTCGGTTTTATGCAATGAAAACTATTTTATATAAAAAATAATTATTTTTGCATCGCTTTATTCTGCGAGCTATAACTTTTTTATTTTTTCGCTGATGATGCTGTGTGGCAGCTCGTTTTTTGCGGGATAAGATGACGTTTTCAGCGGTACCATGGATATTTATATGTGTCTTTTTGATCGCGCGTTATTACACTTTTTGTTTGGCGGTATGATAATAAATCATTATTTTTTGCTTCGTTTTTTATTTTTATTTTTTAAGGGGTTCGCTAAAGGGGTTAACTAATGGGACAGTTTTATAGGGCGGGTCGTTACGGACGCGGCGATACGTAATATGTGTACTTTTATTGTTTTTTGTTTTTTTTTTTTCAAAAAATGGATTTATTTGGGGGAATATTTTTTTTTTTTGTAATTTATTTGGCGATTTTTTTAAAATTATTTTAACACTTTTTTTTATTTTTTTTTACTTTATTAAATAGTCCCAGGTGGGACATCACTGTTCTGTGACAGATCGCTGATCTGTCACATCACAGATCACTGTGACAGATCAGCGATCTGTCACAGGCAGTGCACAAGGCTTCCTCATGCCTGCGCTTTGCAGGCACTGAGGAAGCCAGCTTTCTGCAGGCCCCCGAAGGCCCCCGTCGCCATCTTGGATTCGGGGGCCTGCAGGAAAGGAGCCCCCCGCAGCAGCGCTGCACATTGCGCTGCCGTGGGGGGCTCAGGGAAGCACGGAGGGAGCCCCCTCCCTGCCGATGCTTCCCTTTAACCCCCGGTACACCGCGATCATGTTTGATCGCGGTGTGCAAGGGGTTAACGTGTCGGGGGCGGTCCGTGACCGCCCCTGACACATTGTGCCGGGTGTCAGCTGTGATAATCAGCTGACACCCGGCCGCGATAAGTGGCGCTCACCACGTGGGCGCCGCTGATCGCGGTAGACGTACTATCCCGTCCATGGGCATAGGGGCCTGGGTCCCATGGACGGGATAGTACGTCTGATGTCAGGAAGGGGTTAACAAGAAGTACAATATGTCTCAAAAAAACAGTCTCAGAATCATGTTGCAGTGTTTCAGAGTTATTACCACATGAAGTGACACTGGAACCCAGAAGAGAAGCTAGAGTCAGAAAAGCCCAGAGTTTAAATTCTTATAAAAAAAATCATTATTTATTAGACAAAAAGTAGATAGGTTACAAATACACAAATATCATTAATCTAAATGAGAGTACATTCATGGTGAAGGATACATTAGCAAGGGCTTACAGGCTATACAAAAAGCGCCAAAGCAACAGAAAATGTAAAGATTCAACAGCACCTAGAATACAATGTCAGTTAAATACTAAAACTAGGAGCTGACGCATAGATGTAAATGATCACACGGTGCAGATTCTGGGCAGTTCAGCAGCAGCAGAACTGCACGTGATGCACAGTACATTTAAGGCTATGTAAAACAAAAAACGCTGTGCACATGCTGCAGATTTTTCCGTGCAGATTTGGTGCGGAATAAAAAAAAGCAGCATGTCGCTTCTTTTGTGCGGTTTTGCTGCAGTTTTCCACCTGCTCCATTATAGAAATCTGCAGGTGAAAACTGCAGGGGTAATCCGCACAATATCTGCAGTAAAACTGCAGGTAAAACGCAGGTCATTTTACCTGCAGATTTAGCAAAATCTGTGTGGTAAATTCCACAGCAGAATCTGCACCGTGTGCACATAGCCTAACTTCTCTTTTGGGTTCTATTTAATGGAGAGTCGCCTATAATTGATATTTATGACCATTCAGTGATCATAATTAGGTATGATATCCCTTGTTATACTAATAAAGTGACACTGGTCAGAAATGAAATAAATTGGCCTGGTCAGGAAGGTGAAACAGGCTCTAGCGCGGCAAAAGGGTTAAAAGATGTACAAGCGACACATGCAAGGCACAAATTATATATCTAATCGAGCTATATATTATCTATCTCTATCCATTATCTATTTTCTATTTATCCCATATTTACCTATCTATCTAATATCTATTTATCTATCAATTATCTATCTATTAATCTATAATCTATCATTTATCTATTTATCATATATCTATATCTATCCCATATCTATCTATCTATATCTATCCCATATCTATCTATCTAAAAGCTATAAAAAAAAACACAGGTAACCTAATTTCAGTGCAGAAATGACGCTGAAATCTGCAGATCTGAAGATCAGGTGGAACTTTTCTGTAGTCATTTTCGAAGGATGAGACAACCATGAGGTGATTGTAACATATTACTGTATGACACAGTAGTCGGCCATCTTGTCCTGATGCATGTGGGCTCTGACTGTGCGGGGATCCAGAGTGTGACGAGATAAGCTGTAATGTTCAGCATACACTAATCCTTCTTTATGGTTCTGAGAAATGCCAGTAGGACGCCCGCTCACCTCAGGCAGCCTGATATCATCATTATGAGGAACACTGGATAGAGCTGGGCGGTCTCGCAGGCTTCCCTCTAATCTGAAGTGGCTGCATAGACAGGACACAGCAGTCACTGGGGAGGCACCGCCATCACATGCGGCCTGCTAATGACTGAGGGCAGCTGAGGACACGCTGCTCGCAGCTTGCACACATTTGCACCATGTATCACAATGCGCAGCTCCATGGGGTTGTCGTGTTCTGCCTGTCTAGTGCTTTTCTTCGCGCTCTCCTTGTTCACTCATTTCTAGATTATTTTTCTTCTATTTATCAGCTGAAATGGATCCCCGTGTGTCACTTGCATAGACGCCTTCAGCAACCAGCTAAGTGACGGGAGATGCGGGGCGCTTCTGAACGCTGCTGTCTCACGATGGAACAATTATTGAAACTGGACAAGAGAACACCTCATTCATTGACCATTTTACTACCGAGTTCATAGAAACACAACTACTTGGCACCGCATTCAGTCGTGTAGTACGGATTGCGTGCCCATAGACTGTAATGTGATTTTTTTGCGCATTCTGTGTGCAAGCGTGCGCATGCGTTTTTTTGAGACAGGTCGGACGGACCAAAAATGCAACAGGTTGCATCCGGCGCGCCTAGGTGCACACTACAAAAGAAAGCATGTGCACGAAAACGCATACGAACTCATGCATACGCTAGACCATGCGCCCCCATGTTAAAGATAGGGTCGCAGGACGCATGCGCATGGACGCGCACGAAGCACAGCGCTAAAAAACGCTAGTGTGAAACCAGCCTAAGCCCTTCCTAAAGGAGCAGCCTCATCAAGATAACCCATGCCCTGTATGATAGGCCTGCTTAAATCAGCTGGTCAGTGAAGAAGCTCTCATTTTAAAGACAACTTCTTTTAAGGCAGTCAGAAAAATCTGTGGTAGGTCCAACCTAAATAGTTTGTGTTTTAGTGAAAAGCAGGAGCTCCACCAGGTAAAGCTGACTGCAGGTCACAGTTTCTAAAACATATTGCACAAAGCACCATTAAATTTCGAATCTTGGCTTGTGAGGTTTAATGGGACCAGAAGGCATTCCTGGCAATTTTATGGGGAGGACTGGCAAGATACATGAAAGATGGACTGGCTGGCCTATCGTGTGCCTCTATGCTTTCTGTGCCCAATTTGGTGCCAATTCTAGTGAAATTGATTTTTGCAAATCTCAGTTGTGCAGAGGCTTTAAAAAGTGTGTCCTGAGACTAATTCTCCAAAAATCTCTGTGAGGACACAACATTTATTTTATCTTTATTAACCTGACATCTATTTTCAGTAAACCAAGAGGAATAGACTGTTATCTGTATGCTGACTTTTGAATTTATGTGTTTGTTCTTTGGTTGGTCAAGAAAACTTAGACTTTTATTCAAGTAAGCCTGTAATATTGGCTTTTAAGTTGACGTTTGTTGTAACATATTGTTCTGTTATTCTGGATGACAAAGACGCAGGGCAATTGAACCATGATGTTTGCTGATATGTGGATTACACATTGTCCAGGCCAGCTAGCTTGTTGACTTGCAAAACAGTAAAAGGAGTAATAACTATGCAAATTGATTAAATCGTCAAACAATGCACGCTAACCTCAGCACATCTTCCTCTTGACCTCTGGATGCTGGCGTGAAGGACAACAGTTGTGAGCTATATAAGTGGGATATGCCTCTATTAATATGCATCCAGACATCCAGAGAGCCAAGAGATCCACAGATCCAAAGACTCTTTACAAAACCACACCCAGGAACACTCTACAGGATAGCTGCCAGGTCATGGCTGCATCACAAGGGACACAGATTTGACATTCTACAAGATGCCAGCTTTGGGGAACACAGCCCAGACTGAAAGAATACATATTTGCTCCATTGACCATTACAGAATCCATTGATATGCTTGGGGTAGTCAGGAAGCGGAACCAACATTCACCTGAGCCCCATGGATACGTTAAGGAAAGTTAAGATTGGGACCCACCAGTCACCTGGCTCCATGGAGATGTTTGGGGAAGCCAGGTTATGAACGGCTGGTCACCTGGCCTTGTACCTCAATAGATGGTAGGTTTCCTAAGCTTGTCAGTAACTCCTCTCTGTGTGTGCCACAGGTGGGGGTAGTTGGCTCTGGAAGCTCTGTAGTCACAGCTGCTCTTATCCCGGAGAGTCAGCGGAATGGTGAGACTCTGTAATTTTGCACCATCTTGGATATTTTGCTAGAACTGTTCTATGTGTTATTTGTCTGTGCTGTGGTTGAATAAAGTAATGCCACACTGTTTTACCCTCACCCTGTGTTGTCTGAGTAGCATAATGCACACGGTAAAGGAGAGTGGGCATTCGGTGGAATGTGCCCTGGTCCATACGATTTCAGCTAGTGGACTAGAGCACCCGCTGACCCACATATCTGCACAATCTCCACATCAATCATAAAAAGCCCTACGACACATGACTGCTCCCAGTGACATATTGTTGTATGGAGCCATGTTAGTATTAAAGGGAATCTGTCAACCCTGGGATGCTTTTAAGCTATTTTTATGGTGCTACTGTGCAGTGACCCACCGGCGCCTGCGCAGAAGAAGGACGAAGACACTGCCCATAGAAGGGTGGATAAGGTACGTGCAGGGTGCAGGTGTGGGATTACGGCGCCACAACTGCAAATGACTGGTCAGTGTGACATGCATGGGAGCGGGGTGGTATTGTAATGAAGAGAGGAGTCAGGGATTTCTTCCAGGCACCGCACGTCCTGGAGCCTGGAAGAAATCATTAGCATAAAAGATTAAAACTCAATTTCTCAACATCTACAACGCAGCTTTGAGGCACACAGGTAAGACTGGATGAACCATTTTATTACCTGTATGCCCATAGTAACAGCTTAAAAGTCTCCAGGGGTGACAGGTTCCCTTTAAGTAGCTTTACTACAAGGGGCACATCACTGGTGGATACAAACAGAAAAGGGCCCTTGTGCAAGAACAGTCTATGGGTCCTTTCCAGTCCAATAGCTCATCATAATGTAAAGCTTCACCTACATTGGAGGTGGAAATGGGCCCCTTTACTTCTTGGGACCCTGTGCTCTGCACAGGTTGCACCAATGATATGTCTGCCCCTGGGGCAAATAATTGGCATTCAAAAAGTTACAGAGATTTTCCGCCTTCATTTATTAGAAGAAAATTCTGATTATTAATGTAGGCTGAGATGGTGAATGGCATGGCATGACTGCTGCCAAGTTCTTCTCCTCTGCTCTCAGCACAGTGCCAGCCAGATTCTAATATTACACAGACTGATTCTAAGAGAAAGACTATACACAATAACTAGCACATTATCTAAGAACTTGTCGTGATGCTACACACATTTAAAGAGTACCTGTCTTTCATTTTTATTTGGTAAATCAAAAGTACATGTGAAAGTAAGAAACTTTGTTATATATCTTATGAGAGAAATCTGCTTTTCTCTCCCTGTGGACTGATCATTCATTCTCAAAATTCTCACTTTATCAGATTGTGACATTACTGAGACAGGAGATGGCGGCTGCTACTGAAACGACTATTTAGATGGGAGGGGGAGGAGCTTTTTCTCTAGCTCCTCCCTCCTACACCAAATCTTATCAGTAGCATCTGCCATCTCCTATCTCAGTAATGTGAAATCTGTCTTCACTGAATACAGATTTTACCTGTGAACTGAGAATTTTCAGTAAGATCAGTCCACAAGGAAGGAGAAGCAGATTTCTGCATTAGGATACATTACAAAGTTGCTTATTTTCTCGTGTACTTTTGATTAACAAAATAAAAATGATGGTTATTCTGTAAGTCACACACACGGTAAATGCCAGCCAACAAAGGAACCGTGAGAAAGGTTGACATGCGGCGTGTGCGTGCAGCTGGAGGATGATCCACTAGCACTGCTTCAGTTACGGCATCTTACAGCTTCTATATAACAGGAGTTTTCCCTTTAAATGAAAAAATGATGATAATATAATAAAATAATTATATTCTAGTGTAAAATTTCACCCATTTCTACCAATTGTTTCCATCAAAATTCTGATCTTTTACTTTGAAATAAATTTGCCACGAGATGCCACGGCTTATTTAGGGTGGAGTGGGAGGACGCACAGCCTGCTGATCCAGTGTTTCATATAGATATGTTATGTATTTGACATGAAATAACTTACAGCTAACTACAGCTGCAGTTGCAGCCACTTTTATAATTAATCGAGCTCTTAAATGGAATCTGTCACCAGGTTTTTACTATGTCATTTCAGAGCAGCATGATGTAGGGGCAGAGACCCTGAATACAGTGATGTATCACTTTTGATAAAATCTGGTTATCTGCTGCAGATCTACCAATTCTCGAATGCTGAGCTGTGCATAACCCTGCACACACCACTGCTTGGCAGCATTATGTGTACCCTGTGCATAGGCTGAAAGCTGCCAGTCAGTAGTGGAGGCTGGGTTACAACACAGGAGGCCCACATGGTACAAGACAACTAGTCCTTTAGTGATAATCTGATGATAAAAGACAGATTTTAATAACAGTACAGCAAGAAGCCTACTAAGTGATACATTGCTGGACGGTCTCTGCCCCTACATTGTGCTGCTCTCAGATTACATAGCAAAACCTGCTGACAGACTCCCTTTAAGGTACCAATAACCAAAATTCCACTTCTATTTGCCACATTTTTATCACAATTAAACCAAAATCTTATCCTTCTGTAAGAATTCAATGTTGCATAGCTTCTCAATATGTAACTGTCCCAGAGGAAACCCCCTGTCAGCTGTCATGGGGCTCATCCCACTTCACACCCCACTAACCCATGTTCCCTGCCTTACGTGTTTATTTCTACATCACGCCTTTGACTAGTCGGCCAAACATGCACATACGTGCTCGGCTGACCAGGCTGGATGCCATCTCATAGTCTGTCTTTAAAGCAGAAAGTGAATTTTTACAAATGTAACTGTGCAGACAACAGAAACGTTCAGAAACCCAGTGCTATACACAGACTCCTAACAGCACACACCATTCAGAAGACCAGAATCCTGACCTCAGCTTGGAGTGGGAGAGGTGAGTATTGCAAATACCAGGGCCCTGACCAAGCTGTGGAGGGACCCACTCGCGAGTGCAGGCTCCCATAGTGCGCCAGTGTCCCCGACGGTTAGTGGACCCCCGCCTGCTCAGGGCCCCGGCACTTGCTCGGGTGCTGACGCCGGCCCTGCCTCTTTTCATGTAAAATAATCTCCGGAAGCAGATTGCCAGGGAGATCTATGTCTGGCCCAAAGATCTTATCAGCTCATTTACATAGTAAGAAAAACATAGATTTCTCTGGAATAAAATAATGGATTGCAGACATCAAGTGCCAGTATGGACGGATTGTGACCGATTCCCTTTAAAAAGTGGTGTCCAGTAATAGAATCCCCTTTTAATGCAAAAAATTGAGAAAATAACAGGACTCATTCTATGAACTAATATACTCTTTGATGTAATCATACTAAATAAAGGAACCGAGATCTTGCCACTGGAGTATCAACAAGACGACAATGCCACATACACATTAGAGACCACCATCTATAGTGCGAGGGGTCCATGTCAGGAGAGAGAAGAACTGAGCATGTTACCTTTCAGCTCCTGATCCTTCTATTCTCCACAGAGTCTGGCAGAAGCTACTCCCCTCTCCCTATCGAGAACATAAGCGCAGTTATACCAATCATTTATATCTACAGAGGGGGATGATGGAATCCGTACAGTGCAACGGAGCCAAAACTAAAAAAACAGATAATCAGATATATTCACACCATAGGAAAGTGGCTCATGTGTACGGCCTAGGCCTGTGCTTCCCAAACCTGTCCTCATGGCCCCAACACACCGGGTTTTCAGGATTGCCTTAGTATTACACAGGGGAGAGAACCTTAATAATAATTCTATCGCCTGTACAATACTAAAGAAATCCAGAAAAGGCGATGTGTTGGGGGCCGTGAGGAGCGGCGTTTGGGAAACACTGGCCTAGGCAATGTTTCATACAGCATCAGTCCTTCCTCATGCCCATGGCAGGAAGACACGAGGAAGGCCTGATGGAAACATGTCGGCTAGATGAGACACACAAGCTTCAGATGGGGATTGTAACATGGCGTGAATAAAGTGAAGGGTTTTATGGAGGACTCCGTGGATGCTGGATTATCTGTTTCTCTGGGATATCGCCAATCATTTATCTTAATGTACCATCATTTTTTGGAATATACATTTCCCAATTTAATATTGAAAGCAAGTAATAGGAATTAAAATGGGCCTACATAAAATATAACCATAGGGACAAACTCACTGTGTGATCTTCCCAGCCAGCCAGGATATACAGTACAGCCATTGGAATATCAATCTGGAGGCAAATAAAAGCCAACGCTTCTTGGATGCTGAGAACTAGCTGACAGTCTTGTGAGTGGCATGTGGCAAATCTATAGAAGCTTTTCTGCGAGAATACTCGATCTCAATTATTTACACTCGGGTCAAAAATCTTCCATAATGATTTTATAGCCCCAAATCCATTAATATAGGGGATTCATAGCACAACATGTCACAAATTAGTAGCAATCAACCTTTAGGAAGTATTTTACTTTAGTTTGTCTCTATGCAGTCAGCATTACATCTTATCTCCATAAACATCACAGCTTCCTCTTATTATCCTTCATATAGTTTATATGGTAGTTTTCGTCATACTCCAATCTCTATATATAAAAATGAATGTGTGTGTGTATCACCAACCAATCATGAAGCATCTTTCATTTCACCAGAGCTGTTCAAAAGAAGCTGAGCTGATTGGTTGCTATGACCAACAGTTTTCCTTGCAAACAATCACTAAGCATCTCTCATTTCACCAGAGCTGGTTAAAAGAAGCTGAGCTGTGATTGGTTGCTATGACCAACAGTTTTCCCCCTTGACAACACCTCAGCAGACACTGACCGGGTGGGAGAAATCTAGCATCCCTGGGAGCATAAGCTCCCAGCCATTGTCTGACCCCCAGAAAGGAGCAGTGAGTACATGACAGAAATGAATCCCCCCTCCAGTACCTATATACACATCACACTTACTTTTTTTTAATGATTTTGATGGCGGCCATGCAAACCACGATAAGGATATGGGCAGCACGGTGGCTCAGTGGATAGCACTGCAGCGCTGGAGTCCTGGGTTCGAATCCCACCAAGGACAACATCTGCAAGGAGTTTGCATGTTCTCCCCGTGTTTGCGTGGGTTTCCTCCGGGTACTCCGGTTTCCTCCCATGTTCCAAAGACATACTGATAGGGAATTTAGATTGTGAACCTTATTGGGGACAGTGATGATAATGTGTGCAAACTGTAAAGTGCTGCAGAATATGTTAGTGCTATATAAAAATAAAGATTATTATTATTATCACACATCCTCCATCCCGTAGGCACATCTTCCCTCTTAAAGGGATCATTGGTATGGAAGTCAGAGCAAATCCATCCAGCGCTTTGGTTTTGACCCCAGGCCTCTCTTAAAGGGATACCCGGTATGGAAGTTAGGACCGTTCCACTCAGCACTGTGGTTCTGACCCCAGGGCCTGTTAACGGGATCACTGGTATGGAAATTAGGGCAAATCCACTCTGCGCTTTGGTTCTGAC
Organism: Dendrobates tinctorius; assembly: GCF_039654945.1. Taxonomy (NCBI): domain Eukaryota; kingdom Metazoa; phylum Chordata; class Amphibia; order Anura; family Dendrobatidae; genus Dendrobates; species Dendrobates tinctorius. The sequence continues at coordinate 1,546,931 of NW_027361680.1, read as the reverse complement.
CCCACACCCCTTCTTAAAGGGATCTCCTGTATGGAAGTCAGGGCAAATCCATCTAGGGCTTTAATTCTGACCCCAGGCCTCTCTTAAAGGGATCTCCTGTATGGAAGTCAGGGCAAATCCATCTAGGGCTTTAATTCTGACCCCAGGCCTCTCTTAAAGGGATCTACTGTATGGAAGTTAGGGCAAATCCCTTGGCGCTCTGATTTTGAACCCAGGGTTCTATTAAAGGGATCATTGGTATGCAAGTCAGGGCAAATCCACTCAGCGCTCTGGTTCTGATCCCAGGCTCTCTTAAAGGGATCCCCGGTAAGGAGTTAGGGCAAATCCACTCAGTGCTCTGGTTCTGACCCAAGTCCCCTCTTAAAGGGATCCTTGGTATGGAAGTGAGGTAAAATCCACTGTGCGCTTTGGTACTGACCCCAGGCCTCTCTTAAAGGGATCTACTGTATGGAAGTTAGGGCAAATCCCTTGGCGCTCTGATTTTGAACCCAGGGTTCTATTAAAGGGATCATTGGTATGGAAGTCATGGCAAATCCACTCAGTGCTCTGGTTCTGACTCCAGGCCTCTCTTAAAGGGATCACCAGTATGGAAGTTAGGACCGTTCCACTCAGCACTCTGGTTCTGACTCCAGGCTGACGGGATGATATGGGATATTAGTGGTAGTTGTCCGGTGGCTCTGGCTAATGGGATGATGTGGGATATTAGGGGTAGTAGTCCAGTGGCTCTGGCTGACGGGATGATGTGGGATATTAGGGGTAGTAGTCCGGTAGCTCTGGCTGACGGGATGATGTGGGATATTAGGGGTAGTAGTCCGGTAGCTTTGGCTGACGGGATGATGTGGGATATTAGTGGTAGTTGTCCGGTGGCTCTGGCTGATAGGATGATGTGGGATATTAGGGGTAGTAGTCCAGTGGCTCTGGCTGACGAGATGATGCGGGATATTAGGGGTAGTAGTCCGGTGGCTCTGGCTGATGGGATGATGTGGGATATTAGGAGTAGTAGTCCGGTGGCTCTGGCTGATAGGATGATGTGGGATATTAGGGGTAGTAGTCCAGTGGCTCTGGCTGACGAGATGATGCGGGATATTAGGAGTAGTAGTCCGGTGGCTCTGGCTGATGGGATGATGTGGAATATTAGGAGTAGTAGTCCGGTGGCTCTGGCTGATAGGATGATGTGGGATATTAGGAGTAGTAGTCCGGTAGCTCTGGCTCACGGGATGATGGGGGATATTAGTGGTAGTAGTCCAGTCGCTCTGGCTGATGGGACGATGTGGGATATTATGGGTAGTAGTCCAGTAGCTCTGGCTGACGGGATGATGTGGGATATTAGTGGTAGTTGTCCGGTGGCTCTGGCTGACGGGACGATGTTGGATATTAGGGGTAGTAGTCCGGTGGATCTGACTGACGGGATGATGTGGGATATTATAGTGAATGTGGCTATGCGGAGTGGGCGGGGCTCTACACTCAGCTTTATATATATATAGATATAATCTTTAGAATTTGCTATAACTAACCGTAGTTAGTTACTATGCCTGGGCAGCACCGGGCTCTTCAGCTAGTAATATTATATAGGTTGAATTTCAACTCATGTTATATTGTTGCACATAACCTGTTCCCCTACCCTGATATTGTAAAATTTCCCCAAATAAAAATGATCCAAACAAAAAATACAGGAAAGAATGTAAAAAAATCCAATATTTAGAGTAGCACGAAATAGACCAAAAGATCAAATCAGGCCCAGCCCAGCCTCTGATGACCCTGTCCTATCAGCCTCATTTACGGGCGCAATTTGCTAGTATTTTAAAAAAGTCTGAAAATAGTAAAGGAATGTGACAGGCAGCCGGCTAATGAGCAGAAATAACAGATTTTGTGCCTGCTGTACACTGAGGAAGGAGAGTTACTAGATCCTGTGCTTTTCTCCCTGGTTTCCCCATCCCCTCTCATAGTCAGCTGGTGGCTCAGGCCCAGGCGCTGGCCAAATGCTGAAAATGCCTGGAATTCTTGCTGCTGTCCAATATAAGCACCTTAATATCAGAGACAGAAGAGGAATCCTGGCTTGGATGTCAGTGATGGAGGTAGGAAGCAACACACAGATGAATGCAAAAAAGCACAGACGCAGGAAATGTGGTCGTCTTGGTGCTTATATGTACATATGTGTGTATACCTGTACACCTAAACAGACACATATACATATGACTATAGACAACCACACAGACACTTTATATAGATGTAGTCACACACGCTCTTAGCAGGGAGTGCGGTCAGACGCGTGCGGACATTGTCATTACTCATCACCTCCATTCTCAGGCACATCCGTAAATGCTCCTGTGCTGTAATGCTCATACAGAAGGTGGTTTCATGATTCCGGAAAGATTTTATGACCTATTGAGTGAGTTTTAGACTGGGAAGGAAATGGGGGAGCGCAACCTGTAGTGTGCTATTAAAAGTAGTGTAATCCTGAAGATGGCGCCAGAGGTTTGGCTGACCTTGTGTAGTTGTGCAAGCAGGCACAACCCTAGAAGGAAGGAATTTCCAGCAACGATCCTCAGTGGTGCTTTGCTGCCAATGTGATTGCCGTGGACAATTCCATGGAAAGTTCCAATGTGCAGGACATAAATCAGAAGGAGAAGGAACCAAGCTATAGGGAAACCAATATCCAGAGGGGCACCTCAGTCAACGGAATCTTTTATTGTTAAAGTATTCTAACGTGGAATTACTAGAGAATGTGAAAAAGGTTCAAAACATTATAAAAACACAACGTGTTTCGGCTATCCAATCTTCATCAGATGTATATCTACTGTAGTCTCTCTCTATATATATAATGCCTATTTATACTTTTCACTAATGTTGGAGGGGGCTGGGGGGTGGACGAATTGGCAAGCCTATCAATAAGTGGCTGGCACTTCCCCCATTGCCCACCCCCCATGTACCTGTGTCCATAGGTGGTAATAAATGAACCACCCTACATTAGTATGAAGCATCTGTAGTCACTAGCTGGACAATTGTACATGGAATATTCAACAGAAAACATGGACTCAAATACAATAAAATAATCTTACATACATATAATAAATACATCTGCCTATATATCTTCCAACATATTTTCTTGTCTCTGTTGTTAACTTTTTGTTTGTTGTATGTTTTCCTCACTTTCTGTTTTTTAATTTATATACAGTTGTGGCCAAAAGTATTGACACCCCTGCAATTCTGTCAGATAATACTCAGTTTCTTCCTGAAAATTATTGCAAACACAAATTCTTTGTTATTATTATCTTCATTTAATTTGTCTTAAATGAAAAAACACAAAAAGAACTGTCCTAAAGCCAAATTGGATATACACTCACTGGCCACTTTATTAGGTACACCTGTCCAACTGTGTGTTAAGACTTAATTTCTAATCAGCCAATCACATGGCGGCAACTCAGTGCATTTAGGCATGTAGACATGGTCAAGACAATCTCCTGCAGTTCAAACCGAGCATCAGTATGGGGAAGAAAGGTGATTTGAGTGCCTTTGAACGTGGCATGATTGTTGGTGCCAGAAGGGCTGGTCTGAGAATTTCAGAAACTGCTGATCTACTGGGATTTTCACGCACAACCATCTCTAGGGTTTACAGAGAATGGTCCGAAAAAGAAAAAAAATCCAGTGAGCGGCAGTTCTGTGGCCGGAAATGCCATGTTGATGCCAGAGGTCAGAGAAAAATGGGCAGACTGGTTCGCGCTGATAGAAAGGCAACAGTGACTCAAATTGCCACCCGTTACAACCAAGGTAGGCAGAAGAGCATCTCTGAACGCACAGTGCGTCGAACTTTGAGGCAGATGGGCTACAGCAGCAGAAGACCACACCGGGTACCACTCCTCTCAGCTAAGAACAGGAAACTGAGGCTACAATTTGCACAAGCTCATCGAAATTGGACAGTAGAAGATTGGAAAAACGTTGCCTGGTCTGATGAGTCTCGATTTCTGCTGCGACATTCGGATGGTAGGGTCAGAATTTGGCGTAAACAACATGAAAGCATGGATCCATCCTGCCTTGTATCAACGGTTCAGGCTGGTGGTGGTGGTGTCATGGTGTGGGGAATTTTTTCTGGGCACTCTTTGGGCCCCTTGGTACCAATTGAGCATCGTTGCAACGCCACAGCCTACCTGAGTATTGTTGCTGACCATGTCCATCCCTTTATGACCACAATGTACCCAACATCTGATGGCTACTTTCAGCAGGATAATGCGCCATGTCATAAAGCTCGAATCATCTCAGATTGGTTTCTTGAACATGACAATGAGTTTACTGTACTCAAATGGCCTCCTCAGTCACCAGATCTCAATCCAATAGAGCATCTTTGGGATGTGGTGGAACGGGAGATTCGCATCAGGGATGTGCAGCCGACAAATCTGCGCCAACTGTGTGATGCCATCATGTCAATATGGTCCAAAATCTCTGAGGAATGCTTCCAGCACCTTGTTGAATCTCTGCCACGAAGAATTGAGGCAGTTCTGAAGGCAAAAGGGGGTCCAACCCCTTACTAGCATGGTGTACCTAATAAAGTGGCCAGTGAGTGTAATTCTACACCAAACATAAAAAAGAGGGTGGACAAAAGTATTGGCACTGTTCGAAAAATCATGTGATGCTTCTCTAATTTGTGTAATTAACAGCACCTGTAACTTACCTGTGGCACCTAACAGGTGTTGGCAATAACTAAATCACACTTGCGCCAGTTGACATGGATTAAAGTTGACTCAACCTCTGTCCTGTGTCCTTGTGTGTACCACATTGAGCATGGAGAAAAGAAAGACCAAAGAACTGTCTGAGGACTTGAGAAACCAACTTGTGAGGAAGCATGAGCAATCTCAAGGCTACAAGTCCATCTCCAAAGACCTGAATGTTCCTGTGTCTACCGTGCGCAGTGTTATCAAGAAGTTTAAAGCCCATGGCACTGTGGCTAACCTCCCTAGATGTGGACGGAAAAGAGAAATTGACAAGAGATTTCAACGCAAGATTGTGCGAATATTGGATAAAGAACCTCGACTAACATCCAAACAAGTTCAAGCTGCCCTGCAGTCCAAGGGTACAACAGTGTCAACCCGTACTATCCGTCGGCGTATGAATGAAAAGGGACTGTATGGTAGGAGACCCAGGAAGACCCCACTCCTTACCCCGAGACATAAAAAAGCCAGGCTGGAGTTTGCCAAAACTTACCTGAAAAAGCCTAAAACGTTTTGGAAGAATGTTCTCTGGTCAGATGAGACAAAAGTAGAGCTTTTTGGGCAAAGGCATCAACATAGCGCTTACAGGAGAAAAAAAGAGGCAAAGAAAAAAACACGGTGCCTACAGTCAAACATGGCAGAGGTTCCCTGATGTTTTGGGGTTGCTTTGCTGCCTCTGGCACTGGACTGCTTGACCGTGTGCATGGCATAATGAAGTCTGAAGACTACCAACAAATTTTGCAGCATAATGTAGGGCCCAGTGTGAGAAAGCTGGGTCTCCCTCAGAGGTCATGGGTCTTCCAGCATGACAATGACCCAAAACACACTTCAAAAAGCACTAGAAAATGGTTTGAGAGAAAGCACTGGAGACTTCTAAGGTGGCCAGCAATGAGTCCAGACCTAAATCCCATAGAACACCTGTGGAGAGATCTAAAAATGGCAGTTTGGAGAAGGCACCCTTCAAATATCAGGGACCTGGAGCAGTTTGCCAAAGAAGAATGGTCTAAAATTCCAGCAGAGCATTGTAAGAAACTCATTGATGGTTACCGGAAGCGGTTGGTCGCAGTTATTTTGGCTAAAGGTTGTGCAACCAAGTATTAGGCTGAAGGTGCCAATACTTTTGTCTGGCCCATTTTTGGAGTTTTGTGTGAAATGATCAATGTTTTGCTTTTTGCTTCATTCTCTTTTGTGTTTTTTCATTTAAGACAAATTAAATGAAGATATTAATACCAAAGAATTTGTGTTTGCAGTCATTTTCAGGAAGAAACTGAGTATTATCTGACAAAATTGCAGGGGTGTCAATACTTTTGGCCACAACTGTATTTTTACTTTCATTTTTTGTTTTGTTAACATTTTAATTATAAGAATTAGATCCAGTTGGATAAACATGTAGGGGGGCTGCTCTGCCGGAGTGAATCAATTCTTCAGAAAAGATGATTACGGTATTTGGAAAGGGGACCCACAAACAGTTTCATGCTCTTTATCTGATCTTAATTCCAATCATTGGGGTATTACTTTCAGTCCCACAGTAGGGAAAGATTTTATTAACTTTCTAGATATTACCACCTCTCATCAGGGACACCATATAATTACTAAAACTTTTTTAAAGATAATAGTAACATCCATTTATCCAGCGATTACTATAAAAAGTGGCTTGAAAATGTCCCTTTTATCCAGATTCAGCAGATGAAACTGAACTGCAGCAATGATGTTGATTCTGAATCACAAGACAATACCCTGCGTGAGCGTTTTCATAGGCAAAGTTACCCCAAAGCGTGCTGATCAGAAAACTAAGAACTTACCCCAAATCTGCCCCGCAGGCTAATGCCGGTGGTGACTTCAATTGTAATTTCATCACAACTTTTAATTCAGCCCATCAGTCCATTTGTAACTCACTGCTTAGACACTGGTACATTCTTTTAAAAGGTCCGATTCTTTCTTCTGTCATTCTTAAACAGCCTAACGTTACCTTCAGGCGAGCCCCGACAGTGAGACACATCCTAGCCCCAGCCCGATACACGCTACCCCGAGAGGTGCACACATCAATATATGGTCACAAAAAATGGGAGTTTTAAATGCTTTGCAAGAAAATGCCTTTGTTGCAAAGACAATAAACATAACACCCAAACTTTTAAATCCAACCATAGAGGTGAAAATTTTTCTATCAAATCAAATATGAACCGTCAATCTTCATTATACCTCATACAATGCCAATGTGGCTTCCGAGACGTGGGCAGGACCACCCAGACCGTGCACCCAAGGCTTAATTCTCATGGGTCCTATATTGTAAAAGTTTCATGACGCATGGTTTATCTGGCATTGCGCTTTGGTACACGGTAAGGATGCCACGCATCTCCATCACACCAATAAACCAATTTCACTTGATCTCCCAAACCCTATGGAATCCTTGTAGAGAAAAGAAACATCCTGGATATACTGTATATATGAGACCCTATGGACTCAATGAAATTACTGAGTTTCGTTTCATTATTTATTTTATTCTATTTATGGTCACACAATATTTTTTCTCTGTACAGTCACTACAGTTCTATGTATTTTAATACCCTTCGGATTGTCATTTTAGGCCTCTTTCACACATCAGGTTTTCGCCGTCAGGCGCGATCCGGCGGTTTTGACAGAAACCGGATCCGGCGAAATGCAATGCCGGATCCGGTTTCCCCCCCATTGACTTGCATTTGCGCCGGATAGCGCCGGATGGCCATGCGTTTCATCCGGTTTTCGCCGGATCCGGCAATGTGTCGCAATGTGTCGCGATCCGGCGTCTGGAAAAAACGTCTACTGTAACGTTTTTTGTCTCCGGCGAAAAAGCCGGACACGCCGGATCCGGCGCGTCCGGCTTTTTCACACAATGAAAGCCTATGAGCGCCGCAATGCGCCGGATCCGGCGAAAGCCTGATCAGGCGGCCGGATCCGGTTTTTTGGTCTGAGCATGCTCAGTAGCTCTGCCCACAAGACATATATAAAAGCAAGACAGTGGGACCCACAGCCACACCCAACATGCCACCCAAGACAGCAACCAGGCGCAGGAGAAGGCAGGAGACATCTGCAGCAGCACCATCAGCACCACCCCAATTGGAGCAGCATGCTGAACAACGGAAGGGGAGTCCAGCAGCAGATGAGAGACGGTAATTATCAAATCACCCATTCCTCCAAACTAGGGCTATTGAATATCAAGATATTCATTGGCCCTTTGTTTCTCTTTATTCAACAGCCACCCAATAGATGCAGCAGCAGCAGCAGCAATGGCAGCAGCTGGAACACCACCCACAGGCATGGAGTGTGGCCACCAGGAAGACAGCACATCATCTTCTGGGAGCCCTCCCTCGCATCGTCAGCGTTTGACGGTAAGTTTTTATTTCCAAAATCCATCTTCTCTGTAATATATGTCTATTCATGGCCTTTTATTTCAAAACAGGAATCACAAGATGAAGAGGAGCTCCCAGAAGAAGAAGGAAGGGGTGGACAGACACCTGGAGTGGGCTCACAATTGGTAAGTTTTTTGCATCAAACGCAGAAACACAACATCACACTACACACAACACATAGAAAACAATGTTCTGCAGACCACACACAGCAAACAAATGCCTACATCCAAAGACATAACTTTTTTTGTTTTCTTCTCTAGTCTTCCCAATCTGGTGCTTGGCCAAGAGGTCCTCGCAGTGCCTCCCAGGGTCGTCGGCGACAGCAACGCGGCGGTCACCAGCGTGTAAGTATAAATATTTTTGCTTTGTTTTTTTGCACTTTTTATTTCATTTCTTTTGTGGAGGCTAATTATGTTATTTTTGTCTTTTTCTTTAACAGCCTTCACAGCGTGCTCCTGACTCTGACGTTGAGGATGGAGGGATTGATGTGGACCGCCTCATCGATCTCGTCAGAGAAAGGGAGCCGCTCTGGAATATGGCTGACCGCCGCCACGCTGACCTGATCGTTACCCGACGACTCTGGGAGGAAATCTGTTCGCTCCTTGTGGGCCGCTGGGAGGACCTCGATGTTCGGGCCCAGATTACAGAGCGTAAGTATATACAGTACCGGTTGCTTGATTTAAACCAGTGTTTCCCGAACTCCAGTCCTCGTGGTCCCCACGGATCATGTGTTCAGGATTTCTATTTACTATGGAAATCCTGAAAACATGACCCCTGGGGACCATGAGGACTGGAGTTTGGGAAACACTGATGTTGTATACTAACCACTCCTTTCTCGTTTCAGGGAACAGAATTGTGAATCGGTGGCGGTCTGTGAGGGATCGTTTCAAGAAGGAGTTCAATAAAGAGATGCGGGCCCCGAGTGGATCTGGAGGACGCAGGAGCAAGTACAAGTACGCAGAAGCCCTGTCGTTCCTCCGGGAAACAATGGTCACCAGAAGGTAAATATTACACACCACATGTGAAAAAAAATGTTAGATGTAAATTTTTTTTTCAGCCAGGGCCATACCATGTCAGTATTTTAATTGTTTTTTTTTCTCTTTATTCCACAGCACGGTGAGCAGCACTCGGGAGCCGGCACGATTGGACCCTTCTGAGGCGATCCCTGAGGAGACCGGCACCGAGGGACACTTCGACCGCCCCGGTACATCTGCACCTTCCCAGCCTTCCCACACATTCGACCCATCTGTCCCATCCACCAGCACAGGAGCATCGTGGCCGCCTACATTACATGAAGCTGCTGGTGAGGAGATCGCTTTCCCTTTACCCCACCCTTCTGCCCCTGCCACCTCTAGTACACCTGCGGGTACTGGGCGGCAGCGGCAGAGGGGTCAGGAAAAGACTTATGCGCCAGAGTTCTTGCATCTGAATGCATCTTTCCAGAACTGTCTAAAAGTCTTGTCAGAGCAAATCTCCGCAGGCTATCAGCAGATCAACTCCAGCATTCTGGAGGTGAAGACACTTCTGCAAACCATGCATTCAGAAGCAAGATCTTCGCCAAGCCACACCTTTTTCAGGTCTGTTGTGGAGCGCATGGAAACGCTCTCTCCTGCCCAGCAGATGCATGTAATGCATTCATGCCACGCTGCTCTCCAGCAAGTTACCTCCCAACCTCCTCCTCCTCCCACCACAGTAGTTCCTCCACCTGCACCCCCTCCAGCCACTTTCCATCCTCCCCCTCCTATTACATCTACACCCCCTCCAGCCACTTTCCATCCTCCCCCTCCTATTACATCTACACCCCCTCCAGCCACTTTCATCCTCCCCCTCCTATTACATCTACACCCACTCCAGCCACTTTCCATCCTCCCCCTCCTATTACATACCATCCACCTCCAGCCACTTTCCATCCTCCCCCTCCTATTACATACCATCCACCTCCCCAGCACCATCCACCTCCCCAGCACCATCCACCTCCCCAGCACCATCCACCTCCCCAGCACCAGCAACCTCCCCAGCACCAGCAACCTCACCAGTACCAGCAACCTCCACAGTACCTGCAAACTCCCCAGTACCAGCAACCTCCCCAGTACCAGACATCTCCCCACTTCCAGCAACCTGCCCCGTACCAGACATCTCCCCACTTCCAGCAACCTGCCCCGTACCAGACATCTCCCCACTTCCAGCAACCTGCCCCGTACCAGACATCTCCCCACTTCCAGCAACCTGCCCCGTACCAAACTCCTTCCCCATACAACTTGCCATCAACATCATCTGCTCCTACAGTCCCTGCCCAACCCTCCACTCCACCACACACCACCTCTTCTGCTTCCCACATGTCCACCCATTCTGTAGTTTTTTCCACACCTTCACCTCTAACTGTTCCTTCCCCACCACGATCCCAGTCCTCTCTCCACACTCCCAGTGTCGAAGTGTCCCGCAGCCCCTACAGCAGTATTTCCACCACACACTACACCGAATTATAATGTGTGTATTTAAATAAAAATGACCAGTTTTATGGTTTCAGTTTTATAGTTTCAAATTTTTATTAAACATGTTTATTAAAATTTTAAAAAAGTTTACTAAAAAAAACATTTTTCAATAAAAGTTAAATTATTTTACACTGGTTGTCTGTCATTTCTTTCTGCGGCGAAAAAGGTTAAATACAGGGTATTTAAAAGGTGAAATGGTATTCAAAACTAGGTATATAACTGTGGGTAAATTTTAGCTTTTTGCCACAGTTGTGTTCCTGGTTGTGTTTGAAGCAAAGTATTTCACCTAAAAAGTTGTGTTTATTGTTGGTGATTTCCTAACAATGTACACAACTTTTGTTAAAAGGTGAAATACTTTGCTTAAAACACAACCAGGTACACACCTGTGGCCTAAAGCTAAAAATAGAGACCATGACAAGATAGCCAACTTTGGTTGGCAAAGGTATATACTGTTGGTACAGAAGGTACACAAGTTTAGTTAGGGCACAAATCTTTCACACTCTGTCATCCTGCCAGTGTACTCTGCCTTGAGGTGACATAAAGTATAGTGCAAAATTGTCCCTCATTACTGAAACCGTCACAGAACTTCTAGTGGTAATGTCATGGTAATCTTGCAAGGTGGTTTCTTCAGAGGTGTCCTCAATGGAAATGGGTTCCTTGCAGATAACAAAATTGTGGAGTACCACGCACGCTTTGATCACCTCGTCCACAGTTTCTGTCTTGAGGTTGATCGCAGTCAATAGGACCCGCCATTTGGCTGTCAGAATACCAAAGGTACATTCAACCATTCTTCTTGCTCTTGTGAGGCGGTAATTAAAAATGCGTTTTGGTCTTGTCAATCCTCTGCTAGAGTACGGTTTCAAAAGGTGTTCTGACAGCTGGAAGGCTTCATCCCCTACACAGACAAATGGCATAGGTGGACCAGATGTTTGTGGCAGCGGTCTAGGTGGTGGGAACTGGAAGGTGTTTCCATACAGTTTACGCCCCATGGCAGACAGTTTGAAAACTTGAGAGTCATTGGAGCGGCCATAGGCCCCAATATCAACCGCAATAAATTTGTATTCCGCGTCAGCGATGGCCATGAGGACAATTGAAAAATATTTCTTGTAATTGAAATATTCCGATCCCGATCCAGCTGGCTTTACAATGCGGATATGTTTCCCGTCCACAGCGCCCAAGCAGTTTGGAAACTGACATATCTGTTGAAACTTGTCAGCAATTTCAATCCACCTCTCTGTTGTGGGCTCTGGTAAAAACTCTTCAGCTAAGGAGTCCCACAGTGCACGGCATGTGTACTTCACAATTCCAGATATGGTGGAAATCCCGAGTCTGTACTGGAAATGCAGTGACGAAAGGGATTCTCCAGTTGCAAGAAATCTGTGGGGAATTAACAAACAATAAATTAGTTTTAAATCACAGCATTACATACCAAAACTGACCTATAACACTTGGAGATACAAATTACCACCAACAAGATTGCAGTGAAAGTGTGCTCTGATGCGATCATATCCAATAAATGTGGCTTACCTTAAAGTCACCATCAGACGCTCTGCGGGTGAAACTGAGAAGCGGCAATAGGTGTCCGCTTTTCTTATGAGGTGTGCAATGCGCTCCACCAAGTAATCAAAATTCTCCATTTTCACCCTAACATATCCAAAAAATTTATCCGGGTTTCGTCGAAGGTCCATGCATAGTGTAGAATAGACCCCACGCGTCATTCTCTTGGCTGTGATGGGGTGGATCCACAAACGTCGTCTACGATGCCTGATGCGCTGCTGTCTCGCTCTCTCCTTCTCCAGAACAATCACCCTCAAACGATTTGCCTCTGCTGTAAAATCCGCCAAATTCTTCAAAATATTTCCAATGACAACATCCATCTTCGCCAGTAACTTGCTCTTCTCTCCAACCTGCACTTTCTCCTCTACAACCTGTCAAAGAAGGGCTGTAGGAACATGCTATATATAGTTTTCCAGTAGCCAATCTCGTTCGGAAGGCCACAAGGGTCAATTTTAAAAACCGGATCCGGCGTAATCCGTCGAAAAACGGATAGAAAAACGGATGAACCGGATGAGACGGATCCGGTTTTGTCTGTCAAGAAAAAGACGGATCCGGCAGAAAACCGGATCCGTCACATCAGGTTTTACTAAACATTTGCCGGATCCGGCGTTCCGGCACGACGCCGGATCGCGCCTGACGCCGAAAACCTGATGTGTGAAAGTAGCCTTAATATACACTGCATTAATATTCCATTTTTAATTCTATATCTTATCCCAAATAATGAATATGCACATGACCTTGAGTCCAATTTATCTTATCCATTTTTAATTTAAATTTTTTGGATTTTAAGCTATTTATTTATTAATATTTTTTTCTCATGATTTCGGATTTATGCACATTTTAATCCCCATTTTTACTATTCAGTAGGACTATCAGCTGTGTATCCACCAGACTTCTGCACAACACAACTGATGGACCCAACCCCATTTATAAGGCAAGAAATCCCACTTATTAAACCTGACAGGGCACATCTGTGAAGTGAAAACTATTTCCGGTGACTACCTCTTGAAGCTCATCAAGAGAATGCCAAGATTGTGCAAAACAGTAATCAAAGCAAAAGGTGGCTATTTTGAAGAACCTAGAATATAAGACATATTTTCAGTTGTTTCACACTTTTTTGTTAATTATATAATTCCACATGTGTTAATTCATTGTTTTGATGCCTTCAGAGTGAATCTACAATTTTCATAGTCATGAAAATAAAGAAAACTCCTTGAATGAGAAGATGTGTCCAAACTTTTGGTCTGTACTGTACCTGTCCAAAATAGACCACCTTCCCTAAATACATCTCACCCACTAGCAAAAAAAGAAAAAAGGAAAGAAATTCTGTTTGAGAAGATAATTCTCTTTTCACTCCTTTCTCTTCCACACTGTTTGTCCTTTTTCATGTGTATAGTTCCTTTTTTGGATCACTATTTTAACATCCTCCCTCTCGCTCTTATTCACGGGCTCAGCCTGGGTTCTAATCCCATGTTATCAGTGATATGTTTAGTTCCTTTTCTGTATTACCTTTCCATCATCTACCTATGTGGCTCCCCCATTAAAGGTTGCTGTTCTGACTTCTATTCATAGGCCCGTCCCAGCTTCTAATCCCATTTCTACTACACTTCAATTACTTCTGGTGATGAGCGAGTATACTCGTTACTCCAGATTTCCCGAGCATGCTCGGGTGTCCTCTGAGTATTTTGGCGTGCTTGGAGATTTAGTTTGTGTCACCGTAGCTGCATGATTTGCGGCTGCTAGACAGCCTGAATACATGTGGGGATTGCCTGTTTGCCTCTCCCTCATCTGTCTGGGTGGCTCTACTATTAAGGCTGCGTTCACATGTTGCGGTTTTTTTGCGTTTTCGCATCGTTTTTCCGCTGCGGAATCGCCGCAAAGAAAACGCATCCCATACAATCCTATGGGATTCCGTAATGCTGTGCTAATGCTGTGGATTTTTCCACTGCGGAATTGCATAGCAGAAAAATACGCAGCATGCTCATTCTTTTTGTGGAATCGCAGCGATTCCGCACCTATAGGAATGCATTGATCCACTTACTTTCCGCTATGGCCACCATGCGCAAAGTAAGCGGATCATGTGCGGATGGTACCCAGGGCCTGGAGGACAGGAGACTCTCTCCTTCAGGCCCTGGGTACCATAATCCTGTAAAAAATAGATTAAAAATAAAAAATAGAGATATAATCACCCTCCGGCGGCCCCCCGGAGCCCTTCCCGCCTCTCAGCCCGCTCCCGGCATCTTCCGGTCCCAGTAATGCTTTGCGCGAATGACCGCTGATGACGTTGCGCTCTTGCGGGTGTGACGTCATCTCAGGTCCTTCGTGCAAAGCATTACTGGGACTGGAAGATGCCGGGAGTGCCGCAGAGCAGATCGAGGGCCGTCGGAAGGTGAGAATAACAATATTTTTTATTTTTTTTAATTTTTAACATCCTATCACATTTCCAAGCGATGCTTGAAATCACTTGGAATGCGCAAGCAAAAAACGCTTGTTTTTCACGGGAAAAACGCATGCGAATTTGCATGTGTTTTACCCGCGGCGGGAGTTGCGGAAATTTCCGCAGAATTTCTGCACATGAGCACATAGCCTAAATGTTCCCTCTGTGGCTCCTATTCAGTGGCCCATCCTGGATTCTTATCCCACTTCTACATTCCAGTCATTTATACTCTATTCAACCGTTTACATTTTATGAATAGGAACGGTCTTTTTTTCTCCTCCCCTTCCTTATTTCCCTATTGGTTTAAGTGTTCCTGTGGGTGCTCCCTATGTAATTGGAATCCATTTTGGGTCTTTAAAAACCCATCTTGTCATGTTTTGCACATTTGATTTTTTTCACTTGAAAAAGATACTGGTCGTGGAAACATGTTGTGAATAAAAAGCCTTTTTCCTCATCATCATCTTTTCTGTAGAATTGATTCATGCCAGCAGCGCAGCCCACCCACGTATTTATTTATCCAAATAGATGCCATATCGCCTGGAGGCTTTATCCATCAGCCATGGGACAACAGCAACTATTTTAATTCATGCCTACATAGGATTTGTGCCTTTCACAACACCACCAGGTGAGCGTAACCAGCACTCTCCTACTCTCCCTCCATAGGGTATCACCCTATTGTGCGTTCTGTTTCCCACTCCTAGATTTACACAATTATAAAAATTAGAAATATACAAACTTTTTTGGCAATATAAAAATATATACATATATGATCAGATGAGCGAAATACAAAAGTCATTTTCCTTGATGGGTTGTTTATATTCATACTTGATTTGCTCCGGGCATATATTCAAATCTCTTATTTTTTTATCCGTTTTTATAAAAGACATACAGATGTATATATATATATATATACACACTGTATATACATACACACTGCTCAAAAAAATAAGGGGAGCACTTAAACAACACAATGTAAATCTAAGTTAATCACCCTTCTGTGAAATTAACTCGTCCAGTTATGAGGTAACACCAATTGTGAATCAATTTCTCCTGCTGCTGTGCAAATGGAACAAACAACAGGTAGAAATTATAGGAAATTATCAAGGCAAACCCTATAAAGGAGTGGTTCTGGAGGGGGTGACCATAGACCATTTATCTTTTCTCATTCTTTTTGGCTGTTGTTTTGGTCACTTTTGCATTTTGTCATTGTTTTCACCCCTACAGGTACTGTACAGTAGCATGAGGCAGTGTCTACAACCCACAGAAGTTGCTCATCCAGGATGGCACATCAATTCAATCTATGGCAAGAAGGGTAGCTGTGTCTGTCAGCACAGTGTCCAGAGCACAATGCAGATACCAGGAGACAGACCAGTACACCAGGAGATGTGGAGGGGGCTGTAGGAGGGCAACAACCCAGCAGCAGGATCGCTATCACCTCCTTTGTGCAATGAGTAACAGGAGCCCTGCAAAATGACCTCCAGCAGGCCACTAACATTCATCTGTCTGCTCAAACTGTCAGAAACAGACTCCATGAGGGTGGTATGAGGGCATGACTTACAGCCAACACCATGCAGGGTGATTGGCATTTGCCAGAGGACACTAAGATTGGCAGATTCGACATTGGTGCCCTGTGCTCTTCACAGATGAAAGCAGGTTCACAATGAGCACGTGACAGACGTAACAGAGTCTGGAGACGCCGTGAAGAATGTTCTGCTGCCCTGCAAACATCATAAGATACACACCTGATAAAGGCTGGCTAGCCAAAACGCATTGTGTTTTTATGATCTTTTGAACCTTTTTCACATTCTCTAGCAATTCCATGTTACAGTATTTTAAAAACACTCAGTTGACTCACACCTCTGGATCCTCGGTTACTTTGAGTAGAAGCGCCCTATAACTTGGTTCCTTTCTCCTTCTGATTTACTCCATTCTGAAAGGAAACCTGTCATTATATATGTCTGTACAGCAGCATGAATATTCAGGTTGTGCGATTGCAGCCAGATATGACTTACTCTGAAATACTGCAGTGCTTCAAAGGAAACATAGTTTGAAGATCAGGCTGGGGACTATAGGAGACCTGTGGAATCTGGTGCAGCCCATGTCCAGATTCTGCCTTCCAGTTATCTCCCTATGTACACACATGGACGTGCCTATCAGGAAGAAGAAGAGGAAGAGGTGTGGTGGAGAGAAGCAGGCCGGTGATCACATTGGACTAGTCAGGTCCCCAGCCGGCTCCTCCTTGCCCTGCTCCAGTTGATTAAGAGGACTCTGCCAAGTGTGTTAGACTAGTCAGGTCTCTCCCTGTAGTCCCAGGCTGGCATTTCCGAGTAAAACATAATTGGATGCAATCATGTAGCCAATGCCTGACTCATGCTGAGTGAGGATCAAGTAGCAGGAATCTAATGACAGATCCCCATTAACTCATCGGCTACTGCAAGACTTTACTTGGAAATAGCCCTAGTTGACAAACGTGTTTTATATGTGGAAATTGGATTGTAAACTCCCCCGAGGACAGGGACTTCTGTGAGAGATTACAATGAATGCAGAACTCCGGGTTATACTGGTGCTATATAAGCAATGTGATAAGAAATAACTAGAAGACTGCACTGCTGCCTCCCAGGGTGGCTGTGGGCTGTCTATCGGGCATTTCTACCGCAGCGAATGTCCCTTTTATACTAAACCAATCAAGCTGAATACAATGATTTACATACACATGTACAAACATTGGAAGGGGAAGATCAAGGAAAAAGGAAAAGAGCAAAGGGAAGTGTACATTCAGGGAAGAGGTCAAGAGCTCAGGCTTCCGTAGACCCTAAGTGACCACTGTTAGAACAATTACCTTTAAGGGCAGGTGCACATGGTCAGTAAACGCTGCGGACTGAACGCTGCGTACATCCGCAGTGTTCAACCTGCAACGTCCAGATGTTACAGCATAGTGGATGGGATTTCAAGAAATCCCATGTTCACTATGCGTGCACGGATGCCCGAGTCTCACCCGTGGAGACAGACATGCGGTGCGTCTTTCCAGACCGCACATGTCTATTTATCTTGCGGAGTCTCCGCAAGATAAATCTCACCCATAAAATGTATTGGACGCCGCGAATCTGCACTGTTCAGTGAACACATGCTTAATCACCTGCGTTCAATAGCCGACAGCACTTTAGACACAGTGGACATGTGCAGAGTCCAAAGAGCTGCCTAAGGCTACTGTCACATTAGCGTTTTTTACGACAGCGCTTCGTGCGCAATAGAAACGCATGCAATAAACGCATCATGCTAGATAGGTGCACATGACGCATGCGCATGGACGCGCACGATGCGCTGCGCAAAAAAACGCTAATGTGTAACCAGCCTAATACTGACCGTGTGCACCTACCCAAATAGGTTATGTGAGTCTTTAAGCTAATGAACTGTTCTTAGGACCCTCAGCAGCCCGGCTGGTAGAGGTGTGCAGGTGCTGTGAGCTCTAGTGAGCAATGTGTCCCCTTCATTGTCTGCCAGGTACAGCTCCGTATATAGAATGTAACTTGAACCCAATGAGATTAAGCTTTTACCACTCACTGCACACACTGGCTGTAACACAATTTATTTGTGTGTGACTGATACAATCGCTCTGATTTTCTATGGACATTAGTGTATAATAAAGCCATAGGTAATGTGGAAAAAAGAAAGCTCTCATCATAAGTACATCTATCCTGAGAGCATAGAGAGCGTAGATTAAGTAACTGAAAGAAATAAAGATCAGCTCAACACAAGAGATGTCTGACTAACATTAACAATTTTCCTATATTTCCATTTCTTCTTGATAAAGAAGTAATACTATAAAAATAAGATGCTTAAAGGGAACCTGTCACCTCGTTTTGCCGCTATAAGATGCGGCCGCTGCCTTTTGGGGCTTATCTACACCATTCTAGAATTCTGTAGATAAGCCCCCGATCTAACCTGAAAGATAAGAAAAATAAGATTTATTATACTCTCCCGGGGGCGGTCCGGTCCGATGGATGTTGCAGTTCACCACCAGCAGCCATTGTATAGACAGGTCTGGCCACATGCTGCTTCACCAGCAGCCATTGCATGGATAGGTCTGGTCACATGTCCTCCACCAGCAGCCATTGTATGGACGGGTCTATTCACATGCTCCTCCACCAGCAGCAATTGCATGGACAAGTGTGGTCACATGTCCACCACCACCAGCCATTGTATGGACAGGTCTGGCTACATGCTCCTTCACCAGCAGCCATTGTATGGACAGGTCTGTTCACATGCTCCTTCACCAGCAGCCATTGTATGGACAGGTCTGGTCACATGCTCCTTCACCAGCAGCCATTGTATAGACGGGTCTGGTCACATGTCTTACACAAGCAGCCATTGTATAGACTGGTCTCGTCACATGGAGGACCACCACCAGCAGCCATTGTATGGACAGATCTGGTCACAAGTTCTCCACCAGCAGCCATTGTATGGATGGGTCTGGTCACGTCTTCCATCAGCAGCCATTACATGGACAGGTCTGGCTACATGCTCCTTCACCAGCAGCCATTGTATGGATGGGTCTGGTCACATGTGCTACACAAGCAGCCATTGTATAGACAGGTCTGGTCACATGCTCCTCCACCCCCACCAGCCATTGTATGGACAGGTCTGGTCACAAGTTCTCCACCAGCAGCCATTGTATGGACGGGTCTGGTCACAAGTCCTCCACCAGCAGCCATTGTATGGATGGGTCTGGTCACATGTCTTCCATCAGCAGCCATTGTATGGACCGGTCTGGCTACATGCTCCTTCATCAGCAGCCATTGTATGGACAGGTCTGGTCACATGCTCCTCCACCACCAGTAGCCATTGTATGGACAGGTCTGGTCACATGCTCATCCACCAGCAGGCATTGTATGGACAGGTCTGGTTACATGCTCCTTCATCAGCAGCCATTGTATGGACAGGTCTAGTCACATGCTCATCCACCAGCAGGCATTGTATGGACAGGTCTGGTCACATGCTCATCCACCAGCAGGCATTGTATGGACAGGTCTGGCTACATGCTCCTTCATCAGCAGCCATTGTATGGACAGGTCTGGCTACATGCTCCTTCATCAGCAGCCATTGTATGGACAGGTCTGGTCACATGCTCATCCACCAGCAGGCATTGTATGGACAGGTCTGGTCACATGCTCCTCCACCACCAGTAGCCATTGTATCGACAGGTCTGGACACAAGTCCTCCACCAGCAGCCATTGTATGGACAGGTCTGGACCCAAGTCCTCCACCAGTAGCCATTGTATGGACAGGTCTGGACCCAAGTCCTCCACCAGTAGCCATTGTATGGACAGGTCTGTTCACAAGTCCTCCACCAGCAGGCATTGTATGGACAGGTCAGGTTACATGTCCTACACAAGCAGCCATTGTATGGACAGGTCTGGTCACATGCTCCTCCACCACCAGTAGCCATTGTATGGACAGGTCTGGACCCAAGTCCTCCACCAGCAGCCATTGTATGGACAGGTCTGGTCACAAGTCCTCTACCTGCTGAGGAAAAGTGTAGGTGTTTGTAATCACACCCAGCTCTGTTCTATGTAGCTGTAGAGGGCAGAGCTGAGAGAAGGGCTATCGATACGTGTTACACAGTTCTAAGCTTATCTAGGGGCATGTTAATTTTTCACACTTTGAACAAACAAATGAACCTAAATTTTAAAATAAAAAACATCATATCATACCCCATATAGTTTTTGAAAGTAAGAAGTGTTTCGGCGCCACAGATGCATGTGACAGTCACAATACATGCATGGAGAGCCCAATAAACAGGCTTATCCATGAATTGTGTTGTGACTGTCACATGCATCTGCGGCGCAGAACAGCTGATTATTGGGAGCGCTACAGGTATCCAGGTTCCCAATGCAGCTATTCAGGAAGCGCCACAGCTATTAGGATAAGGACTTATCCAAAGCTATTTGCTCATCCCTAGTGGTTATGGTTTGTTAAAATAGCACAGATATCATCATCACTGTGCCCATCGGAGCTCACAACCTACATTACCTATCAGTATGTCTTTGGAGTGTGGGAGGAAACCAAAAGAACCTACAAACTCCTTGCAGATGTTGCCCTTAGTGGGATTTGAACCCAGGACCCCAGTGCTGCTATGTAACAGTGCTAACCACTGAGCCACCGTGCTGCCCTAGGAGGTGATTAAATGTTTAACTCGTCATCTTCTAGCTCTTTACTAGAAATAGTACAAATCAGAGGTCACATACCCTCCCTGATTGATAATAGGTGGTAACATGAAGAAAACTCCTGTTTTACCCCCTGAATGCTGCACCCCGGATAATCAGCTTGGTTTCATGTAGAAGATATGATTCTGATCAGATTACAGTCATTCTAATTCTGATGCAGGCGAGAAAATAAATGTGAATTGTTGATTGGCAGAGGCTCAGAGCCAGGTCCCGGAAGAGGCAGCTGACTAATGATACTGATGCCTATGCAGAATAAAAACAGTGATTATTTCAGCTCTGTTTGCTAATATACATTTTGATGCTGTGCTAGCAAAAAGTTAACAGACGTACATCTGTCTCCATATGAATAGCACTGTGATAGCAACCCTGTGACCAAAATCATTGCCCAAACACTATAGCTATCAGGCTACGCTCACATCTGTGGTAGAAGCCATCACCCCGTTATGAAACCATAGAGTCTGACTCTCACCCACTGGATATGAAATATAATGGATCTGTCACAAGATCATGGCTTCCATTATAGATGAATGCCATGACTCAAGTGTGAACATAGAAAAAAGGCTGGTATGGACGTGATTTATCCCTTCCGTACATTCATCTTTACTGCAGAACCTTTCAAGTGGGATCCAAATGATGAATGATTAAGCAGTAATTGTCCTCACAAGCAGAAGTACGACGGGGGACAGAGAAACGGATCCTCCCCTTCCTAATATGGAGATCTAATGATAGTGTACATAGGAGACCATGACAGGCAGCTGCTCAGGGTTACACAAGGGAGCAAGCTAAATGTGACCCAGCCCTTTACCGTCTAACCTCATACTGCTTAGTCCTTATTAAATTCCTGCTTAATGTATATACAATTTATATCATCCACAGATTAGGAGAGCTAATGTCTCCAGATCAATAGCAGCAGAAAGCGATCCATGTTACATCATCTGCTAGAGGCAGGACACACATGAAATATACATGATGGGTGCCGCCATGGCAAGCTGCCAGCACACAATCTGTCCACGGGTATGCTGCACACAGCAGTAATGCCTACGTAGAGAGATAATTAACGCTGAAGATGATACACAATGTCACATTCAAGGCAGACATCTCATATATGCATTCAGTAAGAAAGCCTTTAGGTCACAATGCAAGAGTGAGCAAAAAAACCCACTGATACTATAAAAACCTGCGCCAATTAAAAATAAGCATATTAATGATAGATATGGAAGTTAATAGTTCTGTTATAATACATAGTAGCAATCATAGGAGCAGATCACTTTCTTTACCTCCTTTAATCAAAGGGATCTGTCACTTGATTTTACTCCCTCCACCCTTGCCATTGTGTAATGTCTTTGTAGCTTTATTCTTTGTCAAGGTGTCTGGCCTGTACTGTAATCACAAACTCAGAGCAAGAGGCAATGGCACAGGGCAGGGCTTGCCAGGTGACAGATGAATAAGGAAGGGCAGTGGGCAACAAGTGTGGATACATACATGAAGTGTGGATAACTCAGGAGCTGTAGATGTGTAGTCTGCTTCAGACTTGCAGCAAACAAAAGGTTAATGGCTAAGTTGTATTCTACCAGCAGACATACAGTGGCATGTAAAAGTTTGGGCACCCCTGGTCAAAATTACGGTTATTGTAAACAGTTAAGCAAGTAGAAGATTAAATGATCTCTAAAAGGCCTAAAGTTAAAGATGACGCACTTCCTTTGTTTTTTAGGCAGGAAAACATATACTGTATATTTTCATATTTTACATTTTAAAAATTACAAAATGGAAAATGAGCTGATGCAAAGGTTTGCGCACCCTTGGAGATTTGTGTGCTCAGATAACTTTGACCAAGGTTTCAGATTTTTTGCATAAAATACAAAGGAAATGTACGATCAAAGGCAGAGTTAAAGGCAATCAGGAAACAAATGGTTAACGCCAGGCAGCAGTGATGTACAGGCAAGCGGAAGTCTTGCTTGATTACATACTGTTGCAGCAGCCTTGTAGTGTGAACAGCACCAGTATTTGCAGAAAATAGTTTGTTATGCTGTAGCAGACAAATGGTTGACCGCAGGACTGAGCCAGGAAGTAGATGCTGATGGATGATGAACATGTAGGAGTTTGCTGGAGATGATTAGCCAGCTGAGAGAAATGTGAGGAGAATCTTGAAGTACGGGTTTACTAAATACTGAATCAGCACTGGCTAGCTGACTAGGCCTTAAAGACCATGGGTGATTATATCAAAGATAGTAAGTCAGCATGCCTTCCACAGTAGACACTGGCCCTAAGTGAAAGAACCAAGAGCCAGGAAAGGTGAGTAACACCATGATATCCGCACTGTACGTGCACGGGGTGCTGACACTAAATAAAACTGTTTCCTAGAGTTTCAGCTAAAAGTAAAAATGCTGGAGGTCACTGTCACGACTACCATGAGAAACCATTCTGCCCAGATGATGGTGAGCGCCCAGTGATTGTGCAGGTTCTCAGTACCTCTCACATGCATGCTCATTCATATAAAGGGTTAGTGTGTAATTCTATAGTGCCACTGTGAAGGATATTATGGCCACTCGCCGCTTTGTATTGACAGCTTCCTTTGATAAAAGGGTTGCATTGATGATTCAAGCACTCTAAAAACGTCAATGGCAGATGCTTCCCAGTCACCACTATTAAAACATTCTAGTACTGAAAACTGCTCATATAATAATATTTATGAATGAAAGCCAAAATTATTTTTAGATTTTACCACAATGGTCGACAGGGCAATAACTGCTAACATCATAAATGCTAATAGCACCTCACACCTTGTTCCCCTAACATTGAGGATGGCTGGTTATACTCGGTATAAGACAATGCTTAGGCAGACCTATAGCTTCATGTATACGCAGTAACAAGATGGATCCCTAGGTGGCCTGTATGTAATCCAATAACCCGCAGTCCATTAGTCCTTGAGAACACAGACTACTCATGCACGTGATTAGTAATGTGTCTTTGTCTCTGTTTGGTGTGTCATGCTTTAAATAAAGCTGCTTTGTTTTTAGACTTCCTGGTTTTGACATTCTTAGACGCAGATTACATGTGTTTTCGAAGCGTTAAGGCTGCGTGCCCACAATCAGGAATAGTAGCGTCTTAGACGCAGCATATTTTTGCTGCATCCAAAACACTGCATTCTAATTACCATACTTGTGTTTAGGTACATGCAAATTTACTGCATATAATGACATTCTTTCGTTGAAAATATGCAGCTACAGAAATTGACATGCTGCGGCTCGTAAAACCCGCACCTGCTGGTGACTTTACACAGTGGTAAATCCCATCCACTGTGCTTGTAATGTAGAATGTAGCAGTTTGGATGTCGGATCCCACTCCTATGCAGTGACATTGTGTAGCTGAGCTACTATGCAGTGACGTTGTGTAGCTGAGCTACTATGCAGTGACATTGTGTAGCTGAGCTACTATGCAGTGACGTTGTGTAGCTGAGCTACTATGCAGTGACGCTGTGTAGCTGAGCTACTATGCAGTGACGTTGTGAAGCTGAGCTAATATGCAGTGACGTTGTGTAGCTGCACTGCTATGCAGTGATGTTGTGTAGCTGAGCTACTATGCAGTGAGGTTGTGTAGCTGCACTGCTATGCAGTGACGTTGTGTAGCTGAGCTACTATGCAGTGACATTGTGCAGCTGCGCTACTATGCAGTGATGTTGTGTAGCTGAGCTACTATGCAGTGACGTTCTGTAGCTGCACTGCTATGTAGTGATGTTGTGTAGCTGAGCTACTATGCAGTGACGTTGCGTAGCTGCTGCACTACTATGCAGTGACTTTGTGTAGCTGAGCTACTATGCAGTGACTTTGTGTAGCTGAGCTACTATGCATTGATGTTGTGCAGCTGCGCTACTATGCAGTGACGTTGTGTAGCTGAGATACTATGCAGTGACGTTGTGTAGCTGCAGTATTATGCAGCGACGTTGTGTAGCTGCGCTACTATGCAGTGACATTGTGTAGCTGAGCTACTATGCAGTGACGTTGTGTAGCTGTGCTACTATGCAGTGACGTTGTGTAGCTGAGCTACTATGCAGTGACGTTGTGTAGCTGAGCAACTATGCAGTGACGTTGTGTAGCTGAGCTACTATGCAGTGACGTTGTGCAGCTGCACTACTATGCAGTGATGTTGTGTAGCTGAGCTACTATGCAGTGACATTGTGCAGCTGCGCTACTATGCAGTGAAACCGTGTAGCTGTGCTACTATGCAGTGACCTTGTGTAGCTGAGCTACTATGCAGTGACGTTGTGAAGCTGAGCTACTATGCAGTGACGTTGTGTAGCTGCGCTAATATGCAGTGATGTGTAGCTGCACTGCTATGCAGTGATGTTGTGTAGCTGAGCTACTATGCAGTGACGTTGTGTAGCTGCGCTAATATGCAGTGATGTGTAGCTGCACTGCTATGCAGTGACGTTGTGTAGCTGAGCTATTATGCAGTGACGTTGTGCAGCTGCGCTACTATGCAGTGATGTTGTGTAGCTGAGCTACTATGCAGTGACGTTGTGTAGCTGAGATAATATGCAGTGACGTTGTGTAGCTGCACTGCTATGCAGTGATGTTGTGTAGCTGAGTTACTATGCAGTGACATTGTGTAGCTGCACTGCTATGCAGTGACGTGTAGCTGAGCTACTATGCAGTGACATTGTGCAGCTGCGCTACTATGCAGTGATGTTGTGTAGCTGAGCTACTATGCAGTGATGTGTAGCTGCACTACTATGCAGTGACGTTGTGTAGCTGCGCTACTATGCAGTGATGTTGTGTAGCTGCGCTACTATGCAGTGATGTTGTGTAGCTGCGCTACTATGCAGTGATGTTGTGTAGCTGCGATACTATGCAGTGACGTTGTGTAGCTGAGCTACTATGCAGTGACTTTGTGTAGCTGAGCTACTATGCAGTGACTGTGTAGCTGAGCTACTATGCAGTGATGTTGTGCAGCTGCGCTACTATGCAGTGACATTGTGTAGCTGAGCTACTATGCAGTGACGTTGTGTAGCTGCACTATTATGCAGTGACGTTGTGTAGCTGCGATACTATGCAGCGACGTTGTGTAGCTGCGCTACTATGCAGTGACATTGTGTAGCTGAGCTACTATGCAGTGACGTTGTGTAGCTGAGCTACTATGCAGTGACGTTGTGTAGCTGAGCTACTATGCAGTGACGTTGTGTAGCTGAGCTACTATGCAGTGACGTTGTGTAGCTGAGCTACTATGCAGTGACGTTGTGCAGCTGCACTACTATGCAGTGATGTTGTGTAGCTGCGCTACTATGCAGTGACGTTGTGCAGCTGCGCTACTATGCAGTGAAACCGTGTAGCTGCGCTACTATGCAGTGACGTTGTGTAGCTGAGCTACTATGCAGTGATGTTGTGAAGCTGCGCTAATATGCAGTGATGTGTAGCTGCACTGCTATGCAGTGATGTTGTGTAGCTGAGCTACTATGCAGTGACGTTGTGTAGCTGCACTGCTATGCAGTGACGTTGTGTAGCTGAGCTATTATGCAGTGACGTTGTGCAGCTGCGCTACTATGCAGTGATGTTGTGTAGCTGAGATAATATGCAGTGACGTTGTGTAGCTGAGATAATATGCAGTGACGTTGTGTAGCTGCACTGCTATGCAGTGATGTTGTGTAGCTGAGTTACTATGCAGTGACATTGTGTAGCTGCACTGCTATGCAGTGACGTGTAGCTGAGCTACTATGCAGTGACATTGTGCAGCTGCGCTACTATGCAGTGATGTTGTGTAGCTGAGCTACTATGCAGTGATGTGTAGCTGCACTACTATGCAGTGATGTTGTGTAGCTGCGATACTATGCAGTGACATTGTGTAGCTGTGCTACTATGAAGTGATGTTGTGTAGCTGCGCTACTCTGCAGTGATGTTGTGTAGCTGAGCTACTAGGCAGTGACGTTGTGTAGCTGCGCTACTATGCAGTGACGTTGTGTAGCTGAGCTACTATGCAGTGACGTTGTGTAGCTGAGCTACTATGCAGTGACGTTGTGTAGCTGAGCTACTATGCAGTGACGTTGTGCAGCTGCACTACTATGCAGTGATGTTGTGTAGCTGCGCTACTATGCAGTGACGTTGTGCAGCTGCGCTACTATGCAGTGAAACCGTGTAGCTGCGCTACTATGCAGTGACGTTGTGTAGCTGCGCTACTCTGCAGTGATGTTGTGTAGCTGAGCTACTAGGCAGTGACGTTGTGTAGCTGAGCTACTAGGCAGTGACGTTGTGTAGCTGCACTACTATGCAGTGACGTTATGTAGCTGCACTACTATGCAGTGATGTTGTGTAGCTAAGCTACTATGCAGTGATGTTGTATAGGTGAGCTACTAGGCAGTGACACTGTGTAGCTAAGCTACTATGCAGTGACATTGTGTAGCTGCACTACTATGCAGTGACGTTGTGTAGCTGAGCTACTATGCAGTGACGTTGTGTAGCTGCACTATGCAGTGACGTTGTGTAGCTGCACTACTATGCAGTGATGTTGTGTAGCTGCACTACTATGCAGTGACGTTGTGTAGCTGAGCTACTATGCAGTGACGTTGTGTAGCTGAGCTACTAGGCAGTGACATTGTGTAGCTGAGCTACTATGCAGTGACGTTTTGTAGCTGCACTACTATGCAGTGACGTTGTGTAGCTGAGCTACTATGCAGTGACGTTGTGTAGCTGCACTGCTATGCAGTGTTGTGTAGCTGAGCTACTATGCAGTGACGTTGTGTAGCTGAGCTACTAGGCAGTGACATTGTGTAGCTGAGCTACTATGCAGTGACGTTGTGTAGCTGCACTGCTATGCAGTGACGTTGTGTAGCTGAGCTACTATGCAGTGACGTTGTGCAGCTGCGCTACTATGCAGTGATGTTGTAATAAAAACACATATGACATGCACAAATGTGAACAAGTCTGTCGGACAGTGTTCACACCACCCACTGACTGAAACACAAAAAGAAAGCACAGAATAACAAATGTGCAAAAATACCCTGCAGTAAAAAATAAGACAGTAATCAGCAAGTGCTGGTAAAAAGATGACAACAAATACAGGGTATTTAGTCGATACTTTTTTTTGCAAAAAAGTGTATACCAAGCCACTCCACCTCATCAAGGTAACCCTTAATGGAGCAGTCCCTATCTAATGTATTTAAAACCTGAACATATGAACAGTGTCTAAATGAACAGGATTAAGACAGTGATGTTGTGTAGCTGAGCTACTATGCAGTGACGTGTAGCTGAGCTACTATGCAGTGACGTTGTGTAGCTGAGCTACTATGCAGTGATGTTTTGTAGCTGCACTAATATGCAGTGAGGTTGTGTAGCTGAGCTACTATGCAGTGACGTTGTGTAACTGCACTGCTATGCAGTGACGTTGGGTAGCTGCACTATGCAGTGACGTTGTGTGGCTGCACTACTGTGCAGTGACGTTGTGTAGCTGAGCAACTATGCAGTGACGTTGTGTAGCTGAGCTACTAGGCAGTGACGTTGTGTAGCTGAGCTACTATGCAGTGACGTTTTGTAGCTGCACTACTATGCAGTGACGTTGTGCAGCTGAGCTACTATGCAGTGACATTGTGTAGCTGAGCAACTAGGCAGTGACGTTGGGTAGCTGCACTACTATGCAGTGACATTGTGTAGCTGAGCTACTAGGCAGTGACGTTGTGTAGCTGAGCTACTATGCAGTGACATTGTGTAGCTGAGCTACTATGCAGTGACGTTGTGTAGCTGAGCTACTATGCAGTGACTTTGTGTAGCTGAGCTACTAGGCAGTGACGTTGTGCAGTTGCGCTAGTATGCAGTGACGTTGTGCAGTTGCGCTAGTATGCAGTGACGTTGTGCAGTTGCGCTAGTATGCAGTGACGTTGTGTAGCTGAGCTACAATGCAGTGACGTTGTGTAGTTGCGCTAGTATGCAGTGACGTTGTGTAGCTGCGCTAGTATGCAGTGACGTTGTGTAGCTGAGCTACTATGCAGTGACGTTTTGTAGCTGCACTACTATGCAGTGATGTTGTGTAGCTGCGCTAGTATGCAGTGACGTTGTGTAGCTGAGCTACTATGCAGTGACGTTTTGTAGCTGAGCTACTATGCAGTGACGTTTTGTAGCTGCACTACTATGCAGTGACGTTGTGTAGCTGCGCTAGTATGCAGTGACGTTGTGTAGCTGAGCTACTATGCAGTGACGTTTTGTAGCTGAGCTACTATGCAGTGATGTTTTGTAGCTGCGCTAGTATGCAGTGACGTTGTGTAGCTGCGCTAGTATGCAGTGACGTTGTGTAGCTGTGCTACTATGCAGTGACGTTGTGTAGCTGAGCTACTATGCAGTGACGTTTTGTAGCTGCACTACTATGCAGTGACGTTGTGCAGCTGAGCTACTATGCAGTGACATTGTGTAGCTGAGCAACTAGGCAGTGATGTTGTGTAGCTGCACTACTATGCAGTGACATTGTGTAGCTGAGCTACTAGGCAGTGACGTTGTGTAGCTGCACTATGCAGTGACGTTGTGTAGCTGAGCTACTATGCAGTGACGTTGTGTAGCTGAGCTACTAGGCAGTAACGTGTAGCTGACCTACTATGCAGTGACGTTGTGCAGTTGCGCTAGTATGCAGTGACGTGCAGTTGCGCTAGTATGCAGTGACGTTGTGTAGCTGAGCTACAATGCAGTGACGTTGTGTAGTTGCGCTAGTATGCAGTGACGTTGTGTAGCTGCGCTAGTATGCAGTGACGTTGTGTAGCTGAGCTACTATGCAGTGACGTTTTGTAGCTGCACTACTATGCAGTGATGTTGTGTAGCTGCGCTAGTATGCAGTGACGTTGTGTAGCTGAGCTACTATGCAGTGACGTTGTGTAGCTGAGCTACTATGCAGTGACGTTTTGTAGCTGCACTACTATGCAGTGACGTTGTGTAGCTGCGCTAGTATGCAGTGACGTTGTGTAGCTGAGCTACTATGCAGTGACGTTTTGTAGCTGAGCTACTATGCAGTGATGTTTTGTAGCTGCACTACTGTGCAGTGACGTTGTGTAGCTGCGCTAGTATGCAGTGACGTTGTGTAGCTGTGCTACTATGCAGTGACGTTGTGTAGCTGAGCTACTATGCAGTGACGTTTTGTAGCTGCACTACTATGCAGTGACGTTGTGCAGCTGAGCTACTATGCAGTGACATTGTGTAGCTGAGCAACTAGGCAGTGATGTTGTGTAGCTGCACTACTATGCAGTGACATTGTGTAGCTGAGCTACTAGGCAGTGACGTTGTGTAGCTGCACTATGCAGTGACGTTGTGTAGCTGAGCTACTATGCAGTGACGTTGTGTAGCTGAGCTACTAGGCAGTAACGTGTAGCTGACCTACTATGCAGTGACGTTGTGCAGTTGCGCTAGTATGCAGTGACGTGCAGTTGCGCTAGTATGCAGTGACGTTGTGCAGTTGCGCTAGTATGCAGTGACGTTGTGTAGCTGAGCTACTATGCAGTGACGTTGTGTAGCTGCGCTAGTATGCAGTGACGTTGTGTAGCTGCGCTAGTATGCAGTGACGTTGTGTAGCTGAGCTACTATGCAGTGACGTTTTGCAGCTGCACTACTATGCAGTGACGTTGTGTAGCTGCACTACTATGCAGTGACGTTGTGTAGCTGAGCTACTATGCAGTGACGTTTTGCAGCTGCACTACTATGCAGTGACGTTGTGTAGCTGAGCTACTATGCAGTGACGTTGTGTAGCTGCACTGCTATGCAGTGTTGTGTAGCTGAGCTACTATGCAGTGACGTTGTGTAGCTGCACTGCTATGCAGTGACGTTGTGTAGCTGAGCTACTATGCAGTGACGTTGTGCAGCTGCGCTACTATGCAGTGATGTTGTAATAAAAACACATATGACATGCACAAATGTGAACAAGTCTGTCGGACAGTGTTCACACCACCCACTGACTGAAACACAAAAAGAAAGCACAGAATAACAAATGTGCAAAAATACCCTGCAGTAAAAAATAAGACAGTAATCAGCAAGTGCTGGTAAAAAGATGACAACAAATACAGGGTATTTAGTCGATACTTTTTTTTGCAAAAAAGTGTATACCAAGCCACTCCACCTCGTCAAGGTAACCCTTAATGGAGCAGTCCCTATCTAATGTATTTAAAACCTGAACATATGAACAGTGTCTAAATGAACAGGATTAAGACAGTGATGTTGTGTAGCTGAGCTACTATGCAGTGACGTGTAGCTGAGCTACTATGCAGTGACGTTGTGTAGCTGAGCTACTATGCAGTGATGTTTTGTAGCTGCACTAATATGCAGTGAGGTTGTGTAGCTGAGCTACTATGCAGTGACGTTGTGTAACTGCACTGCTATGCAGTGACGTTGGGTAGCTGCACTATGCAGTGACGTTGTGTGGCTGCACTACTGTGCAGTAATGTTGTGTATCTGAGCTACTATGCAGTGACGTTGTGTAGCTGAGCTACTAGGCAGTGACGTTGTGTAGCTGAGCTACTATGCAGTGACGTTTTGTAGCTGCACTACTATGCAGTGACGTTGTGCAGCTGAGCTACTATGCAGTGACATTGTGTAGCTGAGCAACTAGGCAGTGACGTTGTGTAGCTGCACTACTATGCAGTGACATTGTGTAGCTGAGCTACTAGGCAGTGACGTTGTGTAGCTGCACTATGCAGTGACTTTGTGTAGCTGAGCTACTATGCAGTGACATTGTGTAGCTGAGCTACTATGCAGTGACGTTGTGTTACTGCACTGCTATGCAGTGACGTTGGGTAGCTGCACTATGCAGTGACGTTGTGTGGCTGCACTACTGTGCAGTGACGTTGTGTAGCTGAGCTACTATGCAGTGACGTTGTGTAGCTGAGCTACTAGGCAGTGACGTTGTGTAGCTGAGCTACTATGCAGTGACGTTTTGTAGCTGCACTACTATGCAGTGACGTTGTGCAGCTGAGCTACTATGCAGTGACATTGTGTAGCTGAGCAACTAGGCAGTGACGTTGTGTAGCTGCACTATGCAGTGACGTTGTGTAGCTGAGCTACTATGCAGTAACATTGTGTAGCTGAGCTACTATGCAGTGACGTTGTGTAGCTGAGCTACTATGCAGTGACGTTTTGTAGCTGCACTACTATGCAGTGACGTTGTGCAGCTGAGCTACTATGCAGTGACATTGTGTAGCTGAGCAACTAGGCAGTGATGTTGTGTAGCTGCACTACTATGCAGTGACATTGTGTAGCTGAGCTACTAGGCAGTAACGTGTAGCTGACCTACTATGCAGTGACGTTGTGCAGTTGCGCTAGTATGCAGTGACGTTGTGCAGTTGCGCTAGTATGCAGTGACGTTGTGCAGTTGCGCTAGTATGCAGTGACGTTGTGTAGCTGAGCTACTATGCAGTGACGTTGTGTAGTTGCGCTAGTATGCAGTGACGTTGTGTAGCTGCGCTAGTATGCAGTGACGTTGTGTAGCTGAGCTACTATGCAGTGACGTTTTGCAGCTGCACTACTATGCAGTGACGTTGTGTAGCTGCACTACTATGCAGTGACGTTGTGTAGCTGAGCTACTATGCAGTAACGTTTTGCAGCTGCACTACTATGCAGTGACGTTGTGTAGCTGAGCTACTATGCAGTGACGTTTTGCAGCTGCACTACTATGCAGTGACGTTGTGTAGCTGAGCTACTATGCAGTGACGTTGTGTAGCTGAGCTACTAGGCAGTAACGTGTAGCTGACCTACTATGCAGTGACGTTGTGCAGTTGCGCTAGTATGCAGTGACGTTGTGCAATTTCGCTAGTATGCAGTGACGTTGTGCAGTTGCGCTAGTATGCAGTGACGTTGTGTAGCTGAGCTACTATGCAGTGACGTTGTGTAGTTGCGCTAGTATGCAGTGACGTTGTGTAGCTGCGCTAGTATGCAGTGACGTTGTGTAGCTGAGCTACTATGCAGTGACGTTGTGTAGTTGCGCTAGTATGCAGTGACGTTGTGTAGCTGAGCTACTATGCATTGACGTTGTGTAGTTGCGCTACTATGCAGTGACGTTGTGTAGTTGCGCTAGTATGCAGTGACGTTGTGTAGCTGAGCTACTATGCAGTGACGTTGTGTAGTTGCGCTACTATGCAGTGACGTTGTGTAGTTGCGCTAGTATGCAGTGACGTTGTGTAGCTGAGCTACTATGCAGTGACGTTGTGTAGTTGCGCTACTATGCAGTGACGTTGTGTAGTTGCGCTAGTATGCAGTGACGTTGTGTAGCTGAGCTACTATGCAGTGACGTTTTGCAGCTGCACTACTATGCAGTGATGTTGTGTAGCTGAGCTACTATGCAGTGAGCATTTTTATTTAGTGCTATTTTCTGTAGACTTTACCAAAAGGGCAGTGCTCACAGGGTATTAATGCTGAGCAGCCTAAACACATGCTCCCAGAGAATCCAGTGAGCTAACCCCCTTGGTAAAGATCATAAAAATTAGCAGTAAACAAAAAGGCCCAGATCTCTGTAACCATATGGCGGATTTAAAAAAAAAAAAAAATACACAGGGGAGAAGTAGGAATAAAAGAGTAAACTGGTCACTTTTGTCTAGTGACAGGTCATTTTTAAAGTTTTACATCCTAATTAGAAGGAAAAAAGTCCTTTAGAAAACAGTTGAGGTTTCATCATACATAAGCATTGGGAAAGTTTAATTTTTGGCCTTAAGTACAAATTAAAGGGGCAGTCAATCAACAGTTATAACATTGCTACAGGAAAGATATATATCTTTGTACCGTGTTAGCCAGTAGATAGAAGAATATTTAGAATTGAGAGTCCTCAGTGGTTGATACCTTTTAATGGCTAACTGAAAAGATGGTAACAAATTGCATGCTTTTGAAACTGCTCAGGTCTCTTGATCAGGCATTGACTAATACAAAATCTGAAGAATCACTTAGAATCATAGAATCGTAGAGTTGGAAGGGACCTCCTGGGCCATCTGGTCCAACCCCCTGCTCAAAGCAGGATTCGCTAAATCATCCAAGTCAGATGTCTGTCCAGCCTCTGTTTGAAGACTTCCATTGAAGGAGAACTCAATACTTCTCATGGCAGCTTGTTCCACTCATTGATCACTCTAACTGTCAAAAAGTTTTTTTTCTAATATCTAATCTGTGTCTCCTCCCATTCAGTTTCATCCCATTGCTTCTAGTCTTTCCTTGTGCAAATGAGAATAAAGTTGATCCTTCTGCAATGTGACAGCCCCTAAATTTAAGAAGCATCATTGTCAGAAGCTCCTTGTCCTCCCCAACAGCTGCAGGAACCTTTCCTTGCAACCAGAAAAAATGTAAAACCTGTCCATTTATAATGATCACGGACAAGATAAAGATCCCTAACTCTCATCAGGACTTCAAGATCCCAGGTACATTCAGTGGCATCACATCTAATGTGGTGTACCTAATCATTTGTACTAAATGTCCAACTGGGGGTCTGTATATGGGGGAGACAGGGCAAAAACTGAGAACAAGGATGAATTCTCATTGTCACACAATAAGAGAAGAAAGAATGGCTCTACCTGTGGCAAAACATTTTTGTATCCCCGGTCATAGCATGATGGACATTAAATTACTTGTAATTAGAGTTGAGCGATACCGTCCAATACTTCAAAATCTCGGATCGGAATGGATCGGCCGATCTTTAAAAAAAGTATCGGTATCGCCGATGCCGATACCGGAAGTCCCATTCAAGTCTATGAGACTTCCGGTATCGGAATTGGAAAAACCCTTTCCTGCCCTTGTACAGCCTCTCGGGGGTCTGTACGGGCCTGCCGGGGGTCTCTGCCGGCCTGCCGGGGGTCTGTGCCGGCCTGCCGGTGGGCTGTGTGGACTGCCCGGGGTCTGTGCACCCTGAGGGGGTCTGTACCGGCCTGCCGGGGGCTGTGCCGGCCTGCCGGGGGGCTGTGCTGATGTCTGGGGGTCTGTGCAGGCATCGTCCGATGGGACTACAAGTCCCATCGGGCGATGCCTGCTACCATGACAGTGATTGACACATTAGCCAATGATGGGACAGTAGTAGTCCCATCATCCGGCTAATGTGTTAAATGTAAAAAAATTTCCCACACAGCTTTTACCATAAAGTGAGACTAGGGACTTTTTTTTTTTAAGTGGCGGAGGAATACAGTGCGGAAAGATACCTACCTTCCGTCATTGGATTCCTGCAGCCCGTAGAGAGCGGCAGCATCAGCTGATGCTGCAGTTCTCTACCCAAGATCGTCGTGGGACACACTCGTGGACTGCTTCGGATCATGGGTGAGTATTTTTGTGGTTTGTTATGTTAATATTTATTCCGTAGACGACAATGGCTTCGGGGAACAATGTGACAAGTATTGGTAAGTATGTTACTCTATGTTATATGTACTGTATGTCTATGTATGTATTGTATGAATGTATTGTATGTAGCATGCATGTAGTATGTATGTAGCATGTATGTAGTATGTATGTAGTATATACACTCACTGGCCACTTTATTAGGTACACCTGTCCAACTGTGTGTTAAGACTTAATTTCTAATCAGCCAATCACATGGCGGCAACTCAGTGCATTTAGGCATGTAGACATGGTCAAGACAATCTCCTGCAGTTCAAACCGAGCATCAGTATGGGGAAGAAAGGTGATTTGAGTGCCTTTGAACGTGGCATGATTGTTGGTGCCAGAAGGGCTGGTCTGAGAATTTCAGAAACTGCTGATCTACTGGGATTTTCACGCACAACCATCTCTAGGGTTTACAGAGAATGGTCCGAAAAAGAAAAAAAATCCAGTGAGCGGCAGTTCTGTGGCCGGAAATGCCATGTTGATGCCAGAGGTCAGAGGAGAATGGGCAGACTGGTTCGAGCTGATAGAAAGGCAACAGTGACTCAAATTGCCACCCGTTACAACCAAGGTAGGCAGAAGAGCATCTCTGAACGCACAGTGCGTCGAACTTTGAGGCAGATGGGCTACAGCAGCAGAAGACCACACTGGGTACCACTCCTCTCAGCTAAGAACAGGAAACTGAGGCTACAATTTGCACAAGCTCATCGAAATTGGACAGTAGAAGATTGGAAAAACGTTGCCTGGTCTGATGAGTCTCGATTTCTGCTGCGACATTCGGATGGTAGGGTCAGAATTTGGCGTAAACAACATGAAAGCATGGATCCATCCTGCCTTGTATCAACGGTTCAGGCTGGTGGTGGTGGTGTCATGGTGTGGGGAATTTTTTCTGGGCACTCTTTGGGCCCCTTGGTACCAATTGAGCATCGTTGCAACGCCACAGCCTACCTGAGTATTGTTGCTGACCATGTCCATCCCTTTATGACCACAATGTACCCAACATCTGATGGCTACTTTCAGCAGGATAATGCGCCATGTCATAAAGCTCGAATCATCTCAGATTGGTTTCTTGAACATGACAATGAGTTTACTGTACTCAAATGGCCTCCTCAGTCACCAGATCTCAATCCAATAGAGCATCTTTGGGATGTGGTGGAACGGGAGATTCGCATCAGGGATGTGCAGCCGACAAATCTGCGCCAACTGTGTGATGCCATCATGTCAATATGGTCCAAAATCTCTGAGGAATGCTTCCAGCACCTTGTTGAATCTCTGCCACGAAGAATTGAGGCAGTTCTGAAGGCAAAAGGGGGTCCAACCCCTTACTAGCATGGTGTACCTAATAAAGTGGCCAGTGAGTGTATGTGGTATGTATGTAGCATGTAGTATGTATGTAGCATGCATGTAGTATGTATGTAGTATGTATGTAGTATGTATGTAGCATGTATGTAGCATGCATGTAGTATATATGTGGTATGTATGTAGCATGTAGTATGTATGTAGTATGTATGTAGCATGTAGTATGTATGTAGCATGCATGTAGTATATATGTAGTATGTATGTAGCATGTATGTAGCATGCATGTAGTATGTATGTAGTATATATGTGGTATGTATGTAGCATGTAGTATGTAGCATGCATGTAGTATGTATGTAGTATATATGTGGTATGTAGCATGCATGTAGTATGTATGTAGTATGTATGTAGTATGTATGTAGCATGTAGTATGTATGTAGCATGCATGTAGTATATATGTAGTATGTATGTAGCATGTAGTATGTATGTAGCATGCATGTAGTATATATGTGGTATGTATGTAGCATGTAGTATGTATGTAGCATGCATGTAGTATGTATGTAGTATATATGTGGTATGTATGTAGCATGTAGTATGTATGTAGCATGCATGTAGTATGTATGTAGTATGTATGTAGTATGTATGTAGCATGTAGTATGTATGTAGCATGCATGTAGTATATATGTAGTATGTATGTAGTATGTATGTAGCATGCATGTAGTATATATGTGGTATGTATGTAGCATGTAGTATGTATGTAGCATGCATGTAGTATGTATGTAGTATGTATGTAGTATTTTTTTTTTTTTTTAAACATTTAACACATTAGCCGGATGATGGGACTACTACTGTCCCATCATTGGCTAATGTGTCAATCACTGTCATGGTAGCAGGCATCGCCCGATGGGACTTGTAGTCCCATCGGACGATGCTTGCACAGACCCCCGGACATCAGCACAGCCCCCCGGCAGGCCGGTACAGACCCCCACAGGGTGCACAGACCACCGGCAGGCCGGCACAGCCCCCCGGCAGGCCGGTACAGACCCCGGGCAGTCCACACAGCCCCCCGGCAGGCCGGCACAGCCCCCCGGCAGGCCGGCAGAGACCCCCGGAAGGCCCGAAATGACGGCGCATCATGATGCGCACACACCGCGCATCATGATGACGTCATTTTGGCTGTCAATCAACTTTGAACTTCCGATTCCGATGCCCGATATTGAAAAAATATCGGATGTCGGTATCGGAATTCCGATACAGCAAGTATCGGCCGATACCCGATACTTGCGGTATCGGAATGCTCAACACTACTTGTAATAAAAGGTAACTTCAAGTGTCAGAGAGACAGAAGAGTCTGGGAGTATAAATTTATGACAACTTTTGACACACTGAGTGCAGGAATAAATGTGTTGCATGGATTTATATGTTTTTACATCACTTAAGGAATTTGCTCTTCAGACCTTCTGGGGTCATCACACAACACAGAACCAGACCCCAATCAGAGGGCAATAAAACTTTCACACTCCTTATCTATGAACTGTTCCAATATTTATGTTTATCCCTCTCCCATAATGACAATTCTGCTTCATGTCACTTGTCTTATCTATTGCGTTATTTCTGTGCTGTTTTGTGCATAAATATGTGATTCTTCAGCTGCTGTATTAGTCTAGCCTGATGAACTGACCTGAGTAGTCTCGAAAGCTTGCAATGTGTTACAATATTTTCAGTTAGCCATTAAAAGGTATCAACCAATGAGGACTCTCAATTCTGAATATTCTTCTAACATTGCTACATGCATACTCACATTATCTTACAGTAATGTGTGTGGCCAGTTTGGCGGTTTCCCTAAACGATATCCTTATCTATTTAAGGGGTGTCTCATAATAACAACTTATCATCTGTTAGGTGGACAGACAGGGTCCTCTGGTGCCAAAAATGTGAATGCTGAGAATGTGCTGTCTGCTTGATGCTCCGAACAGTGTGTTGTCTGCCCGGTGCTCGGGTTCTGCATATTATGGATTGGATAGACAGGTTGCTGGGTGCGGCTGGGGAAAACCCAGCGGTCTGGACACACATTGGTACTAATGACAAAGTTAGAGGGAGGTGGAAGGTACACAGAGCTAGGAGAAAAGCTGAAAGCCAGGACCTCCAAGGTGGTGTTTTCAGAAATACTGTCGCCCCCACGAGTGTCACTAGAAAAACAGCGAGAGTTTAGGGAGATAAGTAAGTGGCTTAGAAATTGGTGCTTGTAGGAAAGGTTTAGGTTCATGGAGAACTGGGCCGACTTCTCAGTCGGCTGCAGGCTCTACGGTAGGGACGGGCTGCACCTCAATGAGAGAGCAGCTGTGCCGGGGGAAAAAATGTTCAGACAAATGGAGAAGCTTTGATCTAAGGGGAGGGAGGATAGATGTGCTAATAAGGGAATAGACAGAGAAGACAGAGAGAGTGAGACAGTATGGGAGACAGAGGATTAGAGGATTTTTTTTTTGGGGGGGGGCCTGCAGGGAACATAGGAAGGTGAGAAGGAGTAATAAATATGCTAATAGTATGAAATGTACCCTGGCAAATGCAAGAAGTCTTGCAAACAAAATGAATGAATTGGAAACCTTTGTGTCAACCACAGAATACCATGTGGTTGGTATTACGGAAACCTGGCTGGAAGAAAGCCATGACTGAGTGACACACGTAGAGGGTTACACTGCATTCCGAAAGGAAAGGAAAGACCAAAAAAGGTTGAAGGGTGTGTATCTTCATAAAATCCAACTTAAGACCTGTGCTGAATGACGACATTGGGGGCGCTGCGACAATACAGAATCAGTATGGGAAAATGTACATGGGGACGGCAATAATGGAAAGCTGCTAACTGCTACAAGCCACTTAATATAGATAAATAGGTAGAGGCTGAAATGCTGCAACAAATTAAAAAGGCAGCAAATAATAATAGGGTCCTTATTAGGGGCAATTTCAATTATTCAGACATTCAATGGGACATAGTTCTTTTCCGCAATTCATGACAATTACCTCTCTCAGCTGGTAGAAGAAGTGACCAGGGGAGGTAATCTGCTGGATCTGGTTCTGTCAAATAGACCAGATATAATTTCACATCTACAGGTCAGGGAGCATTTGGGAAGCAGTGACCATATTATGGTAAGTTGCAATGTAAAATTCAGCAAAACATTTCAAAGGGAAAATGCAAAAAAACTAACTATAGGAAAGCTGACTTCAGCAAATTATAGGAAGAGCTGAATCGTGTAGAATGGGACCATGTCATGGTAACTGGGGACACCGAACATAAATTGGGCATGTTTAAGGAAAAACTACTAGAATCCTGCAGAAAACTTGTCCCATCTGGTAATAAAATTTAAAGTAATAAAAGGCAACCATTATGGATAAATAAGGCAGAACAAAGTTCAATAAGACAAAAACAAAGGGCATTCAGAACCCTGAAAGCCGAGAATACAGAAAAAGCATTTCAGGAGTAAAAAGATCTCAATAAGGCTGGCTTCATATTTGCGTTGTGTAGCGCTGCAGATGGCAGCCTACTTCCTACTTTCTTCCTCCGTTAAGCCCCACCCACTGCCACACCTCTTCCTTCAGCTCCGCCTAGGTCTGCATGCGTCCTGCGTACCTATTTTTAACATTGGGTATGCAGGCCATGCGGATCTATGCTGACACATCTGCATCTGTCGTTTTGATGCGCCCGCTGACCGCAACAAAATGCAACATGTTGCATTCGGCGCAGCATCAAAACGATGCATGCAGATGCGTCAGCATAGATCCGCATGGCCTGCATACCCAATGTTAAAGATAGGGTATGCAGGCCACATGCAGACCTAGGCGGAGCTGAAGGAAGACGTGTGGCAGTGGGTGGGGCTTAACGGAGGAAGAAAGGAGGAAGTAGGCTGCCATCCGCAACGCTACACAACGCAAGTGTGAGGACAGCCTAAGAAATGTAAAAAATAAATCAAGCTAGCAAAGTGTGAGGACAGCCTAAGAAATGCAAAAAAGAAATCAAGCTAGCAGAGTTATCTACAGAGAAACAAATCGCCAGCGACATTAAAATAAATCCCCCAAAATTTTATGAATACATCAATGCGAGAATGAAAATAACAGATGGAATTAGACCCTTAAAAGATAATAATAACAAAATAATCATAGCAGACAAAGAAAAGGCTGAGATATTAAACAGGCACTTTTCATCGTTGTTCACCAATGAACTGACTGTTCCAGTGACCTTTAACCCCTTCACCCCCAAGGGTGGTTTGCACGTTCATGACCGGGCCAATTTTTACAATTCTGACCACTGTACCTTTATGAGGTCATAACTCTGGAACGCTTCCATGGATCCCGGTGATTCTGACATTGTTTTCTCGTGACATATTGTACTTCATGTTAGTGGTAAAATTTCATTTAAATAACTTGCGTTTATTTGTGAAAAAAACGGAAATTTGGCAAAAATTTTGAAAATTTCGCAATTTTCCAACTTTGAATTTTTATGCCCTTAAATCACAGAGATATGGCACACAAAAAACTTGATAACTAACATTTCCCACATGTTTACTTTACATCAGCACAATTTTGGAACCAAAATTTTTTTTTGTTAGGAAGTTATAAGGGTTAAAAGTTGACCAGCGATTTCTCATTTTTACAACACCATTTTATTTTTAGGATCACATCACATTTGAAGCCACTTTGAGGGGTCTATATGATAGAAAATACCCAAAAGTGACACCATTCTAAAAACTGCACCCCTTAAGGTGCTCAAAACCACATTCAAGAAGTTTATTAACCCTTTAGGTGCGTCACAGGAATTTTTTTGAATATTTAAAAAAAAAATGAATATCTAACTTTTTTTCACAAAAAAAATACTTCAGGTTCAATTTTTTTATTTTACCAAGGGCAACAGGAGAAATTGGACTGCAAAAGTTATTGTGCAATTTGTCCTGAGTACGCTGATACCTGATTTGTGGGGGGGAACGACTGTTTCGGCGCATGGCAGAGCTCAGAATGGAAGGAGCGCCGTTTGACTTTTTCAATGCAAAATTGGCTGGAATTCAGATCGGACGCCATGTCACGTTTGGAGAGTCCCTGATGTACCTAAACAGTGGAAAACCCCTACAAGTGACCCCATTTTGGAAACTAGACCCCCCAAGGAACTTATCTAGATATGTGGTGAGAACTTTGAACCCACAAGGCTTTACAGAAGTTTATAACGTACAGCGGTACAATTAAAAAATCATATTTTTTCCACAAAAATGATCTTTTCACCCCAATTTTTATTTTCCCAAGGGTAACAGGACCCTAAAAGTTATTGTGCAATTTGTCCTGAGTATGCTAATATCCCACATGTGGGGGTAAACCACTATTTGGGCGCATGGCAGAGCTCGGAAGGGAAGCAGCGCCATTTGACATTTTTGGCTGGAATTGAGATCGGACATCATGTCGCGATTGGAAAACCCCTGATGTACCAAAACAGTGGAAACTCCCCACAAATGACACCATTTTGGAAACTAGACCCTCTAAGGAACTTATCTAGATGTGTGGTGAGAACTTTGAACCCCCAAGGGCTTCACAGAAGTTTATAACATAAAGCCGTACAATTAAAAAATCATATTTTTTCCACAAAAATGATCTTTTCACCCTCAATTCTTATTTTTCCAAGGGTAACAGCACCCTAAAAGTTATTGTGCAATTTGTCCTGAGTACGCTGATACCCCACATGTGGGCGTAAACCACTATTTGGGCGCATGGCAGAGCTCGGAAGGAAAGCAGCGCCATTTGACATTTTTGGCTGGAATTGAGATCGGACACCATGTCGCGATTGGAAAACCCCTGATGTACCTAAACAGTGGAAACCCCCCACAAATGACACCATTTTGGAAACTAGACCCCCTAAGGAACTTATCTAGATGTGTGGTGAGAACTTTGAACCCCCAAGGGCTTCACAGAAGTTTATAACATAAAGCCGTACAATTAAATAATCATATTTTTTCCACAAAAATGATCTTTTCACCCTCAATTCTTATTTTTCCAAGGGTAACAGCACACTAAAAGTTATTGTGCAATTTGTCCTGAGTATGCTGATATCCCACATGTGGGGGTAAACCACTATTTGGGCGCATGGCAGAGCTCGGAAGGGAAGCAGCGCCATTTGACGTTTTTGGCTGGAATTGAGATCGGACACCATGTCGCGATTGGACCCCCTGATGTACCTAAACAGTGGAAATGGAAATGACACCATTTTGGAAACTAGACCCCCCAAGGAACTTATCTAGATGTGTGGTGAGCACTTTGAACCCCCCAGTGCTTCACAGAAGTTTATAACACCCGGGCGTGAAAATAAAAAATTCGTATTTTTTCCACAAACATGATCTTTTAGTCACCATTTTTTTATTTTCCCAAGGGTAACAGGAGAAATTGGACCCCAAAAGTTGTTGTCCAATTTGTCCTGAGTAAGCTGACACCCCATATGTGGGATGGACACACGTCAGGGCTCGGAAGGGAAGTAGTGACGTTTTGGAATGCAGACATTGATGGAATGGTCTGCGGGTGTCATGTTGCCTTTGGAGAGCCCCTAATGTACCTAAACAGTGGAAACCCCCCACAAATGACCCCATTTTGAA
The DNA here is from genome assembly GCF_039654945.1 of Dendrobates tinctorius. Classification (NCBI taxonomy): domain Eukaryota; kingdom Metazoa; phylum Chordata; class Amphibia; order Anura; family Dendrobatidae; genus Dendrobates; species Dendrobates tinctorius. Next base: position 1,503,922 of record NW_027361680.1, on the reverse strand, counting down.
AACTAGACCCCCTAAGGAACTTATCTAGATGTGAGGTGAGCACTTTGAACCCCCAAGGGCTTCACAGAAGTTTATAATGCCAGGGCATGAAAATAAAAAAATTGTATTTTTTCCACAAACATGATCAATTAGTCCCCAATTTTTTTATTTTCCCAAGGGTAACAGGAGAAATTGAACCCCAAAAGTTGTCCAATTTGTCCTGAGTACGCTGACACCCCATATGTGGGAGAAAACTACTGTATGGACACACGTCAGGGCTCGGAAGGGAAGTAGTGACGTTTTGGAATGCAGACTTTGATGGAATGGTCTGCGGGTGTCATGTTGCCTTTGGAGAGCCTCTAATGTACCTAAACAGTGGAAACACCCATAAATGACCCCATTGTGGAAACGAGAACCCCTAAGGAACTTATCTAGATGTGTGGTGAGCACTTTGAACCCCCAAGGGCTTCACAGAAGTTTATAATGCCCGTGCATGAAAATAAAAAAATCGTATTTTTTCCACAAACATGATCAATTAGTCCCCAATTTTTTCATTTTCCCAAGGGTAACAGGAGAAATTGGACCGCAAAAGTTGTTGTCCAATTTGTCCTGAGTACGCTGACACCCCATATGTGGGAGAAAACTACTGTATGGGCACACGTCGGGTCTCGGAAGGGAAGTAGTGACGTTTTGGAATGCAGACTTTGATGGAATGGTCTGCGGGTGTCATGTGCGTTTGGAGAGCCCCTGATGTACCTAAACTATTGAAACTCCCAACAAGTGACCCCATTTTGGACACTAGACCCCCCCACGGAACTTATCTAGATGTGTGGTGAGCACTTTGAACCCCCAAGTGCTTCACAGAAGTTTATAACGCTCGGACGTGAAAATAAAAAAATCATTTTTTTCCACAAAAATGATATTTTTGCCCCCAATTTTTTATTTTCCTAAGGGTAACAGGAGAAATTGGACCCCAAAAATTGTTTTGCAATTTGTCCTGCGTAGGCTGACGTAGGTTACGGGCTCACGTATTTTGGCCAAAATATCAGCTAATACTCCACATTATTAATGTATTTTTTAATGTGTTTTTTACACTTTTTATTCAGGGTGCAGTTGGGCCCATCTGGTCTTGTAAACTGCGGCGTCTGTTCACATGGCATGCATTTTGATAGCGCTGGGCCAGCCCGCCTGAGCTAATAGAAGGGTGTCACTACTAGGCTGGCCTGGATGCTGTGCATGGCCTTAGTGTGAACAGCGCCGCATACAAGTGTTTTGCTGTGCATTAACATACCAGGCAACCGCCCCCTCCATGTATTGGTAGGCTGCGAGCGGTTGTTTTATATCGGTATTCATGCACCTGTGTTGCCATCTTAACTATATGGGTCCACTGCACCCTGATAGTGCATTTGTCTGGAGGCCTATACGGGTAAACCTCTTTGCTCTTTTTGCTGTTTTATATTATTGGTGGACTTTCAAGTCCTCTTTTTGTGCTGTATTAGTCTGAGTAGGCTGATACCCTACATGTGGGGGTAAAACACTGTTTGGGCGCATGGCAGAGCTTGGAAGGGAAGGAGCACCATAGGACTTTTTCAACTCAGAATTGGCTGGAATTGAGATCAGACGCAATGTTGCATTTGGAGAGCCCCTGATGTGCCGAAACAGTGGAAACCCCCAATTCTAACTCCAACCCGAACCCCAACACACCTCTAACCCTAATCTCAGCCCTAGCCCTAACCCTAGCCCTAACCCTAGCCCTAATGGAAAAATGGAAATAAATACATTTTTTAAATTTTATTATTTTTCCCTAACTAAGGGGGTGATAACGGGGGGGTTTGATTTACTATTTATGGCGGTTTTTATTTTTGGCAGCTGTCGCACGCTAAAAGACGCTTTTTATTGTAAAAATAGTTTTCGCATCACCACATATTGAGAGCTATAATTTTTCCGTATTTTGACCCACCGAGTCATGTGAGGTCTTATTTTTTGCGGGACGAGTTGACGTTTTTATTGGTACCATTTTCGGGCACGTGACATTTTTTGATCGCTTTTTATTCCGATTTTTGGGACGCAGAATGAACAAAAACCAGCGTTTCATGAATTTCTTTTGGGGGAGTGCGCTTTCACCGTTCCGCGTGCGGTAAAATTGATAAAGCGGTTTTATTCTTCGGGTCAGTACGGTTACAGCGATACCTCATTTAGGTCTTTTTTTATGTTTTGGCGCTTTTATGCAATGAAAACTATTTTATATAAAAAATAATTATTTTTGCATCGCTTTATTCTGCGAGCTATAACTTTTTTATTTTTTTGCTGATGATGCTGTGTGGTGGCTCGTTTTTTGCGGGACAAGATGACGTTTTCAGCGGTACCATGGATATTTATATGCGTCTTTTTAATCGCGCGTTATTACACTTTTTGTTTGGCGGTATGATAATAAATCATTATTTTTTGCTTCGTTTTTTATTTTTAATTTTTTAGGGGTTCGCTAAAGGGGTTAACTAATGGGACAGTTTTATAGGGCGGGTCGTTACGGACGCGGCGATACCTAATATGTGTACTTTTATTGTTTTGGTTTTTTTTTATTTTCAAAAAATGAATTTATTGGGGAATTTTTTTTTTTTACTAATTTATTTGGCGATTTTTTTTTTTTTTAAATTATTTTTACACTTTTTTTTAAATTTTTTTTTTTACTTTATTACATAGTCCCAGGTGGGACATCACTGTCCTGTGTCCTGTCACATCACAGATCACTGTGACAGATCAGCAATCTGTCACAGGCAGTGCACAAGGCTTCCTCATGCCTGCGCTTTGCAGGCACTGAGGAAGCCAGCTTCCTCCAGGCACCTGAAGGCCCCCGTCGCCATCTTGGATCCGGGGGCCTGGAGGAAAGGAGTCCCCTGCAGCAGCGCTGCACATTGCGCTGCCGTGGGGGGCTCAGGGAAGCACGGAGGGAGCCCCCTCCCTGCCGATGCTTCCCTTTAACTCCCGGTACACCTCGATCATGTTTGATCGCGGTGTGCAAGGGGTTAACGTGTCGGGGGCGGTCCGTGACCGCCCCTGACACATAGTGCCGGGTGTCAGCTGTGATAATCAGCTGACACCCGGCCGCGATCAGCGGCGCTCACCACGTGGGCGCCGCTGATCGCGCTAGACGTACTATCCCGTCCATGGGCATAGGGGCCCGGGTCCCATGGACGGGATAGTACGTCTGATGTCAGGAAGGGGTTAAACAAGGCAATATCAAAGTTCACCACCTGATATACAGTTGTGGCCAAAAGTATTGACACCCCTGTAATTCTGTCAGATAATACTCAGTTTCTTCCTGAAAATTATTTCAAACACAAATTCTTTGTTATTATTATCTTCATTTAATTTTTCTTAAATGAAAAAACACAAAAATAATTGTCCTAAAGCCAAATTGGATATAATTCCACACCAAACATAAAAAAAGAGGGTGGACAAAAGTATTGGCACTGCTTGAAAAATCATGTGATGCTTCTCGAATTTGTGTAATTAACAGCAGCTGTAACTTACCTGTGGCACCTAACAGGTGTTGGCAATAACTAAATCACACTTGCAGCCAGTTGACATGGATTAAAGTTGACTCAACCTCTGTCCTGTGTCCTTGTGTGTACCACATTGAGCATGGAGAAAAGAAAGGAGACCAAAGAACTGTCTGAGGACTTGAGAAACCAAATTGTGAGGAAGCATGAGCAATCTCAAGGCTACAAGTCCATCTCCAAAGATCTGAATGTTCCTGTGTCTACCGTGAGCAGAGTCATCAAGAAGTTTAAAGCCCATGGCACTGTGGCTAACCTCCCTAGATGTGGACAGAAAAGAAAAATTGACAAGAGATTTCAACGCAAGATTGTGCGGATGTTGGATAAAGAACCTCGACTAACATCCAAACAAGTTCAAGCTGCCCTGCAGTCCGAGGGTACAACAGTGTCAACCCGTACTATCCGTCAGCGTCTGAATGAAAAGGGACTGTATGGTAGGAGACCCAGGAAGACCCCACTTCTTACCCCGAGACATAAAAAAGCCAGGCTGGAGTTTGCCAAAACTTACCTGAAAAAGCCTAAAACATTTTGGAAGAATGTTCTCTGGTCAGATGAGACAAAAGTAGAGCTTTTTGGGCAAAGGCATCAACATAGAGTTTACAGGAGAAAAAAAGAGGCATTCAAAGAAAAAAACATGGTCCCTACAGTCAAACATGGTGGAGGTTCCCTGATGTTTTGGGGTTGCTTTGCTGCCTCTGGCACTGGACTGCTTGACCGTGTGCATGGCATTATGAAGTCAGAAGACTACCAACAAATTTTGCAGCATAATGTGGGGCCCAGTGTGAGAAAGCTGGGTCTCCTTCAGAGGTCATGGGTCTTCCAGCAGGACAATGACCCAAAACACACTTCAAAAAGCACTAGAAAATGGTTTGAGAGAAAGCACTGGAGACTTCTAAGGTGGCCAGCAATGAGTCCAGACCTGAATCCCATAGAACACCTGTGGAGAGATCTAAAAATGGCACTTTGGAGAAGGCACCCTTCAAATATCAGGGACCTGGAGCAGTTTGCCAAAGAAGAATGGTCTAAAATTCCAGCAGAGCATTGTAAGAAACTCATTGATGGTTACCGGAAGCGGTTGGTCGCAGTTATTTTGGCTAAAGGTTGTGCAACCAAGTATTAGGCTGAGGGTGCTAATACTTTTGTCTGGCCCATTTTTGGAGTTTTGTGTGATATGATCAATGTTTTGCTTTTTGCTTCATTCTCTTTTGTGTTTTTTCATTTAAGACAAATTAAATGAAGAATCTGTGTTTGCAATAATTTTCAGGAAGAAACTGAGTATTATCTGACAGAATTGCAGGGGTGTCAATACTTTTGGCCACAACTGTAACTAGTTTAACACAAGAAGCACACCTGCATTTGAGCAAATTAGACATTGACAAGTCCACTGGCCCAGGTAGAATTCATCCACGGATACTGAGGGAATTGAGACTTTCTTGTAACATGGGTCGTGCAACAGCATTGGAGGATGGCTAATTAGGTACAGATATTTAGAAGGGTAAGAAGGTGGATCCAGGACACTAACATTCGGTAAGCCTGATCTCAGTAGTGTGCAAAGTTTTTGAGGGCATTATAAGAGATGATCTGCAGAAATATATTACAGAGAAAAATATAATAACTGACAACCAGCATGGATTCATGAAGAATAAGTTGTGTCTAACCAACATGTTGGGTTTCTATGAGGAGGTGAGAGCAAATCTGGATTTTGGTAATGCGGCTGATGTGAGTTATCTGGACTTAGCAAAGGCATTTGCTACTGTTCTACATAACAGCCTTATATTGAAGCTACAGAAGCAAGGACTAGGGGAAACTATATGCAAATGGGTAAGGAATTTGTCATAAATGATACGTTACCTAAATAGTTTATAGTCAGCAGTGGGGACCGCAGGGATCTGTGCTAGGACCGATTCTTTTTAACCTCTTTGTTAATGACCTTGTGGATGGGATTGAGAGTAAAATGTCAGTCTTTGCTGACGACACCAAACTATGTAGGATACTAAAACCTGACTTTGACATTACAATATTGCAAATTAATCTGAATAAGATGACTGAATGGGAAAACACTTGGCAAATGAGATTTAATGTAGATAACTGAGGAGTAATGCACCTAGGACTGAGTAATCCTATTGCTTCATACACATTAAATAGGAGCATACTTGGAACTACAGAACAGGAGAAGGACTTGGGTATTCTGGTTACAAATAAGCTGAGCAGCAGTACTCAGTGCCAGGCAGCAGCCGCAAAAGCAAACAAAATTTTAGGATGTATAAAAAGAAATAAAATCTCAACGCATTATTATCCCTCTATAAAACACTGGTGAGGCCACATCTAGAATATGGGGATCCAGTTTTGGGCTCCACATTTATAAAGAACTAGCTGAACAGCCCGGCGCTGCCCAGGCATAGTAACTAACTACGGTTAGTTATAACAAATTATAATGATTATATCTATATATAAAGCTGAGTGTAGAGCCCCGCCCACTCCGCATAGCCACATTCACTATAATATCCCACATCATCGCGTCAGCCAGAGCCACCGGACTACTACCCCTAATATCCAACATCGTCCCGTCACACAGAGCCACCGGACTACTACCCCTAATATCCAACATCATCCCGTTAAAGCCACCTCCACCTGACTACTACCCTTAATATCCCACATCATCCCGTCACAGCCGCCGGACTACTACCCCTAATATCCCACATCATTCCGTCAGAGCCACCGGACTACTACCCCTAATAACCCACATCATCCCGTCAGCCAGAGCCACTGGACTGCTTCCCCTAATATCCCGCATCATCCAGTCAGCCAGAGCCACCGGACTACTAACCCTAATATCCCACATCATCCCGTCACCCAGAGCCATCGGACTACTCCCCCCTAATATCCCACATCATCCAGTCAGCCAGAGCCACCAGACTACTCCCCCTAATATCCAGCGTCAGCCAGAGCCACCGGACTACTACCCCTAATATCTCACATCATCCCTTCAGCCTGGGGTCAGAACCAGAGCGCTGAGTGGAACGGTCCTAACTTCCATACCAGAGATCACTTTAAGAAAGCCTGAGATCAGAACCAGAGCATTGAGTGGATTTGCCCTGACTTGCATACCAATGATCCCTTTAATAGAACCCTGGGGTCAGGATCAGAGCGCAGAGGGATTTGCCCTAACTTCCGTACAGGAGATCCCTTTAAGAGAGCCTGGAGTCAGTACCAGAGCATTTGAAGGCAATTGCCCTGACTTCCATACCGGGTATCCCTTTAAGAGAGGCATAGGGCCAGAACCAAAGCACTGGAAGAATATGCCCTGCCTTCCATACCGGAGATCCCTTTAAGAAAGTCCTGGGGTCAATACCAAAACGCTGTGGATTTGCCCTAACTTGCATACCGATGATCCGTTTAAGAGATGGCGGATGTGTGATGTGTATATGGGCAGGGAGGGGGGATTCATTTCTGTAATGTGCTCTGTGCTCCTGTCTGAGGGGCAGACTATGGCTGGGAGCTTATGTTCCCAGGGATGCTAGATTTCTACCCGCATGTCAGTGTCTGCTGAGGTGTTGCCAAGTGGGAAAACTTGCTCATAGAAACCAATCACAGCTCAGCTTCTTTTAACCAGCTCTGGTGAAATGAGAGATGCTTAGTGATTGGTTGCAAGGAAAACTGTTGTTCATAGCAACCAATCACAGCTCAGCTTATTTTAAACAGCTCTGGTGAAATGAAAGATGCTTCGTGATTGGTTGGTGATACACACATACATACTTTCAGTTTTATATATAGAGATATTCAGAAATTGGAGACAGTTGAAAGACGGGCAACTAGATTATTACCAGGGATGGAAGGCCTCTCATATGATGAAAGATTGGGGAAGTGGGCTTGTTTAGTTTAGAAAAAAGACGCCTCAGAGGTGATCTCATTTATTTGTATAAATATATGTGTGTCGCCGGTACAGAGGACTTGCACAAGACTTATTCGTTCCAAAGACCATACTAAGGACCAGGGGGTACTGTTATGATTGAGTCACCGTAGGAGGTAAAAACAGAAATGCTAGCTAAGTCCAGAAAACCAGAGAAGTTGGCAGCTATCGGAGTGCAGACCCCTGAACCTATCAACACAACTAGCAGTAGCCGTGGGGGGTTCCTACGATGCCCTAGACCCCTCGATCACAGCCGGAGAATTGAATAGGCCTAAAGAAAGAAAGGGGAAATCTAAACTGCCCCAGAGCAGACCCCAAAGCAATAGGCAGCCCCCAACATATAGTGACGGTGAAGCAAGATGAAAATACTAACACAGACAGAAAGATAGACTGAGAAAAGAGGGGCCCAAGCTAACTAAATAGAAAAGGACAGGAAGGCTGCTGTCTGCAATCCGTGAAAAACCCTATGAAAATAAGAGCCAACAGACTGACAGTGAAAAAGGCCCTGAAGACGCTAGACTTCAAAAAAGCTATGTCAGTACTCAGGAATATACTGAAGACAGCGCTACAGGCAAAAGGAGATTCGGCTCACCCCAGCAGGGAATGGCAGAATACTGAAAAGCAAGGAAAACAAAAAACAAAACAAAAAGCTAACAGGCAAAACAGAAACTTAGCTTTAGAGGGGCAGGAATCAGACTGGTGTCCTAGAAGTCCACAGAGAAATCACCCGCAGGGCAGAAGGGCGTCGGCAGCCTTATATCCAGTCTGTGACTCCACTCAGCCAGTCATCCTCATTAGACTCAGGTGCCTGATAATCAAGCTCATTACCTTCCTTTACCAGAATAGGGAGTTCACCAGACCCCAGTGACGAAGGGGAAAATGAACTCACAACAGGGTACTCATTACAGGTGGAAGAAAGGCGATTCTGACAGCTAAATAGGACAGAGTTCTTTACAGTTAGAGCAGTCAGACTGTGGAATGTCCTACCACAAGAGTTAGTAATGGCAGACATTATAACAGCTTTTAAAAAATGGCTGGATGATTTCCTCAATAAACATAGCATTGTGGGTTATGGATAATTTAGTGACAAAAAATGAATAATTGGTGGAGAAAGGTTGAACTTGATGGACTAACCATATATACTCGAGTATAAGCCAAGATTTTCAGCCCATTTTTTTGTGAGTTATATAGCCAGGGAGTAGTGGGGGAGGGGGAGCGGGGGTGTCACATCATACTGACCCCCCTGGTGTGGCCTCTGCAGCCCCCCTGCTTGTCCCACGGTCTCCGTTCTTTCCTACAGCGGTCACATGGTACCGCTCATTAAAGTCATGAATATGTGCATATTTATGACTTTATTGAGCGGTACCACGTGACTGCTGAAGGAAAGAAGGGAGACAGTGGGAGAACAGGCTGCAGAGATGTGACAGGGGAAGGTAAGTATATGCTATATTCACCTGTCCCGGTTCCAATGCTGCGCGCTGCTCTGCTGTCTTCCGTCCTCTGTCTGATGTTCAGGCAGAGGGCGCGATGACGTAGTCAGTGCGCGCCCTCTGCTGCCTGACATCACTGACAGAGGGACCCAGCGGACAGACAGCGGCGAGCAGCATTGGAACCGGGACAGGTGAATATCTCAGGTGCCGGGTCCTGAGCCAGCAGCGACACCTGTCCTCCATAGCACGCTGGTGTCTCCGTCTGCTCAGCACACCGGCACCTGCCCCCAACGACGAGAGGTATGTCTTTTTTTTTCTTACACCTGCAGTAGTGGCAGCAGTAATATATGGGGGCATAATCTATGGGGCAGCATATGGGGGCATATTCAATGGAGCATCTTATGGTGGCAGCATATGGGGGCATATTCAATGGAGCATCTAATAGGGATATATTCAATGGAGCATCTTATGGGGGCAGCATATTGGGGCATATTCAGTGGAGCATCTTATGGGGGCAGCATATGGGGGCATATTCAATGGAGCATCTTATGGGGGCAGCATATGGGGGCATATTCAATGGAGCATCTTATGGGGCCTATTCTATGGAACATTTTATGGGGCAGCATATGAGGCATAATCTATGGAACGTTTTATGGGGCCATAACCTTTATGGAGCAGCATATGGGGCATATTATTCTATGGAGCATCTTATGGGGCCATTTTTAACCTTTGTGCAGCATTATATGGGGTATATTTTGTATGGAGCATCTTATGGGGCCCATCATGAACTGTATGGAGCATTACATGCGGCTCCTGATTCAATATGGCTATTCAAAAACATTTAACCTACTGATGTCTCAATTAATTTTACTTTTATTGGTATCTATTTTTATTTTTGAAATTTACCAGTAGCTGCTGCATTTTCCAACCTAGGCTTATATGCGAGTCAATTAGTTTTCCCAGTTTTTTGTGGCAAAATTAAGGTCGGCTTATACACGGGTCGGCTTATACATAAGTATATACGGTAAGTCTTTCTTCAACTTATGCAACTACAGTATATGTTTGCAAAATAGGTTATAAGTTTCTGATCACTGTGGATCCCATTGCTGGAACTGCCAAAGAATGAGCGAGACGGTCCAAAGTCAAGCAGGCGCATGTGACAGTTGAGCATGAGTACTGTAATGTCACTCCATACAAAGTCAGTGAGACTAACGCAGCCAAATACATCAATCCACTTTTGCACCATTCAAATAGCGATGAAGCAGATACCAATTATGTGCTTTATCTGTACGTTCTGTGTGCCTGAAGTCTGCAAAGTGAAGCTATGGCAATTCATGGACACATGTGAAAATTTTTTTGCCACATGGCTCCAGAATTTTGTCACAATATGTACAGGACATTTTAGTTTGCTAAAGAAGCATGAAATTAAAAGATGACTTGTCATGTTCCCAATTTAATGAAAATGATGACAGGTGACGAATTTGATGCGCTCTGTCACTCTTCAATCAACACTCATGGTGAGTGGCCCGAGGAGAGTAATCTCAACAGACCTCAACATCTGACGATGAAAGCGCCGTTTCCTGTAAAGTCTCCTTGATCCCCTCTCATTGCTAACAGAGGGCAAAGGATCTCATGAGATGAGTCTTTGCTGTTCTAACACTGCATTGTTTGGAGAGTAGGAGGGGCTCAGGTTTAGGGCGAGCGTATAAATCAAATACGTTCCTCCTCCTCACTATGCTTCACTCCATCAGCCTCAAGGACACGTTCTCTCCTGATTCTCCTCCACTGTATCTTTTGCTGGCTCTTCCTCCTTTCATCTTCCTCTTACTGTTGGGGTTCCTCAAGGATCAGTCCTAGGCCCCCTCCTCTTCTCCTTGTATACTGCCTCTATTGGACAAACATTCAGTAGATTTGGTTTCCAGTACCATCTCTATGCTGATGACACCCAATTATACACCTCTATTCGTGACAACACGCCTGCATTATTACAAAACACCAGTGATTGTCTTACCACTGTCTCCAACATCATGCCCTCCCTCTATCTGAAACTGAACCTGTCAAAAACTGAACTCCTTGTGTTTCCTTCCTCTGCTAAACTAACCTACCTATGCCCGGCATTGCCATTTCCATGCTCAACATGCCCGCTGTCTTGGGGTCATACTTGATTCAGATCTTTCATCCACCCACCACATCCAGTCACTGGCTCGCTCTTGTCATGTACACCTCAAACATTTCTGGAATTTGACCTTCTCTAACTTTCAACTCTGCAAAAGCTATTACTGTAGCTCTTATTCATTCTCGTCTGGACAATTGGAACTCTCTACTAATCAGTCTCCCTCTTACCAAATTCTTCCCTCGCCAATCTGTCTTGAGTGCTGCAGCCAGGATCATATTCCTCACCAACCACTACAACGATGCCTCTACCTTGTGCCAGTTATTGCACTGGTTACCTATCCACTCCAGAATTCAATATAAACCTTTCACTCTCACTCACGAAGCGCTCCACGCGTCAGCACCACTCTACATCTCCTCCCTCGTCTCAGCCTATCACCCTACCCGTGCCCTCCACTCTGATAATGACCTAAGATTAACATCCTCAATAAATCGAACCTTTCACTCCCATCTCCAAGACTTCTCGTGTGCTGCTCTTTGGAATGCACTACCCAGGACAATTCAATTAATCCCCAATGCCCACAGTTTAAAGTGCGCCCTAAAAAAGCACTTCTTCAGACTGGCCTACCTCTTCAACATATTTATTTAACTATCACTGTGTTGCCCATTCAAAATGTCCTTTAACCAGGATTCTTGTATCATCTGTTCTCACACCCTTTCTGAATTTAATAGCCCTCTGTGTCTGTACTTTTACACATACTGGTTGGTAATCGATTCATGTAGCATTACATGAACACCCGATTTCTTACATTATGGCTGGTCAGAACAATGAAAGCAATTGTTACCATCCACCTTTCGTGTCTCCTATTTCCTCAAAGATTGCAAGCTTGGAGTTGGGCCCTCATTCCTCTTGGCATCTGGTGATTTATGTGTTTATTGTTATGCTGTAATGTCTACTGTTTGTCCAAGTCCCCTCTATAATGTAAAGAGCTGCGGATATGCTGATGCTATAGAAATAAAGTTATTATTATTAAATGTATGCTGTCCAATTTTTAATGCTTTGCTCTGATGAATGATTTTTTTTTTGGTCTGTGTCTTGGAGGAAAAAATCGCAGCATGCAGTACTTTCATCCACATTTTGGATGAGTCTCACCCATTCTAGTCTATGGGTGGATAAAAGAACGTATCTCACACTCAACATCCAAGTGGAATCCGATTTTTACAGATACATTTCTATTATAAACCTACAAAAACTGTATTTGATTATGTACTTTTTTATGTAGTTGTATGAAAACAGACAGCACATAGATGTCACATGGACATCACATGGATGTAAAAATACATGGATAGAACATGGATAACAATCGCATAAAAATTTGCTGAAAACTGCATGATTTTTCTTCTGTTCGTCTGCAGCCACCCTTACTTGGAATGTGACCGCAGCATGCTTGGAATATTGTGAGCAGTCAATGTAATAGCTCCATGTACCACTCCGATGACTGGAAGCATGCGGCTGCAGGGAGAATATAACTGTATTTTCTCCCTGTAGCAACTGCTTCAGTAAGGCAGCCAGACATGCTTTAAATACGGATTACTGCTATATCTGAAGGTAAATAGTGTTTATGGAGGTGCTGAGTTAGAACTTTGGGATTTTTATGGTTAGTGAAGTTAACTTTAGTAACGAGAATCAGGCAGCTGCTGTTAGTTTAATAGATCTGAGGTTCCACTAAAATGGGCCTAAATGCACAAGATAAGAACACTAATCATACATGGATAAAATATTTATTTATTCAATCAACCATTCTAAAAATTGTGTCTTGTACGACCACCAGAAGGGTAGCAGATAACTATAACTACAATCCAATGCAAGGAACGCGTCATAAACTGCAGTGTGCTGACAAGTGCCACATGTTCCACTGATTTGATATTACCATCTATGTCCTAGCTCTTCAATACAGAGTATAGAGCTTAGCAAAAAGATTTGCAGGACCCTAGTCCAGAGGCCACATCAGTAGTCCATGGCCACCAGATCAGAGCCCTGTAAACCTTCCACCTGCCAGCATACCCAGTGTCTCTTCTGATTAGAAGCCCGAGTGCTCTGTCATTATTGAAGCATCATGCACACATGTCATGGCACCAGGTCTATTAATCAGATGAAGATGAAGGTGCCAGCAGGCAGAAGGAGGTTCACAGGGCTCTGGTTCTATGGGTACAGACTACCAATATGGCTGCTGGTCCACAGTACTGAGAATCTTTTGGTCAACATTAGTAAATACTTATAGGGACTGATTCGTCATTTGCAATTTTCTTTTTTTTTTGTCTTGAGGATGTATTTTTTGCTTCAAACTCATCAAATGGACCATGAAAGGTTCAAGAATTTGTAGCAAAATAAAAAATTGCTCCTTTAAAATGTCGCTCGTAAGTTTTCAACTGTGCCAAAGTAAAAACTCCACCAAAAACCTTAGAGACAGAGACGGAAGTGAGATGAGCCATAAAAATGCGACATTTGGAAAAACTTGCATTTAATAATTGTGTCTAAAACAGCAAAGCATTAGTTGAGGACAAAAAAAAAGTAAGAACTTCAGAAATAGATCAAAACTTCTACAGAATAAGACGCACATACTAAAGCCACTAATAAAGAGTGAGTTGCTCCAGGCAACATGACCCAGCAATGATGAATCGGGGCTGCGATGTCACTTCTACAACTCACTCTGTTGTCTAGTAAGAGAACGCCGCTGTAACATAACTCTGGACTCACTTGTAAGTGAAACCTTTATCTTTGTTCTTGCCACTAAAACTTGAAAGTACACAGATAAACACAATGATAAGGATTTGATACAGTGTGTATAATCCTAGTGTATTCTGTAACTTCCCCTTCAGTGGTGTTACTCTCATTGCTCTTCACTATTGTAGGAATACAAGTCCTTAACACCGATGTGAACGGACTTAATTTGGAGCAATAAGGAAGTCTACATGGAAATTTGCACTTGTCTATGACAAAAACATTACATTATTAATGGTCATTAATGGCAGCCTAAGGGCTCATGCAGCCATCCAGCAACACTTGCACGTACAACCGCAATGCATGGACTGGCCACGGAGCTCCCGACCAGAGTGTGAAGGATTCATATAATTCAGAAGACCCATTTCCAGTCCATGCATTATGGTCAGATCTCAAACATTTTTACATGGACATCTGCATGAGCACTAATGTCAATTTTTTACACTTTTTCTCCCAGGGGTAAAAACAATTAGACAGATTGGAAGGGTGTATTCCAATCTATCTTTGAACATTCAACTGTTCTTGCCAATGGATGCAGAATTGTTATTAGCACTTTTACGCATTATCTTTCCAAAATTTATTTGAATGTGCAAGGTAATGGGGAATCTCTGGTGTTATTTCAGGGGTGGACATACCATCGGTGCAACCTGTGCAGACGCATGGGGCCCAAGAGGTACGGGGCCCACTTTTATCTCCAAAGCAATTGCAATTGGGCATTGTGATGATCTACTGGACTGCAAAGGGTCTATATATTGTTTTTCCCTTTGCCATATTCTGTGACTTGTGGTATTAGGACCCAAGTAAATGCCCCCACACACATTAGAGTAAAGTAAACCGAACATTAGTCTAATGTGTAGGGGGACTTGGACTACTGATTGTCAGGGAAGATGTTGATTGGGCATGTCCAATTTCAGACTGCCATTCACTTTGATCTCCCGAAGGTAAACTTTTACCAGACGTGTCTGGTGACACACAGGTGTGCTTGATTGAAAGATTGCTCCTGTTTATGGAAGAGCAAGAAGAGATAGCTGTCAGTTGAACAATCTGCTAAAAAAAATTTCGGCCAACAGCCATATAATGTGTGTGGCTGGTTTAACACTGCATTGGCTCAGTAGTTTGTTAGTTGTGAGACCAAAGAGACACCTCAGCTGTGTTTTCTGCTGACCTGGATGTCTGATGAGAACATTGCATGAATATCTTGCCGTGCCGAGGTCATGTACTCTACTGATGGTCAGATGTGTCAGGTGAAAGCTCTTGGCTACTTAGCGCTAGGCTCAAACAGCAAACATATATATGAGGAAATTCCTGTAAACCGAGGTCTGATGCAGCACTACTACAGGATTGAGAAATCAATTTTAAGACTGAGTAATTGATAGGTGATTCCTGCAGACTGCACAGCTTGTCATCTAGTGAGTGAGGACCTGCACAGGTCAGCAGAAGTACGTGATATAAATACAAGCTTGTCGTGGGCACAAGGCACATGGGTAATGCACAGTCCGCACAGATACAGGTTGCTACCTTTTATACTGTAGGTATATCATTTTTACATGGTGGAGGTGTAAATGAAATGTAGCTCCATTCATTCAGTACCCATCCGCTGAATACCGACTTGTCTAATGCACCTGCACACAAAGTCTATGACGTCTTCAGATTTTTTTAACCTTTTATTCCATATAGGATTTTAACATAAATTGAAAAATGCACATTTCACGAGTACAAATATAAACTATAGTACAAAATAGAAAAATCTAATTTTCACAAAATTAGGTCCGCCACACCTTCTACAAATAAAAGTTTGAAGGGGGTTGTCACTTTACATTAACAGGTGTGTTAAGGACATGATTTTGTGGCACTCACTATTATATAGGTAAGGCAGGTTCTCCTCCTGCTCTTGTTAGTGCAGCTCTCCGGTCCATAACATGGCGGGCTTTGGAGGAACATGTGACCAGACCTGTCCATCATCCTCCTCCAATAGAAAAGCAGTTTTCCCATAAGAGGTGGTTTTTAATTGGACAAGCCTTATGGACAGATCTAGTCACATGCTCCTCCATCAACAGCCATGTTGTGGACAGGAGAGCTGTGCAGTCTGGAAAGCTGCACTACCAAAAGCAATGAAAAGCAAGAGACCAAAAAAGACGATCATAAAGTCCATAGTTTTTTACCAGAATTCATAGAAAATTATTTTATTAATCATAGACAGACATACAGGTAAAGGTAACGAAACACCACAATGTGAATATAGCTCTAAAACATGGGACGCTCATATAATAATGCTATCACCTCATAGATTAGTAGTAAATTAATAACTGGTAATACCAATTCATATTAGTAAAAGTTCTCCACTAGGCCAATACCCAGATCGCATGCCCTGGAATTACATAGATAGCTGATATCCATCTGTATCCCCACAGTGCAATAAATATATATGGGTCATGATGTTATGAAAAACATATACCGATGACTCCAATGCAAATGCAATCATAGCATATATGACACATAAGTAATTAGCATCATAGACATACCAGTAAGCTTTCACGCTGCTTATCAGGGCGGCACAAGGAGGGAGAGATGAGTGCCGTCAGTACACGAGAGTCACCCCGACACGCGTTTCGCGAAGCCTTCGTCAGGGGGTCAAAAGCAGAAGAACCTGTCATACCTATATAATAGTAAGTGTCTCCAACATACCTGATAAAAGTGTGTCCGACCCTGTTAGCAGAGTCTGCAGCCAACAATAGCCTGTGTTAGGGCTCAGACTCATGTGAGCTAAAAATGGATGAGTGCAATCCGATAAAAAATCACTAATGCTATAGAATGATTCAATTATTCAGTGCTCATTTGCCATTTTTTTCTCAGCTCACATCGGACTGAGAAAAAAATTGCAGCATGCTGCGAGAGGCCACATATCTGCATATATAAGACGAGACTTGCTAATGCAAGTCAATGGGTGTGACAAAAGAATTGCATGTCTCACGGACCATGCATATGTCACCCGATTTTCCTAGACAACCCGACATTTCACCAGCCAAGTACAGTAAATTCACAGCATGATCCGTTATAATAGAAAAGATAGAATAGATACAGTAGGGAAAATCAGTATTTGATACACTAACGATTTTGCAAGTTTTCCCACCTAGAAAGAATGGAGAGGTCTGTAATTTTTGTCATAGGTACATTTCAACTGTGAGAGACAGAATCTAAAAATAAAAACCAGTAAATCACATTGTATCATTATTACATAATTAAATAGCATTTTATTGCATTAAATAAGTATTTGATCGCCTACCAACCAGCAAGAATTCTGGCTCTTACAGTCCTGTTAGTTTTTCTTTAAGAAGCCCTCCTACTCTGCACTCATTACCTGTATTAATTGCAACTCTTTGAACTCAATGCCTGTATAAAAGACACCTGTCCAAACACTCAATCAATCGCACTCCAACCTCTCCACCATGGCCAAGACCAAAGAGCCCGCTAAGGACACCAGGGACAAATTTGTAGACCTGCACAAGGCTAGAATGGACTACAAGACAAAAGGCAAGCAACTTGGTGAGACAGCAACAACTGTTTGAACAATGTTTAGAAAATGGAAGAAACAAAAGATGACTGTCAATCTTTCTCGGTCTGGAGCTCCATGCAAAATCTCGCCTCTTGGGTTAAGGATGACTCTGAGAAAGGAATCAGCCCAGAACTACATGGGAGACGCTGGGCAATGACCTGAAGAAAGCTGGGACAGCCTCAAACACTACTGTTAGTAAAACACTACGCCGTTATGAATTAAAATCCTGCAGGGCACACAAAGTCCCCCTGCTCATGCCAGCAAATGTCCAGTCCCATTTGTAGTTCACAATGACCATCTGAATGATCCAGAGGAGTCATGGGAGAAGGTCATATGGTCAAATGAGACCAAAATAGAACTTGTTGGTATCAACTCCACTCGCCGTTTGGAGGAAGAAGGATGAGTACAACCCCTAGATCACCACCATAATCATGGTGGGGAAAACATAATTTGGGGGTGCTTTTCTGCAAAGGGCACATGACAACTGCAGCGTATTGAAGGGGGGATGTATGGGGTCATGTATCAGGAGATTTTGGCCAACAAACTTCTTCCCTCAGTAAAAGCATTGAACAGCCAGGGCAACTAAGGAGTGGATCTGTAAGAAGCATTTCGTGGTCCTGAAGTGACCTACCCAGTCTCCAGACCTGGACCTAATTGAAAATCTTTGGAGGGAGCTGAAACTTAATGTTGCTCAGCAACAGCCCCAAAACCTGATAAATCTGGAGAAGATCTGTATGGAGGAGTGGGCTAAAATCCCTGCTGCATTGTGTGCAACTTTATTAAGTGCTACAGAAAACGTCTGACCTCTGTAACTGCAAACAAAGGTTTCTGTACCAAATATTAAGTTATGTTTTCCTTTTGCAACAAAAACTTATTTAATGCAATAAAATTAAAATTAATTTTGTAAAAAATCATACAATGTGATTTTCTGGATTTATTTTAGATTCTGTGTCTCACTGTTGAAGTGTATCTACAATAAAAATTACAGACCTCTCCATTCTTTGTAGGTGGGAAAACGTGCAAAATCGGCAGTGTATCAAATACTTATTTTCCCCACTGTATAAACATAGAATAGTTATAAAGATATCATTGACATATATAATTAGTGCAGTGTGTTGTTTAATGGTTATGTATTTAGCTAATTATTCAATAAATTAAAGGAAAAAAGGTGTGGAGCTCTTTTTCTTAACCAGTTGAAGGAAAGACAACAGCTAGGGACTGATGTTTAAAGCCTGGGAAGTAGGTAATAAGCATTTAGCTTCCAAGGCTATTAATATCAGCTCACAGCTGTCTACTTAGCCTTTACTGGTTATTAAAATGGGGGACCCCAAAAAACAATTATGTGGGGTCCCCCATATAATTAATACCCAGCAAAAGCTAGGCAGACAACTGCGGGATGATATTAATAGGCTTTTACTTTGCAAAACACAGTTTTACAGATATATCTCTGCTGAAGAACGATTGTTGCTTACATTGAGGTAAGATTACAGACTAACGTGTTTAATATTTACAGTGGCATGTAAAAGTTTGGGTACCCCTGGTCAAAATTACTGTTATTGTGAACAGTTAAGCAAGTTGACGATTAAATGATCTGTAAAAGACATGCAGTTAAAGATGACACATATCCTTTGTATTTTAGGTAAAAAAAAATATATAGATATACAGTTGTGCTCAAAAGTTTACATTCCCCCGGCAGAATTTTTGCTTTCTTGTCCTTTTTTTCAGAGAATATGAATGATAACAGCAAAACTTTTTCTCCACTCATGGTTAGTGGTTGGTTGAAGCCATTTATTGTCAAACTACTGTGTTTTCTCTTTTTAAATCATAATGACAACCAAAAACATCCAAATGACCCTGTTCACATACCCTGGTGATTTTGGCCAGAAAACATGCCTGATAACATGAACAGAAATTGACGCAAATTGGTTTGAAATGGAATGTGGTGAATATTCATTTGTCTTAAGTATTGGCACACGTGACCGCCGGCAGCAGCAGGAAGGCTCCGGCTGACACTGTGCTCACTAGAGAGCAATAAATACTGACTGCTCTCTGCGCGCGCAGTCCCGGCATGCAGAGCAATGATTATTTCGGAGGCTGCCCTTCGGCTTGCAAGCAGCGCATGAGGTCCCTGCCATGTGCTGCTTACAAGTATTAAGAAGCTGATGGCATAGGAGCAGGACGTTCCAAGGGAATGCCGGGAAGGTAAGTGTTAGTTTGGTTTTTTAAATGTTTTCTGATGGGCCATGCATACCTGGATATGAGTGGGGGCCATCATACCAGAATAAGGAAAAGATGGGACTATCATACCAGAACCGGGATGGGGCCAATCATACCAGGATGCCATTAAGGAGAAATTAATATTCATTGCCCTCCCCGCCCATGGGCATGGAATGCAGTGAATATTCATTTCTCTTTAGCAGCGGGCACAGGAGTTAGCCGTAGCAGCCAGCTCCTGCCTCTGTGACCTGCTCCTTTGCCGAAATTGCTCCCCCACCTCCCCACCATAGCCAGAGCCGGTACATCCGGACAATAAGACGCACCACCTGCCATTTTCCTCCACATTTTTTGGAGGAAAAAAGTGCATCTTATAGTCTGAAAAATATGGTAAATACAGCACAAAAACACCAGAGGGCTGTTGCTTAGAAACCCAGGCAATTTTTGTATACAAATTTTTCCAACTGAATGCTTACATTTTGTGTAATCTATCAGAATAAACCATATTTTCATTAAAATCCTTAGTAAAACTATTTATAAAAAGCCTATGAATCAGTCGTGAAATGTGCTGATAGTACACCCCAGTCATAGACATTAGAGTGCAGCAATTTTGGTGGGAGCAGACGACCATCTGCTTGTGTATGGGAGGAATTAAGAGGACCCCTCGGATACAAGGAACAGGAAAGATTCCAGCCTCCGTGCTCGTTCTTAGAGAATTGGACTCTTAATTGTGGTAAATTCTGCAGTTACTACTACTATGGCGACAACCTTGAGGATAAAGGCAGTAAGCGAAGCATCACTATGGGAATGCATCTGGCACAGAACAGCAAACATATCCTGAGACTGTAATAATCTGCCAGCGAGTGAGCGAGCACCCCACCGTGACGCTCATTAATACAGATCCTGACCTTTAACTATCTGTGAACTCAGGGAGAGTCTCATATCACTGTCCTGCTCCGTATAAGATGAAGAAATAACATAAAGCGAGGGACCTGCTGTAAAGGATTAATAATAAGCCTACTAACTCCTCCGCCATAGCAACAAATAAACATAGCAACTAGAAAATGTAACAGCATAGCAACAATATGCTCGAGTTACACAGTAACACCCTTCTATTGTCACCCATGGATGGCTTCTGTCGGGATCGAACAAACATACACACACTCAGTCACTCACACACACATATATATATATTGTAAGGTAGCGCTTGTCATTCAGGTAGGGGATACTCGTTAAGCAGCCGATAAATCAGGTCCGGCACAGGTTTCTCAACATAACTCAGTCCATTCGGTTTATTATGCAGCATAAACCATCAATAGCAATAGAAAGTTCATATTAAATCAACATAGCGTCCATGACAGAGCTCCACTGTTAATCCTGTGGTCACACAGGCTTTGCTATGTCCGGTACGCAGGCTCTCTAGCCTCACAGTTATATCCCCCTGTCCGAGTTACCTCATGGCTGCTTCTCAGTGCAGACACACACTGCTCAAAAAAATAAAGGGAACACTTAAACAACAGAATATAACTCCAAGTGAATCAAACTTCTGTGAAATCAAACTGCCCACTTAGGAAGTAACACTGATTGACAATCAATTTCACATGCTGTTGTGCAAATGGAATAGGCAACAGATGGAAATTATTGGCAATTATCAAAACACCCTCAATAAAGGAGTGGTTCTGCAGGTGGGGACCACAGACCACATCTCAGTACCAATGCTTTCTGGCTGATATTTTGGTCACTTTTGAGTGTCGGTTGTGCTTTCACACTCGTTGTAGCATGAGACGGACTTTACAACCCACACAAGTGGCTAAGATAGTGCATCTCATCCAGGATGGCACATAAATGCGAGCTGTGGCAAGAAGGTTTGCTGGGTCTGTTAGAGTAGTGTCCAGAGGCTGGAGGCACTACCAGGAGACAGGCCAGTACACCAGGAGACATGGAGGGGGCCGTAGGAGGGCAACAATCCAGCAGCAGGACCACTACCTCAGCTTTTGTGCAAGGAGGAACAGGAGGAGCACTGCCAGAGCCCTGCAAAATGACCTACAGCAGGCCACAAATGTGCATGTGTCTGCACAAACGGTTAGAAATCGACTCCATGACGATGGTCTGAGTGCATGACGTCCACAGATGGGTCATTGGGTAAAATAAATTTATTGTGTATCAATTGTCCCACATGTAGAACATTAAAAAAAAAACAATACCTGAATTGCTGGTTTTTGTTCATTCTGCCTCCCAAAAATCAGAAAAGAAAGCAAACAAAAAATGTCATGTGTCTGAAAATGGTACCAATAAAAATGTCTACTCATCCTGCAAAAAACTAGCCCATGCATGACTCTGTCGGCCGAAATATGGAAAAATTAGAGCTCTGAAAATATGGCGATGCAAAAGCAATTTTTTTTGCAAAAAATAGCGTCTTTTAGTGTGTGACAGCAGCAAAGCACAAAAAATATATAAATATGGTATCGCTGCAATCACACCAACCCGAAGAATAAACTTGGTTAATCACTCATATCGCATAAGGATTTGTGTGGAAAAAAAATAAAACCAATTCTTCACCTACTGTTGACTGGCTAATTCTGCCTCCCAAAGATGACAGAAAGACTCAGCTTACATTTATCCTGCACTGTTTGCTGAGCGCTTAACCTGGAGTTTTCGTGTAAATTTCTGAAAAACTTGATTCAGATGGAACCCCCGGTGGAAAATTCACTATAATGAGGCAGATGAAGGCACTGCAGACACCATCTGGCCTATGATCTGGCGGTGTCTGGCTTTTTAGGTGTGCAGAAAAGCGCAGTCAGCCACAGTTTTCTGCAACTCTGAAAAATAAGGACAACGCTGAACAGAGGCCTAGACGGAGTCCAAAATTACTCTGCTGCCTCATTATAGTGAATGTATCCCTTGGGGGTTTCATCTGAATCACGTCACTCAGAGATCACTCGGAGATCCCAAGGTAAGTGCTCCGCATAGAGCACAGGATAAATGTGATCCCAAACATAATATAAAATGTTCCCAATAAGATTCAACTCAATCCACAAAAAAACAAGTCCCCACTCATGTCTGTAATCTGTTAACTGAAATATAGGGGGCTTCCACGGTACTGGTAGTACAAAGGCTCTGGAAAGCAAAATGGCTCCTCGCCCCCCAAAAACAAATTCAGCAAATTCTGCACTCCCTAATCCAAATGCCCCCCTCCATTCTGAGCCCCACAGGGTGCCTAAACCGCAGTTAGCGTCCACATGTTTGGAACTTCTGTAGCAATTAGACCCTGTCACTAAAACGTACTGGCAACTAAAATGGCAGTATGCAATTTTCACTCTGCAACACCGGCTGCCGCTTGTTGTGGAAAACACCCATGGAATCAAAATCTTCACTACACCTGTAGATAAATTCCCAAAGGGGTATATATTTACAAAATGAGATCACATGAGGGGAATTTTGCTCTTCTAGCACTTAGGGGCCCTGTATATGGAGTCTGCATACTATTCAAGGAAAATCTGTTTTCCTGGAGGCAAGTAAGTCTCAGTCCCTCCAGAGTCTTGCAGTAGAGCTAAGCGGTACTGTACAGCCATATACAGGGTGTTTCTACATTCAGCTGAAATTTTGGGGCACATTTCAGTGCCATTTGAATCCATTTCCCAATGTGAAAATGTAAAATCTGGGGCTAAAATAACATTTTGGTGGTAAAAATGTAATTAGTTTTTTCTTCACTGCCCTATGGTATAAAATTCTGTGACTTACCTGTGATCACTACACTCATAGATGAATTCATTGAGAGGTGTAGTTCGTAAAATGGGGTCACTTATGGGGGTTCTGCTGTTCTGGACCCTCTGGGGCTCTGTGACATAGCACTCGCAATCCATAACATTAAATCATAACTCCGATATGGTGGTTCTTCCCTTCTGAGCTTTGCATTGTGCCTTAAAAGTAGTTTTCAACCACATATGGGGTATCAGCTTACTCAGGAGAAATTACACAACACATTTTGGGGTCCATTTTTTCCTATGTGAAAATAAAATAATTGGGGCTAAAACAACATTGCTGTGGGAAAAATATATATTTTTTCATTTTCACAGATCGACATTGCAAAATTCTGTGGGTTCAAGGTGCTCCCCACACATCTACATAAATTCCTTGAGGGGTTTGGTTTTCAAAATGGGGTCACTTGTGCACCCAAACAGTAGTTTTCTCCCACATATGGGGTATCTGCGTACTCAAGAGAAATTGCACAACAAATTTTGGGGTCCAATTTCTCTTGTTACCTTTGTAAAAATAATACATTTGGGGCTAAAAATAACATTTTTGTGGGAAATATTTTGATTCTTTTATTTCATGCCTCAACATTATAAACTTCTGTGAAACATTCTGGGGTTCAAGGTGCTCACCACATATCTAAATACGTTCCCTGAGGAGTGCATTTTTTTCCTGTTACTCTTGTGAAAATAACAAAAATTGGGTCTAAAGTAAAATTTTTGTAAAAAAAAGTTACAAGTCACTTGAAATGTGAGGTGGTCCCTAAAAAATGGTTTTGTAAATTTTATGGGAAAAATGAGAAATCACTGGTCAAATTTTAACCCTTCTAACTTCCTAACAAAAAAAAAATTGTTTCCAAAACTGTAGTGATTCAAAGTAGACATGTGGGAAATGTTACTTATTAACTATGCTGTGTGACATAACGCTCTAATTTAAGGGCATACAAGTTTGAAAATTGCTGAATTTTCGCCAAATAAATGCAGGTCATATTGAAAAAATGTAACCACTAACATGAAGTACAATATGTCATTAGAAAACAGTCTCAGAATTAGTGGGATCCGTTAAAGCATTCCAGAGTTATTACCTCATAAAGTGACAGTGGTCAGAATTGTAATATTTGGCCTGGTCATGAAGGTGAAAACAAGCATAGGGGTGAAGGGGTTAAAAGTATTCAAAATCACATTCGGAAAGTTTGCTAGCTCTTGAGATGCTTCTCAGAAATGAATGCAAACTGGAATGAAAAAAAATTTACCTTTTTAGCAACTAAGATTTTGCTCTAACCTCAAATTTTCATTTTCATAAGTAATAATAAAAGAAAGGGAAACACATAATTTGTGATGCAATTTCTTCTGAACCCACTACCCTTACTTATGTGGTAGAAATCTACTGTCTGGGAACACAGCAGAACTTAGAAGTGAAGGAGCTTTATTTTAAGTTTGGAGTGCAAATCTGGCTGGAATACAGTAGATCCCAGCAGCCATGTACGGTTTGCAGAACCCAGATGTGCCAAAACAGCAAAGAACCCCACATGTAACAACATTTTGGAAACTACAACCTTCACACATAAAACGACAATCCTAAAAAAAATTACCCCTACACGTTATACTATCATTTAACAACCAAACACTACCTGCTTCTTGGGAAGACCACGGCATAAGGAAGCTGGGGGACTTACTTGACGGAACATCAATATTGAAATTCAGCGACTTAAAAAATACATACAAACTTCCTCCGTCAATGTTCTTTCAATAACTGATCATAAAATAACAAATTGTATCCTTCCTCCAGAGGAGACCCAAACTCTGAGAAGCCACCCTAAATCTACTATGTAACATAGAGCACGGGATGTTCTGGAGCCACAGGTACATTTATGATTGGCTCAACCAGGATGTGGATTTTACAAAAACCCCATACATTCATAAATGGGAGAAAGAACTAAATATCTCCCTTCTCTGTGAGGATTGGGATGATGCTTTAACTTCCACCTACGCTTCAACTCCATGTCGCTACAAGAAACCCATTTCAAAGTCATCTCGCGGTGGTATTACACCCCAACAAGAGTAGTGCATTTTGGTCAGGACACCTCCCCTATGTGCTGGAGAGAATGTGGCTCCCGTGGAGATCTCATTCACATATTTTGGAATTGCTCTAAATTGAATTCTTTATGGTCCCATTCATCCAATATTATTGATAAAATAGCAGGCAAACCAATCACCCTAACCCCCCAACTAGCTTTGTTATCCCTCGAGCTTATGAACATCTGCCAGGACAAAAGATCTCTAATTATACATATTCTGCTGGTGATTAAAAATGCCATTGCTTATGCTTGGAAAAGTCAACATCCTTCCGCTTTTCCTGACATAGTGGAGAAAATCTTCCTTCATAAGTCGTACGAATTGAAATTTGCCCTAGCCAATAACCAAAAAAATGGACTCACTGGATAACTTAACCCTAAAACCTCTTTGCAATGTACCTCAACATACATGACAACAAAGCATGTTATTAATATAATAAATGTATATTGATTGATTGATTATTTTTTCTCTACACATTATTCGTATTTTGCCTCGACTAATGTACCTCATTGTCCCCTTTCCCCCTCCCTTCCCCTCCCTCCCCCTCTTTAATGTCACCGCTGACACATCTTACCAATAAAACTTTGTCAAATTTAAAGGTTGAAAAATTTAAATAAAAACATTGGAAAAGGAAACTACAACCTTCAAGGAATTCATCTAGAAGTGTGGTGATCATGTTGAACCCACATGTGCTTCATATTTTAGAACAGTGGACACAAAAATTATGCTTTTTTCACTAAAATGTTCCTTTAAATTTGCAATTTTTGCAGGTAGTACTATAAGAAAATTAGTATTAGAAACAACTGTTTGTACAATTGGAAGAGAAGGAACGTTATTGGGCTTTTTTTAACGCAAATTTTACTGTAATAGATTGTGGATGCCATGTCACATTTGAAGACCTATGAGATATACTAAAACAGCAGAAACCTCCCACAAATTACCTCATTTTGAAAACTATACCACTTAAGCAATTCAATTAAAGTCTCATTCAGGCATTCCAGTAACGCTATCCGTGTATGACCTGTGAGGCATGGATGGGTGACGGGTCCCCTGACAAGAACTTGACTCATTTATTCCCATGAAGCTGTCATGTTTGGATCAGAAGATCCGCGGCGAGCATCACGGTCTGCCCTCGGACCATGTTATATGAACGTCTGAATGAGACGCTACTGCAGTGATGGCGAAGCGCTTAGAGACTGAGTGCCCAAACTGCAACCCAAAATCCACTGATTTATCACAAATTGCGAACACGGCAATTTAACCTAGGGTGGTGCGGACATTACAGGAGGCATTGGGGCTGGAGGAGACATCACAGGAGACATGCAAAATACCCCACACACATACTGCCCCTCTGCAAAATATACACACACCGTCCATCTGCAAAATATACACACACCGTCCATCTGCAAAATATACACACACCGTCCATCTGCAAAATATACACACACCGTTCATCTGCAAAATATACTGTATACACACTTTCCCTCTGCAAAATACACACATACTGCCCCTCTGCAAAATACACACACACACTGCCCCTCTGCAAAATATGCGTACAAATACATCCTGCCCATCTGCAAAATACTCACACTTTGCCTTTCTGCAAAAAAAACACACACTGCCCCTCTGCAAAATATACACACACACTTCACCTCTGAATAAGGCAATGCCTCATCCCCACACACTGCCTCTAGCAAACCTGTTAAAACTAGGCTCCCTTTCACAATTATTCACCCCTCCCCGGAAACACCTAATGTATGGCTCTTCCTGCAGCTCTTGCCAGTGCCCGTGCTGTCTCTGCTCCTCTGCACTCACGGCACAGGCAGCAGTGTGATAAGGTCAGTAGCGTGATGATGTCATCACACTGCTGCATGTCGGACCTGGGGCTGACAGGCGCTCCTCTGCCCCGGAACAGCACTGTTCAAATGTATTCGCGTCTAAAAAATGTGAATACATTTGAACCTGGAAAGAAGAGAGCGGCTTCTCCCAGGCCTGGCATGCGTGCCCACAGAGAGGGTTCCGAGTGTCATAAGTTTGCCACCACCGCTATAGTCTGTGGTGAGCATTTTGAACCCACAGGTGTTAGGACTTAATTTAATAATATAAGATGATGAAAATGAAAAGTGTTTAAAAAAATGTTGCTTTAGCCCCACATTTTTAATTTACAGTCATATGTAAAAGTTTGGGCACCCCTATTAATGTTAACCTTTTTTCTTTATAACAATTTTGGTTTTTGCAACAGGTATTTCAGTTTCATATATCTAATAACTGATGGACTCAGTTATATTTCTGGATTCAAATGAGGTTTATTGTACTAACAGAAAATGTGCAATCTGCATTTAAACAAAATTTCACCGGTGCAAAAGTATGGGCACCCTTATCATTTTCTTTATTAGAACACTCCTAACTACTTTTTACTGACTCCATATACAGGGCCCCTAAGTGCTAGAAGAGCAAAATTCCCCTCATGTGATCTCATTTTGTAAATATATACCCCTTTGGGAATTTATCTACAGGTGTAGTGAAGATTTTGATTCCATGGGTGTTTTCCACAACAAGCAGCAGCCGGTGTTGCAGAGTGAAAATTGCATACTGCCATTTTAGTTGCCAGTACGATTTAGTGACAGGGTCTAATTGCTACAGAAGTCAAGGACAATCCACAGACCACCTCCAAAGACCTGCAGCATCATCTTGCTTCAGATGGTGTCACTGTGCATCGGTCAACAATACAGCGCACTTTGCACAAGGAGAAGCTGTATGGGAGAGTGATGCGAAAGAAGCCGTTTCTGCAAGCACGCCACAAACAGAGTCGCCTGAGGTATGCAAAAGCACACTTGGACAAGCCAGTTACATTTTGGAAGAAGGTCCTGTGGACTGATGAAACAAAGATTGAGTTGTTTGGTCATACAAAAAGGCGTTATGCATGCGCTGTATTGTTGACCGATGCACAGTGACACCATCTGCAGCAAGATGATGCTGCAGGTCTTTGGAGGTGGTCTGTGGATTGTCCTTGACTGTTCTCACCATTCTTCTTCTCTGCCTTTCTGATATTTTTCTTGGCCTGCCACTTCTGGGCTTAACAAGAACTGTACCTGTGTTCTTCCATTTCCTTACTATGTTCCTCACAGTGGAAACTGACAGGTTAAATCTCTGAGACAACTTTTTGTATCCTTCCCCTGAAAAGCTATGTTGAATAATCTTTGTTTTCAGATCATTTGAGAGTTGTTTTGAGGAGCCCATGATGCCACTCTTCATAGGAGAATCAAATAGGAGAACTACTTGCAAGTGGCCACTTTAAATACCTTTTCTCATGATTTGATACACCTGGCTATGAAGTTCAAAGCTCAATAAGGTTACAAAACCAATTTAGTGCTTCAGGAAGTCAGTAAAAAGTAGTTAGGAGTGTTCAAATCAAGAAAATGATAAGGGTGCCCATACTTTTGCACCGGTCAAATTTTGTTTAAATGCAGATTGCACATTTTCTGTTAGTACAATAAACCTCATTTGAATCCAGAAATATAACTGAGTCCATCAGCTATTAGATATATAAAACTGAAATAGCTGTTGCAAAAACCAAAATTGTTATAAAGAAAAAAGGTTAACATTAATAGGGGTGCCCAAACTTTTACATATGACTGTATATGAGGAAGTAGGAGAAAATGGACTCAATGATTTGTTGTGCAATTTCTGCAGAACATGGCAATACGTCATATGTGGTTGAAAACACTGTTTGTGCACATGTCAGAGCTTGGAATAAAAAGGATCAATATTTTGCTTTGTAACGCAGATTTTGCTGCAACAATTTATGGATACTGTTAGTGGAGCCACTGAAGTACCAGAAAAGCAAAAATAAATTCAAAAAGCAAAAGTGACTCCATTTTGGAAACTATACCTCTGAAGGAATTAATCCACTGACAGTAAATATTTTGACAACAAAGGAGCCTCACATCATTTTACAATATTTCAATGTGAAAATAAACAAAAAAATACTATTAAAATGTTGCTTTAGCCCCAAATATTTCATTTTCACAAGGGTCAATAGGAGAAAACGGGCCCATTATTTAAGCAATTTCTCCCGTATACAGAATGTACATGGTCAAAGGAAGGGGGAAAAAGGTGGTGGTTTGGTTGAGCGCTGCCACTGGTATGAATAGGTTTACCACTGGGGTAATTGTGTAAAAACGTTATTCATTGCTTCACGTTTCGAGGCCATTCTAGCTCCTTCATCGTGCCGGTGTACATACTGTACATAATGAATACCCATGATTTTATAAACTCCTATAAAATGTTTGACAATTGAATTCAACACAATTGGTTGGCAAATCAACTGCTACTTGTGTTGTGCTCTGCCTTGGTAGCAGAAAACAGCAAAAGAGCAACAAGGTTTACCCGTCCAGGCCTCCAAACAAATGCACTATCAGGATGCAGTGGACCCATATAATAAAGATGGAAACACAGGTGCAAAAATACCAATAAAACAACTGCTCGCAGCCTACCAATACATGGAGGGGCGGTTATACCAGTGCATTTTTTTGGAGGCCTGGACGGGTAAACCTTGTTGCTCTTTTGCTGTTTTCTATTATTGGAGGATTTTTAAGTCCTCTTTTTGTGCTGTGCTGTATTAGTACTGCCTTGGTAGCAACAAAAAATAGCAAAAAACACAAAAATGTAAAAACCATACACTGAAAATCTTCTTTGTCCAGGCGCACAAAAGCTTAATGAGATTTTAGGGATTTTATGAAGATTTTTTTATTTTTGCAAATGTATTCTTGATTTTTTTTTAATTACCGGTAATTTTATTTGCATTGCTTTATAGTTTGAATCTTTTGCTTAATCTCATGTAACCTGTTTTATCAATACCTTTGTTTAGACCCACCGGGTTTGAGTGTTGCCAATTTAAAGATCCAATATGACTCTTTATTAATCAATCTTTGCAGTCTGTTAGAGGTGTTTTCAGGTATTTGTTCCATAATAATTCATTTCAGGTTGGAGTATTCACTATTTTGTTACATATGGAAATGTCTGGATAGGCTGTGACATACATTACCTTTTTTAATATTGTGCCTGGGCCCGTTCATCCTGTTATGTGTTTCTTGTGTTGTACGTCCCACATATTGTAATTTACAATTAAACTCAAGTAGGTAAATTACAAAATCGGAGCTGTAGTCAACATGATGTTTTATGGGAAACACTTCTCCCGTAGAGTATGAGGAAAAGGATTTTTCTCCATGCGTAATCATCGTGCAACAGAGACAATTCTTCGTATTGCACCGGTAGTAACCTGAGGTCTTTTTTTTTTTAAATTGTAATTTTTATTGAAAATTTTTCAAATTTTACAGGAAAAGAAAAAATAATTAGGCATTTTGGATTTTTCAATATCATTTATAGGTTATCAACCAATCATATACTATAGTAATAGTTAAACATTTTCAAGTAGATAAAGAGTAAAATTTTTACAAACAAACACAGACCCAGACAAAAGGAAAGGGGGGAGAAATTATGTGGAATGTTATGACCTGGTTATATCCATCTCATATACAGTATTTAACATGGACCAAATGGAATCCCAAGGAGGCTAAACATGGTTAAATCTCTCTACAGTACTGTCATTAAGGACTGCCTAGTATTCAAAGTTCCTGATATCTCCATGAGGTCTTTGAAGACCCAGAAGAGGAACACCGTAACTTGATTGTGTGGATCTTGGTCTGCTTGGTGCTAGTTTTTTCACGTTTCTGCAAAAAAGTATGTTGGGTTGGGTAATTATGTTCCCTGATAATATCGGATCATTCAACAGAAGCGTCCAATATCTAGCCAAAACCTGTCTTATGTTATTGTGAGACTGATTATAGGTTGTGATGAAACTATATTTGATTTTTTTATCTGACTGTCCCTTCTTCCCTACTGGACTGACAGGTTTGTTGGGTTGTCCCAAGCAATCATTCTGACTTAACCGTGATGTTTGTTTAAAAGAATTATTCA
The DNA here is from genome assembly GCF_039654945.1 of Dendrobates tinctorius. Taxonomy (NCBI): domain Eukaryota; kingdom Metazoa; phylum Chordata; class Amphibia; order Anura; family Dendrobatidae; genus Dendrobates; species Dendrobates tinctorius. The sequence continues at coordinate 1,472,578 of NW_027361680.1, read as the reverse complement.
ATAATCTAATGGGGTAATGTTTAGCTTTAAACCTCTTTTTTAAAATGAGGGTTTCTTAGAGGAATTCTGTGTTCCTGGTACAATTCCTCCGTATTCGCCTATATTGGCCATATGAGATGTTTGTAATCCATTTAGGATAATGGCCATTGTAGAAATCAAGATAACTGTTTACATCAACACTTTTGAAAAAAGCAGTAAAAAGCAGTGGTGCAAATGCAATCATGATCACTAGAGTTGAGCGACTTTTGTTTTTTTAGGGTCGCGTTTCGTTTTGTGAAACCCGACTTTTCCAAAAGTCGGGTCGAGCAAGATCGTCCGATTATATGGAAAAGTCGGGGTCGTACCGAAACCCAATGTAAGTCAATGGGGAATAAAAGTCGGCAGTGAGGACAGGAAACACACCAACAGTGCCCATTTGAATGCCAAAAGCATCAATTCTTCTTACTTAAGCTTGTCAACCTTAATTAACTTCATAATACAAGTTACGCACTGAAAAATGGGGGTTATTTGGATACAGTTGTGGGGGGGAGGGCTGGCTCCAGGTTTTCATGTGCCCTGGGCGAAAGAGCGCCCCTTTAACACATACCACAACTCATCATGCTCCGATACGGCAGAGAAATAGCGGTATAGTACAATGAAAAATACTTCACTTTTTACATCTCATGACGAGGCCCATCTATTTCTCCATACAGAATCATTGGTCCCATATAATGTTTGAAACAGTATATGATGAGCTCCACATAATGCTACAGTATATGTTGGTCCCCATGGATGAAGCTCCACTGTCTTATGGGCCCAAATAATGCTCCAAACATAATGGGCCCCATTTCTAATGCTCTAGTGTATAATGGGCCCTGTAAATGCTGCTCCAGTGTCTGATGTCCACCTTTGGAATGTTCCAGTGTATGGTGGGCCCCATCTATCATTCTCCAGAGTATAGTGCTCCCCAAAAATTGCTGTCCCAACATTGAAAACAATCAAATAAGTCTCCTCGCTAGGGAATCCCTGTACTTGTCTGGACTCCTCGTCGTCCCCATCTTCCATCTCACTGCACAGTATTTCAACTTTGCAAGTGCTGTGATCCTGAGCAAGCAGGGGGGGCCCACTCATTGGCGACGGCACTGGCACAAGGCCCCTGATAGTACGGTGGTGTGTCTGATGGCAGGTGGGCCGAACCTGCACTTTCATCTGCAGCTTCCTCTTTGTCACCGTGTAATATGGAACTGTATATGGGAAGGGTAACCTGAGTTTCATCAGGGTCAGATTCAGGCCGTGTAGCGTGCGAGGGGAATGTAGTGGTCTGGGTCAATGTACCAGCAGATTCATCGAGCAGTGGCTGGGCATCAGTGCACTTGTGTCGCCCCCAGGAGTACGGTCGCCACAGTGGCATTACCTTCTTCCTAGGGAGTGTGATGTCATGCTTGGGAGCAACGAACGATCTCTCTAGCAGGTTAACTGATTGGGCGGCATTATTCCCACGAGTCATGACCCTCCAAACAGCGTTCATGAAGGCAAAGTGTTTGTTTTACGTGGGCAGTATGGTTGCAAAGCTGAACCTTAAAGGAATGTCCAGAAGGGCACCACCAGGAGTGGAGCCTACGGTTAAATTCGACTCCACCTGGGAAACCTCAACCATGCCAGCTACAGAACAGATGCACACATTGCAAGCTTAATTTCGTTAACGAACGAGACTCCGTCATGCCCCGCGGTCAGAGTCCGGCTTACTAGAGGGACACGTGAGGCTCTGGCACATGAGATTGGCCAATAACTGGTGTGTCATGCCCTTACATGTCCGTGGCTGCATGTGCGCTACACTGAAAAGGCCAGCGTTTGTCGCTTACAGGTGCAGATAACCCGCTGAACAACGTTAGTGATGGGGATCACTGATTACAATTATTACCCGCGAACAATGATTTCCCAGTAAGTGCAGGTCAACCGCAGTTCCGGAATTAGGCCTAACCGTCATTCCTGAAAAAATGAAAAACTTACGTGTGCAAACCACAGGTGCTGTAGCTTGCTTAACAGCTCGCCAGCCGTTCTCACGCCCAGTATGGATTACACGTGATTGCACAAAGGTGAGAAAGGGTACCGTATCCCCAGATAACATGTATGGATAGCGTACACATTCAAAATATATATCTATACATCAGGAGGCAGGCTCAGACGGTGTTAGGCCCAGTATGGATTGCACGTGATTACACAAAGGTTAGAAAGGGTACCGTATCCCCAGATAACATGTATGGATAGCGTACACATTCAAAATATATGTCTATACATCAGGAGGCAGGCTCAGACGGTGTTAGGCCCAGTATGGATTGCACGTGATTGCACAAAGGTTAGAAAGGGTACCGTATCCCCAGATAACATGTATGGATAGCGTACACATTCAAAATATATGTCTATACATCAGGAGGCAGGATCAGACGGTGTTAGGCCCAGTATGGATTGCACGTGATTGCACAAAGGTTAGAAAGGGTACCGTATCCCCAGATAACATGTATGGATAGCGTACACATTCAAAATATATGTCTATACATCAGGAGGCAGGCTCAAACGGTGTCAGGCACAGTATGGATTTGACGGCCCAGACTACACAGCGGAGGAGAAGGGAGAGGTAAAGATTGCAAATGCTGGGGCCCTGCCCAAGCAAGAGGGGCCCACTCGTGGGCATCGGTACTGGCACTGGGCCCCTCATAGTACGGCAGTGTGTCTGACGGCGGGTGTCCACCACCACCGTCAGAGACACTTGATTGCACTATGAGGGACCCTGTGCCAGTGCCCGCGCCCAAGAGTCGGCCTACCCACCTGTCCAGGGCAACGGCACTCGTATGGTGTCGTGCGCTAGGTGGTAACCCCGGCCATGGGGGGGGAGGCAGCACAGTTAGGGAGTTTTAGAAAGTGGCATATGTTGATGTTGGACATTCAGCTGATGCAAAAGGTGAAATAGGTCAAGTCCCAGGAAGAGGTGGACCAAAGCAAGCCATTTTTCTGTCACCCTATGTGTCATCAGGGGAAGGTGGGACAAAATCCTTGGAAACCCATGCATGGTTCATTTTAATGAAGGTTAGATCATCCACATTTTGGTTTGACAGACGGGTCCTTTTTTCTGTCAGGATTGATCCAGCTGCACTGAAGACTCTTTCTGATAGCACACTTGCAGCTGGGCAAGCGAGCTCCTGTAAGGCATATTGTGCCAATTCAGGACAGGTGTCCAGTTTAGCGGCCCAATAGTCAAAGGGGAATGACCTGTGTGGGAGAACATCGATATGGGAGGAAAAGTAGTTTGTAACCATAGTTGACAACTGCTGTCTCCTGTCACTTTCCATCGATGCAGTATTACCAGTTGTGTGAGCGGTACTTGAAAAATCAGTCCACAACATTGTCATGAAACCCCTGTCTCCAACGCCACTTCTGCTGTGTGCACCACGAACACCTCTGCCAAGCTGACCCCGGCCCGTACGGCTCGTGTGAGAACCATCACCGCTGCTGTGTGCTGGGAATGCCTCAAGCAACCGATTTACCAGAGTTGCTTGTTTATTAGCCAATATTAGGTCAAGGTTCTCCTGTGGCATGATGTTTTGTAATTTGCCTTTATAGCGTGGATCCAGGATGCTGGCCAACCAGTAGTCGTCATCGTTCATCATTTTGGCAATGCGGGGGTCCCTTTTTAGGATCTGCAAGGCATAATCTGACATGTGGGCCAATGTTCCCGGTGTCAATGATGCACTGCGAGTACTGGTTGGAGGAGCACTTTCTGGCAAATCCACATCCCTCCAGTCACGCACAAACCCTGTACCAGACCTTGCCACGCCAACATTAACACTTGCCCCATGAGATGCATCCTCCTCCCCTAAGTAATCATCCCCATCATCCTCCTCCTCCTCCTCTTCTTCCTCCACCTCGTCCAGGAGAGGTCCCTGAGCAGACAATGGCTGAATGTCATCAAGGATTCCCTCCTCCTCTTCCTCCTCATCAACATTGGCTGCAGAAGCCTGCTCCTTAAGGTGCGTCAAAGTTTGCATGAGCAGACGCATAAGTGGGATGCTCATGCTTAGGATGGCGTCGTCTGTGCTTACCAGCCGTGTGCATTCCTCAAAACACTGAAGGACTTTACAGAGGTCTTTCAGCTTCGACCACTGCACACCTGTCAACTCCATGTCTGCTCTCAAAGTGCCTGGCCGTGTATCCTCCCACAAATGCGTTATGGCCTGCCTCTGCTCGCACAGCCGCTCCACCATGTGCAGGGTGGAGTTCCACCTTGTTGCAATGTCGATAATGAGGCGGTGGTTGGGAAGGTGGAGCAATCGCTGCAGCTTCTGCATACGAACGGAGTGTACAGGCGACCGGCGGATGTGCGCGCACAGTCTTCGCACCTTCTGGAGCAGGGCTGTTAACTCCGGATAATTTTTGAGGAAGCACTGCACCACCAGGTTCAAGGTGTGAGCCAAGCAAGGTATGTGGCTGAGTTTTGAAAGGGCTATGGCTGCCACAAAATTACGGCCGTTATCACTAACTACCTTGCCTGCCTCAAGATGTACACTGCCCAGCCATGACTCAGTTTGTCGCTTCAAGTACTCGGCCAGCACCTCGGCGGTGTGTCTGTCGCCCAAACACATCATCTGCAACACAGCCTGCTGACGCTTTCCACTAGCTGCTCGATAGGGGGACACCTCGTGTGCAACAGTGGCAGCTGCAGATGGAGTGCTCGTACGACTGCGCTCTGTGGACGAGCTTTTGCTTCTGGAGGAGGAGGAGGAGGGTCGAACGCCTACAGCCAACTGTTTCCTATACCGTGGGCTAGGCAGCACTGTCCCACCACCGCTGTCCCCTGTGGACCCTGCATCCACCACATTAACCCAGTGCGCAGTGATGGACACGTAACGGCCCTGGCCATGCCGACTGGACCATGCATCAGTTGTGAGGTGCACCTTTCCGCTCACTGACTGCTTGAGTGCATGGACAATGCGGTCTTTCACATGATGGTGGAGGGCTGGGATGGCTTTGCGAGAGAAGAAGGACTTGAGAGCTGCATATGGTGGAAGTAGCGGTGGACAGGGCGGACTGAGAGAGGGTTGATGATGGTGATGGAGTTGGTGTTCTTTCTGATGGCCTAGAATCAGTCTTTCGTTGATATAACAGTGGGATTCCCTGACTGCTGTGGCCTTGCAACGACACCTCAACATTTGCTGCTGTGCTAACCGGTGGGCTTACAGTGGGGGAAACAATGTAGCGTTGCTGACTACCTTCGTTGTGATCAATTGCACATGTGGTACTTGAGGTTTGGTGTTGTGTCCACGCTTGCAAGTGCATGGTGTTTAAATGTCTAAGCATGCAACTGGTATTCAAATTTTTCAGATTTTTCCCTCGGCTAAAGGTCTTTGTGCACTTCTTACAGATAACCTTGGCCTGATCATGAGGATTTTGTTCAAAAAAGTGCCACACTGCACTCTTCCTACTTTGGCAGACATTTTGCGGCCTAGCACGCTGTGATCTTTTGACCCTCTGGACAAGCTGTCCAGCAACTCTTTTGATTTTTGGAACCTGTCTTTGGAGTGCTCCGGGCCTGCCAGATAACAGCTGTTGCGATGTCGATGGCTGCTGTGGATGCTCCTCATCTGAGCTATTGGAAGCAGCACCCTCTTCCACCAATGGATGCCAATCTGGGTCAACAACTGGGTCATCCATCACCTCCTCTTCAATGTCATGTGCACCTTCCTCTGTGTCACCGTGTATGGTGGTATAGTGTGCGGGAAGGGGCACCTGAGTCTCATCAGGGTCAGATTCTGGCTCTGTACACTGCGAGGACAATGTAGTGCTCTGAGTGAATGTACCAGCAGAATCATCCATCAGCGGCTGTGCATCAGTGCACTCCATGTCAGATTCATCTTGGCCTGGGTAAATCACCATTTGACTTGATAATCCAGGCATGGTATGTGAAAACAGCTCCATGGAGTAATCAGTAGTATGGCCTGCGTCATCCTTCAATCTTGGTTGGGGTGAAGGACACAAGGAAAGGTGTGGTTCATGAACATGAGCCTCCAATGACGACTCAGTGCTTTTACTTTTTACAACTGAAGAAGAGGAGGCGATAGAGCTGGAGGCTGAGTCAGCAATGTAAGACAAAACGTTTTCCTGATGCTCTGGCTTTAAAAGCGGTTTGCCAACTCCTAGAAAACTAAGCCTTCGAAGCCTTATGGAGCCAGACGATGACACAGGCTCAACACCTCCTGCATTCGGTCCTATTTTGCTCTTGCCACTACCATCAGATCCACCACCAACACCATCATTACCAGCTGCCAACCCCCCCCCAATTCCACGGCCTCTTCCACCAGCCTTCCTCATTTTTGGTAGAAATGTAGACAAAATCCAACAAACTATATAGTAATGTAAAACAAGGTACAAGGTGTCTATAGGACAGGGGAGATTTTGAATTTCTGCTCACACTAGTGGACACTGGACACTTTTGGATTGTGTGAGGCCCACTGAATATCTGAGCGCTATGTCACAGGCTCGATGGCACAGCTGTGACCAAAGTGACTAGAGGATAAGTGAGATTTTGAATTTCTGCAGACACTTGTGGACACTGGACACTTTTGGATTGTGTGAGGTCCACTGAATATCTGAGCGCTATGTCACAGGCTCGATGGCACAGCTGTGACCAAAGTGACTAGAGGATAAGTGAGATTTTGAATTTCTGCAGACACTTGTGGACACTGGACACTTTTGGATTGTGTGAGGCCCACTGAATATCTGAGCGCTATGTCATAGGCTCGATGGCACAGCTGTGACCAAAGTGACTAGAGGATAAGTGAGATTTTGAATTTCTGCTCACACTAGTGGACACTGGACACTTTTGGATTGTGTGAGGCCCACTGAATATCTGAGCGCTATGTCACAGGCTCGATGGCACAGCTGTGACCAAAGTGACTAGAGGATAAGGGAGATTTTGAATTTCTGCAGACACTTGTAGACACTGGACACTTTTGGATTGTGTGAGGCCCACTGAATATCTGAGCGCTATGTCACAGGCTCGATGGCACAGCTGTGACCAAAGTGACTAGAGGATAAGTGAGATTTTGAATTTCTGCAGACACTTGTGGACACTGGACACTTTTGGATTGTGTGAGGCCCACTGAATATCTGAGCGCTATGTCACAGGCTCGATGGCACAGCTGTGACCAAAGTGACTAGAGGATAAGTGAGATTTTGAATTTCTGCAGACACTTGTGGACACTGGACACTTTTGGATTGTGTGAGGCCCACTGAATATCTGAGCGCTATGTCACAGGCTCGATGGCACAGCTGTGACCAAAGTGACTAGAGGATAAGTGAGATTTTGAATTTCTGCAGACACTTATGGACACTGGACACTTTTGGATTGTGTGAGGCCCACTGAATATCTGAGCGCTATGTCACAGGCTCGATGGCACAGCTGTGACCAAAGTGACTAGAGGATAAGTGAGATTTTGAATTTCTGCAGACACTTGTGGATACTGGACACTTTTGGATTGTGTGAGGCCCACTGAATATCTGAGCGCTATGTCACAGGCTCGATGGCACAGCTGTGACCAAAGTGACTAGAGGATAAGTGAGATTTTGAATTTCTGCTCACACTAGTGGACACTGGACACTTTTGGATTGTGTGAGGCCCACTGAATATCTGAGCGCTATGTCACAGGCTCGATGGCACAGCTGTGATCAAAGGGACTAGAGGATAAGGGAGATTTTGAATTTCTGCAGACACTTGTGGACAATGGACACTTTTGGATTGTGTGAGGCCCACTGAATATCTGAGCGCTATGTCACAGGTTCGATGGCACAGCTGTGACCAAAGTGACTAGAGGATAAGTGAGATTTTGAATTTCTGCAGACACTTGTGGACACTGGACACTTTTGGATTGTGTGAGGCCCACTGAATATTTGAGCGCTATGTCACAGGCTCGATGGCACAGCTGTGACCAAAGTGACTAGAGGATAAGTGAGATTTTGAATTTCTGCAGACACTTGTGGACACTGGACACTATTGGATTGTGTGAGGCCTTATTATCTGATCGCTATGTCACAGGCTCAATGGCACAGCTGTGACAAAAGTGACTAGAGGATAAGTGAGATTTTGAATTTCTGCTCACACTAGTGGACACTGGACACTTTTGGATTGTGTGAGGCCCACTGAATATCTGAGCGCTATGTCACAGGCTCGATGGCACAGCTGTGACCAAAGTGACTAGAGGATAAGTGAGATTTTGAATTTCTGCAGACACTTGTGGACACTGGACACTTTTGAATTGTGTGAGGCCCACTGAATATCTGAGCGCTATGTCATAGGCTCGATGGCACAGCTGTGACCAAAGTGACTAGAGGATAAGTGAGATTTTGAATTTCTGCAGACACTTGTGGACACTGGACACTTTTGGATTGTGTGAGGCCCACTGAATATCTGAGCGCTATGTCACAGGCTCGATGGCACAGCTGTGACCAAAGTGACTAGAGGATAAGTGAGATTTTGAATTTCTGCAGACACTTGTGGACACTGGACACTTTTGGATTGTGTGAGGCCCACTGAATATCTGAGCGCTATGTCACAGGATCGATGGCACAGCTGTGACCAAAGTGACTAGAAGATAAGTGAGATTTTGAATTTCTGCTCACACTAGTGGACACTGGACACTTTTGGATTGTGTGAGGCCCACTGAATATCTGAGCGCTATGTCACAGGCTCGATGGCACAGCTGTGACCAAAGTGACTAGACGATAAGTGAGATTTTGAATTTCTGCTCACACTAGTGGACACTTTTGGATTGTGTGAGGCCCACTGAATATCTGAGCGCTATGTCACAGGCTCGATGGCACAGCTGTGACCAAAGTGACTAGAGGATAAGTGAGATTTTGAATTTCTGCTCACACTTGTGGACACTGGACACTTTTGGATTGTGTGAGGCCCACTGAATATCTGAGCTCTATGTCACAGGCTCGATGGCACAGCTGTGACCAAAGTGACTAGAGGATAAGTGAGATTTTGAATTTCTGCTCACACTAGTGGACACTGGACACTTTTGGATTGTGTGAGGCCCACTGAATATCTGAGCGCTATGTCACAGGATCGATGGCACAGCTGTGACCAAAGTGACTAGAGGATAAGTGAGATTTTGAATTTCTGCAGACACTTGTGGACACTGGACACTTTTGGATTGTGTGAGGCCCACTGAATATCTGAGCGCTATGTCACAGGCTCGATGGCACAGCTGTGACCAAAGTGACTAGAGGATAAGTGAGATTTTGAATTTCTGCAGACACTTGTGGACACTGGACACTTTTGGATTGTGTGAGGCCCACTGAATATCTGAGCGCTGTGTCACAGGCTCGATGGCACAGCTGTGACCAAAGTGACTAGAGGATAAGTGAGATTTTGAATTTCTGCTCACACTAGTGGACACTGGACACTTTTGGATTGTGTGAGGCCCACTGAATATCGGAGCGCTATGTCACAGGCTCGATGGCACAGCTGTGACCAAAGTGACTAGAGGATAAGTGAGATTTTGAATTTCTGCAGACACTTGTGGACACTGGACACTTTTGGATTGTGTGAGGCCCACTGAATATCTGAGCGCTATGTCACAGGCTCGATGGCACAGCTGTGCCCAAAGTGACTAGAGGATAAGTGAGATTTTGAATTTCTGCAGACACTTGTGGACACTGGACACTTTTGGATTGTGTGAGGCCCACTGAATATCTGAGCGCTATGTCACAGGCTCGATGGCACAGCTGTGACCAAAGTGACTAGAGGATAAGGGAGATTTTGAATTTCTGCAGACACTTGTGGACACTGGACACTTTTGGATTGTGTGAGGCCCACTGAATATCTGAGCGCTATGTCACAGGCTCGATGGCACAGCTGTGACCAAAGTGACTAGAGGATAAGGGAGATTTTGAATTTCTGCAGACACTTGTGGACACTGGACACTTTTGGATTGTGTGAGGCCCACTGAATATATGAGCTCTATGTCACAGGCTCGATGGCACAGCTGTGACCAAAGTGACTAGAGGATAAGTGAGATTTTGAATTTCTGCTCACACTAGTGGACATTGGACACTTTTGGATTGTGTGAGGCCCACTGAATATCTGAGCGCTATGTCACAGGCTCGATGGCACAGCTGTGACCAAAGTGACTAGAGGATAAGTGATATTTTGAATTTCTGCAGACACTTGTGGACACTGGACACTTTTGGATTGTGTGAGGCCCACTGAATATCAAAGCGCTATGTCACAGGCAGAAATTGGCTAGTGTATCACAAACTACAAGGTGTATGTAGAATTGGGCAGAGTAGGAATCTCCCTAGAGTGCAGGTCTGTAAGAACGGAACATGTCCTCGACTTATTCTCACAGAGTGACATAGATAGCTTCACTGTGGCTGTGATAACAGCCGTTACACGGTACTGTGTGAGGAGCGTACACCGCTGTGTGGTGTGAAAAAATGCACGCTCAGTACCTCAGCAGGACAAAAAAAAAAATTGGGATTGCTTTTAAAAAAGCAGCTTGCAGCTCAGTACCTCAGCAGGACAAAAAAAAAAAATTTGGGATTGCTTTTAAAAAAGCAGTTTGCAGAGCAGTGGGTAAACAGCAATGCAGCTGTCAGGAAGCCTTAGAAGGCAGCCCAACAACCAACACCACTGATACACCACAATATAGCCTCCCCTTGCACTGCACACACAGTGACTGGTGTGTTGTACAGGCACAATCGCTAGCAGCAGAAGCAGTTTTTTTTTCTTCTTCCCTGCCTAACACTCTCCCTACAGAATCAGCAGCAACCTCTCCCTATGCTAAGATCGGCAGAAGTAAGATGGCAGTCGGCGTGCACGCCCTTTTATACCCCCTGTGACGCCCACCAAAGCAAGCCAATCACTTGCATGCCCTTCTGAAAGATGGTGGTGACCCGTGCCTATGTCATCACGTTGCCCACAGTGTCCGTGGATCCTGATTGGCTGAAAAAGAGCGCAAAACAAACTTTTGAAACGCGACTTTGGCACGTAAGTCGCCGACCTCGTGGCCGACCTCATCCTAGGGTCGGGTTTCGTTTCATGAAACCCGACTTTGCCAAAAGTCGGCGACTTTTGAAATTTTTCGACCCGTTTCGCTCAACTCTAATGATCACCTTTATAGATGTTTAGCTCTAAAAATTCGATATTAGATGTTGAAAAACTATGTAAAAACTTTTGACCCCAGGAATTTTTGTTGAGCCCCACTACAAAAGATTTAGCTTCTTTTGATGTCCCTGTCTAGATGATGAACAGGTCATTTATGAATCTTTTGTAATAGTAGATGTGGCCCAAAGCCATGGGTGGCTGAGCGATGTGAGGGGACTCGAATAGTCCCATGAAAAGGTTGGCGTAACTGGGTGCAAAAAGGGTCACCATCGCATAGCTCCTCAGTTGCTGATAGGTCACACCCTCAAAAGAGAACACATTGTGTTCCAGCACAAATCTAATCCCTTTTAATAAGAAGGTGGACTGAAAGTCAGACATGAATTTATCTTGGCCGAAATATTGTTGAATGGCTCTTATAACCAACTCATGCTGAATATTAGAATGTAATGCTTGGATGTCTGATGTCATGAAGGAATAATGGCTTGGTAACTTGAGTTCCTTTAATTCGGTAATGAGGTGGATAGAATCCCTTAAATATGATGGTAATTGTAGGACATACTGTACGTTTCAAAAAAAGATCAATAAAATGGGATAAGTTGGCCATAAGTGAACTGATCCCTGAAATTATAGGGCGACCAGGGGGTTTCTTAAGACATGTGCACTTTGGGCAAAAAAAAGGTAACTGGTATTAACAGTTAAAAAAATCTTTTTCTTTCTTAATTAGAAGATTGTTACAATCAGCTCTCTCTATTAGAGACAAATATTCACAATGGAAGTGAGCTGAGGGATCCTCTAATTTTGCATAGTAGTGTTTGTCATTTAAAATTCTGTACCCTTTTTCTAGGTAAGCTTCCCTATTCATAATGACCACCCCTCCCTTGCCTTCTGCCCTGATAGTGATGTGCGAATTGCTCTGAAGTGAAACCATGGCTGTCCATTCACCTTTGGGGAGGTTATCCCTCTCTAGTTTGATGGGCATGTTCCTTAATTCCTTTAGTACCAAATGATGGAAGACTTCATGGTAGCTCCCTTTGTGGTGTAGTGGATAGAATTGAGATTTTGGTCTGACATCTACATGTTGAGCAGATATATCCGTGTCCATCTGGGTGGATGAGGAATTGGATGCCCTTTAATTTATTGATTGTTTTTCTTTTATTAGAAAATGTCTGCTGAGTGTTAGCTTTCTGACAAAGGAACTGATGACCAAAAACATGCAAGGGACTCACTTTCACGGCTGGGCAAAAATAAAGTCCCATGGTCAATAATTGGACTTCATTGTGACTTAAGACATGATTAGATAGATTAACTATTATTAGTTCCTGTTCCTTTTGTGGTGTTTCACCAATAGTACCTTTCCATGAATGGGATCAAGACGAATAACATCAATTAAAAGAAAAAAATCTCATTAAGCTTTTGTGAAACTGGACAAAGAGGATTTGCATTGTATGCTTTTGACTTATGGATATGGGACGGACCCCAACTCCATCTTGAAACGACCATAACTACATTAAACCTAGGCACTAGAATAAATACACAACACATTATTTTGGTTGTCAAAATGGCCACAGCTTTATTTAAATCACAGGATTAAAACAATCACAGTAGGAGTCAGGTGAAGTGCTAGTACATTGGGATTCACAAGTACTGTGATATCCCCAGCTGTCTGACATATAGAACCAGGACAGACAGCCATAAAGGGGTGGCACGCACTGGCTTGCCATTCAAGCAGAGCCAGTAAACTTTCAGGGCACCAATGACCCTATTATCCTCACTCCTGTGCTTAACCACTGTGCCCGCCCCTGATTGACGTTACCATTACAACGTCCTTGAGGCTGGCCACCAAAGCCGAGCCTGTTCACCACCATGAGGTTTTACATCCTCTATTAGTTAAAATGAGTCCACCTTAACTTGCCTGCAACTTCCACCTGACTCCTAAACCGCAAAGCTGTGACGGGTTATAAATTCATATTTGACACCTTTTTTTTCTTTTTTTTAATAAATCACTTTAGTAAACTTATAAACTAGAAGTCCCTGCAAAAGCATTAAGGGGACTAACTTGGCAAACCTCCGACTCACAAAGAGTCATCCTACAGCACTCAGGAGAGGAAAAAACCCCTGTGGAGGAAACCTCAAGGGAACCATGGCTGAAGGATGGCCCTTCCCTTGGGCTTAGAAGGTTAATGCTGTTAACTCTTTATAGCCATGATAAAATTGAACCTGGAACAAAATATACAATGGTAAGTTCAAAAATACAATAAAGCATTCATCATACAAGCAATAATTAAAACGTTTTAGGACAATGAATATAAACAGGGGCGGGAGGGCGGGAAATGCTTCCTCCTGTTCATCCTGTGCAAGAAAGAGGGAGAGAGACAGATTTCCTGTTCTATATAAGCCCCACCCTCCTCACAGTAACCCACCAGGCACAGACATACTGTGCTTCTTAGTCTTAAAGCAACATCCCTTGTGCTTAAAAATCTACACTACTATACCAAAAAAGCTGCAGGAGTAAAGGTCCACCCATCCCCAAGTCATGTCCTCCTCCGCCTATGGCTCCAGTGGTTTCTTTAAATTTGTGTGTTTTTTGCCATTTTCTGCTGCTACCAAGGCGGCGCACAAGTGGCAGTTGATTTACCAACCAATCATGAGTTGAATTCAATTGTCAAAATTCTATAGGAGGGTATAAATGATGAAGGAGCTAGACCAGCTCCGAAACGTGTAGCAATGAATAAAGTTTTTATACAATTACCCAAGTGGTACACCTATTCATACCAGTGGCAGAGCTGAACCAAACCACCACCTTTTTTTCCCCCTTCCTTGGATTTCTATCTGGATTTCACGGAGTCCAGCGGGGGGAGCAGCAGCCATTGGGATTGACTACACATTTTCCCTAGTGTTGTGCCTGCTCTTGCACATCAGGCTCACGTGAGAACCTCTACACTGTGGTTCACTTTTTGCTAGTATGATCTGCACAAGGTGCGCTTTTCCTTTCTCTTTTTTCTTTCTGTACATGGCCATAAATTACTGTTTGTGCACACGACACAGAACTGAAGGAACATTGTTTGACTTTTGAAAGGTAGATTTTGCTGGGATAGTTTGCGTGTGCCATTTGCAGAGCCTGAGGTGCCAGAACAGCAGCAAACCGCACAAAGTGATGCCATTTTGGAAATTAAACCCCTCTAGAATCTATGGGTGTGGACTATTTTTACCACACAAATGTTTTCCATAAAAAAGCCAGGGAACGTTGCAGAATGAAAATTTCACATATTCTAATTTAGTGTCCAGCTTGTGCTTCTGGAAACATACAGCCCAAAAATTGTTAAGTGGGCAATCCCCCCTACAGCAGTTCCATACATGTGGATGCACACTGTGATTTAGGTTCAAAAACGAGGAGGGCTGCTTGGCTTTGAAAAAGTTGATTTTGGGGGATATTTTTTAGAAGGAGCTATGTCACTTTTCTAGAGCCTTTGTGCTACCAGTAACACAGAAACCACCATTTTTTTCCATTGATAGATGATGGTCATAATTGTGGACTTGATTTTTGTTTGTTGAGTTGGAAGTTTTTATTGGCAACATTTTGGGTAACATAACATTTTTTGTATGCTTTTAAAGCTAGGTTCACATTTACCTTGTTCTCTAAGACGAGCAATTACATAGAGGTCTCCACATAAATCATCACAAATCATTATTCAGTTGGATCCCCCACTGAAGTGACTCTGCCTGACCACTGTACCGACAGTGTCTCATCTTTATAGATGTGAACAGAAGCGTGGTCGATCACACTTTTCTGTACTCCTAAAAAGACTACACGCTGTGGGAACCAAAGTCAATGAGAGTCCAAAGTGACTCCATCTTCCATCATTATAGTCAATGGTTCTGTGAATTCATCTGCATTATGTTTATTTCTAATGTTGACAGAAATTGTACCATAAAAGCTCAGCATAATGCACAGGACAAATGTGAACCGAGCCTCACTTTCAGGAGGCAGAATGAACAAACGGATCAAGAATCCTTTTTATTTTTTTATGCAAATCTCCGTGTGTTAAGGCTGTGTGCCCACGAAGCGTTTTGTTAAGCGTTTCCACAGTGTTTGTGCCGGATCAGACGCTGCAGAAACGCTTAAAAGATGCATCAAATTAATTAGCATGCGATTTTGGCTTTTTGTGCCAATGCATGCGGTTTTAACCGCTCAGGAATCGCTTAGCGGCTAAAAACGCAGCATGCTCATTAATTCCCGCATTGCTGAGCGTTTTTAGCCATCCCCAATGTTCCCAGAAATCGCGTGTCAAAAAACGCGTCAAAAACGCGCGGCTTTTTGACAAAAATCGCGCAAAAAACGGGCGGAAAAAGACGCGCGGTTTCTGGGAAAGGGGATCCTTTTCCTGAGCAGTTAAAAACGCTAGCGTGGGCACATAGCCTAAATGTAATAAGACGGCTTTATTTTTCCGGTCAGTCCAAGCACAGCGATATCAGCTTTATTTAGGTTATTTATGTTTTGGGACTTTAGCACGCTAAAAACAACTTTTTACAAAATATAATTTTTGTTTCGCAATGTTATGAAAGTTATTTTTTTTGCTAACATAGTCACATCAGTGCTTGTTTCTTGCAGTAAGAGTTATCGCTTTCCATTACACCACGCTTTTCAACTTATGATTTTTTGATTGCTTTTTAGTTTGTCAATTTTATAGCTGGGGTCATACTGGACACTGTGACATCAATTACGTGAAATTGTTTGTTTATTATGTTTTTACATAAAAGTTGTGTTTTTAGTGACAAAATATTTTTCAATGATAGTTTTTGTGCTTTATATTTTTTTTAATAATTAACAATTTTTTTATTTGACCACTTTCCACTTTTATCAATCGTCAATTTCATACTGAAATTTGGCTTGACAAAGTCTGCTTATGCCAGGGCCTAACAGGCCACCGTAGTGGGCAGAGTCTATAAGCCGCTGCTTAGCCTCAGATTGCCATAGCAGCTATTGACACCCTCGTAATCGCGCAACAGTGTGGTCGGGAGTGTGAGGGACAAAGCCCTCGCCTTCTCACAACAATCTACATGCTCTGTTTGCTACTTACCACTGGATCTAGAAAGTAAACATCCAAGACTGGTGCTGACACAGACCCTGACTGCTGCTGAAGGAGCACAGTAAATCGAGATTCAGGCAGGTACCGCTTGTTAAATTATTGGCATCCACCTCTCACCAATTTGTACTCCTTTGCAACCCAGTCAGGAGACCATCATTTTCACAATGTACTACAATACTGTGATATTGTAGTATATAAAAAAAGTGATTGGATGTTCAAGTCCCCTAAAGGGACTAAAAATAAGGTAAAAAGTAAAAATAAAAAATATCTAAAAGTAAAAATTTATAAATAAATAAAAAATAAAAAATAAACATATTTGGTACCAAAGCATCTGCAAGTCCAATCTGTTGATCCATCTCATTTTAAATATTAAATAATTTAGCTGCATAGTTAAAAACTGAAACACGGGTATTGCCATTTTTCATTAGTCCCAAAAAATGCAATTAAAAATGTTCAAAACATCCTATGTCAGCTCGCCATGCCAAAATAATTCCTCACAGAGCCATTCCTGGAAAAACAGACAAGTGATTGAGAAACAGCGACCATAGGACATTACGCCAAATACTGCAGCATTTGGATTTATTGTTTTTTGTGCTCACCTTGTAATTCTGTGAAACCACCGCAACTGAATAGCCTTAGATAACAATACCACAATATCCCAGCTGCTGCTGCTCCACTGGTTGTCTAAACCAACATCGATATCTACCAAAGGCAGCAATGGGGTGTGCGGTACTGCTGGTAAAGAATTCACAGATAAATAGACTGTAGCTTATTCCCAACGCGTCTCTAGGTTGAACTGACCTCTTCGTCACGGGAACCACAACAAAGATTCTTGAACTTACAGTACATTAAGGGAACCCTCTAATCCACCCAAAAATGGGAGCTGTTGAGGACAATGAGACAAGAAGATTTCAAATTATGCAGCCTTCAACCCCGTTTGTGCTCCTTTCCGGTGGTGTCCATCTTTTCATAAGGGCACAAGAACATTGCCTGGAAAAACGGGTGTTGCTAGAAAGAAGCGCAAAGAGAGCCCAAAGTCTCACAGTTTGAAGTCGGTTTATTTTATTCAATGCTCCTGTCAGGAACATCTCTGAGTCCATTTTTAGCGAGTAGTGACTGAATGAATGAATGCACTGCAAAAACCCAATGGGATCAGGTACTTAAACATTTGGCCAGTCCAGATGGTGGCGCTCTAACGTGTATGTGCCCCTCAGGAATTAAATTAAAGCTGGTAAAATGATGCTGATAGTGAAAGATGAGCTCCTGATCTTGCCACTTGAAATGGAAGGTAAACGGCTATAAATCCCATTTGTTTCCTGATTCCTAATGTGTTAATAATACAGGGAATATTGGGAAATAGAAATAACTTGGTGCTACAATATATTTATAGAACATGCCCGTCAACTATACTGCTGGGGATATTATAGTCCTAAATTACCACCTGTCAGAGCCAATGCACAAGGAAGAAATAGCGCATGTTCTTGTGCCGGCTGCGCTGACAAGAAGGCCGCCCTAAATTCCCCTCATTTAAATGCACAACCCCAAGACATTATAGTGTTGGGAATGGGATTTCCAGTGCAATAGTACTACAATAAACCCACTTATTGCAGGGAGCTCTACTCGGCCACATAATCAATCTCTGGTATGTATCGTCAATTGTATCCAGGGATCCATTACTGAGTCTAATGGAATGATCAGTAGGACCACAAATGATCATTTAAGAGTTAAAAATGCAGGATTCTATAAAATGTCATTTAAACAGGCATCATTTTTCACATATAAAGCAGGCAGTCATATGTGTGCACACAGTCACTCAAGAATCTCCACTGTCACGTCGTAAGAGGTTTTATCACATCCAGAGAAAAGATTACGTGCATGATAAAACTTGCACGAAACACTGTTATTCACACATACATAAACATGCACATATACACACACATACATAAATAAACATGAATGCATACACATGCACGCATACATACATACACACAAATACATATATACACACACGCATACATACAT
Source organism: Dendrobates tinctorius (assembly GCF_039654945.1). NCBI lineage: Eukaryota > Metazoa > Chordata > Amphibia > Anura > Dendrobatidae > Dendrobates > Dendrobates tinctorius. Next base: position 1,454,326 of record NW_027361680.1, on the reverse strand, counting down.
ACACACACACGCATACATACATACATACATACATACACACGCATACATACATACATACACACACATACGCTCACATACATACACACACATACACACGCATACATACACACACATACAAACACACATACATACATACACATGCATACATACACACACATGCATACATACACACACATACACATGCATACATACACACAGGCATACATACACACACATACACACGCATACATACACATGCATACACACATATACACACACACGCATACATACATACACATGTATACATACACACACACATATGCATACATACATACACATGCATACATACACAAATGCATACATACACACGCACACATACATACACACGCACACATACATACACACGCACACATACATACACACGCACACATACATACACATGCATACATACACACACATACATACACACACATACATACACACACACATACATAGACACGCATACATACATATGCATGAAAACATACACATGCATACATACACACGTATACATACACTCACACACGCATACATACATACGCTCACATACATACACATACACACGCATACATACACACGCAAACACACATACATATACACACACATGCATACATACACACACATACACACGCACACACATGCATACATACACACACATGCGGAATCTGCATTTCTTGGCAGAATCCACAGGTCAAACTCCACATGTTTTTTATGTGGATTTTGTGCAGATTTGGCATGCGTTTTTACACCTGCAAATTTCTATAGTGGAATGGATGTAAAAACGCTGCGGAATCGGCACAAAGAATTGACGTGCTGCGGAAAATAAACCGCTGCGTTTCCACGCAGATTTTTCCGCAGCATGTGCACAGTGTCTTTTCCCCCATAGAATAACACTGTACTGTAAATCACTAACCAATCTGCAGCACATCAGCAGCGGCAAATCCGCAACGTGTGCACATACCCTTAATGACAGAAATACCCACAATGGTCACAGAAATAACTTGAATCTTACAAAAGTAATAATATATAAAAAATCTATGAAAATTTTAATTAACAAATGAAAGTCAGACATTGCTTTTCAACCATGCTTCCACAGAATTAAAAAAATAAAACTCATGAAATAGGCCTGGACAGAAATGATGGTACCCCTGAAAATAATGTGACAAAAGGGACATGTAAAATCCCGGTATGTCCACTAATTAGCATCACAGGTGTCTACAATCTTGGAATCAGTGAGTGGGCCTGTATAGAGGCTACAGATAATCACTGTGCTGTTTGGTGACATGGTGTGTATCACACTCAACATGGACCAGAGGAAGCGAAGGAAAGAGTTGTCTCAGGAGATTAGAAAGAAAATTATAGAGAAACATGTAAATGTAAAGCTTAAAGACCATCTCCAAGCAGCTTGATGTTCCTGTGACTACAGTTGCACATATTATTCAGAAATGTAAGCTCCATGGGACTGTAGCCAACCTCCCTGGACGTGGCCGCAGGAGGAAAATTGGTGACAAATCAAAGAGGCGAATGATGATAAAAGAGCCCAGAAAAACTTCTAAACAGATTGGTGAACTTCAAGCTCCAGGAACATCAGTGTCAGATCGCAGCATCCGTCGATGTATGAGCCAAAGTGGACTTCATGGGAGACGACCAAGGAGGACACCATTGTTAAAAAAAAATCATAAAAAAGCCAGACCGGAATTTGCCAAACTAATAGGATAATAGAAGTGGATCCAGCTCACTCACAGGACCTATTTAAAAATTAGAAAATTTTTATTGGATGTCCGAAAATAACAAAACAGGCATCTCAGATGGCACAGCAATGACAGGGGGTGGTGTGTAATAAGACCATACGCGTTTCAAGCAACACGGCTCTTGAAAACTGGTTACACAGTGAAATACAAACAAGGATTAAAATATACTAATGCACTAATGAGGAAACACAAAACACATGGGAAGGTATAAGGAAACCGACAATGACAAAGGAGCAAGGTGCACAATTGCAAGCAGCGCAGTGAACAAAAGACAAGTAAAGATATGTTACAAAAAATTCAAAACATACTTGATATGTATCAGAAAAATGTATGTATATAATTTGATTTGGAAAAAATCACCAAAAAGAGGATAATAATAACCTGTAATGCATCAATACCAAATTTTTCACAATAGGAAACCATTTTATATTAGCAAAAAAAACCCTTTTATACCATAAAATGGTTGTTTCCTATTGTGAAAAATACATACATTTTTCTGATACATATCAAGTATATTTTGAATTTTTTGTAACATATCTTTACTTGTCTTTTGTTCACTGCGCTGCTTGCAATTGTGCACCTTGCTCCTTTGTCATTGTCGGTTTCCTTATACCTTCCCATGTGTTTTGTGTTTCCTCATTAGTGCATTAGTATATTTTAATCCTTGTTTGTATTTCACTTTGTAACCAGTGTTCAAGAGCCGTGTTGCTTGAAACGCGTATGGTCTCATTACACACCACCCCCTGTCATTGCTGTGCCATCTGAGATGCCTGTTTTGTCATTTTGGATCATCCAATAAAAATTTTCTAATTTTTAAATAAGCCCTGTGAGTGAGCTGGATCCACTTCTATTTTTCCTATTGCTTAGGACGCTGTGCAGCAGTGAGGAAGCCGTGCTCCTTCTTGTGCTTGGAATAACATCTCAGGGGTGAGCTGAATGTTCTCTTTTGTTTTTGCTAATTTGCCAAACTACATGTTGACAAGCCACAAAGCTTCTGGGAGAATGTCCTATGGACAGATGAGACAAAAATAGAACTTTTGGCAAAGTACATCAGCTCTATGTTCACTGACGCAAAAAAGAAGCATATCAAGAAAAGAACACTGGCCCTACTATGAAACATGGAGGAGACCCTGTTACAGTCATATATTAAAGTTTGGGCACCCCTATTAATGTTAACCTTTTTTCTTTATAACAATTTTGGTTTTTGCAACAGCTATTTCAGTTTCATATATCTAATAACTGATGGACTCAGTTATATTTCTGGATTCAAATGAGGTTTATTGTACTAACAGAAAATGTGCAATCTGCATTTAAACAAAATTTGACCGGTGCAAATGTATGGGCACCCTTATCATTTTCTTGATTTGAACACTCCTAACTACTTTTTACTGACTTCCTGAAGCACTAAATTGGTTTTGTAACCTCATTGAGCTTTGAACTTCATAGCCAGGTGTATCAAATCATGAGAAAAGGTATTTAAGGTGGCCACTTGCAAGTAGTTCTCCTATTTGATTCTCCTATGAAGAGTGGCATCATGGGCTCCTCAAAACAACTCTCAAATGATCTGAAAACAAAGATTATTCAACATAGCTTTTCAGGGGAAGGATACAAAAAGTGGTCTCAGAGATTTAACCTGTCAGTTTCCACTGTGAGGAACATAGTAAGGAAATGGAAGAACACAGGTACAAGTTCTTGTTAAGCCCAGAAGCGGCAGGTCAAGAAAAATATCAGAAAGGCAGAGAAGAAGAATGGTGAGAACAGTCAAGGACAATCCACAGACCACCTCCAAAGACCTGCAGCATCATCTTGCTGCAGATGGTGTCACTGTGCATCGGTCAACAATACAGCGCACTTTGCACAAGGAGAAGCTGTATGGGAGAGTGATGCGAAAGAAGCCGTTTCTGGAAGCACGCCACAAACAGAGTCGCTTGAGGTATGCACAAGCACATTTGGACAAGCCAGTTACATTTTGGAAGAAGGTCCTGTGAACTGATGAAACAAAGATTGAGTTGTTTGGTCATACAAAAAGGCGTTATGCATGGAGGCTAAAAAACACAGCATTCCAAGAAAAACACTTGCTACCCACAATAAAATTTGGTGGAGGTTCCATCATGCTTTGGGGCTGTGTGGCTAATTCCGGCACCGGGAATCTTGTTAAAGTTGAGGGTCGCATGGATTCAACTCAGTATCAGCAGATTCTTGACAATAATGTGCAAGAATCAGTGACGAAGTTGAAGTTACGCAGGGGATGGATATTTCAGCAAGACAATGATCCAAAACACCGCTCCAAATCTACTCAGGCATTCATGCAGAGGAACAATTACAATGTTCTGGAATGGCCATCCCAGTCCCCAGACCTGAATATCATTGAACATCTGTGGGATGATTTGAAGCGGGCTGTCCATGCTCGGCGACCATCAAACTTAACTGAACTGGAATTGTTTTGTAAACAGGAATGGTCACAAATACCTTCATCCAGGATCCAGGAACTCATTAATAGCTACAGGAAGCGACTAGAGGCTGTTATTGTTGCAAAAGGAGGATCTACGAATATTAATGTCACTTTTATGTTGAGGTGCCCATACTTTTGCACCAGTCAAATTTTGTTTAAATGCAGATTGCACATTTTCTGTTAGTACAATAAACCTCATTTGAATCCAGAAATATAACTGAGTCCATCAGTTATTAGATATATGAAACTGAAATAGCTGTTGCAAAAAACAAAATTGTTATAAAGAAAAAAGGTTAACATTAATAGGGGTGCCCAAACTTTTACATATAACTGTATGTTCTGGGGCTGCTATGCTGCATCTGGCACAGGGTGTCTAGAATCTGTGCAGGGTACAATGAAATCTCAAGACTATCAAGGGATTCTACAAAGAATTGTGCTGCCCATTGTCAGAAATCTTGGTCTCAGTTGCAGGTCATGGGTCTTTCAACAGGATAATGACTCAAAACACCCAGCCAAAAACACCCAAGAATGGCTAAGAGGAAACATTGGACTATTCTAACATGGCCTTATATGAGCCCTGACCTAAATCCTATTGAGCATTACTGCAGGGGATCACAGCTGATTCTTTTTTAGAGGTGAAACATTTAATTGCAGTTTTTTAAACATTGTTTTACTTGTAAGAAAAATAATGTCAGGAACATCACACTGCACCTTCTCACTGAGCCAGTACGCGTGTCCTGAGTACAAAACTGTGCACAAAGATACCTGTGGAATGGGGCAGCAGTGGTGACGATGCATGCTCCAGGCTCACAGGACCTGAAGCATGTGACTGCAGAGGGCGTGGTCTAAACTCCAGAGAGCTAAGAGCTGAGGAAAACTCCTAGAAAGGTAACTACAGGACAATGTTACCAAGGGGCATAGACAGAGACAGAAACCAGATCAAGCCAGGGTCAAAGCACAAGACAGCACGACAGTACCAAAGGGTTAGGCAGAATGGATAGTCAGGACGTAGCAATAGATCAGCAAACCAGAACGGGCAATAGACGGTACAATAGGGACAAACTGTAACGGAGTAACGATAGCCAAGCCAGGAGGTCAGAACCGGAAAAGACAATAATACCAAAACGAGAGACAGAGTACAGAGTGAGGGGACAGACCAGGTCATGCATGGGAAGCAAACTAGCAATGCAGTGCACACGCACACCAGGGGGGTCAGACACACAATCAGAACAACAGTATAGCTGACAGAGAACCCTGGTAAAGAGTGAGTATAAATACCCCTCCCAGATCCAGAAAGGAGCCACGTATACTTAACCCTGTGAGTGCAAGGCAAGAACACTGTCCAAACCATGACAGTACCCCCCTCTTAACGGGGGCCACTGGACCCCCAGGCTTGTCTGGGTATCTGGCGTGGAAAGCTCACACCAGACGATCGGCATGCACCAAACTGGCCGGAACCCATGACCGATCCTCCAGAGAGTACCCCTTCGAGTGTATCAGATACTGGAGTCTCCGGCGCACCCACCGGGAGTCAACAACGCGCCCTACTTCATACTCCAGCTGCCCCTCTACCAGCACTGGCGGAGCATTGCATGAGGAATCCTCTCTCACAGTCCCCACAGGCTTTAACAGGGACCTGTGGAAGACATCAGAAATTTTAAAGGAGGTGGGCAGCTGCAGTCGGTAGGCTACTGGGTTAACAACCTCCACAACTTTGTATGGGCCAATAAACTTGGGGCCCAGCTTTATAGATGGTATCTTAAGCTTGATATTGCGGGTGGATAGCCACACCTTCTCCCCTACTGCAAATGCTGGACCTGGCCCCCTCCTCCTGTCAGCAAACCGCATATAGTTTTCCTGGGCCTTGGAAATATTCCTCTGAACCTCCCTCCAGAGATTTCTAAGACGTTGTGTCGTATCCTCAGTACCAGGACAACCTGAATCCATGCGGGAAAACTCTCCAAAATGTGGGTTAAACCCATAGTTGATCTGAAAGGGAGATTTCCCAGTGGATTAGCTCACATGACCGTTGAACGCAAACTCTGCCATGGGCAATACCTCACACCAGTCCTCCTGCCTGGAAGAGGCCAAGCATCTCAGAATCTGCTCCAATGATTGGTTCGTGCGCTCAGTCTGTCCATTAGACTCTGGGTGATAGGCAGAGGAGGAGGACAACGAAATCCCCAACTTTTTGCAAAAAGCCCTCCAGAACCTGACCACAAACTGTACCCCTCTGTCTGACACCACATTCATAGGCACTCCATGCAACCGAATTATATGCTGAATAAATAAACGGGCCAGGGTTTCAGCAGATGGTAACGCGGGGAGAGGTACAAAGTGGGCTTGTTTTGAAAACCTATCCACCACCACCCATATCACCGAGTTGCCCCTGGAAGGAGGAAGATTTGTGATAAAATCCATGGACAAATGTGTCCATGGTCTATCCGGAATTGGCAAAGGCACCAACTCCCCGGCTGGCCGGACCTGAGAACTTTTAGAACGAGCGCACACCACACATGCAGTCACAAACTATTTCATATCTGTTAGCATAGAGGGCCACCAGAAACCCCTCGCAATTGCCCCCTGGGTAGCTGCAATCCCAGGATGAGCACTCAACATACAATCGTGAAATTCCTGCATAAGTCCGAGACGAAAACGTTCCGGTACAAACAATTTACCAGGGGGTTTACAACCCGGAGCCCGAGCCTGGGCTTCCAAAATTCCTCTCTGTAACTCAGATGAGATATCGGCCACCACTACTCCTGGCTGAAAAATGGAGGAGGGAGGTTCTGGAGGCGACACCGAATCAAAGCTTCGGGATAAGGCATCAGCTTTTATGTTTTTAGATCCCGGGCGGAATGTGATGGTAAACTGAAATCGAAAAAAAAAAAGTGCCCACCGAGCCTGTCTGGGGGTCAATCTCTTGGCAGACTTGATATAAGCCAAATTTTTGTGATCAGTGTTCACTGTAATGGGATGAACGGCCCCCTCCAGGAAATGCCTCCATTCTTCAAAAGCCAACTTTACCGCCAATAACTCTCTATTGCCGACATCGTAATTTCTCTCGGCAGAGGAAAATATTTTAGAGAAGGCGCAGGGTCTCAGATTAGTAAGGGTAGGAGGGCCCTGAGACAATACTGCCCCCACCCCTACTTCCGAGGCGCCAACCTCCACGACAAAAGGTCTTGACGGGTCGGGTTGTACCAATACAGGGGCTGAAGAAAAGCATTTTTCTAATGTCATGAAATAATTTTTTGCAGCTACAGACCAATTTTTTACATCAGCTCCCTTGAGAGTGAGGTCCGTTAGAGTCTTTACCACCTGCGAGAAGCCCATAAAAAATTTCCTATAGAAGTTGGGAAAGCCCAAAAATCGTTGCAACCCTTTCAAGTCATGAGGCTGCACCCAATCCGGAACAGCCTGGACCTTCTTAGGATCCATGCGGAACCCCTACCTTGACACAATCAAACCCAGAAAGGATAATTCTTGCATGAAAAATGAACATTTTTCCAACTTAGCATACAAATGATTCTCCCTCAGTCTCATGAGAACCATCCGCAAATGGTGCAAGTGAGATTGACTATCCACCGAGTACGCAAAATGTCATCCAAATAGATAACCACAAAATGACCAATCAAATCAGAGATAATTACATTAATAAAATTCTGAAAAACAGCAGGAGCGTTGGTGAGACCAAAGGGCATAACCAAGTTTTCGAACAGCCCTTCAGTCGTCAGGAATGCTGTTTTCCATTCGTCCCCTTCCCGGACTCTTATAAGGTTATATGCCCCATGTAAATCCAGTTTAGAGAACCACTTGGCCCCGGTGAGTTGGTTACATAGATCAGGAATTCGGGGGAGAGGGTATGTATTTTTCACAGTAATTTTGTTTAATTCCCGATAGTCGAGGCACGGCCGCAAACCATCATCTTTTGTCTTAACAAAAAAGAAGCCTGCCGCCACAGGTGAAACAGAAGGCCTAATATGCCTTTTGCGGAGACTCTCGGTAATGTACTCCTTCATGGCTAGACGTTCGGGCCCGGACAAATTGAACAGGCGAGCCTTGAGTAACTTGGCTCCAGGGACTAGATTAATGGCACAATCAAAGGGTCTATGTGGTAGTAGCGCCTCAGCCTCACTTTCGGAAAATACGTCTTCAAAATCTTTCAGGTACTCCGGAATACCTTCCAGACCGACAGACGACACTGACATAGATTTTACTGGGTGTGACAAGAGTTGTCAAGTTACAACATAGACCGTTAGCCATACAACCCCACTGAATGACCTCCCCCGTGACCCAGTCAATAGTAGGATTGTGGCGTTGAAGCCAAAGCATACCCAGTACCAGTCCAGCCGGCAGATTATTTAGAACAAAACACTTTAATTTTTCCACGTGAGTGGAGCCCACTTTCAGAGAAAAGGTATCAGTCATGAAACAAATTCCCTCCTGGGTGATAGGAGAAGAATCAATTGCCACAATTTTAACAGGATCTTTTAACCTGACTGTCCCTATCTTATGAAAAGTCACAACTTTGGCATCGATCAGATTAATAGAAGAACCACAGTCAACAAAGGCGGTAGTCACAACCGGACCGCCTGCAAGTTCTAGTTCCACCGGAAGCAGAATTTTAGTAAGCGAGGAAAAAGGTACCTGGGAGTCTGGGCAACCTCCTCGATTGTTACCCAGACTCAGTCGTTTTCCTGATGGCTTTACTGAAGAAGGGCAAGAAGGACAGTTCCTTCTCTAATGTCCAGAGGATCCACAGTAAAAGCACAGTTGGTTGTTTCTACGGCATCTCCTCTCTTTTTCCTTCAAGGACGTGACACCAACCTCCATGGGCTAGGGATTAGAGGCAGAGTCTCTCAGGTTGGAGAATAAAGGGGTCTCCTGCAGCATGACCCCTCTCGCCCGCAGCCTACGGTACATGCGGACAGCCTGGATCACAGCGTCCTCCAAAGAATCCGGTGGAGGATGAAGGGCCAGGGCATCTTTCAAACGTTCGGACAGGCGTCTACAGAACAAACCCCGGAGGGCAGCATCATCCCAGGAGATCTCCTCTGCCCAGCGTCTGAACTCAGAGCAGAACCACTCGGCCGAGTGTTTCCCCTGGCACACACTCATCACCATATCCTCGGCTAGCCTCACACAATCGGGTTCATCGTAGATGTGCCCGAGTGCCTCGAAGAATGCATTCACTGACATTCTCTCAGGGGAGGTAGGGGGAAGGGAAAAAGCCCAAGCCTGAGGGGAACCCCTTAACAAAGACATAATGACCCCAACCCTCTGACTCTCATCCCCAGAGGAGCGTGGCCTTAGCGAGAAGAGTATGCACCCCTCCTTAAAAACCTTAAATGTTTTTTTATCCCCAGAGAAAAAGTCAGGCAATTTAACAGGTGATTCAGGTGAAGTTAAGGAAACATCTGTGGTACCCTCACCCCGGGCCCCAGAAGGAAAAGAACCCTGCATGGCATCAGCAACCTCCCTCTGAACCTGTTGCTGCAACTGAGCCAGGGTTTGCTGCTCCACAGACAGGTTTTGCATCATTTGAGTGAGGCTATTCACTTGCTCAGAGAGAGCATGCAGCGGATCCATGATTCAAGAAAAAAAAGTGCAAACCTCGTTTAAATGTTTTGGTCAGCTATAATGTCAGGAACAGCACACTGCACCTGCTCACTGAGCCAGTACGCGTGTCCTGAGTACAAAACTGTGCACAAAGATACCTGTGGAATAGGGCAGCAGTGGTGACGATGCATGCTCCAGACTCACAGGACCTGAAGCATGTGACTGCTGAGGGCGTGGTCTAAACTCCAGAGAGCTAGGAGCTGAGGAAAACTCCTAGAAAGGTAACTACAGGACAATGTTACCAAGGGGCATAGACAGAGACAGAAACCAGATCACGCCAGGGTCAAAGCACAAGATAGCACGACAGTACCAAAGGGTTAGGCAGAATGGATAGTCAGGACGTAGCAATAGATCAGCAAACCAGAACGGGCAATAGATGGTTCAATAGGGACAAACTGTAACGGAGTAACGATAGCCAAGCCAGGAGGTCAGAACCGGAAAAGACAATAATACCAAAACGAGAGACGGAGTACAGAGGGGACAGACCAGGTCATACACGGGAAGCAAACAAGCAATGCAGTGCACACGCACACCAGGGGGGGGTCAGACACACAATCAGAACAACAGTATAGCTGACAGAGAACCCTGGTAAAGAGTAAGTATAAATACCCCTCCCAGATCCAGAAAGAGGCCACGTATACTTAACCCTGTGAGTGCAGGGCAAGAACACTGTCCAAACCATGACAGTACCCCCCTCTTAACGGGGGGCCACTGGACTCCCAGGCTTGTCTGGGTATCTGGTGTGGAAAGCTCACACCAGACGATCGGCATGCACCGAGCTGGCCGGAACCCATGACCGATCCTCCAGAGAGTACCCCTTCCAGTGTATCAGATACTGGAGTCTCCGGCGCACCCACCAGGAGTCAACAACGTGCCCTACTTCATACTCCAGCTGCCCCTCTACCAGCACTGGCGGAGCATTGCATGAGGAATCCTCTCTCACAGTCCCCACAGGCTTTAACAGGGACCTGTGGAAGACATCAGGAATTTTAAAGGAGGTGGGCAGCTGCAGTCGGTAGGCTACTGGGTTAACAACCTCCACAACTTTGTATGGGCCAATAAACTTGGGGCCCAGCTTTATAGATGGTATCTTAAGCTTGATATTGCAGGTGGATAGACACACCTTCTCCCCTACTGCAAATGCTGGACCTGGCCCCCTCCTCCTGTTAGCAAACCGCTTATTGTTTTCCTGGGCCTTGGAAATATTCCTCTGAACCTCCCTTCAAAGATTTCTAAGATGTTGTGTCGTATCCTCAGCACCAGGACAACCTGAATCCATGCGGGAAAACTCTCCAAAATGTGGGTTAAACCCATAGTTGATCTGAAAGGGAGATTTCCCAGTGGATTGGCTCACACGACCATTGAACGCAAACTTTGCCATGGGCAATACCTCACACCAGTCCTCCTGCCTGTAAGAGGCCAAGCATCTCAGAATCTGCTCCAATGATTGGTTCGTGCATTCAGTCTGTCCATTAGACTCTGGGTGATAGGCAGAGGAGAAGGGCAACGAAATCCCCAACTTTTTGCAAAAAGCCCTCCAAAACCTGGCCACAAACTGTACCCCTCTGTCTGACACCACATTCATAGGCACTCCATGCAACCGAGTTAGAGAGCTAGGAGCTGAGGAAAACTCCTAGAAAGGTAACTACAGGACAATGTTACCAAGGGAAACCAGATCAAGCCAGGGTCAAAGAACAAGATAGCACGACAGTACCAAAGGGTTAGGCAGAATGGATAGTCAGGACGTAGCAACAGATCAGCAAACCAGAACAGGCAATAGACGGTACAATAGGGACAAACTGTAACGGAGTAACGATAGCCAAGCCAGCAGGTCAGAACTGGAAAAGACAATACCAAAATGAGAGACGGAGTAGAGAGTGAGGGGACAGACCGGGTCATACACGGGAAGCAAACAAGCAATGCAGTGCACACGCAAACCTGGGGGGTCAGACACACAATCAGAACAACAGTATAGCTGACAGAGAACCCTGGCTAAGAGTGAGTATAAATACCCCTCCCAGATCCAGAAAGAGGCCACGTACACTTAACCCTGTGAGTGCAGGGCAAGAATACTGTCCAAACCATGACAAATAATTTGCGATCTAGTGCTGTCCTGTCTGTATACTCTCTTTTGCTTCCTCCCCTGCCCAGAAGCTGTGGTATGATCAGACCATGTTCCTGTACGGTCAGACACAGCCATTACTCAGTACACAGCAGGGGCACATTTATAAGATTATCTCAGCACAGGAACATGTTATTTAAAAGAATCCAAATGTGGAAATTATTATTGTTCCAATATCTATTGATTAAAATCAACTTTTTTTCGTGGGGAAAATCACTGTAAGTTTACATGGCAACGTCCCATCGTCAGTGCCACAACCAAAGCCAGACCCCGGGAGCAGTGGTGAGTGCAGAGCGTTCTCTATGTATTGTTCTGCATTTGAGGATTCCCTTTAAGTGAAAGGGAACAACCCCTTTAATGTCCAAATACTCCATGTACTCATATAACAGATATACAGATATAAGATAAAGGAGCAGAGTCTAAGCCGCATCCACAGCATTAGTATCACATTATCGCTGCCGTAGAATGAGCACACTACAAAGCCATAGTGTAGCTTTCATTTCTCAGCATTAAAATTACTACTCCACGAATCAAGAAGCAATTAAAGATGACTCCATTATCACAGCCACGCAAATAGCAGAGCAGAAATAACAGCAGCGTCGGCTTCTTGGCACCAGCATCCCGTATGACTGCAGCTAAAGATGGTAAGCATGTGAGCCATGGAGATACGTGCCAAGACCCGGAGAACGCACACTATCCAACAGCTCAGCAGGTCCCACCCGGACTGAGAATCTAAGAAGAGCCAGGACGCTCTTTATGACCCTGGAGAAGGCATCTTTACAATACCATGGCCTATAATGACACTGTAAGACTGAATCTGGGAGGAAAATGTTTCCCAAATTACACATTATTTATATGTAACACAATAATAACTCCTATTATATTAATAAGTATAAAAGTATGGCCGACAATACGTACCTAGAACAGGGGTGGGCAGCCTCAGGCCCCCAGAACATTTATGGCCCTCGATGACCTTTTATCCAGCCCCCAGGCATATTCTTGGCCTGACAGCTGTATTTTGCCGGCTGCCGCCCCCTTAATTTCTTCTTGCTCTGTTACGCAAGTAGTGATCACTACTGAACGCTGAGAAGCGTGCAATGAAAGATTACATTCTGACACCAATGCCAGCATCACAACATACTTTATGGGTGGAGTTAGTGCACAATTTGTACGGCCCCCGAAGGATGGCTTAAATATCCAGACGCCCCTTGGCAAAGAAAAGATTCTCCACCCCTGGACTAGACTAAAGGCTTTCTGTGTATTCACCGCTTCCCTATGGAACCTCAATCACGGGTCTGAACACTTGGTATCATTTGTAGATACTTCTGCATTATCACATGATAACACAAGCCCCACTCTCATACATAAGAAAAAAGGACACAGGACACCGAGTTCTAAGTTTGGCATAAAATGGCCGTGGCGATTCTTTTGAGTTACTCAACAACCAATTTTATTTCATCATAACCATTACAAACCATTAAATATCTCCATCACTGAATAAAATTATTACTCTCATGACCCAATCCTCCCTAAAACAGGGAGATTATCTCACAAATAAACGACACGACAATACAGTGAAATACTTTTAACAGGGCGGGAGGGAGGGATCTTGAAATCTTCTTGAGGTAAACTGAGGTAACCGTCTCACACAGCTGATTATATAACAAGTTCTTTCTGCTCATACTCTCTCAGCCAATCAAAACAGGTTAAAAAAAAGAGCGGGAAGCCAAATCTGCCCGACAACTCATGAAATATCACAGCTTACTGAAACATTAACTCTTTGTAAACCAGAGCTTAACAAACCAACTGAACACCATCCAATTAATAGTTATGGGAGCCGCGTTATCATGCGACCCCCCTTGTATTCACTAAGGGGAGGGCGTTCATTCTGCTGGGATTACACCTTCATTGCAAAAAAGTACAGCATGTAATACTATTGTTGGCTTCAAAATGCAGAATTCAATGGAACTCTATGTAAGTCAATGGGACCTTAGGGAGGAGCCATTCAATACTATCATATAATAGATTCAACACAGCAACATACCACAATACAAAGTTATTCCTCCTTCATTGCAAATTAGTTTATTAGTAAATTGTACAAACTTTCTGCTGCTTAAAACAAACCAATTCAAATAGCTCAGTACAAATAGTATAACAAGAGGTTTCTCCGAATTCAGCATAAAATGACACTTTTACTGACTACTGCAGTCTCAGAATTATTCAACCCGTCATGACAAGTACCATTAGTATGTAGTAGACCACATTTCGCTGTTGTGGCCTGCTGAAAACCCAATGCATAGCCAGATACCAGCTTGTTGTAGCATTCCTGAGGAATCTTAGCCCGTTCTTCAAGGGCAGTGGCCACCAATTGACTAAGATTTAGTCAGGGGATAGCTAAAACTAGAGAAGCCAGAGAAAGGATTCTGAGGATCTAGATAAGCTTGAACAATGGGCAGCGACTAATGGAATGGTATTTAACATGGAGAAAAGCAAGATTCTACATCTGGGCAAGAAAAACGAAAATTCCAACTATAGAATGGGAGGAATAGAGCTAAGCAACAGCATGTGTCAAAAAGACTTGGGTATAGTAATAGACTACAGGCTGCAAATGAGTCAGCAGTGTGATGCAGCAGCAAAAAAAAAGGCAAACACAATTCTGGGATGTATTAAGAGAAGCATAGTCTAGATCACGTGAAGTAGTTATCATCCTCTAAACCTCTTTGGTTAGGCTTCATCTGGAATACTGTGTCCAGTTCTGGGCACCATATTTTAAAAACGACATTGAAAAACTGGAGCAAGTTAAGAGAAAAGTTACCAGGATGGTGAGCGGACTGCAAAGTATGTATGTTATGAATGAGTCACCGAGGAGGAAAAACAAAAACAAGCTATGCCACAGAAAACCAGAGAGGTTGGTAACTACACGGATTGCAGACCCCTGATCCTATCCACACAACTAGAAGTAGCCGTGGAGCGTACCTACGATGATCCTAGACGCCTCGTCACAGCCGGAGAACTAAATAAACCTAAAGCAAGAAAAGGGGAAATCTAAACTGCCCCAGAGCAGACCCCAAAGCAATAGACAGCCCCCAAACATGTATTGTCGGTGAGACAAGATGAAAACACAAACACAGATAGAAAAATAGGCTGAGCAAACGATGGGGCCCACATTAACTAGAAAGGACAGGAAAGGAAAGATGCTGTCTGCAATCACACACAAAACCCTGCCAAAAAATGTCCATCACTTTCTGATAACAAAAACCCTGAAGTCACTAGACTTCAATTCCCTATATCAGCACTCTGGTATATTCTGAAGACAGAGCAAAAAGAGACCAATCTGATCAGGGACAAAAAGCAAACTGGCATAAACAGAGACATAAGAATGGAAATTCAGCACAGCCCCAGCAGGGGCTGGCTGACAACAAAAACTGAGAAAACCAGACCAAATTTCATGTGAAAAAATAGCAGAGCACACTTAGCTTGAGAAGGCAGGAACAGAACTTGAAGCCAGAACCTCAGGGCAGGAAAATCGCCAGCACAGAATTAGAGAGTCGGCTGTCTTAAATCCAGTCAGAGACTCCTGATGTCCACTCATAGTCCTCCTCCTCAGGTGGCAGGTCTCTGCCATTTAGATCAGCTTCATTACCTACTGTTTCCACTGGAGGGAGCCCAGATGGAGAACTCACGACTCCTCTGTCAACACATCCAGCTCCACCACCCTCACCAGAAGCCAGAGATAAACCAGAAAATGAGTTCACAACAATGTAGCTGTCTACAAATATCTGAAGGAATGTCACAGTGTAGAGGGATCATCATTATTCCCATCTGCACATGGAAACATGAAAAGCAATGGTATAAAATTGAAAGATAGAAGACACTGATTAGATATTAGAAAAAAAATTTTGACAGTGAGGTTGATCAATGAGTGGAACAGGCTGCCACGAGAGGTGGTGAGCTATCCTTCAATGGAAGTCTTCAGAGGCTGGACAGTCATCTGCCTGAGATGGTTTAGTGAATCCTGCATTGAGAAGGGGGTTGGAAACGATGACCCAGGAGGTCCCTTCCAACTCTAACATTCTATGATGATTTTTAGTTGTCAAAAGAGTGGGCCAAAAAGTTAAAGGGTTATTTTCATGTTCATAGATAGATCGGATAGTTCTTGTAAAAAGAAGCACTTTTCCAGTGTTTTATTAAAATGTGCAGTCATGTTCCTAGAGATAACATTGGAATCAGTTTATAAGTTCAAAATAGAACCTGACAGCTGATACATGCTGCCCAAACCACAGGTAGCATGTACCAGACACTGGCTGCATTATTTCAGCCAGGGATGTTTGACTTGGAAAGGCCGCTGCATTTCAGAGAAAACATACATTTAAATGCTGGCAGGGGTCCATGCTGGTCGGGTGACTATTCTAAGAGGCTGGTCCCCTGGAGCTTTCGCCCATCCCCCTGTTAATGGAAGGTCTCACCCTATATGTGTACATCAAGAAAGACCTGTCATTCAAGATCAGAGTGGGAGAAGCCTTTGAGACTAGTCACCTGAGGTACCACCCCGATCACTATCGTTAGGGCTAATTATTATTTGTTACAAAACAAATTTAGTGCTTCAGGAAGTCAGTAAAAAGTAGTTAGGAGTGTTCAAATCAAGAAAATGATAAGGGTGCCCATACTTTTGCACCGGTCAAATTTTGTTTAAATGCAGATTGCACATTTTCTGTTAGTACAATAAACCTCATTTGAATCCAGAAATATAACTGAGTCGATCAGTTATTAGATATATGAAACTGAAATAGCTGTTGCAAAAACCAAAATTGTTATAAAGAAAAAAGGTTAACATTAATAGGGGTGCCCAAACTTTTACATATGACTGTATATATGTATATATATATATATATATATATATATATATACACAGTATATACACACACAGTTAGGTCCATATATATTTGGGCAGAGACAACATTTTTCTAATTTTGGTTCTAGACATTACCACAATGAATTTTAAACAAAACAATTCAGATGCAGTTGAAGTTCAGACTTTCAGCTTTCATTTGAGGGTATCCACATTAAAATTAGATGAAGGGTTTAGGAGTTTCAGCTCCTTAACATGTGCCACCCTGTTTTTAAAGGGACCAAAAGTAATTGGACAATAGACTCCAAGGCTATTTCATGGACAGGTGTGGGCAATCCCTTCGTTATGTCATTCTCAATTAAGCAGATAAAAGGCCTGGAGTTGATTTGAGGTGTGGTGCTTGCATTTGGAAGGTTTTGCTGTGAAGGAAACATGTGGTCAAAGGAGCTCTCCATGCAGGTGGAACAAGCAATCCTTAAGCTGCAAAAACAGAAAAAACCCATCCGAGAAATTGCTACAACATTAGGAGTGGCAAAATCTACAGTTTGGTACATCCTGAGAAGGAAAGAAAGCACTGGTGAACTCATCAATGCAAAAAGACCTGGGCGCCCACGGAAGACAACAGTGGTGGATGATCGCAGAATAATCTCCATGGTGAAGAGAAACCCCTTCACAACAGCCAACTAAGTGAACAACACTCTCCAGGAGGTAGGCGTATCAATATCCAAATCTACCATAAAGAGAAGACTGCATGAAAGTAAATACAGAGGGTTCACTGCACGATGCAAGCCACTCATAAGCATCAAGAATAAAAAGGCTAGACTGGACTTTGCTAAAAAAACATCTAAAAAAGCCAGCACAGTTCTGGAAGAACATTCTTTGGACAGATGAAACCAAGATCAACCTCTACCAGAATGATGGAGAGAAAAGTATGGCGAAGGCGTGGTACTGCTCATGATCCAAAGCATACCACATGATCTGTAAAACACGGCGGAGGCAGTGTGATGGCTTGGGCATGCATGGCTGCCAGTGGCACTGGGTCACTAGTGTTTATTGATGACGTGACACAGGACAGAAGCAGCCGAATTAATTCTGAGGTATTCAGAGCCATACTGTGTGCTCAGATCCAGCCAAATGCTGGGTGGCACATGTTAAGGAGCTGAAACTGCTAAACCCTTCATCCAATTTTAATGTGGATACCCTCAAATGAAAGCTGAAAGTCTGAACTTCAATTGCATCTGAATTGTTTTGTTTAAAATTCATTGTGGTAATGTCTAGAACCAAAATTAGAAAAATGTTGTCTCTGTCCAAATAAATATGGACCTAACTGTATATATATATATGTGTGTCACTGATATATATATATATATATATATATATATGTATTCTATATATATATATATATATATTCTATTCTAACCTGACACACTTTGATTTAACTGTACGCAGCACATGAATTGCCAGCTTTTATTCTAATATATATATATGTGTGTTTTGAAGAATATTTCCTTTGAAAATGATGTGGAAATGACTTCGATAATTTCTCTATGTAATTGCTGATGTTAAAATCGCATTGCAGTCTGATAGCAATCGCACTACATTCAGATGTAAATTGGATGCTAGGTGTGAAAAATCGGATCAGCTTGCTCAAAAACTAGCAAATACTCTGAACCCAATGGTCCATGCCCTGCAGGCCTGATCAAGGTATACGGATGAAAAGGTGAGTACCAGGGAACCATTGGGACCTGTTAGGCAGGGAGGAATGCGGAGAATCTGTCCAAGGATGCTGATTTCAGATCCCATAACACTATCCTTAAAGAGTTATTAATATACTTCTGTTACCAAAGCTCAGTCCTTGGACCTCCAAACCCAGCTTTGACTTCTGTGTGCAGGGGGCTGGCTAAAAGTCAGTGGTCAGCCAGCTCTCTTCGATGATGTGCCTGTACAGGAAACTCTCCCCCTTTATACAGGCCATACAATGTGGGTGTGACTCTAGGCGCTCTTGTATCAGCTATGTGACGGGAAAACCCCCTTTAAAGAAACAAAAAGGCTCAAAACTGTGCACCAAGTAGTTTTGATTTTATGTTGATAGAGAACAGAACTCCATAGGGGAAATGTATCATGTGTTCATTTGTTTTGCACCTGTTTTTTTGTGTACTTTGTGTCATTTTTCCTTTTTAAACATATTTATACAGTTTGTACACTATATTTAATGTATTTTGAACTGTCTGTTTTTTTCTTTGCCAAGAGGCTGTCTCCAGCATTTCCCGTTTTAGCCATATTTACGACTTGCGGCTTTTTGAAAAAAAGGTTAGTGACGTAAAAGTGAACTAACAATTTCTAATCCGAAGGGTATTATCTAAAGAGAGCAAAATTTATGGAGCCTTGTGCCAAACTTGGTGCAAATAATGGCAATTCATCCACAAGAAAAACTGACTTTAAACCAACCCCAATGATAAATTCCCCCCATATTTCTTACCCCATTGGCACTACATGACATATATACAGTATGTACATCATGGTGATCGCACTGTACAACCTCTATACTGAGAGCTGCAGGGGCCCACCAATATACACAGCCATCTTGACTATCTTAGCAGTTTAACCCCTCATATGCCATGGTAATAAAGACAGCAACACACAAGGAGTTTGACAGAGGGACAGCACCCCATATCAGCCTATCGGCCCCCTGGTAGTGCGATAGAGGGTGCCTTACAAAGGCCTCCAGGCCTGCCATACACAATACACAGCACTGTTTAAGTTGGTGTTGTGTATTACTAATGTGATCAGAACACTGCACGTTAAACTCCTCTTGAGAAACTAATACATTTTGGTGAAAAATAAGTAAAAAAGTAAAGTTTTGAGCGTGAAAAAAAGTCAAATCACCCCCTGCAATCCCAGTTTTTCCAATAAAAAATGGTTTACACTGCAACAAAAACTTGCAAAAACAATACCAGAACTGCTGTTCTTGCTCATATCGCCTAGTGATCCTAAAATGGCATCAATACATTGTATAGCTTGTTACACTAAGGCTATGTGCACACGTGCGGAATTCATGCGGAAATTTCTGTGGCAATTCCGCAACTCCCTGCCACGGGAAATTCGCAGGAAATCCGCATGGGGAACTCCCGCGAAAAAATACTGTTTTGCCAGCGTAATTAGCTTGCAGAATGCTAGCATTTTCCAAGCGATCTGTAGCATCGCTTGGAAAAGTGATTGGCAGGTTGGTCACACTTGTCAAACATAGTGTTTGACAAGTGTGACCAACTTTTTACTATTGAGGCCTCCTATGCAGCATCATTAGTAAAAGGTAGAATGTTAAAAATAATAACAAAAAATTAAAAAATCGTGATATTCTCACCTTCCGGCGTCCCCTGCAGCGTTCCCAATCCCCGCGATGCTCCCGGCAAGTCTCGTTCCCAGCGATGCCTTGTGACAATGATCCCAGATGATGTAGCATCACGCGAGACCGCTACGTCATCACAGGTCATTGTCGCAAGGCATCGCTGGGAACGGAAGATGTTGGGAGCGTTGCTGAGAGGCGGGAAGGCTGCGAGGGACGCCAGAAGGTGAGAATATCATGATTTTTTATTTTAATTCTTTTTTTAACAGGGATATGGTACCCAGGGCCTCGAGGAGAGTCTCCTCTTCTCCAGACCCTGGGTACCATCCGCACATTTTTCGCTTACTTTGCGCATGTTGGGCATAGCCACATGCGGAAAGTAAGCAGAACAATGCATTCCTATGTGTGCGGAATTCCCGCGATTCCGCAAAAAGAATGAGCATGCTGCGTATTTTTCAGCGATGTGATTCCACAGCGGAAAAATACACAGCATTAGCACAGCATTGCGGAATGCCATTGAATTCAATGGGTTGCGGATTTTTTGCATTTACGCAGTGTTTTCGCAGCGAAAAAACAGCATAAACGCTAAAAATCTGCAAAGTGTGCACACAGTCTAATGAAAACAGGCTTTCATGCGGCTCTACAAATGAAAAACTGAAAAGGTATGGCTCTCAGTATGTGATGCAAATAGAAATACATAAATAAAACTATAGAAACGTGGTGTTCACCTAATCATGCTGACAGAAAAAATATGACATTAGTTTTTGCAGGAAAATAAGAAACATCAAAAACCAAAATAAATGAATAGTTAATAAAAGTTTGGCATTAAGTTATCAGTACACCCAAATCCTGCCATTGACACATCAACTCATATTGAAAAAACACAGGTAAAAATAAAAATGCTATGGCTCACAATAAAAAACACTGCTTTCGCCTAAAAGCCCAAAATGGGCACAACCTACCTCACTAATGGAAAAATTAAACAGATTTTAGCCAATTGGTGATTTTGAGAATTGAAGATCAGTCCTGAAGAAGAACGAAGATTTCTCTGATAAGATATATTACAAAGCTACTTATTTTCATGTGTATTATTGATTTATTAAATAAAAAGTAAACGTTACTGTTTAACCCCTTCACCCACCCAAGCCTATTTTCACTTTCTTGGTCAGACCAATTTTTTCAATTTTGATCAGCGTCATGTTAAGAGGTAATAACTCGGAACGCTCCAACATATGAGTCTGAACATATGAGTCCAGTGAGTCTGAGAATAGTTTTTCATGACATGTTGTACTTCATACTAGTGGTAAATTTAGGGTGATACGAGTTATGTTTATTTATGAAAATATCCAAAATGTTATAAAAAATTTGAACATTTTGCAATTTTTCAAACTTCTAAATGTTTAAGCCCTTTAACCAGAGAGTTATATTACACAAAATACAGTATATAATAACTAACATTTACCACATGCCTACTTCTCACAGAATCATTTTTTAAACATTTCTTTTCGTTAGGAAGTTAGAAGGGTTAAAACTTTATCATTTCTCACTTTATCAACATACAGTAATTTACAAAACCATTTCTTTAGGGACCACATCCTTTTTGAAGTCACTTTGAGGGGTCTATGTCACAGAAAATACCCAAAAGTGACACCGTTTTTAAAACTTCACCCCTCCAGGTGCTCAAAACCACATTCAAGAAGTTTATTAACCCTTCAGGCGCTTCACCAGAATTCAAGAAATGTAGAAGGAAAAAATTAAGATTTTACTTTTTCCCATCACAATATTGATTAAGCCCCAAATTTAGCATTTTCAAAATGGTAACATGACTCTGCCAACAGAGTCTTGTGAAGGCTAATTTTTTGGGGGCAAGTTGACATTTTTATTGGTACCATTTTCAGGCACATGACATTTTTTTGATCACTTTCTATTCTGATTTTTGGGCGCAGTAAGAATAAAAACGAACAATTTAGGATTTTTTTTAAAATGCTGTTCATGAATTGGCAAAAGTGATAAGGCAGCTTTAATCTTCGGGTCAGCATAATTACAGCGATACCTCATTTATAGAAAAAAAATTATTTTGCTGCTTTTACACCATAAAAACTATTGTATAGAAAAAAAGAATTGTTTTTGCATTGCTTTATACTATTCTGAGCATTAATTGTTATTTCTCTGTATGCCTACTTGATTTTGAGGGACAAGATGTCGTTTTCAGCCATATCATTTTTATTTCCATTCATCTTTTTGATCGCATTTTATTCTATTTTTTGTTCGGCGGTATGATGAAAATGCTAAGTTTTTTTCTATGTTTTATTTTTTTTTTACTGGAGGGGTAAACTAATGTGACAGTTTTACTGGTCCGGCCGTTCTGGACGAGGCAATACCAAATACCAAATATATGTATTTTTTTATGTAGAAATATACGTATTAATTGGCATAATAGCTTTTTCTTTTTTGTGCTTTGTTTGTGATTTTTTTTCTAAATATTTTTACAATTCTCTTTAGCTTTTTTACTTACGGTAATCTCTCTATGAGACTTTAATTCTGATCGCTGGTATAATGCATTGCAATGTATTATACCTGTCAGTATTAGACCCCTTTCACACTTTCTGATATTTCCAGAACTGGAGAGACCAGTACCGGTGAGGTCCATGACTGATTTATGGCTAACCACTTTGGATTATTTTTGCTTAAAATTGTAATAAATGGGTAAAAGAGAGACGGGGCAGTGATTTTTACAATTAAAGGACTTTTCTCTATGTGTGTGTTTATTATTTTTGACTGCAGGGTTAGTAATGGTCTGACAGATGCCTCCTGGACTTGATGTCAGTGATATTATACACCTGACATCAACCCCAAAACCATTACGCCACTTGCCAATGCACCAGCCGAGGCTAAGCTCCAGAATTGGCACATCTTATGGATGAGTCATTTGTGGGGTGGCTGGGTGGGGGCCAATATCTCTGTCTATTTAGCCTTTACTGGTTATTAAAAACTAGAGGTGTGCCCGATGCTATCGCATCGGGAGGGAAGTGTGTGTGTACGTGTGTGTGTATGTGAGTACGTGTGTGTGTATGTAAATATGTGTGTGTGTGTGAGTGTGTATGTGAATACGTGTGTGTGTATGTAAATACGTGTGTGTGTATGTGAGCGTGTGTGTATGTGAATACGTGTGTGTGTGAATACGTGTGTGTGTATGTGAGCGTGTGTGTATGTGAATACGTGTGTGTGTATGTGAGCGTGTGTGAATGTGAATACGTGTGTGTGTATGTGAGCGTGTGTGTATGTGAATACGTGTGTGTGTATGTGAATACATGTGTGTATGTGAATATGTGTATGTGTGTATGTGAAATGTGTGTATGTGAATACGTGTGTGTATGTGAATACGTGTGTGTGTATGTGAATGTGTGTGTGTGTGTGAATACGTGTGTGCACGTGTGTGTATGTGAATACGTGTGTGTGTGTGTATGTGAATACGTGTGTGTGTGTATGTGAATGTGTGTGTGTGTGAATACGTGTATGTGAATACGTGTGTGTGTGAATACATGTGTGTGTGAATACGTGTGTGTGTGTGTGAATACGTGTGTGTGTGTGTACGTGTGTGAATACGTGTGTGTGTATATATGTGTGTGTACGTGTGTGAATACGTGTGTGTATGTGAGTACAGGCGGCGGTGGGGGGGTTCAGCGGCGGCAGGTCCAGTGGTGGGGGGGTTAGCCGGCAGCAAAGACCACGGCTCGCGGCCTGTGCACAGCTGCCGATACGTGTCACACACATGACATACAGATATCGATATGAATGTGTGCAGGACGTAATGCGAACTGTGCTGTCGGAAAAAAACGGACATGTCTACAGTGTTAGCGCGGGTGGTCAGGAGCGGAACTCCGAGAGTGGACCCTCTGGACCGTGGCACCGAGGGACCCCGGGCGAGCTGCCAGGTGGAACCGACCCCTATACAGGGACCATTAGGAGCAGGCCCAGGGGTTCGAGTACCACGGTAGCCGGTACCGAGAGGGGCGGCTCAGGATGGACCGGAGTAAGACTGAGACTGGAGTAGGACGGCAGGTGCACTGAAGACAGGACTGGAGTAGGACGACAGGAACACTGAAGGCAGGACTGGAGTAGGACGGCAGGAACACTGAAGGCAGGACTGGAGTAGGGCGGCAGGAACACAAGGCAGGACTGGAATAGGACGGCAGGAACACAAGGCAGGACTGGAGTAGGACGACAGGAACACTGAAGGCAGGACTGGAGTAGCTGCTGAGAGGAGCAGCCGAGACAGGAACTGCAGGAGCAGAGTGTGCACGATGGAGCGAGGCCAGAGTGTCAGGAAACACAACGATCAGGCGCCTCCCTCAGGGGGAAGCGGCCTGATATGGCCCCGTCTGGACAGCCATTGGTCCAAAGGTGCTTCCGGGTCAGGGCACAGCCGGAGCATAAGAAGCAGGAAGGAGGCGCGGCCGCGGCCTATGGCGCATGCGCATAGCATGCAGGGAAGGCATCGGTCGCGGGCCTGTCTCAGGTGACCGCCGCGGCCGTCGGGTGGAGAGAGGCTGCGGCGTGGGAGCGGAGAGCGACTGCGGCGTGGGAGCGGAGGCCAGGTGAGTATGGCGGAGCGGTGTAACATACAGTATATGTTTGCATATGGACACATGGTCCGCATGAACACAATAACATGTGCACGGACTCATAGATTTAAATAGGTCTGCGTGAGTGTTTCAAGCATGTGTGAAAACTGTCACCACATGTACTGGAGACATTGACAAGTGAAGGGGGCTTACACTGATAAAAAAACTTTTAGGCTATGTTCCTGGCTAAAAAAGGCTTACAGGTTTACTGTAGCTAGCTGACCAGGAGGTCGTCATGATGACCTCCGGTTGCCAAGGCAACAATCAGGCACTAACGATGATATAGCCATGGTGATAATCGGAAAGAAGAGGGTGCCCCCTCAATCTCCCAGCCTTTTAAATTCTGTGATTGATATAAATAGCGGCATTTACTTGGTTAGATGGCCAGGGGTGGTGCTGGCATGGCTCCTGGCAGTGTCAGCAGTCTCGGCTATAAATTTAGCCGAGCTCCCGGCGGTGATGGCATGGGCACAGGTGCTATGCCCTGCATGATCGCCATGACATACCATATGTCAGAGGTTGGGAACCCCCGTCATATTCTCCTCAGTAGCAACCATTACACCCTGGCTTCCTCAACTGCTGGGTGCAGGTGGTAAGATTTTTTCTTTCTGCAGTTTTGCAGGGTATTTTAGGTTTACATCTTGAAAATGAAGCTTTGCTCCCTATAAAGCTATATAAAGAACTTAATATGCAGAGAGCTTTGAACCAAAAAAGACAAGATAATAAAAGTGGACATTCCCATTAAGGGCAGAGACACACTGCCATATTTCTCGTGTGTGAATCCCACCGTAAAACTCGCACTGGTTGTCGGCTCTGACCTGAGCTTGACAGCTGCATAGTAATCCATCATGCTGTCATGCTCAGGTCAGGAGAGGTGCCGGCCAGTCCGTGCAGTGCGATGCGATTATCGTACGAGAAATATGGCAGTGTGACTCTGCCGTTAAGCACTGGTCTCTCTGCTGTGCTATGGTCAGCAAGGTGACAGCAGTTCTCTAAAAAGTCGCGCAGCAAGAACGTTTGTGCAACTTTTCTGCGACTTCGTGTTGTGTGACTATAATAGAGCTCTGATTTTGCTGTAAACACAACAGACCAGGTGCAGATAAGCTGCACACAAGTTGTGTGTCGCATGTGACTTGCATTGAAGTATATGGCAAGTGAGTCACGTGTGACTTGTGACCAGCGACAGAAAATCCAACTCATTTGAAAACATTCGTGTAGCAGTCGCAGGAGGCGAACCAATATGAAATGATTACACCCAATGATGCAATGTGTCCCGGTGTCTTCAGAGTCATGTGACACGCCGGTTAGCCCTAACCTAAGGGCCCCGTCACACATAGCGACTAACCAGCGATCCTGACAACGATATGAACATGTCAGGATCGCTGGTATGTCGCTACATGATCGCTGGTGAGCTGCCAAACAGGCAGATCTCACCAGCGATCAGCCACAGCGACGAGGAGTACGCGCGTCGCTGTGTACCTTAGTTACCAGCTGATGAAGGGAGCTGGTAACCAAGGTAAACATCGGGTTTCTAAAGGGCGCCCGGCACTTAGAAACCCGATGTGTACCTTGGTTACCAGCTCCCTGCATCAGCTGGTAACTAAGGTACACATCGGGTTTCTAGGCGCCGGGCGGCGCTTAGAAACCCGACGTTTACATTGCATTGGTTACCAGGCTCCTGCTCGCTGGTCTCCCGCCTGTCACACGCAGCAATGCGTGCTGGCCAGCGGGAGACCAGCGACAAAAAAAATGTCCAGACATTTCCTCAGCGATCAGCAATGCCCGGCAGGGGGGCCGGTCACTGATCGCTGTCACACATAGCAATCTCGCTGGTGAGATCACAAAACTTGTGATTCAGCAGCGATCTCGCTAGCGAGATCGCTATGTGTGACGGGGGCTTAAGGCTTCAGCTGCTGTACAATACGGCCCTGCATTCCTACACCAATTACTCTATAGGCACAAATTACTCCAATGTGCCTCTAAGCCTATGATCACACCATGAGGATAGTACAAACACCTTTTGTGGACCCCCTGGGATATACGTACCACAAGTATAGAACCCACAGTACCAACAGTAATCGACAGTGTGTGAAGTTTCCATATAGGACAGGCAGGAATGGACACAGATGAGGCCCCTGTGCAGCAACAGTATATGGGCTCTTTGCAGTCCAATAGCTCATCATAATTGTTACACACATGGTTGTGGAACTACTGTGCCACGATTCAAGGAGAGCCTGTAAGGGCGTAAATAAGCAAGCAATTGGTTCTTCACTAGAGCCCCTAATGGTGTAGTTAGACTTGAACCCAGGTGGACGCCAGGTGCTACTCCAGGATGGATCCCGGAGCCACGGCAGCTGTCCCTCAAAGGGGCAAGGGAGCAGAACTGGCTAGGAACTGGTTCAGCAGGAAGGATACAGTAGAGAGAATGATGCAGAGTCAGGCACAGGCAGAATAGGCACAAGAACACGGGGTCCACAGGTATGGGATCACAGGTGCAGGTACACAGGAGCTGGTTCAGATGGATCAGGAACAGGACAAGGCACAGGCAGGACGGGTTAGGGTATAGGTACAGCAGAACAGGCAAGAACAGATGAAGACAGGACAGACAGGGTCAGGTAGGCGGGACGGACATCGTCAGATACAGAAAGCACAAGTACTGCGACCTTACGAGTAGGCAGCAGGATATAAACTGACTAGTGAAGTTGCTAAGGCTTCCCCTGACGAAGACAGACACTGAAGCGCACGTTGGGGTGGACGCATCCAACTGACAGCGCTCACTAGCACTAGGTAATACTTACATCAGTATTTTGTACAGCAGCAGGTCACCTTAACAATTACTATCCCTGTGACTATTATTGTCATTACTTTTGCATCTTATCTATATTATATTGCCTGCTACTGGCGAATTCCTGGCACCAATTGCACATGCACTTTCAATAGCGTCTATATATAAAACATACCTGTACATGCTTGTTTCATATTGTTCTATATTTTTTGCAGCAATTCATCACTAGTATATTATACTGACATTATCATGTTTTTCCTTGCAATTATGCACTTTCTAATTTGCGTTTACAGGTAATGATGTCTATATAAAATCTGCTGCTATTGTATATACATATTTATTAATATTTTGCATTGTCCCTTGTGTATTGCGTCCGCTATTTCACTGGTCATTCTTTCCCACCCCTACCTTATTTTAAGTGTTTTGTAATATGAATAAAGTTGTAATTTTTTTTAATCTATTTTGGGCTCTTAAATTCATTTTTTTCTTATTACCTCCCAATAGGGTAGGGTGCCTTAAATATCAGATGTCTCCCAGCTATTGGCTGGATTCTGGGATGAAACAGACGCAGAGGAAATGTGGACGGGTAAGTGAAACCGCCGGCGTCCCTGCAGGGGGGAGGAAGGGGCGCTGCACTAACAATAATACACAATTCCTTCTGTTTTGGAGGTGGTAGTGGCCCCCTTACCTTTTGGGCCCGTGTGGCTGGAAAGTTTGCGCAAATGGTATGTCTACCCAGATCAGTGGAACTCTAGGGGAAAGGATACGGTACTTTCTTCAACAGCTCAATTTTTGTTTCTGCTTTAAAAAGACAATGTAATATGTCCTATAGCTCTTCTAAAATCTAGCCGAAAGGGCGCACATGTAATGCTTTACACATCGGGGTTCATTTCTCCTGATAATAGAGAGAAGCAGCAACTATCTAAAGCAGAGGTCTCAAACACGCGGGGCCGCATGCGGTCCCTGAGTCAGGCATCTGTGGCCCGCAGGGCCGCCATCAGGACATGACAGCCCTTACAAGTGTATGGGGCCTGGTGATTTGGGGGGCCCGCCCGGCGCCCGAGCATGCTGGCAGCCCGGTCCGTGCTCAGGCCCCCCCCTACATTTTTTTCAGGCTTTTCCAGCGGTGCTGCTTTACGGCCTCCTCCCCGATGCACCATGGTCCAGCGCCGCCCCCTCACGTGACATCACACGGTGCTCTGCTCCACTTCCTCATTCCGGAGCAGAGCGGTGTGCGCGCGTCACATGGGACTGGGAGCGGTGGCAGAAGACGGTGGACGGCGGCGGGACGGCGAGGTGCAGAGGGCAGGCAGAGTCACAGGTGGCGGCGAGCGAGCAAGGTAATGTAAGTAGTCTTTGTCTGTCTCTCTTTCGCTCTCTCTCCGAAGTCTCCGGTGGCATGGTGGCCACGTTGATGATGGGGGGAGCCAGGGGGACAAATCTCCAGCGTCCATGATTAGTAGGCACATTGTTGACTGTCTCTACAGTCTCCACCTGCAGCTCAGCTCGTAGTCCTTTCCGTTCAGTCAGCACAGACTGTGCTGACCAGTACCAGAATTTTGACTGTCTCCACCTGCAGCTCAGCCCGTAGTCCTATCCTTTTAGTCAGCACAGACTGTACTGACCAGTACCAGCATGTTGACTGTCTCTACCTGCATCTCAGCCCGTAGTCCTATCCTTTTAGTCAGCACAGACTGTGCTGCACAGTACCAGCATGCTGCTGACTGTGTTGGGGTTAGGGTTGGAGTTAGAATTGGGGGGTTTCCACTGTTTAGGCATATCAGGGGCTCTCCAAACGCGACATGGCGTCTGATCTCAATTCCAGCCAATTCTGCGTTGAAAAAGTCAAACGGTGCTCCTTCCCTTCCAAGCTCTGCCATGCACCCAAACAGTGGTTTACCCCCACATATTGGGTATCCCTTGAAGAAAGATAATTAAAATATACAAAAAAAAGTTACCAAATGTTTAATAGGTTAGAGTAGAGTAGGGCCCTGTAAATAGAATTGCTATAGTAGTTCAAAAAACAATTAACAATAATTTTCTACTGTATTAAGTTTGAAAGGAATGCGGCCCGCCAGCTTAAATTTTTCTATGTGCGGCCCATTTACTCTGCCGAGTTTGAGACCCCTGGTCTAAAGGCTCATTCAGATGACCGTGTAACTTGGTCTGAGATTGGACCGCAATGTATGGACCGGCCAGGGGTCTCCTAACCTGAGTGAGACAGCCTCATAGAAATACATTGAGAGACCCGCAGCCAGTCTGATCTCAGACCAATGAGCATGGACGGCTGAATGAGCCTTTAGAAAACATTGTCTCGTGTTAATGCAAGTACTTGGCTAAGTGCTAACACACACGGCTGTAAGATGAATTCATCTCTAATATAGACTATGTAGTTGAGAATTTAAAGGTCATCGTCCTTTTCCTTCGGCGGTCTTTTCTAGAACCTCTATGGCAAATAATAGGAATATAATTACGTTACTGGTACAAATAGAATAATTTATATATTTTACATTTATATACCAGTTATCAAACCTGTTGGCCTCCTTCTAGCCTCTGGCCGGCTGAGATCAGAGCCGTGGCACGAACGGCTCCCTCCTAATAATAACGGGAATGGCAGGATTTCAGCGGCACGGGTCACGCCCCGCTCACGTGCTCTCTCGGTCACTTGTAATGTATGTGATGCAGCGTACTCCTGCTGCACCGAAATACAAATGCAGAAGGAAGCGGTAGTGGAATACAGCACCAAACGCCAATCATCCAATGGTCCAGAACATCCGCTAATTCAGCGTAAGTCAAAATTAGGATTCACACAGACAGATTTTCAGTCTGTATTAGATTTGTATAGAAGTGAACATGTCTTAAGACATATGCTAAATTATCAGACCATTAAGGAGAGATTCTCATTAAAGGGTCTTTCCCTACTAGATGCATATATCCCACAGAAGCAGTTCCCAAATCCTTGACTCAATGGAGCATGTGTGTTCATGTCCAACCACCACCCTATTCATCTGTATGGGTCTGATGGAAATAGTTATTCACACGAGACGCTGAGACCCTCGTTCTCAGAAGCAGCGGTGGTCCTAGAGGACAGATCCCAAGTCTTTATACTTTTAACACCTATCCCATAGACAAGTGATCAATATATATAGAAGGAACATTTATGTTATATCAACAGCATATCCCAAAAATGCCTGCTAGGTGCTGGATTCACACCAAGACATTGCTCATAGGCGTCTGGCTGCGCTCGTAGGTCTCCATCTTTCTGAGGCGAGTACACCTATACCTTGGGCATTCCCTAAATGTATTCGATGGGAATACGCCTTTATAGGCTAGGGCCAACCAACCGTAGATTCTCTCATTTGACAGAATAGGGTCGATTCGGCTAGTGACACTCTAACCAACCTCTGATCAAAGTATGATCTGAGTGTCAGCTAAGTGTGATCTGGTTCTCTTGGATGACAGAACTGCAGTACACTGTGAGGAGAAGAGAGAACAAAATTTCTCCATCCTCTCCATTCTATGAGTCTGCGAAAATCAGACTGCACTCAGATGTCATCCAAGTGCAATCCGATGTTTTCCACGCAACCATAGACTTGAATTGGTGAGTCTCATCCAAATTACACAGGATGCAGCACTTTTTTTCTCAGGCATAACCTTTATGAGAAAAAAAATGTTGATCAGCACTGCCCGATAGTATAACAGTGGTCTGAGTGTTATCTCATAAAAAAATTAGATAGCACTCGTCCAATTAATACAGTGGTGTGAGCGAGCCCAAATAATGATCCTTTTCCTATCTATCCCATACCAAAAGTTAGAAAACAATTAGATGAAGAGTAATGATGGTGCCTTAAATCTGATCTTCCCTATTTTTACCAGGCCAATTTTAGCAACATTTCCCACTATATGACAAGGCGGACACAGCCCTACTGCTCACTGAGCATTTCACTAATATAGATATCACCTGCTCGGTATATGGTGTAGAGACACATTCCAGCCGTGTGGGCGCATTCCCGGGCCCAATCTGTGCATTCCTCCGCAACCATAAGGAATGCGGCATTCCCACCTGCCATCCTACGGCATCACAGAAGCTGGTGCACAGGCCGGAGTCGGGTTCATTCAGATACAACTTTTACAAATATGTGGTGATGATCCCCGGCCAAGTGTCAGTGCAATTAAGGACTTGTTCAGATGAGAACATAACTGGTCTATGTGCTGCTCATGTGCACCACGCAGCGTACATGGAGGGCACATGGACTAATCATAGCCAGCGCTTACCGATGGTCCACATTGGAAATATTTCAGACTATTCGGCCCCACCACAATAATGCATGCCATCTAGTACCCGTCTGCAATGTGGACTAACACACAGAACTGCCCGCGGAGCTAGTCCCGTCTGCAATGTGGACTAGCACACAGAACTGCCCGTGGTGCTAGTCCCGTCTGCAATGTGGAATAGCAAACAGAACTGCCCGTGGCGCTAGTCCCGTCTGCAATGTGGACTAGCACACAGATCTGCCCACGGTGCTAGTCCCATCTGCAAAGTGGACTAGCACACAGAACTACCTGTGGAGCTATTCCCATCTGCAATGTGGAGTAGCACACAGAACTGCCCGTGGTGCTAGTCCCGTCTGCAATGTGGACTAGCACACAGATCTGCCCGCGGTGCTAGTCCCATCTGCATTGAGGACTAGCACACAGAACTACCCATGGAGCTATTCCCATCTGCAATGTGCAGTAGCACACAGGACTGCCCGCGGAGCTATTCCCATCTGCAATGTGCAGTAGCACACAGAACTGCCCGCGAAGCTAGTCCCATCTGCAATGTGGAGTAGCACACAGAACTGCCCGCGGAGCTAGTCCAGCCTGCAATGTGTACTAGCACACAGAACTGCCCATGGAGCTAGTACCGCCTGCAATGTGGACTAGCACACAGAACTGCCTGCGGAGCTAGTACCGCCTGCAATGTGGACTAGCACACAGAACTGCCTGCGGAGCTAGTACCGCCTGCAATGTGGACTAGCACACAGAACTGCCCGCAGAGCTAGTCCCATCTGCAATATGGACTAGCACACAGAACTGCCCGCGGAGCAGCACACAGAACCGAACTCAGAGCTAGTCCCGTCTGCAATGTGGACTAGCACACAGAACTGCCCGCGGAGCTAGTCCTGGCTGCAATGTGGACTAGCACACAGAACTGTGTTATGATTGGGTCACCGAGGAGGAAAACAAGACCAAGCTAAGCAACAGAAAACCAGAGAGGTTGGTAACTAAGCGGATTGCAGACCCCTGATCCTATCCACACAACTAGCAGTAGCCGTGGAGCGTACCTACAATGATTCTAGATGCCTCGTCACAGCCAGAGGACTAAATAAGCCTAACGCAAGAAAGGGGAAATCTAAACTGCCCCAGAGCAGACCCCAAAGGAATAAATAGCCCCCCAACCTATATTGTCGGTGAGACAAGATGAAAACACAAACACAGGTAGGAAAATAGGCTGAGCAAACGATGGGGCCCACACTAACTAGAAAGGACAGGAAAGAAAAATACTGTCTGCAATCACGCCAAAAAACCCTGCAAAAATGTCCAACACTTCTGATAGCAAAAAAAAACTCTGAAGTCACTAGACTTCACCCACTATATCAGCACTCTGGCATATTCTGAAAACAGAGCAAAAAGAGGCCAATCTAATAAGGGACAAAAAGCAAACTGGCACAAACAGTAACATAAGGATGGAAATTCAGCACAGCCCCAGCCGGGGCTGGGTGAGCACACAAAACTGAATAGACAAAACCAAATCAAATGTGAACAATAGCAAAGAACACATAGCTTGAGAATGCAGGGACTGATCTGGAAACTACGACCTCAGGAGGCAGGAAAAATCACCAGCAGGGACTGAGGGAGTCGGCTGTCTTAAATCCAGTCAGAGACTCCAGATGTCCAATCGTCATCCTCATTATCAGGTGGCAGGTCTCTGTTAATGAAGCTGATCTAATTACCTCCTGCAACCACCAGAGGGAGCCCGGAAAGAGAACTCACGACTCCTCTGTCAATACAACCAGCTCCACCACCCTCACCAGCAACCAGAGGTAGACCAGAAAGTGAATTCACAACAGAACTGCCCGCGGAGCTAGTACTGCCTGCAATGTGGAGCAGCATACAGAACTGCCCGCAGAGCTAGTCACGTTTGCAATGTGGACTAGTACACAGAACTGCCCACGGAGCGGCACACAGAACCGCCCTCTGAGCTAGTCCCGTCTGCAATATGGACTAGCACACAGAACTGCCCGTGGTGCTAGTCCCGTCTGCAATGTGGACTAGCACACAGATCTGCCCGTGGTGCTAGTCCCATCTGCAATGTGAACTAGCACACAGAACTACCCGTGGAGCTATTCCTATCTGCAATGTGGAGTAGCACACAGAACTGCCCTCGAAACTAGTCCTGCCTGCAATGTGCACTAGCACACAGAACTGCCCTCGAAACTAGTCCCGCCTGCAATGTGCACTAGCACACAGAACTGCCCGTGAAGCTAGTCCCGCCTACAATGTGCACTAGCACACAGAACTGCCCACGAAGCTAGAGCCGCTTGCAATGTGGAGTAGAACACAGAACTGCCGATGGAGCTAGTACTGCCTTTAATTTTACAATGCGACTTTCCAGCAAGAATTCCAGAATTACATTCCGCGGGAAATATGTGACAAAACCGTATTTTAATTCCCGCATATTTCCAGCGAAAAAACTAGGGATTTGCAAGCATAATTAGCTTGCACAATGCTAGCGTTTTCCAAGGGATCTGTAGCATCGCTTGGAAAATTGATTGACAGGTTTGTCACACTCGTCAAACATAGTGTTTGATAAGTGTGACCAACTTTTTACTATTGAGGCTGCCTATGCAGCACCAGTAGTAAAAAGATTTAATGTTAAAAATAATTTTTTAAAAAAAATCTTGTTTTTCTCACCTTCCGACGTCCCGCACAACTTTCCCGATCATCGCAATGCTCCCGGCAGGTACCGTTCCCAGTGATGCATTGCGCCAATGACCTTTGATGACGACGCGATCTTGTGAGACTGCTACGGTGTTGTGATCCGTGACGTCATCAAAGGTCATTAGCGCAATGCATCCCTGGGAACGGGACCTGCCGGGAGGGACATCTGAAGGTGAGAATATCCCTATTTTTTATTTTAATTCTATTTTTTACAGGGATATGGTACCCAGAGCCTGGAGGAGAATTTCCTCTCCTCCAGACCGTGGGTACTATCCGCAAATATTCTGCTTAGGCCTCTTTCACACTTCCGTTTTTGACCATCAGTCAAAATCCGCCAGTTTTTGAAAAAAAACGGATCCGCCATTTTTTTGGCGGATCCATTTTTTTCCCTATTGAGTTGCATTACCGGCGGATCTTGACGGATGGCCATCCGTTGGATCCGTTTTTTTGCAGATCCGCCAAAATGTTTGCGTCCGCCAGCATGCCTGGACGGACCCTGCAACATTTTTTTGACTGTAGGATCCGCATTTTACAGTGTGCATGCCCGGAGAAAGGAAATCAGCCGGGGATTTAACCCTGAAATCATTTCTGGCGGTGGAAAAAAAAAATTCTCTCTCTCTCTCTCCTTCCCGGACTGCGGTTCCTTTAAAATTCTGCATTCAACGGATCCGTAAAAAAAAACGGTCCGGTGGCATCCGTTTGCATCAGTTACAAACGGATCCGCTTTACGCCATTTTGGCGGATTTTAACTGACATGAAAAAACGGAAGTGTGAAAGAGGCCTTACTTTTCGCATGGTGGGCACAGCCACATGCGGAAAGTAAGCAGAACAATGCATTCCTATGTGTGCGGAATCGCCGTGATTCCGCAAAATTAATGAGCGTGCTGCGTATTTTTCCGCGATGCGATTCTGCCGCGGAAAGATCCGCAGCATTAGCACAGCATTGCGGAATCCCATAGGAATGCATGGGATGCTGTTTTTTTGAGTTTTCGCGGCAAAATTGTGCATTTAAAATCACTGCAAAAAAAAACGCTACGTGTAAACACAGCCTAAGCTCAAATAAGACAATTAATTACCGTAAGTAGTTTATGACACTTCTAGAGTAAAAATGCTTGAAGGTCTGCAACTTTTGGTGTTTTTATGCTAGTCCCAGCCAACTATTTGTAAAGTGAGCAGAACTTAGCCAAAAGGATAATCAGGCAAGCACTATCCAAATTAATGGTAATTTATGCCATAAAAGTGGCAGAAAAAATGACCGAAATGTAGTTCAGCCGGTGACCAGGGCACAGTTCTTATGTTGGCACACGACAGCTAAAAGATTAACACGCACGCCTGGTAAAGGCTTTGGCACATCTTACTCAGGCACATATAAAATACCAGTCTGGATAATCAGGACTAAAGATTACTTGGAATCCACAGAAGTACAATGACTTTTCAGAACGTCTCTGCTGCCAGGAGATCTGGACACAATGAATGGACCCAGAAGAGTCAAACAGTTTACGTACCTGGGAGATGATGCACACATCGGAAAAGTAATCAGTGCAGTATGGAGGTGGCAAACTGAGTCATAGGAATCCCTGACAGCAAAGGACCACGCAGGCGGAGAGCGATCATCTGGTGGTGACAGGATTTACAGCACAAGCTCTGCCGGAAGGAAAGATGGCAGATAGTCTTCAAGGAAGCCCTGCTTATAGCTGGATGGGTAACGTATGTAGAGGCAGCACCACACATTAAATGGCTTACAGTCACACTGCTTGAGAGTGTAGGACAATGTGGTCTCCGCCTGTGACACCTGCAGGACATGTACAGATCTCATTGTAATGGGCTTATAATGAGCAGTACAGTAGCCACCAGAATGTGCCAAGGTGGAGCAATAGTCCCCGCTCCTTACGACTGCTGGAGGCAGCATTTGGGAGATATGTAGTTCCTCCTCAGAGAGTAAAAACACCAGATAGAACATTGTTACAGTAACATCAAGAGAATATGGTAGAAATCTTCTGTGGATCCAGCGCTGATGATCCCATGGCCCCGAGGCCAGTGACTTGGTGCAGGGGACACGTGCTGATACCACAGCTCCAGGAACATATAAAGACTGTCAGGGACTAAAGCAAAGGGTTAATCTTATGACATGTCCTGCAGCTAATTTATATCATGAATCTAAAGCTCCTGAAAACCCCTTTCCCTGAGCCAAGGAGTCAGCAGCTCCATCAACCTTGACATTTCAGAGTCTCCATCAGCCTGCCCCATGGTACAGGGATGCCACATGCCAGGAGAGAGAGAGTGCCCTGGCCAATAAGAGATTGCCTGGCTAGAGTTTTCCTTTAATGATTACTCATTAACCCCTTAGTGACAGGGCCAATTTTTTAAATCAGACCACTGTCACTTTATGGGGTAATAACTCTGGAACGCTTCAACGGATCCCACTGATTCTGAGAATGTTTTTTCGGGACACATTGTACTTCATGATAGTGGTAAATTTATGTCAATATTTTCTGTGTTTATTTATAAAAATATCATAAATGTTACAAAAATGTGTAAAAAAAATTAGCAATTTTTGAACTGTGAATGATTATCCCTTTACACCAGATAGCCATACCACACAAAAACATTAATATTTCCCTCATGTCTGCTTTACATCAGCACCATTTGTAAAACGTTGCTTTATTTTGTTAGCATTTTAGGAAGTTTAAAAATGGAGCAGCAATTGTTCATTTTGTCAAGGAAATTAACAAAATGTATGTTTTCAGGGACCTGTCCAGGTTTGAAGGGACTTTGGGGGTCTTATATATTGGAAACCCCCCAAAAGTGACACCATTTTAAAACCAGCACCCCCTGACATACTGAAAGCTGCAGTCAGGTAGTTTATTAACCCTTCAGGTGCTTTTCAGGAATTCATGCAAAGTGGCGTAACAGGAATGAAGAAATGTATTGCTATCTTGTGAACAGGCCGCAGTAGCCGGCAGACCATAAGGCTGTTATTTGGCCATGAAATGCCATAGCAAACAGCAGGAGCACACAATCATTGTCTCAGGGTGCTGATGGGGTTATAGAGGGAGACCCCGCACGCTGTTAACCGTCTACATGCTGTACTCATTATTGACAGCAGCATTTAAGGCTAAGTGACTATAGTCAGCACCAACACTGATCGTGGCTGATACAGCAAGTTGTCAGCTATAGTGTACAGCCGGCAGATAAAGGATTGTCACCTGTATGGGGAGGCTAGTCCCTGATATCGCAGGTCAGTAAA
Organism: Dendrobates tinctorius; assembly: GCF_039654945.1. Taxonomy (NCBI): domain Eukaryota; kingdom Metazoa; phylum Chordata; class Amphibia; order Anura; family Dendrobatidae; genus Dendrobates; species Dendrobates tinctorius. Next base: position 1,416,528 of record NW_027361680.1, on the reverse strand, counting down.
AAGACATATTGGTGGTCACCATGTATTAAGGGTAAATCCCTGTTCAGACTATGTGTAAAGACCCTCACTTACTGTACATGCAGGGAAAAGCCGGCTACATGTGTGGTAAGTGAAGACTGACAGATGAGCCTGTGGCATCCATCATGTATTACACTACCATGCCCATGCCGTATGTTTAAAGGGAGTTTGACAGTGGAGAATGACTATTCAAACTAAGCACAGCCCCCTGTCAGGGACATAGCCAGAAGAGTACATTCACAGGCGCAGTCACCTGATGAAACGGGCTTGTTCACTATGAGAATTTTTTAAATTGGCTTAAAAATCATCATCCTCAGCAGCACAGTCTTATGTAAACTGGACATGTGCTGCCGAGAACCATTATTATATTCACACAGAACAATCGTAACGATGATGGTTCTGTGCTGGGAGCGGCGGGCACATGAAAGCAAATAATAGACTCGCATGCATGCGGTCACATGCTGACTAGACTGTATCCAGCTTTACTCAATGCAAGTCCGGACACAGTCTAGTCGGAATGTGGCTGGGATTATGCAAATCGCACATTTGTGGTCACATGACTGCTCGCCATAGAGTGACTGCAGACTTGCAGCCTAAGAGCAGACAACTCCTTTAAGGAAAGGGAATCAATTTCATATAAGAAAATAGCCCCTTTAAAGTGCATGTTAATTTCAAAATAAAGCTATGCCTTGTCAGTCCTTATATTCCTGCAGGTGCTGAGTGATAACTAACATGTCTCACATTACAGCTCTCACAAGAGATGTCCGTCACCTCCCAGACACCCCAAAAACTCTCCGAACCTCATCCAGAAATAACGGATGTTTTTTATCGGCTTTGTCATCCGTATGGCATCGGCTTTTACACATCAACACTTACATTTACAAGACCAAATACTGTTTCCCAGGTTAAACACTTGCACTGTGTCCAAAGAGATTGGACACTACACTGCTCTTCCATATGGGATCCATTTTTTGGCTCATCCAAAGTCTTGAACAGGCGACCCTCATCCGAAATATGATTTTTTTCAGGAGGACATTCAGTCCATGAAAGAAGCCGCTCACCTGAACAGCGTAGTGGTCACTAGATGTGAGAGATGGGGCAGAGCGGCCCGGCCACGGATACCAAATAAGAGGACATGTTATGTAATGTGACATAGGAAGCCAGAAGATGAAGGAGCAGGGACCCTCACAGGCAGCGGGACGCGGAAATGTCCGCTACAGAGTGGAGTCTACAGCAATCTTCCAAATGTTCCCACAAGGATTATGGCTATCGGAGGGCTTACAGCATCACCGCAGCGGCATGACCTCACCACATGCAGAATACAGGCCTCCAGAAACAGCGGCGGCATGTCCTCACCACATGCAGAATACAGGCCTCCAGAAACAGCGGCGACATGTCCTCACCACATGCAGAATACAAGCCTCCAGAAACAGCAGCATGTCCTCACCACATTCAGAATACAAGCCTCCAGAAACAGCAGCATGTCCTCACCACATTCAGAATACAGGCCTCCAGAAACAGCAGCATGTCCTCACCACATTCAGAATACAGGCCTCCAGAAACAGCAGCATGTCCTCACCACATGCAGAATACAAGCCTCCAGAAACAGCAGCATGTCCTCACCACATTCAGAATACAAGCCTCCAGAAACAGCAGCATGTCCTCACCACATTCAGAATACAGGCCTCCAGAAACAGCAGCATGTCCTCACCACATTCAGAATACAAGCCTCCAGAAACAGCAACATGTCCTCACCACATTCAGAGTACAGGCCTCCAGAAACAGCAGCATGTCCTCACCACATTCAGAATACAGGCCTCCAGAAACAGCAGCATGTCCTCACCACATTAAGAATACAAGCCTCCAGAAACATCGGCATGTCCTCATCACATTCAGAATACAAGCCTCCAGAAACAGCAGTATGTCCTCACCACATTCAGAATACAAGCCTCCAGAAACAGCAGCATGTCCTCACCACATGCAGAATACAGGCCTCCAGAAACAGCAGCATGTCCTCACCACATGCAGAATACAAGCCTCCAGAAACAGCAGCATGTCCTCACCACATTCAGAATACAAGCCTCCAGAAACAGCGGCATGACCTCACCACATTCAGAATACAAGCCTCCAGAAACAGCAGCATGTCCTCACCACATTCAGAGTACAGGCCTCCAGAAACAGCGGCATGTCCTCACCACATTCAGAGTACAGGCCTCCAGAAACAGCGGCATGACCTCACCACATTCAGAATACAAGCCTCCAGAAACTGCAGCATGTCCTCACCACATTAAGAATACAAGCCTCCAGAAACATCGGCATGCCGAGTACAGGCCTCCAGAAACCGTGGCATGTCCTCGCCACATGCAGAATACAAGTCTCCAGAAACAGCGGCGGCATGTCCTCACCATATGCAGAGTACAGGCCTCCAGAAACAGCGGCGGCATGTCCTCACCACATGCAGAATTCAGGCCTCCAGAAACAGCAGCAGCATGTCCTCCCCACATGCAGAGTACAGACCTCCAGAAACAGCAGCAGCATGTCCTCACCACATGCAGAGTACAGACCTCCAGAAACAGCAGAAGCATGTCCTCACCACATGCAGAATACAGGCCTCCAGAAACAGCAGCGGCATGTCCTCACCACATGCAGAGTACAGGTCTCCAGAAACAGCGGCGGCATGTCCTCACCACATGCAGAATACAGGCCTCCAGAAACAGCGGCCTGGATTCTGCTTCACCAGGATGGCCAGGTGTCCTGGCAGCATTCCTGTAATGTGGCAGAGCAAAGAGCTGCTCTGTAGGAACGGTCTGCAACAAAAGCTACTGGTAGCAAGTGGAAGTTGTGCCCAAGCGTGGCCCCCATCAGTGACAGTGGACATCCAGGCCTCTGACAACATGTGAACCATCAGTGGGGGATAGGATTCCCTGCCCTATTATTTGACATATCAGGGGTTGGGGTGGCACGGGTTACTCTTACCTGGCCACTTCTCTCTGGTACAGAGGCGATCTTGATCCAGTAATACAAGGCGCACCAACTTATCACACATGGCATTCTCTGCCAACCCACTACTGTTCTGCCATACGGGTACTGAGACGTCCAGGTATTAGAAAGTGGCGTTCTGCTGGATCACGGCGTACCATCCCACTCACTGGGCCGCCAGCCTCAGCCTGCCTACAGATAGGGCATGTGGCCGACTAACACAGCATGGCGAGACAACCTGACAATACATCTTAGTCCGGAGCTGTCACTGAGGCACAATACACAGAGCAGCCCTAAAGGCATGGAAATCTCCAAGCTTCAGGAGCATTACCCAGTGCCATCATTTAGGGGGCACTGCTAGGACCCCTGCTGCTAGACCCTGTCTCACATCCAGATGTTGGCACTTGGTGATGTCTCCGAACCTTCTGGAGGCCATAACTTTGGCTATATGGGCAGAGTTGGCCTGGAGATGCCAGTATCACAGGGTGATGGGGTACACGCGCCCTCCACATGCTGGGGGTCCCTGCCTGTCACATCACCTTGGTAAGAGCATACATGGTGACTGGCACATGCCATCCAGCTGACTTACATGCCCAGGTCGCTGTACATGTTGAAGAACTCCATTTGGTTGCAGGCTTGGATCCATCCCACCACCCAGGTGTCATTCCTGGGCAGGGGCGGCATGACCACCCGGGCCGAGGCTTTGAAGTACGGGGTCTTGTACCTTAAGACAATGGGCGAGTTCTCCTCTATGGAGGTCGGGCACTGGTCTATGGTGGCGCACACGTCATACACGGTGATGTTCTCCCTCCGGATGCGGGACTTGCAGGTGAGGCTCTGCAGACAGCCCATGATTGCCGCTTCGCTCGGGGGCAGGAGGGCAGAGGCATCAATTCCACGGAACAGGGCGATCGCCGCGGTGGCAGACAATGGAGGCAGCAGAGTGGGCTCCGGCCGCCGCGTCCTGTGTCATGTGTGGCAGGGCTCCGGGATGGTGGGGATGCTGAGCGGCAGTCCTGGGAGGCTGCAGAGTGGTAACACTACCCAGCCGCACACTGATGGATGGAGGCCCCCGCCCCTCCTCCTCCTCACTGCCATGCCGAGCGCCAGTGCCACCTGTGCCCCCCGCCCGGCTCAGCGCGGCTGCCGGCCTCGGCGGGACGCGGCATGTCCCAGGTGGCAGGAGCCGGGCACGGTGCGGGCAGCCGCTGTGTGCAGCCGGGAGGAGAAGCTCCCACTCACCGCGCTGTCACCGCATCAGGACGGGGGATGTGTGCGTGAGACTGCGGCGCATCCCCAGCAGCCGCCCCCCGGAGCAGCACCGCGAATACCGGCCTCACAGACTGTCCCTGCTCGGCCGCGGTAAGATTAGGTGTAAATCTCCGCTGCTGTCACACGCAGGTCGTGAGTGGGGAGGACGCGCACAGTACACGGGGACACGACATGCGGCCATTACTGCGGTGCCGGGTTTCTATCATTACTGGCGGCGTGTACCGGGAGGGCGGCTGTGCTGTGTGTACCGGGAGGGCGGCTGTGCTGTGCGGCCCGGGCTGACTACTGAGGCCTCACACACCCGCATCCTGCAGATAACGCGGGTGGTATCAGCCGCCACTAGGGGGAGCTCGCTGCATGCAGTCAATGGAGGTTGTCTGCAGTCGTGTCCGATAACCTACCCCTAGTTCTGCCCTGTAACCTACCCCTAGTTCTGCCCTGTAACCTACCCCTAGTGCTGCCCTGTAACCTACCCCTAGTGCTGCCCTGTAACCTACCCCTACTGCTGCCTTGTAACCTACCCCTAGTGCTGCCCTGTAACCTACCCCTAGTGCTGCCTTGTAACCTACCCCTAGTGCTGCCCTGTAACCTACCCCTACCCCTGCCCTGTAGCCTACCCCTAGTGCTGCCTTGTAACCTACCCCTAGTGCTGCCTTGTAACCTACCCCTAGTGCTGCCCTGTAACCTACCCCTAGTGCTTCCCTGTAACCTACCCCTAGTTCTGCCCTGTAACCTACCCCTAGTGCTGCCTTGTAATCTACCCCTAGTGCTGCCCTGTAACCTACCCCTAGTGCTGCCCTGTAACCTACCCCTAGTTCTGCCCTGTAACCTACCCCTAGTGCTGCCCTGTAACCTACCCCTACCCCTGCCCTGTAACCTACCCCTAGTGCTGCCTTGTAACCTACCCCTAGTGCTGCCCTGTAACCTACCCCTAGTGCTGCCTTGTAACCTACCCCTAGTGCTGCCCTGTAACCTACCCCTAGTTCTGCCCTGTAACCTACCCCTAGTGCTGCCCTGTAACCTACCCCTAGTGCTGCCCTGTAACCTACCCCTAGTGCTGCCCTGTAACCTACCCCTAGTTCTGCCTTGTAACCTACCCCTAGTGCTGCCCTGTAACCTACCCCTAGTGCTGCCCTGTAACCTACCCCTAGTGCTGCCCTGTAACCTACCCCTACTGCTGCCTTGTAACCTACCCCTAGTGCTGCCCTGTAACCTACCCCTAGTGCTGCCTTGTAACCTACCCCTAGTGCTGCCTTGTAACCTACCCCTAGTGCTGCCCTGTAACCTACCCCTAGTGCTGCCCTGTAACCTACCCCTAGTGCTGCCCTGTAACCTACCCCTAGTTCTGCCTTGTAACCTACCCCTAGTTCTGCCCTGTAACCTACCCCTAGTGCTGCCCTGTAACCTACCCCTAGTGCTGCCCTGTAACCTACCCCTACTGCTGCCTTGTAACCTACCCCTAGTGCTGCCCTGTAACCTACCCCTAGTGCTGCCTTGTAACCTACCCCTAGTGCTGCCTTGTAACCTACCCCTAGTGCTGCCTTGTAACCTACCCCTAGTGCTGCCCTGTAACCTACCCCTACCCCTGCCCTGTAGCCTACCCCTAGTGCTGCCTTGTAACCTACCCCTAGTGCTGCCTTGTAACCTACCCCTAGTGCTGCCCTGTAACCTACCCCTAGTGCTTCCCTGTAACCTACCCCTAGTTCTGCCCTGTAACCTACCCCTAGTGCTGCCTTGTAATCTACCCCTAGTGCTGCCCTGTAACCTACCCCTAGTGCTGCCCTGTAACCTACCCCTAGTTCTGCCCTGTAACCTACCCCTAGTGCTGCCCTGTAACCTACCCCTACCCCTGCCCTGTAACCTACCCCTAGTGCTGCCTTGTAACCTACCCCTAGTGCTGCCCTGTAACCTACCCCTAGTGCTGCCTTGTAACCTACCCCTAGTGCTGCCCTGTAACCTACCCCTAGTTCTGCCCTGTAACCTACCCCTAGTGCTGCCCTGTAACCTACCCCTAGTTCTGCCCTGTAACCTACCCCTAGTGCTGCCCTGTAACCTACCCCTAGTTCTGCCCTGTAACCTACCCTTAGTGCTGCCCTGTAACCTACCCCTAGTGCTGCCCTATATAACCTACCCCTAGTGCTGCCCTGTAACCTACACCTAGTTCTGCCCTGTAACCTACCCCTAGTTCTGCCTTGTAACCTACCCCTAGTTCTGCCCTGTAACCTACCCCTAGTTCTGCACTGTAACCTACCCCTAGTGCTGCCCTGTAACCTACCCCTAGTGCTGCCCTGTAACCTACCCCTAGTGCTGCCCTGTAACCTACCCCTAGTTCTGCCTTGTAATCTACCCCTAGTGCTGCCCTATATAACGTACCCCTAGTTCTGCCCTGTAACCTACCCCTAGTACTGCCTTGTAACCTACCCCTAGTGCTGCCCTGTAACCTACCCCTAGTTCTGCCCTGTAACCTACCCCTAGTGCTGCCCTGTAACCTACCCCTAGTGCTGCCCTGTAACCTACCCCTACTGCTGCCTTGTAACCTACCCCTAGTGCTGCCCTGTAACCTACCCCTAGTGCTGCCTTGTAACCTACCCCTAGTGCTGCCTTGTAACCTACCCCTAGTGCTGCCTTGTAACCTACCCCTAGTGCTGCCCTGTAACCTACCCCTACCCCTGCCCTGTAACCTACCCCTAGTGCTGCCTTGTAACCTACCCCTAGTGCTGCCTTGTAACCTACCCCTAGTGCTGCCCTGTAACCTACCCCTAGTGCTTCCCTGTAACCTACCCCTAGTTCTGCCCTGTAACCTACCCCTAGTGCTGCCTTGTAATCTACCCCTAGTGCTGCCCTGTAACCTACCCCTAGTGCTGCCCTGTAACCTACCCCTAGTTCTGCCCTGTAACCTACCCCTAGTGCTGCCCTGTAACCTACCCCTACCCCTGCCCTGTAACCTACCCCTAGTGCTGCCTTGTAACCTACCCCTAGTGCTGCCCTGTAACCTACCCCTAGTGCTGCCTTGTAACCTACCCCTAGTGCTGCCCTGTAACCTACCCCTAGTTCTGCCCTGTAACCTACCCCTAGTGCTGCCCTGTAACCTACCCCTAGTGCTGCCCTGTAACCTACCCCTAGTGCTGCCCTGTAACCTACCCCTAGTTCTGCCTTGTAACCTACCCCTAGTGCTGCCCTGTAACCTACCCCTAGTGTTGCCCTGTAACCTACCCCTAGTTCTGCCCTGTAACCTACCCCTAGTGCTGCCCTGTAACCTACCCCTAGTTCTGCCCTGTAACCTACCCTTAGTGCTGCCCTGTAACCTACCCCTAGTGCTGCCCTATATAACCTACCCCTAGTGCTGCCCTGTAACCTACACCTAGTTCTGCCCTGTAACCTACCCCTAGTTCTGCCTTGTAACCTACCCCTAGTTCTGCCCTGTAACCTACCCCTAGTTCTGCACTGTAACCTACCCCTAGTGCTGCCCTGTAACCTACCCCTAGTGCTGCCCTGTAACCTACCCCTAGTGCTGCCCTGTAACCTACCCCTAGTTCTGCCTTGTAATCTACCCCTAGTGCTGCCCTATATAACGTACCCCTAGTTCTGCCCTGTAACCTACCCCTAGTACTGCCTTGTAACCTACCCCTAGTGCTGCCCTGTAACCTACCCCTAGTTCTGCCCTGTAACCTATCCCTAGTGCTGCCCTGTAACCTACCCCTAGTGCTGCCCTGTAACCTACCCCTACTGCTGCCTTGTAACCTACCCCTAGTGCTGCCCTGTAACCTACCCCTAGTGCTGCCTTGTAACCTACCCCTAGTGCTGCCCTGTAACCTACCCCTAGTGCTGCCTTGTAACCTACCCCTAGTGCTGCCCTGTAACCTACCCCTACCCCTGCCCTGTAACCTACCCCTAGTGCTGCCTTGTAACCTACCCCTAGTGCTGCCTTGTAACCTACCCCTAGTGCTGCCCTGTAACCTACCCCTAGTGCTTCCCTGTAACCTACCCCTAGTTCTGCCCTGTAACCTACCCCTAGTGCTGCCTTGTAATCTACCCCTAGTGCTGCCCTGTAACCTACCCCTAGTGCTGCCCTGTAACCTACCCCTAGTTCTGCCCTGTAACCTACCCCTAGTGCTGCCCTGTAACCTACCCCTACCCCTGCCCTGTAACCTACCCCTAGTGCTGCCTTGTAACCTACCCCTAGTGCTGCCCTGTAACCTACCCCTAGTGCTGCCTTGTAACCTACCCCTAGTGCTGCCCTGTAACCTACCCCTAGTTCTGCCCTGTAACCTACCCCTAGTGCTGCCCTGTAACCTACCCCTAGTGCTGCCCTGTAACCTACCCCTAGTGCTGCCCTGTAACCTACCCCTAGTTCTGCCTTGTAACCTACCCCTAGTGCTGCCCTGTAACCTACCCCTAGTGCTGCCCTGTAACCTACCCCTAGTTCTGCCCTGTAACCTACCCCTAGTGCTGCCCTGTAACCTACCCCTAGTTCTGCCCTGTAACCTACCCTTAGTGCTGCCCTGTAACCTACCCCTAGTGCTGCCCTATATAACCTACCCCTAGTGCTGCCCTGTAACCTACACCTAGTTCTGCCCTGTAACCTACCCCTAGTTCTGCCTTGTAACCTACCCCTAGTTCTGCCCTGTAACCTACCCCTAGTTCTGCACTGTAACCTACCCCTAGTGCTGCCCTGTAACCTACCCCTAGTGCTGCCCTGTAACCTACCCCTAGTGCTGCCCTGTAACCTACCCCTAGTTCTGCCTTGTAATCTACCCCTAGTGCTGCCCTATATAACGTACCCCTAGTTCTGCCCTGTAACCTACCCCTAGTGCTGCCTTGTAACCTACCCCTAGTGCTGCCCTGTAACCTACCCCTAGTTCTGCCCTGTAACCTACCCCTAGTGCTGCCCTGTAACCTACCCCTAGTGCTGCCCTGTAACCTACCCCTAGTGCTGCCCTGTAACCTACCCCTAGTGCTGCCCTGTAACCTACCCCTAGTTCTGCCTTGTAACCTACCCCTAGTGCTGCCTTGTAAACTACCCCTAGTTCTGCCCTGTAACCTACCCCTAGTGCTGCCCTGTAACCTACCCCTAGTGCTGCCTTTTAACCTACCCCTAGTTCTGCCTTGTAACCTACCCCTAGTTCTGCCCTGTAACCTACCCCTAGTTCTGCCCTGTAACCTACCCCTAGTTCTGCACTGTAACCTACCCCTAGTGCTGCCCTGTAACCTACCCCTAGTGCTGCCCTGTAACCTACCCCTAGTGCTGCCCTGTAACCTACCCCTAGTGCTGCCCTGTAACCTACCCCTAGTTCTGCCCTGTAACCTACCCCTAGTGCTGCCCTGTAACCTACCCCTAGTTCTGCCCTGTAACCTACCCTTAGTGCTGCCCTGTAACCTACCCCTAGTGCTGCCCTATATAACCTACCCCTAGTGCTGCCCTGTAACCTACACCTAGTTCTGCCCTGTAACCTACCCCTAGTTCTGCCTTGTAACCTACCCCTAGTTCTGCCCTGTAACCTACCCCTAGTTCTGCACTGTAACCTACCCCTAGTGCTGCCCTGTAACCTACCCCTAGTGCTGCCCTGTAACCTACCCCTAGTGCTGCCCTGTAACCTACCCCTAGTTCTGCCTTGTAATCTTCCCCTAGTGCTGCCCTATATAACGTACCCCTAGTTCTGCCCTGTAACCTACCCCTAGTGCTGCCTTGTAACCTACCCCTAGTTCTGCACTGTAACCTACCCCTAGTTCTGCACTGTAACCTACCCCTAGTGCTGCCCTGTAACCTACCCCTAGTTCTGCCTTGTAACCTACCCCTAGTGCTGCCCTATATAACCTACCCCTAGTTCTGCCCTGTAACCTACCCCTAGTGCTGCCTTGTAACCTACCCCTAGTTCTGCCCTGTAACCTACCCCTAGTGCTGCCCTGTAACCTACCCCTAGTTCTGCCCTGTAACCTACCCCTAGTGCTGCCTTGTAACCTACCCCTAGTGCTGCCCTGTAACCTACCCCTAGTGCTGCCCTGTAACCTACCCCTAGTTCTGCCCTGTAACCTACCCCTAGTGCTTCCCTGTAACCTACCCCTAGTTCTGCCCTGTAACCTACCCCTAGTGCTGCCCTGTAACCTACCCCTAGTGCTGCCATATATAACCTACCCCTAGTGCTGCCCTGTAACCTACACCTAGTTCTGCCCTGTAACCTCCCCCTATTTTTGCCTTGTAATCTACCCCTAATGCTGCACTATATAACCTACCCCTAGTGCTGCCCTGTAACCTACCCCTAGTTCTGCCTTGTAACCTACCCCTAGTGCTGCCCTGTAACCTACCCCTAGTTCTGCCTTGTAATCTACCCCTAGTGCTGCCCTATATAACCTACCCCTAGTGCTGCCCTGTAACCTACCCCTAGTTCTGCCTGTAACCTACCCCTAGTGCTGCCCTGTAACCTACCCCTAGTGCTGCCCTATATAACCTACCCCTAGTTCTGCCCTGTAACCTACCCCTAGTGCTGCCCTGTAACCTACCCCTAGTGCTGCCCTGTAACCTACCCCTAGTGCTGCCCTGTAACCTACCCCTAGTGCTGCCCTGTAACCTACCCCTAGTGCTGCCTTGTAACCTACCCCTAGTTCTGCCTTGTAACCTACCCCTAGTGCTGCCTTGTAACCTACCCCTATTGCTGCCCTGTAACCTACCCCTAGTGCTGCCCTGTAACCTACCCCTAGTGCTGCCCTGTAACCTACCCCTAGTGCTGCCCTGTAACCTACCCCTAGTGCTGCCCTGTAACCTACCCCTAGTGCTGCCTTGTAACCTACCCCTAGTTCTGCCTTGTAACCTACCCCTAGTTCTGCCCTGTAACCTACCCCTAGTTCTGCCCTGCAACCTACCCCTAGTGCTGCCCTGTAACCTACCCCTAGTGCTGCCCTGTAACCTACCCCTAGTGCTGCCCTGTAACCTACCCCTAGTTCTGCCTTGTAATCTACCCCTAGTGCTGCCCTATATAACGTACCCCTAGTTCTGCCCTGTAACCTACCCCTAGTGCTGCCTTGTAACCTACCCCTAGTTCTGCACTGTAACCTACCCCTAGTTCTGCACTGTAACCTACCCCTAGTGCTGCCCTGTAACCTACCCCTAGTTCTGCCTTGTAACCTACCCCTAGTGCTGCCCTATATAACCTACCCCTAGTTCTGCCCTGTAACCTACCCCTAGTTCTGCTTTGTAACCTACCCCTAGTTCTGCCCTGTAACCTACCCCTAGTGCTGCCCTGTAACCTACCCCTAGTTCTGCCCTGTAACCTACCCCTAGTGCTGCCTTGTAACCTACCCCTAGTTCTGCCCTGTAACCTACCCCTAGCGCTGCCCTGTAACCTACCCCTAGTGCTGCCCTGTAACCTACCCCTAGTTCTGCCCTGTAACCTACCCCTAGTGCTGCCCTGTAACCTACCCCTAGTTCTGCCCTGTAACCTACCCCTAGTGCTGCCCTGTAACCTACCCCTAGTGCTGCCCTATATAACCTACCCCTAGTGCTGCCCTGTAACCTACACCTAGTTCTGCCCTGTAACCTACCCCTAGTTTTGCCTTGTAATCTACCCCTAATGCTGCCCTATATAACCTACCCCTAGTGCTGCCCTGTAACCTACCCCTAGTTCTGCCCTGTAACCTACCCCTAGTGCTGCCCTGTAACCTACCCCTAGTTCTGCCCTGTAATCTACCCCTAGTGCTGCCCTGTAACCTACCCCTAGTTCTGCCTGTAACCTACCCCTAGTGCTGCCCTGTAACCTACCCCTAGTGCTGCCCTATATAACCTACCCCTAGTTCTGCCCTGTAACCTACCCCTAGTTCTGCCTTGTAATCTACCCCTAGTACTGCCCTACTGTTGTGGCCAAAAGTATTGCCCCCCCTGCATTTCTGTCAGATAATACTCAGTTTCTTCCTGAAAATGATTGCAAACACAAATTCTTTGGTATTATTATCTTCATTTAATTTGTCTTAAATGAAAAAACACAAAAGAGAATGAAGCAAAAAGCAAACATTGATCATTTCACACAAAACTCCAAAAATGTGCCAGACAAAAGTATTGGCACCCTCAGCCTAATACTTGGTTGCACAACCTTTAGCCAAAATAACTGCGACCAACCGCTTCCGGTAACCATCAATGAGTTTCTTACAATGCTCTGCTGGAATTTTAGACCATTCTTCTTTGGCAAACTGCTCCAGGTCCCTGATATTTGAAGGGTGCCTTCTCCAAAGTGCCATTTTTAGATCTCTCCACAGGTGTTCTATGGGATTCAGGTCTGGACTCATTGCTGGCCACCTTAGAAGTATCCAGTGCGTTCTCTCTGACCATTTTCTAGTGCTTTTTGAAGTGTGTTTTGGGTCATTGTCCTGCTGGAAGACCCATGGCCTCTGAGGGAGACCCAACTTTCTCACACTGGGCCCTACATTATGCTGCAAAATTTGTTGGTAGTCTTCAGACTTCATAATGCCATGCACACGGTCAAGCAGTCCGGTGCCAGAGGCAACAAATCAACCCCAAAACATCAGGGAACCTCCGCCATGTTTGACTGTAGGGACCGTGTTCTTTTCTTTGAATGCCTCTTTTTTTCTCCTGTAAACTCTATGTTGATGCTTTTGCCCAAAAAGCTCTACTTTTGTCTCATCTGACCAGAGAACATTCTTCCAAAACGTTTTAGGCTTTTTCAGGTAAGTTTTGGCAAACTCCAGCCTGGCTTTTTTATGTCTCGGGGTAAGAAGTGGGGTCTTCCTGGGTCTCCTACCAGTCCCTTTTCATTCAGACGCCGACGGATAGTACGGGTTGACACTGTTGTACCCTCGGACTGCAGGGCAGCTTGAACTTGTTTGGATGTTAGTCGAGGTTCTTTATCCAACATCCGCACAATCTTGCGTTGAAATCTCTTGTCAATTTTTCTTTTCCGTCCACATCTAGGGAGGTTAGCCACAGTGCCATGGGCTTTAAACTTCTTGATGACACTGCGCACGGTAGACACAGGAACATTCAGGTCTTTGGAGATGGACTTGTAGCCTTGAGATTGCTCATGCTTCCTCACAATTTGGTTTCTCAAGTCCTCAGACAGTTCTTTGGTTTTCTTTCTTTTCTCCATGCTCAATGTGGTACACACAAGGACACAGGACAGAGGTTGAGTCAACTTTAATCCATGTCAACTGGCTGCAAGTGTGATTTAGTTATTGCCAACACCTGTTAGGTGCCACAGGTATGTAACAGGTGCTGTTAATTACACAAATTAGAGAAGCATCACGATTTTTCGAACAGTGCCAATACTTTTGTCCACCCTCTTTTTTATGTTTGGTGTGGAATTATATCCAATTTGGCTTTAGGACAATTCTTTTTGTGTTTTTTTCATTTAAGACAAATTAAATGAAGATAATAATACCAAAGAATTTGTGTTTGCAATCATTTTCAGGAAGAAACTGAGTATTATCTGACAGAATTGCAGGGGTGTCAATACTTTTGGCCACAACTGTATATAACCTACCCCTAGTGCTGCTCTGTAACCTACCCCTAGTTCTGCCTTGTAATCTATCCCTAGTGCTGCCCTGTAACCTACCCCTAGTGCTGCCCTGTAATCTACCCCTAGTGCTGCCCGATATAACCTACCCCTAGTGCTGCCCTGTAACCTTCCCCTAGTGCTGCCCTGTAACCTACCCCTAGTGCTGCCCTATATAACCTACCCCAAGTGCTGCCCTGTAACCTACCCCTAGTGCTGCCCTATATAACCTACCCCTAGTGCTGCCCTGTAACCTACCCCTAAGTCCTGCCCTGTAACCTACCCCTTGTAGTGTTCTATGTAACCTACCCCTAGTGCTGCCCTATATAACCTACCCTTAGTGCTGCCCTGTAACCTACCCCTAGTGCTGCCCTATATAACCTACCCTTAGTGCTGCCCCGTAACCTACCCCTAGTAGTGTTCTATGTAACCTACCCCTAGTGCTGCCCTATATAACCTACCTCTAGTGCTGTCCTATATAACCTACCCTTATTGCTGCCCTGTAACCTACCCCTAGTAGTGTTCTATGTAACCTATCCCTAGTGCTGCCCTATATAACCTACCCTTAGTCCTGCCCTGTAACCTACCCCTTGTAGTGTTCTATGTAACCTACCCCTAGTGCTGTCCTATATAACCTACCCTTAGTGCTGCCCTGTAACCTACCCCTAGTGCTGCCCTATATAACCTGCCCTTAGTGCTGCCCTGTAACCTACCCCTAGTAGTGTTCTATGTAACCTACCCCTAATGCTGACCTATATAATCTACCCCTAGTGCTGTCCTATATAACCTACCCTTATTGCTGCCCTGTAACTTACCCCTAGTAGTGTTCTATGTAACCTACCCCTAGTGCTGCCCTATATAACCTACCCTTAGTCCTGCCCTGTAACCTACCCCTTGTAGTGTTCTATGTAACCTACCCCTAGTGCTGTCCTAGTACTTACCCTTAGTGTTGTCTTATAACCTACCCCTAGTAGTGGTCTATCTTCCCTTAGTGGTGGTCTATAACCTACCCCTAGTGGTGTTGTATAACCTACCATTAATGATGAGCTATAACCTACCCTTAGTGGTGATCTATAACCTATCCTTAGTGGTGGTCCACATCCTATGCCAAGTGGTATTTTATAACTTACCCTTAGTGGTGGTCTATAACATACCCCTAGCACTGTCCTATAACTTACCCTTAGTGATGTGCTATAACCTACCCCTGTTGCTGCCCTTTATAACCTACTCCTAGTGCTGTCCTATAACCTACCCCTGTCGCTGTCCTATAACCTACTCCTAGTTGTGTCCAATAAACAACCGCTAGTGGTGTTCTATAACCTACCCTTGGGGGTGGTCTATTACCTACTCTTAGTGGTGGTCTATAACCTACTCCTAATGTTGGTATATAACCTACCCATAGTGGCAGTCTATTAACTACGCCTGTTGGTGGTCTATAACCTACGCCTGTTGGTGGTCTATAACCTACCCTTACTGTTAGTCCATAACTTACACTTCGTGTTACACTTAGTGCTGTCCTATAACCTACTCCTATTGGTGGTCTATAACTTGCCCTTAGTGGTAGTCTACAATCTATGCCAAGTGATATTTTATAACTTACCCTTAGTGGTGGTCTATAACCTACGCATAGTGGTGGTCTATAACCGACCCTTATTGGTAGTCTATAACCTACACATAGTGCTGTCCTATAACTTACCCTTATTGGTGGTCTATAACTTACCCTTAGTGGTGGTCTATAACCTACGCATAGTGGTGGTCTATAACCGACCCTTATTGGTAGTCTATAACCTACACTTAGTGCTGTCCTATAACTTACCCTTATTGGTGGTCTATAACTTACCCTTAGTGGTGGTCTATTACCTACCCTTAGTGGTGGACTATAACCTACTTTAGTGTTGGTGTGGCGCCCCCAGGAGTATGGTCGCCACACTGGCTTTGCCTTCCTCCAGGGGAGGGTGGTGCCGGGCTTGGAAGCAGTGATGGGTGTCTCCAGCAGTTAACCTAATGCATGCAACACAGTTCCACTCCGGGCCAGCAGGGGGAACTCTGAACCAGGATTCTGGAAAGGGGTGTCCTCTGAGGGCCAGGAGGAAAATAGTTCAGATAGTCTGCGGAGGGTGAAGTGTGCGGACGGGAGATGCGAAGCTGAGAGGTTGAGCTGCAGAAGGCAAGCTCCCTCAGCTTGAGAGCGCACAGAACTGGAGCCTTGTCTCCACGGTGGTACGGATACTGACGGTCCTACCACAGATACCAGAGGAGTAGGAGGCTGTAAATGCCCTGCTCCCAGCAAAGACTTGGGACACAACAGCAATTGACTAGTGAGCCAGGACTCAGGAGAGGAGTCCCCGAGAGAGGCTACAGCTGTCTGTCATACAAGTAAAGTTCTAGGAACATCTGAAGAGAGGCATTTTAGAGTAACTAAGTACTGGAGTGCTTCACACTACAAAGCACTAGGAAGGAGACTGCACAGCCCTTCTGCTGAGAGAGAATCCTGATCTGCTTCCAGGCTAACCTGCTCCAATACCATCTGTAATCAGGACTCTGGACTGCATATACTCAGTAAAGGTACAGAAACTACAACCGCTGTGTCTTGTCTGTTCCCTACGCTTTCGGCACTGCTACATCCTCGTGCCAGCTACATCTACACTGCCCTGGGACTACAGCTCCACCTGTGGGGAGCTTTACCATCTAAGCTGCACATACCATCAATTCCAGCGGATCTGTATGCAGCGTTGGCTTAACACCATATTTGCCAAACACCACGGGTGGCGTCACGAACTATTCTACCATTAACTACATCTCCCCATTGCTTGGGCGCCCAGGGCCACGGACTGGGTCATCGCTGCTGTGACACATCCCCCTGACACCAACCCGGTACCGAGTATCCCACAGCCCTGGGAGGGCGACCCAATTTGGCGTCACAAACAGGATTACGGAGCCCGGTATCCCCGGGTCCTGTGTGCCATAGACTGTGATTGTGAACTGTGTGAATTTGGCGCCAGAAACCGCCATTGCCGCGCTGCTTGGCGCGCGCGGGAAGAAAGATGGGCAGCCTTCGTGGGCAGAGCCTGCCGCAGAGCGCGAAGAAGAGAAGTGCCGCGCGGAAGAGAGGACAGCGAGCGAGAGGAGAAGGAGCTGAGGCCTACAGCCCGGAGCGTCGGGCCTGCGAAGCGGCCGCCGGTGAGCTCCCGCAAACTCCGGCCCTGGCTAAAGTTAACTGGGGGGGAGAGAATGTCTGCGCCACAAGCCAATGCAGCGGCGGACGCCGCTGCCAACCCCGCGGTACCGCCAGGAGGAGCACCCGCTGCAGCGGTCCCCATAATGCCGCTATCCATGCCCTACATACCGGGAGCGGCCTGGCTACCGCAATACTTGGGTGAGTCCCACACCCTGAGTGAATTTAAAGAAAGACTGTGCAGCTTGTTTAAAGTTTACCCTCTGTCTGAAGACCAGAAAGTGAATATCCTGATTGGACAGCTAACGGGTGCAGCGCAGAGAGAAGTGAAAGCCTGGCAGGACACTGATAAAGACACTGTTGCAAAGATCCTGGCCAAGCTGAGAAGCACTTTTGACACCCGCACTGCAGCTGAAATTAAGATGCGGTTCTTTGGCTGTAAACAGAGGGCGCAGGACCGTATCAGGGACTATGCCCTCAACCTGCAGGAGGCGCTGCGAGCAGTTAAGCAAGTTGACTCTGATAGTGTGAAAGAAGAAGACAAATTGTTAAAGGAGCAGTTCATCGAAGGACTTCTGTCCAGTACCCACAGAGGACAGTTATGCATCATTACCCTGCAAAACCCTGATTTGAACTTTGCTGAGTTTAAGGACAGGGCTATCCAGGTACTGCAGGAATCCTCTGACAGCCGTCCAGTGCCCCCTAGGCGCCCAGCGATCACCTACCATCAGAAAGCTACATCCTTTCCTTCCATCCCTGTGGAGGCTGATGCCCAGACCCTGGATAAAGATCCAACAGAGGAGCTGCGTCTTCAGGTCCAGGAGCTGACCAATGGAATGGCTGCACTCACCAGAACTGTGCAGTCCCTGCAGGATTCCTCCAAAGAAAAGGTCCAGCTTGCTTCCAGTCCAGAGGATGTCCCATGGTTCCGGAGGAGGAGAACCCCGCCACTTCGAGGAAGGAACAACGATCGCTATGACCAGGACGGACGTCCCATCTGTCGGCGTTGCTACAAGGCAGGTCATCTGGCCAGGTACTGTCCTTTAAGCGAGCAACCCCTGGGGCAAAGGGCCAACCCCCAGGAGAAGGTTCAGCAGGCCCAAAGAACTGCAGAGCCAAGTATGTGGGAGGGAGACCGATCCTTCCTGTGGTGATGACGGCATTCCCATGAACGCTTTGCTGGACACTGGCTCCCAGGTGACCACTATGCCGTATATTTTGTACAAGAGGTACTTGGCTGATTCTGAATTCACCTGTGGTCCAACTGATGAACTAACAGTAGTTGCTAGTAATGGTCATACCTTGCCACAGATTGGATGCAAGGAAATTACTGTTAAAGTGGGGCGGGTAGAGTTAAAATCACAAGGTCTGATAATTGTTGATATTGATCGACGTGAATGTAATCCCATGATGATTCTTGGTACAAATGTAATTGAAAACTGTCTGTCCGAGGTTATTGTCTTGTTGCAACAGGTGGCTGAGACTGCTGGTTCCGGAGAACAAAGAGTCCTGCAGAAGGAGATCCGAGCCCTGATGCAAAGGCAACAGGTAGAACTCTCTGGTGGAGAGATTGGCAGCGTCAGAGTGAGTGATGCTTTTCCCATTGTAATACCCCCCAGATGTGAAATGTTGGTTTGTTGTCGGGCAGCCATAGGGCTCAGAGGGCAGGATTACCAGGCATTGGTAGAGCCAGTATATTCAGATAGCAGGCCCACTGTCCTGACAGCCAGAGGGGTGGTTGATGTACGAAAGGGGAGAGTACCTGTACGCCTCCTGAATTGTGGGGAGGAGGAAGCCACAATACCTCGGTACGCCACAGTTGCTAAACTGCTCACTGTTAATAACAACTCATTGCAGGCAGCAGAGCCTTTGGTCTCATCTGATCCGGTGGAGGACAGTGGCCCTGTGAAGCAGCTAAAAGAGTGGTGCCAGCAACTGCAGGTGGGAACTGACTCTACACCTTCATACCAGAGAAATGGGGTTTACAGAGTGACACAAGAGTATGAGCGGGTATTCAGCAAACACCCACTAGATTTTGGGCAGGCAAAAGGGGTCCAACATCATATCCCCACCGTAGACCATCCACCCATAAAGGAGAGGTACTGACCTATACCCCCAACACAGTACCAATGTGCTAAGAGTATGTTGAAAGAGATGAAGGAAGCTGGGGTCATTAGGGACAGTTGTAGCCCATGGGCAGCTCCAATAGTGTTTGTAAAGAAAAAGGATGGTACTATGAGAATGTGTGTTGATTACAGGAAAATTAACAGTATCACACATAAAGATGCCTACCCATTGCCTAGAATTGAAGAGTCATTAGCTGCACTTAAAACTGCTAACTATTTTTCCACCTTGGATCTCACCAGTGGGTATTGGCAGGTTCCCGTGGCAGAGGCAGACAAGGAGAAAACCGCATTTACCACTCCAATGGGTCTCTGTGAGTTCAATTATATGCCATTTGGGCTCTGCACTACTCCAGGAACCTTTCAACGGCTAATGGAGTGTTGCCTGGGACACATGAACTTTGAAACAGTCCTCTTGTACCTGGATGATGTCATCATTGTTTTCTCCAAGACCTATGAAGAGCATCTGGAACACCTGGCCGCAGTGTTTGAAGCTTTGTCCAATTTTGGCCTGAAAGTGAAGCCTTCAAAATGCCACCTCCTGAAGCCTAAGGTACAGTACCTCGGTCATGTGGTCAGTGCAGAAGGTGTGACACCAGATCCTGACAAGGTCACGATCATCCGGGACTGGACGAAGCCCAGCAACCTCCATGAGGTACGCCAATTCCTTGGACTGGTAGGCTACTACCGCAGATTCATCAAAGGCTTTACTGAAATAGCCACCCCGATGCAAAACCTTCTGGTGGGGCAGTCCAAGAAAGGCAAGCAGAAGAATTCCACATTTGAATGGACTGAAGAGTTGGAGAGGTCTTTCACCAGATTGAAGATGGCTCTCACAGATGACGAAGTTCTGGCCTACCCAGATTATGACAAACCCTTTGTGCTATACACGGATGCCAGCAACGTGGGATTAGGAGCAGTACTGTCGCAGGTACAGAATGGAAAAGAGAGTGATCTCCTACGCCAGCAGGAAGCTGCGTCCCACTGAGACGAACCCTGATAATTACAGTTCTTTTAAGCTGGCGTTCCTTGCCATAGTCTGGGCTGTCACCGAAAGGTTCAAGCATTACCTAGCTTCGGCCAAATTTACAATCTTCATGGACAACAACCCGTTGACCCACTTGGACACTGCCAAGCTAGGAGCACTGGAGCAGCGATGGATGGCTCGGTTATCCAATTATGAGTTTACCATCAAGTACCGGGCAGGGCACAAGAATGCCAATGCTGATGCGCTATCCAGGATGCCTAATCTGCCAGATGCAGGAGAAGACCCTGAGGCTCTGGAAGAGGTAGAATTGCCTCCCTTCCACCGGCCACTGGCGGCCCAACGTGTTCAAGGAGTGAGAAACAGGCGGCCTGGCTTGAAGGAAGTTACTCTGAATCCGTTGCCCCATCATGATTGGGCAGAAGCGCAAGATAATAACCCTGCAGTCCGCCTGGTGAAAGAGCTGCTGACACAAGGTGACTCACGCCCAGAGTTGAATGCTCCTGAAGAAACGCATCAGTTGTGGAAGGAAAGTGGTCGGCTGTTCATTTATTAAGGAAAGCTGTGTCGGAGAAGTATCAATGCCCGCACACATGAGCTGGTCTGGCAGGTGGTGGTCCCAAAGAGAGATGCATCAATGGTCCTAGGAGCATACCACAATGGAGCTGGACACTTTGGATGGAAGAAGTTGGAAATATTGCTCCGAGAGAGATTCTACTGGACTGGCATACGAGCTGACTCACGTCCGGAGTCGGATGCTCCTGAAGAAACCCAGCAGCTGTGGAAGGAGAGAGGCCGGCTGTTTATCTACGAAGGGAAGCTGTGTCGGAGGAGTATCAATGCCCGCACACATGAGCTGGTCTGGCAGGTAATAGTCCAGAAGAGCGAGGCATCAATGGTCCTGGAAGCATACCACCAAGGAGCTGGACACTTCGGATGGAAGAAGTTGGAAACATTGCTCCGAGAGAGGTTCTACTGGACTGGCATGCGGAAGGCCATTGAGAGGTGGTGCTGGGAGTGTGGACAGTGTAACCTGCGCAGAAAGGATCGAGACAGCCAGAGAGCTCCCTTACAGCCAATTACCACCATACAGCCCCTGGAGTTGGTAGCCCAGGACCATGTGAAGCTGGTTCCAAGCCGGTCAGGCTACCTCTATGCCCTTACCATTGTGGACCACTATTCAAGATTCCTGGTGGTTGTGCCCGTCAAAGATCTAACGGCCAGGACAGCGGCCAGAGCATTCCAACAGCACTTCTGTAGACCACATGGTTATCCTGAGAGGGTGCTGACAGACCAAGGTCCAGCTTTCGAGGCAGAAGTGTTCCATGAATTTTGCAACTTATATGGATGTAAGAAGATCCGGACAACACCTTATCACCCACAGACCAACGGCATGTGCGAGAAGATGAACCAGGTAGTGATTGATTTACTGAAGACATTGCCCTTGGAGGAGAGAAATCTGTGGCCAGAAAAGTTGCCCGATCTGGTGGACCTCTACAACCATATCCCAGTGAACTCTACCAACTGTACTCCAGCTTACCTGATGAGAGCAAGGCCTGGTAAGCTGCCTATTGACTTGGACATGGGAGTCCTGACGCCTGAAGTAACGTCACCAGATGCTGACTGGGACAAGGAGAGGCAGCAGCAGTACAGAAGGGTACAGGAGTGTGTGGAGAAGAGTCTGGCTCAGGCAAGGCAGAAGCAGGAGAGACTTTATAACCAAAATGCACCTGCTGTTCCTTTTTCGCCGGGAGAACAAGTTCTCAAGAGAAAAAGAAGACTGCATAAGCTGGATGATCAATGGGAAGAGGAGCCCTATACAATTCTGCCCTTGAACTTTGATAATGCCAACGTATGCCTTGTTAGCAAAGATGGAGGTATCCAGGGATCACTTGAAGTTATGCCCTGACCAGTTGAAAGAAAAAGAGGGAGGATCGGATAACATCCCACCTACAGAGGAAGAAAAGACAGTCAGTATCGTGCTGGGAGAGTTCCCTGCGAATTGGACTAGAGTTAATGATGCAATTGTGGTTCCGGTGTTGTTATTTCCCCAAGTAGTAGCACCGGAAGATGGGACTCAAGAAAATCCTGAGAATCAGGAAAATCAGGCAGCAGTTGCCACACCAGCAGTGGAGCCAGAGAACCCTCGCCCTGCCAGTGGTGAACCTGTTGCACCCATGGTGAGTCTAAGAGTCCATAGGAGAGTGCTACCTAGTTTGCCTACACTAGGGTTGCGCAGATCCACTCGCACCACACAAGGCATACTACCAGTTAGATATCGCATATAGCAAAATAGATGTAAATGTTGAAATTGTTGAAATTTTGTAAATATGTAACTGTTTTTCAAGCTTTTGTGCCTACAGGTAACCTGTAAGAGTTTCCTTTGGAGTTTGTTTTACGGACACTGAACCACAGGACTTGTGTGTGGTCAAAAACTTTTACCATTTGCCCAGGAATGGACCATGGACATTGATGCAGGACTTATCATCATAGGACCATTTTTGAGCTCTTGGTTTTTGTACATTTTTCCCTTTTTCAAATCTTGTACAATTATTATTGTTCAATTGTTTATATGTTATTCATGTTTCATTTATTCAGCCCAGGAGTGCTGACTTGCACTAGGGGGGAATGTGGCGCCCCCAGGAGTATGGTCGCCACACTGGCTTTGTCTTCCTCCAGGGGAGGGTGGTTCCGGGCTTGGAAGCAGTGATGGGTCTCTCCAGCAGTTAACCTAATGCATGCAACACAGTTCCACTCCGGGCCAGCAGGGTGAACTCTGAACCAGGATTCTGGAAAGGGGTGTCCTCTGAGGGCCAGGAGGAAAATAGTTCAGATAGTCTGCGGAGGGTGAAGTGTGTGGACGGGAGGTGCGAAGCTGAGAGGTTGAGCTGCAGATGGCGAGCTCCCTCAGCTTGAGAGCGCACAGAACTGGAGCCTTGTCTCCACGGTGGTACGGATACTGACGGTCCTACCACAGATACCAGAGGAGTAGGAGGCTGTAAATGCCCTGCTCCAAGCAAAGACTTGGGACACAACAGCAATTGACTAGTGAGCCAGGACTCAGGAGAGGAGTCCCCAAGAGAGGCTACAGCTGTCTGTCATACAAGTAAAGTTCTAGGAACATCTGAAGAGGCATTTCAGAGTAACTAAGTACTGGAGTGCTTCACACTACAAAGCGCTAGGAAGGAGACTGCACAGCCCTTCTGCTGAGAGAGATGCCTGATCTGCTTCCAGGCTAACCTGCTCCAATACCATCTGTAATCAGGACTCTGGACTGCATATACTCAGTAAAGGTACAGAAACTACAACCGCTGTCTTGTCTGTTCCCTACGCTTTCGGCACTGCTACATCCCCGTGCCAGCTACATCTACACTCCCCTGGGACTACAGCTCCACCTGTGGGGAGCTTTACCATCTAAGCTGCACATACCATCAGTTCCAGCGGATCTGTATGCAGCATTGGCTTAACACAATATTTGCCAAACACCACGGGTGGCGTCACAAACTATTCTACCATTAACTACATCTCCCCATTGCTTGGGCGCCCAGGGCCACGGACCGGGTCATCGCTGCTGTGACACATCCCCCTGACACCGGCCCGGTACCGAGTATCCCACAGCCCTGGGAGGGCGACCCATTGGTCTATAGCCTTCCCTTAGTGCTGTGCTATAACCTACTGTAACGGGGTCTTCCAAGCTGGGGTACCTCTTTCAGTACAACCCCGTATTTTCGGAGGTCCGCTCTGCGTTGGCTGGAGTCTGAATGAATGACGCTGGCTGGAATTCCTCTGAGTGCATGGGCGCATATAAAAGATCACTGCTTCTCCATGTATTTCCAGTCTGACAACACTTTGCTCACAGGACACAGAATATAACACAGATACAGAGGGCCGGCCAATAGACAAGCGTCAGGCCAGACATGCATAACAAAAGCCGCAGGTGGCCGGAGCCTGCGGATGTTTACTGTGGGAATTACAAAGGTGGGGGGAGGGCGAACACTGCTGATACATTAGGGACATGCATCTTACATGGAACCTATTATATATACATATAACTGCACAACATATTCTGGGTGCTGAGTGGTTCTGTAACATGGCTCCCCTTTTCAGTGACGCGATCGGCATACACAGTCTGATCCTCAACGGATCGGTTTGGGGATGACCGAAGTTTATGGGGTTGGTACAAGTTCCGTTTGTCGACTTAGTCCATCGGCGTTACCATTTTGTTTGCCGGGTCTGTAGTGGATGGTGAAGTCCAGAGGTTGTAGGGCTAAACTCCACCGCAGCAAACTGGCGTTGTCTCCAGAGACCCGATTAAGCCAGACTAGTTGATTATGGTCCGTTAGGAGGGAAAACTGTCGTCCATACAAATATGGTTGCAACTTCTTGAGTGCCCATACTACCGTCAGGCACTCCTCGATGGCCGCATAGCTTACTTCACGGGGCAGTAGTTTCCGACTCAGGTAAGCTACCGGGTGTTCTTGGCCATCCAGCCCGACTTGGCTCAGTACTGCCCCCAATCCAAACATAGAAGCGTCTGTATGAACAAGGAAACGTGTTGTTGGATCGGGTGCGGCCAATACAGAGGTATTGGTGAGGGCGTCCTTTAGTTGGCGGAAGGCTTCCTCACACTCTGAGGTCCAGGTTACCTGGCGGGGTTGATTCTTACGGGTCAAATCAGTGAGGGGCTTGGCTACGCTGCTGTAATTTGGAACGAATTTCCTGTAATACTCCGCTGTCCCTAGAAACGCCATGACCTGGGTTTTAGTGCGTGGCATGGGCCATTTGGCTATGGCCTCAATCTTGGCTGGTTCTGGTCGCTGTTTCCCACTTCCCACCCAATGCCCAAAATACTGAACCTCTGCTTTGCCCACGTGACACTTGTTTTGGTTCAGGGTGATTCCGGCCTGGTGGATCCTGTCCAATACTGTTTCTAGGTGATTTAGATGCTCTTCCCATATCGCACTGTAGATGGCGATGTCGTCCAGGTAGGCACAAGCATAGTCCTGGAGACCATCCAGAAGCCGGTCAGCCAGCCTTTGGAAGGTCGCCGAGGCATTCTTCATCCCGAATGGCATAACTCGAAACTGGAATAAGCCGAACGGGGTGACAAATGCCGACTTGGGAATAGCGTCAGGACTAAGGGGAATTTGCCAGTAGCCTTTGCATAGATCGATGGTGGTCAAATACTTTGCCCCCGCCAGCCGGTCTAACAACTCATCCACACGCGGCATGGGGTATGCATCCGTCACTGTTTTCTCATTGAGCTTACGATAGTCTACACAAAACCGTGTAGTCCCATCCTTCTTGGGCACTAACACTACGGGGATGCCCAGGGACTATCTGACTCTTCAATGACCCCTAAACGCAACATCTCTTGTATCTCTTGTCGCATCCCCTCTCGTACAGACTCAGGGACGCGGAAGGGGTTTTGTCGCAGGGGGGTCTGATCCTGGGTCTCAACCTTGTGTTGTGCCAGGCGAGTGTACCCCGGTCTCTCTGAAAACATCCTCTGTCGCAGTCTCAACAACACCTCTGCCTGCTGTCTCTCCCGGGGGCCTAGGTCTTCACCCAAGTGTACCTGGTCCCATGTTTTAGACTGAGTCCTTTCCCCTAAGACATCCGGCAAAGGGAGTCCGGCTAAATCCTCTGCTTCTTCAGGTGCACAGATGGCCACTACCTCTTCAGGGCGCTCCCGGTAGGGCTTCAGCATATTCACGTGGAACATGCGGATAACCCTGGGGTCGTCACAATCGGCGACATTATAGGTTGTGTCGGCTATTTTCCCCACTACCTGGTAGGGCCCCTGCCATGCAGCTTGAAACTTATTCTGCTTAGTGGGCTCTAACACCAGGACCTTCTGTCCTATTTCCAAGGTGCGCTCTCTGGCCCTCGGATCGTACCATATGCGCTGGCGCCGCTGGGTCGCCTGCATGTTCTCACGTACAGCCTGAGTCAGCTCCTGTAGGCGGTCCCGTAATTCCAGCACATAGGGTACAATAGGTACCCCTTCTATGAGGCCCTTCCCTTCCCAGTGTTCCAGCACTAAGTCTAGGGGTCCCCTTACCCGTCTCCCGTATACCAGCTCGAACGGGGAGAACCCCGTGGATTCTTGGGGCACCTCCCGATAGGCAAACAGGAGGTGTGGCAAGAATTTCTCCCAGTCCCTGTAGGTCCTGGTAAAAGTCCCAATGAGCTGTTTTAATGTCCCGTTAAAGTGTTCACACAACCCATTGGTTTGCGGGTGGTACGGGGCGCTTCTAATGGACTTTACGCCGCACAGCTTCCACAGTTGGTTGGTCACCTCTGCTGTAAACTGGGTACCCTGGTCCGAGATAATCTCCCGGGGAAATCCAACCCGTGAGAAAACCTGGAGCAGGGCGGCCGCCACCGTCTCTGCCAGTATGTTAGGTAACGCATCCGCCTCTGGATACCGTGTGGCATAATCTACCACTGTCAATATATACTTTTTTCCTGGACGGACTTTGTTTGGCTAACGGCCCTATCAAATCGACCGCTACTCTGCTAAATGGTTCCTCCACAATGGGGAGGGGGCGTAATTTGGCCTTGCATCGATCCCCCCTCTTGCCAATGTGCTGACAACTGTCACAGGTCTGGCAGTACTGACGAACATCATAGGTTACCCCCGGCCAAAAGAAGTTTTGTGTCAGACGATGCCTAGTGCGACTGACGCCGAAGTGCCCGGCCAAGGGTATATCATGAGAGATTCGCAGTAGCTCCTGCCTATACTTCTTGGGAACTACCAGCTGTTGTTTTATAGTGGGGCTCGTCCCTGTGTGGTGCTGCTCTGTGATCCGGTAGAGGAGCCCCTGCTTCCATACAAACTTTTCCCCTTCTAGTACTCCTCTCCCCTCCTGTGCCTTCCCACGATATCCCTCCAATGAAGGATCCTCAAGTAACTCCCTCTTAAATTCAATTGGGGCCATGGAGAATGCAGACAACATGGGCCCCAATTCATTTCCCAGCAAGACGTCTGCAGGCAAACCCTCCATCAAGCCGACCTCAACAAGGCCATCCCCGACTCCCCAGTTCAGGTGAATCCTGGCAATGGGTAGTCGATGTATGGCTCCCCCTGCTACACGGACTGCCACTGTCCGGTCCGTCTTCTCTTGGTCCCGGACAAGATGAGGCTTCACAAGGGTCAAAGTTGCTCCGGAATCTCTTAGTCCCTGCATACGTTTCCCATTAACCCACACGACCTGTCGATGCTGTTGTCGATTATCTGCCCGGGCTGCCTGCACGGGGTCTACTTCATGCAGCACTTCCTCCATCTCTTCCACCCCTTTGTTAGTCGTAGCCCCCAATGCCGGGTCAGCTTCGCCTTGGTAGCAGTGTACAGCAGCCCGGCTGAATGTAGCTGTTCCCGCCTTTGGCCACTGGGTATGCTGAGTCCGGTTGGGGCATTGTCTTTGCAGGTGGCCCAGCTGACGGCAGGTGTGGCATCGCGCCCCAGGGGGACTGTGGTAGGCCGGGTTTCTAGCTGATCCCCCTACAATCTTCGGTGGTTTGGGGCCCTCCAGGTCCATGGGCGGGCCCCTAGTGACCACCTTTGATCCAGAGAACTGCGGCCTCCTGGCATCATGATGTTCATCGGCCAGACGAGCGGCTTCCTCAAGAGTCGGCCGCCTGTCCCGAAGCCATTCCTGTGTCTCGGGGTTTAGTCCATTAAAGAATCGATCTAACAGGAAGAGCTGGAGGACGTCCTCCTTAGTGGTTGCTTGGCTCCCTTGTACCCACTGTAGCAGTGACCGCCGTAATTTACAGGCCCATTCAGCGTGTGTATCGGTTACGCGTTTTATAAGTCCGCGGAACTTTTGGCGGTAAGCCTCTGGTGTCAGCGCATACCGGGCCAAGATCACTTCTTTGATCCGCTCATAGTCCATACAGTCCTCATCAGGTACCGTGCGATAGGCGTCCGCTGCCCGGCCTGTCAGCTTGCTGGCCAGAATCTGAACCCGTTCCTCCGGCTTTACTTGATGAAGGGCACACTGCCGCTCAAAGTCCTGCAGAAAACCATCAATGTCTTCCGCTGTCTCCCCCAACTGTCGGAAGGCATTGTACTGGATCTTTTTGTGGCTTACTGTTGAAGGTACCTGGTCGAAGGCCAGAGCTCCCCTTGCTCGCTGACTCTCCTCTCTCAGCTCTGCCATCTCCATCTTGGCCAGCTCCACTTTGGTCCGCTCTGCCATTTCCATCTTGGCTAGCTCTATCCTGGTCCGCACGGCCATCTTTTCCTTCAGATCAGTACGCACATCAGCCATCACCTCTCGTATGATCTCTACTGCAGGGTTTGGGCCATAGAACGCCAGTCTGTTCTTTACCTCCCTCTGGAATTCGGTCTCCTCCACGTTCACATTGGGGGACGCTGCACTGTCGTGTTCCATGATGGCTGCTATCAAATCCGCTTTTGTTTTGTTGCTGGCGATCAACCCTTGGGCTTCCACCAGATCTTTTAATGTAGTCCTCTTTAACTTCTGGTAGTTATTTTCCATTCATTCCTTTCCTCCTGTAGAAGGGGTATCAAATCCCGCTGTCTGCCACCAGTGTAACGGGGTCTTCCAAGCTGGGGTACCTCTTTCAGTACCACCCCGTATTTTCGGAGGTCCGCTCTGCGTTGGCTGGAGTCTGAATGAATGACGCTGGCTGGAATTCTTCTGAGTGCATGGGCGCATATAAAAGATCACTGCTTCTCCACTTATTTCCAGTCTGACAACACTTTACTCACAGGACACAGAATATATCACACAGATACAGAGGGCAGGCCAATAGACAGGCGTCCGGCCAGACATGCATTACAAAAGCCGCAGGTGGCCGGAGCCTGCGGATGTTTACTGTGGGAATTACAAAGGTGGGGGGAGGGCGGACACTGCTGATACATTAGGGACATGCATCTCACATGGAACCTATTATATATACATATAACTGCACAACATATTCTGGGTGCTGAGTGGTTCTGTAACACCTACCTTTATTGGTGGTCTATAACCTACCCTTATTGCTGTGCTATAACCTACCATTAGTGGTGGTCTATAATCTACTCTAAGTGGTGGTCTATAATAAAAATCTATTTATTTATATAATGCCAACATATTCCACAGCGCTTTACAGTTTTGCACACATTATCATCAGGCTCACAATCTAGAATCCCTATCAGTATGTCTTTGGAATGTGCGAGGAAACCGGAGTACCCGGAGGAAAAGCAAACATGGGGAGAACATGCAAACTCCTTGCAGATGTTGTCCTTGGTGGGATTTGAACCCAGGACCCCAGCGCTGCATGTATAACCTACCCTTAGTGCTGTGCTATAACCTACCCTCATGGCTGAACTTCTGTCTGTGACTGGTGCTGCCTCGATTGCGTCGTAGTGGGAGTCTGTCATAATCCTGAGGTAAATGATGTAGTATCTTTTGACGTTGGCGGTGCCCTCCCGTTGTCCTGAAGATGGCGGCAAATCCTTGGGATCCTGATGCTGGTCTTGAGTCCAGCAGAAGAGGTGATGAAGAGGGATACGTCCTTATCCTCAGCGGTGAGTGTCCCAACACTACGGAGATTTGCAGCACTGCCCAAACACAGTTTACAATAGCAAAGAAAATGAAATACAGTTAGGTCCATATATATTTGGACAGAGACAACATTTTTCTAATTTTGGTTCTAGACATTACCACAATGAATTTTAAACAAAACAATTCAGATGTAGTTGAAGTTCAGACTTTCAGCTTTCATTTGAGGGTATCCACGTTAAAATTAGATCAAGGGTTTAGGAGTCTCAGCTCCTTAACATGTGTCACCCTGTTTTTAAAGGGACCAAAAGTAATTGGACAGATTAACTAATTGTAAATAAAATGTTCATTTCTAGTACTTGGTTGAAAACCCTTTGTTGGCAATGACTGCCTGAAGTCTTGAACTCATGGACATCACCAGGCGCTGTGTTTCCTCCTTTTTGATGCTCTGCCAGGCCTTCACTGCGGTGGTTTTCAGTTGCTGTTTGTTTGTGGGCCTTTCTGCATGCTCAATTGGGTTGAGATCAGGTGACTGACTTGGCCATTCAAGAATATTCCACTTCTTTGCTTTAATAAACTGCTTGGTTGCTTTGGCGTTATGTTTTGGGTCATTGTCCATCTGTAGTATGAAACGACGACCAATCAGTTTGGCTGCATTTGGCTGGATCTGAGCACACAGCATGGCTTTGAATACCTCAGAATTTATTCGGCTGCTTCTGTCCTGTGTCACATCATCAATAAACACTAGTGACCCAGTACCACTGGCAGCCATGCATGCCCAAGCCATCATACTGCCTCCGCCGTGTTTTACAGATGATGTGGTATGCTTTGGATCATGAGCTGTACCACGCCTTCGCCATACTTTTTTCTTTCCATCATTCTGGTAGAGGTTTCTAAGAATGTCCAAAGAATGTTCTTCCAGAACTGTGCTGGCTTTTTTAGATGTTTTTTTAGCAAAGTCCAGTCTAGCCTTTTTATTCTTGATGCTTATGAGTGGCTTGCACCGTGCAGTGAACCCTCTGTAAATGGGTTGTCCGGGCTTTTCACATAATCTCAGTACATATCTGGGCTGCAGAATTATGACAATAAGTAATTTACTTTCTGTCAAAAGTTTGCATGGTTTTCTAGATATTCTGAACAGAACGTCCAAGGGGGGTTGTTATGGCATTGAAATGAGAACTAGTCATAACCTCCTACTCTACTCCAAACATGCCCTCTATAGCAACAACCCCACCCTCCATAGCTACAGGCCCTCCCCATCCACATGAAGAAGCCCTCATCACACAGTAACAAATCCTCCCCCTCTAGCAGCCTCACTGCAGAGAGCAGACCACCCAGCTGCTCCTCCCCCAGACACACCCTGAACAGTGATCTATGGAAAGTGAAACTCTAGTGAGGAGGGAAAATCATCCTGTATTCTGGGACAGGCTGCTCCCATCAGTATTTGTGTCATTAGAGACACAGTGCTCACACATACACTGCACCAAATCTGCTGCTGTGTGAAGACATCAGTGACACAGAGCTGTTTCATTCACACAGCAGAGGCTTTGTCACACAACAGATTACATCAGTGACTGCCATCCCCTGTGCAGATTAGAAGCTGCAGACCCCCATCACTGGCCATTACACAGTCTGTTCTCACTGCTGCCAGCAGCCTGGGACAGTGAGGGAAGGAATTACTGATAATGAGTTATGTATTGTAATCATGGAGTGGCCCAGAATACAGGATGATTTTCCCTCCTCACTACTTTCACTTTCCATAGATCACTGCTCAGCGTGTGTCTGGGGGAGGAACAGCTCTCTGCTCTCTGCACTGAGGCTGCTGGAGGGGAAGAATTCGTTACTGTGTGATGAGGGCTGATTCATGTGGACGGGGAGGGCCTGTAGCTATGGAGGGGGGTTGGGGTTGTTGCTATAGAGGGCATGTTTGGAGTAGAGTAGGAGGTTACGACCAGTTCTCATTTCAATGCCATAACACCCCCCCCTTGGACGTTCTGTTCAGAATATCTAGAAAAACATCCAAACTGGTGACAGGAAGCAAATTACTTATTGTCATAATTCTGCAGCCCAGATATGTACTGAGATTATGTGAAAAGCCCGGACAACCCCTTTAAGGATGGCTTGTTTCACTTGCATGGAGAGCTCCTTTGATCGCATGTTTCCTTCACAGCAAAACCTTCCAAATGCAAGCACCACACCTCAATTCAACTCCAGGCCTTTTATCTGCATAATTGAGAATGACATAATAAAGGGATTGCCCACACCTGTCCATGAAATAGCCTTGGAGTCAATTGTCCTATTACTTTTGGTCCCTTTAAAAACAGGGTGGCACATGTTAAGGAGCTGAAACTCCTAAACCCTTCATCCAATTTTAATGTGGATACCCTCAAATGAAAGCTGAAAGTCTGAACTTCAGCTGCATCTGAATTTTTTGTTTAAAATTCATTGTGGTAATGTCTAGAACCAAAATTAGAAAAATGTTGTCTCTGTCCAAATATATATGGACCTTGTCATGATCTCAGTGCGGGTTTGACTCGCACACGTGGGGTTAATGTCTGGAACCAGTGCTGATGACTGGCATTTCTGGGGTTAAAGGTTGTGATCCCGATGCAGGCTTACCTGCACACCTGGGGCTATGATTGTGGCCTCTCCCTGGTTCTGGGGGAGGCTTCTTATAGCCTCAGGATGCTCCCATCCCTGTCAGTTATACTTTCGCCCTTGGCATTGTGTGGTGACCCCTGAGTGTGTTAGTGCTGTGTTCTGGTTACTTGATTCTCTGTGTATGACTCGGTCTGTTCCCTGGATATCGCTTTGGATTCTGCCTGGTACCTCCTATGTCTGTTTGGTTTTGATCTCTGCTTGGCCCTGATTATCTGCTCTGTCTCCTCCCTGGTACTGTACTGATATCTTGTGTATGACCTTCTGCTTTGTCTGACCTCCCGTCTGTTTATCCCTCCTGTACCTCGCTGGTCTGTACTGTGCATGACTTCTGCTTTGCCATAATCTGAGTTCTCTGGCTTCTCTGACGCTAAGCCCCGCCCCCTTGCAGTCACATGACCATAGGTCCTGTGCAAGCTTGCTCATTTTCAGTGTCCGCAGGTCCCATGCCTCTTTACTTTCCAGCGCTGACTGGACCCTGACACTATTAGCCCGTAGCACGCTTTGTCACCTCTGCTGCCCTGCTCCCCAGGTAACTCTTAGCACTGCTTCTGTACTCAGGACACATGCACTGGCTCTATGAGCAAGTGTAGTGCGGTGTCTCTGACATTATAACTGACCTTTTCAGTTTTTTTTTTCTGAAGAAAAAAAATTAAAAAAAGGTGTGTATTATCCTCATGGATCCCATACAAGCCTTGGCTGATCAGGTCAAGCACCTGACCCAAATGTTCCGTAAGCTCAATGTGGAACAACGCACGATGGCCCAGACCCAGCAACAGTTGGTGGTTACTGTGCAGGGGGCTGTCGATGCAGGGGCTTCAAGATCTGGGGGTAGGGATGTGTCATTAGCGTCTCCCGAATCTCCGGTCAAATTACCAGACCTTTTCTCAGGGGATAAAAAGGAGTTCAGGTCTTTCAGAGAAGGATGCAAGCTTTTTTTTTCTCTAAGGCCCCGCTCCTCCGGGGATGAGTTCCAGAGGGTGGGGGTCATTATTTCCCTACTTCGGGGGGCTCCGCAAGCATGGGCTTTCTCTCTGTCTTCCTCTGCTCCTGAAAGTATGTCAGTGAACGCATTATTTGAGGCCCTCGGGCACATTTATGATGAACCTGACCGAGTGCGAATGGCAGAGGACATGTTGGTGAGTGTCTGTCAGGGGAAACACTCAGCTGAGTGGTTTTGTTCTGAGTTCCGCCGCTGGGCGGCAGAGGTCTCTTGGAGCGACGCCGCACTCCGAGGACTCTTTCGCAGAGGCTTGTCTGAGCGGCTGCAGTATGCCTTGGCGTTACATCCCCCACCTAACTCTCTCGAGGACGCCATGACCCAGGCCGTCCGGATGGACCGCAGGCTGCGAGCCAGAGGGGTGATGCGGGTGGATACTCCATTATTCCCCAGTGGAAAAGAGACTGCCCCTGAGCCCATGGATGTAGGCGCCCTCTCCCTGAAGGATACGGAGAGGAAACGCTGGAAGGACAAGCAGTTATGATTTTCCTGCGGTAAAACGGGACATTGGAAAAGGGAGTGCCCGAATTGCCCATCTTCAAACCCGGTCGGCGGGAAACGACTAGGTCTGAGTAGTCAACGGGGAGGCTGCTCAGACCCTCAGGTACCATTTTCCTCGTTTTCTAAAGTAGTACTGCCTGTGGAACTGTTTGTGGATGGTAGTTCCTTTTCCTCTACAGCCTTCATGGACTGCGGATCATCTATTAATCTTATTGACTCCCAATTGGTCACACACTGCAAGATAGGGACAGTTAGGCTCAAGGTTCCGATCAAGGTGATGGCCGTTGACTCCTCTCCCCTCACTAAGGAGGGAATTCGCTTTATGTCTGAGGTGTTTTCGCTCAGAGTGAGCGGTACTCATGTGGAAAACATAAGTTGTTTTGTGCTGGACAATCCACCTGCAGGGTTGGTGTTGGGCATGCCCTGGTTACAACGCCATAACCCAGTTATTAACTGGAAAACGGGGGAGATTGTACAATGGGGGTTTAATGATTTTGAGTTATGTGATAAATCCGCACTGCTGGTTGAACCTGTTAAATCTGTGTCTGTATCATCTGTCGAGCTGGAAGGTATTCCGGAATGCCTGAAGGACTTCGAAGATGTATTCTCCGAAAGTGAGGCCGAGATGTTACCGCCACATAGACCCTTTCACTGCGCTATTGAGCTGGTCCCGGGGGCTAAATTACCCAAAGCCCGTCTGTTTAATTTGTCCGGTCCTGAGCACTTGGCTATGAAGGAGTATATTACTGAAAGTCTGCGCAAAGGACACATACGTCCTTCAGTCTCACCTGTGGCGGAAGGTTTCTTTTTTGTAAAGAAAAAACATGGCGGGTTACGTCCCTGTCTCGACTTCCGGGAGCTTAATCAAATTACTGTACGTAATACGTACCCCCTTCCGTTGATTCCCGATTTATGTAACCAACTATCAGGGGCAAAGTGGTTTTCTAAACTGGACCTTCGGGGGGCATATAATCTGATAAGGGTCCGAGAGGGGGATGAATGGAAAACTGCGTTCCTCACGACCGAGGGACTATTTGAAAATGTAGTCATGCCGTTTGGTCTTACCAACGCCCCTGCCATATTTCAGAATTTCATCAACGTGGTATTCTCGGATCTCATTGGTCGTTTTGTCGTTACCTACTTAGATGATATTTTGATATATTCCCCCGACAAGTATTCTCATTTGGAACATGTACGAACTGTGCTCCAAAGGCTTAGAGAAAATCATTTGTATGCCAAATTGGAGAAATGTGTATTCTGTGTACAAGAGTTGTCCTTTTTGGGGTTAATTGTATCCGGTGAGGGTTTTCGCATGGACCCCAAGAAGGTGCAGGCCATTGCGGATTGGGTGCAACCCCGAGATCTTAAGGGTCTTCAGCGCTTCTTGGGGTTCGCCAATTATTACCGTAAATTTATCCGGGGGTTTTCGCAAGTGGTCAAACCTCTCACGGATCTAACATGCAAAGGTGCGGATGTGAGAAATTGGTCCTCGCTCGCAAAAGAGGCCTTTGCAACGCTGAAAAAATGTTTTATGTCTGCTCCTGTGTTAGTGCAGCCAGATCCGTCCAAACCATTCGTCGTGGAAGTGGACGCCTCTGAGGTGGGGGTGGGGGTGGTGTTGTCCCAAGGGCCTGCCACTCTAACCAACCTCAGGCCATGTGCTTTCTTTTCCAAGAAGTTCTCTGCTACGGAAAGAAATTACGACGTAGGCAATAGAGAGCTTCTTGCGGTCAAATTGGCGTTTGAAGAATGGAGGCACTTTTTGGAGGGGGCCAGTCACCCGGTTACGGTGATCACGGATCACAAAAATTTGTCGTACATTGAGTCTGCTAAAAGACTAACGCCCAGACAGGCCCGTTGGTCACTTTTTTTTTCCCGTTTTCAGTTTACGATTACATTTCGTCCAGGGTCCAAGAATGTCAAGGCTGACGCCTTATCACGCAGTTTTCAGCTGGTGTCGCCCCCTGAGCCACCGTCCTCCATTCTTCACCCTGGGGTTGTGATAGCAGAGGTCTCATCTGAATTGGAACGGGAGATTCAGGGGGCCCAGTCGCAGGCCTCGGCGGCCAAGCCGGAGGGGAAGTTGTCCCAGAGCAACTTCGCCTGAAACTCTTGCAGGAGTTCCATGAATCCAAGCTGAGTGCTCACCCTGGTATTTCAGCCAGATGTCTGGCGGTGGCTAGGATCTTTTGGTGGCCTACCCTTGGTTCGGACATAAAAAAATTCATTGCTGGTTGTGGGGTCTGCGCTCATTCTAAAAGCTCTCATAGCCGGCTGGCAGGGGAGCTGATACCCTTGGCAGTGTCCGAAAGGCCATGGACTCACTTATCCATGGATTTTGTTACCAATCTCCCTCCATCTAAGGGTAATACAGTGGTATGGGTAGTGGTGGACAGGTTTTCTAAGCAGGCTCATTTCGTACCCCTGTCCGCACTACCATCAGCTGAGACGTTGTCCAGGTTGTTTGTGCAACATGTGGTCCGGTTGCATGGGGTACCCCTGAATGTGGTGCCTGATCGTGGTGTGCAGTTTGTGGCTAAGTTTTGGCGTGCTTTCTGCAAAAAATTAGGTATGTCTCTGTCCTTTTCGTCTGCATACCATCCTGAGAGCAATGGGCAGACGGAGCGCACTAACCAGTCCCTGGAACAGATCCTCAGGTGTCTAACCTCTGCTAGACAGAATGACTGGTGCGATGCACTGCCGTTGGCTGAATTTGACTTCAATAGTCGGGTGAGTCAATCCACTGGTAGGTCCCCTTTCTTGATTAACTATGGGTTCAGTCCTCATTTTGGTGAGTTTTCTCGTCTGGATTCGGGGTGTCCCGGGGCTGAAGACTCTGTTCAGCGGTTAAAAGATACATGGGCAGAAGTTCAGCGGAGTATATCTAGGTCTCAAGGCAGGTATAAGTTTTTCGCGGACAGGAAACGAACACCTGGTCCCATGTTTCGGGTGGGAGAGAAAGTTTGGCTCTCCACGCGAAACATTAAGTTAAAGATTCCGTCAGCCAAGTGGGGACCCAAATTCATTGGCCCGTACAAGATTGTGGAAAAAATCAATCCAGTGGCGTATAGGCTGTGCCTTCCACCCTCTTTCAAGATCCCTAACGTCTTCCACAAATCTCTACTGAAACCTTTTGAAGCAGTCCGGGGAGACTCCGAGTCTGCTGCTCCTCCTGTTTTGGTCGAGGGGCAGGTGGAGTACGAGGTTGGTCATATCGTAGATTCCAGGTTGGTACAGCGGTCGGTACAGTACCTGGTTCATTGGAAGGGGTATGGACCGGAAGACAGGTCCTGGGTACCGGCCCGGTTGATGCATGCTGATCGCCTGGTGCGGGCTTTCCATGCTAGGTACCTGGGCAAGCCTGGGGGTCCAGAGGCCCCCCGTTGAGAGGAGGGTGCTGTCATGATCTCAGTGCGGGTTTGACTCGCACTGGAACCAGTGCTGATGACTGGCATTTCTGGGGTTAAAGTTGTGATCCCGGTGCAGGCTTACCTGCACACCTGGGGCTATGATTGTGGCCTCTCCCTGGTTCTGGGGGAGGCTTCTTATAGCCTCAGGACGCTCCCATCCCTGTCAGTTATACTCTTGCCCTTGGCATAGTGTGGTGACCCTTGAGTGTGTTAGTGCTGTGTTCTGGTTACTTGATTCTCTGTGTATGACTCGGTCTGTTCTCTGGATATCGCTTTGGATTCTGCCTGGTACCTCCTATGTCTGTTTGGTTTTGATCTCTGCTTGGCCCTGATTATCCGCTCTGTCTCCTCCCTGGTACTGTACTGATATCTTGTGTATGACCTTCTGCTTTGTCTGACCTCCCGTCTGTTTATCCCTCCTGTACCTCGCTGGTCTGTACTGTGCATGACTTCTGCTTTGCCATAATCTGAGTTCTCTGGCTTCGCTGACGCTAAGCCCCGCCCCTTGCAGTCACATGACCATAGGTCCTGTGCAAGCTTGCTCATTTTCAGTGTCCGCAGGTCCCGTGCCTCTTTACTTTCCAGCGCTGACTGACTGGACCCTGACACTATTAGCTTGTAGCACGCTTTGTCACCTCTGCTGCCCTGCTCCCCAGGTAACTCTTAGCACTGCTTCTGTACTCAGGACACGTGCACTGGCTCTATGAGCAAGTGTAGTGCGGTGTCTCTGACAGACCTAACTATATATTTCCCCAGCATACTACCAATATTAATAAATGCCTGAACGTGATCAGTTGTAATTGGCACCATCACTGGAGCTCCGGTAGGTTACAATTATGGTTATCTATGTGATTTTTTGCTTAGTGGCTCATCTTCAAAGAAACTCCTGTACATAGGGTTGATTTGTAACTACGTTTGCTGCTATTTGGTGTTGTAACTATCGTGATAACTCTCTTTTTGAGTACTATTTATGGCTACATCATCTTCGTAATCAATGAAGTTTATTGATATATGAATTTGTACCTGCTCCTTGTTGGTGCCGCTTGTTCTTTGGTCCTTTGGGCTCATGATCATGCACTATTGGCACTTTTTAGATATGTGTAATATGTAATTAAATGTTTCTATATATCTATCTATATATATAATCGTCTTATCATGTCTGTCTGTAACCGAAATCGCGGGTCGCTGATTGGTCGCAGCCGCCAGGCCCCCGCCTGGCCGCAACAAATCAGCGACAGGCGCAGCTGTTTGTAACGGTAAGCTGCGCCTGCCGCTGACTGGTCCTGGCCGCCAGGCTGCGACCAATCAGCGGCAGGCGCAGTCGGGCGCAGCGCTCAATCAGGCGCAGGCCTTAATCTGTAAAAAAGATAATTAAAATTAAAAAAAGGTTATTCTCACCTTCCGACGGCCTCCTGTCTTCTTTCCACGCGCCCGGCCTCGCGTTCCCAGTAATGCTTTGCGGCTTAGACCGCTGATGACGTCACTCTCGCAAGAGCGAGAAAGAAGACCGATGTCACTCTCGCGAGAGCAAGAAAGAAGACCGACGTCATCAGCGGTCTAAGCCGCAAAGCATTACTGGGAACGCGAGGCCGGGCGCGTGGAAAGAAGACAGGAGGCCGTTGGAAGGTGAGAATAACTTTTTTTATTTTTTAATATAATTTTTTTACATGCTAGAGGGCCGCGGCAGTGATTGGTCGCGGCTACAGGGCCGCGTTGCTGATTGGTCGCGGACAGAGGGCCGCGACGCTGATTGGTCGTGGCTACATGGAAAGGGGGGTGAGGGGACCATGCATACCAGGATTGGGGGGTGAGGGGACCATGCATACCAGGAAAGGGGGGTGAGGGGACCATGCATACCAGGATTGGGGGGTGAGGGGACCATGCATACCAGGAAAGGGGGGTGAGGGGACCATGCATACCAGGATTGGGGGGTGAGGGGACCATGCATATCAGGAAAGAGGGTGAGGGGACCATGCATATCAGGAAAGGGGGGTGAGGGGACCATGCATACCAGTATAGGGGGGGTGAGGAGACCATGCATACCAGGATAGGGGGGTGAGGAGACCATGCATACCAGGAAAGGGAGGTGAGGATACCATGCATACCAGGATTGGGGGGTGAGGGGACCATGCATACCAGGAAAAAGGGGTGACGGTGAGCATACATACCAGGATTGGGGTGTGAGATGACCATGCATACGAGCAAAGGGGGTGAGGGGACCATGCATACCAAGAAAGGGGGGTGAGGGGACCATGCATACCAGGGTAGGGGAGTGAGAGGACCATGCATACCAGGATTGGGGGGTGAGAGGACCATGCATACCAGGATTGGGGGATGAGGGGACCATGCATACCAAGAAAGAGGGGTGAGAGGACCATGCATACCAGTATTGGGGGGTGAGAGGACCATGCATTCCAGGATTGGGGGGTGAGGGGACCATGCATACCCCGAAAGGGGAGTAAGAGGACCATGCATACCAGGAAAGAGAGGTGAGAGGACCATGCATACCAGGATTGGGGGGGTGAGAGGACCATGCATTCCAGGATTGGGGGGGTCAGGGGACCATGCATACCAGGATAGGGGGTTGAGGGGTAGCATTCATATCAGGATTGGGGGTGAGAGAACCATACATATCAGGATTGGGGGGTGTATTATTGCATTATTATTAAATCTTCAAAAATAACTGCATACATATTCTAGAATACCCGATGCATTAGAATCGGGCCACCATCTAGTATGTGAATAAAGTTGGTTCTTTGGCATGTTCAGCATAA
The DNA here is from genome assembly GCF_039654945.1 of Dendrobates tinctorius. NCBI lineage: Eukaryota > Metazoa > Chordata > Amphibia > Anura > Dendrobatidae > Dendrobates > Dendrobates tinctorius. Next base: position 1,376,618 of record NW_027361680.1, on the reverse strand, counting down.
GCTCTCTCCTTTTTGTAAAGTTTCACAGTTTACAATAGGCAGCCCAGTTCGCTGTGCAGAATCGACACACGCTTAAGTCTCGTTCACAGACCTTGTCTCTCACGGTCAGTACTGTCAGCGGGGCGACTGTGGCAGCGGTCTCAGCGAGGGCAGTGATGTCGGCTGGGTCAGCGGTGTCTGAGCTGTACTCAGTCGACGGTGTCCTGTCAAAGTGCTCTGCCGTCCCAGGTTCTGCTCTGCCCAGACGCCTCTCGACTGATTTTTACCTCACGGGCGTCTAGCGCGCCCGAAGTTCCCGCCCAAACTGTCTGGTCACTCGCGCGCTGCAGCTCTGTCCGCTTAGCCACGCCCCCTTTTCTCAAATACAGAGTACGGTCTGGAGTCTCAAGCTTTCTACCCCGCAATATACGTGACAGCCCCGACGGTCCGGACCCTTCACGGAGGAGACATGCCTAGTTAGTTCCTTCCCCTTACACTATAACCAACCCTTAGTGCTGTGCTATAACCTACCCTTAGTAGTGGTCTATAACCTATCCTTAACCCCTTTCTGACATCTGATGTATTATACCGGCCACGGTACTCGGGTCCCTATGACCGGGGATGGGGGGGAGCGCCGCTGATCGTGGCCGGGTGTCAGCTGATTATCACAGCTGACACCCGGCACTATGTGTCAGGGGTGGTCACGGACCGCCCCCGGCACGTTAACCCCTGGCACACTGCGATCAAACATGATCGCAGTGTACCGGGGGATTAGGGAAGCATCGGCAGGAAAGGGGCTCCCTCCGTGCTTCCCTGAGACCACCGGATCAGCGCGATGTGCTGCGCTGCTCGGACGGTCTTTTTTTGCAGGCCCCCGGATCCAAGATGGCCGTGGGGGCCTGCAGGGAGGCGGCTTCCTCAGTGCCTGCAGAGAGCAGGCATGAGGAAGCCTGCTGCAGCACCTGTCAGATCGCTGATCTGACACAGCGCTGTGTGAAGTGTCAGATCAGCGATCTGACACAAGACAGTGATGTCCCCCACTGGGACAAAGTAATAAGGTAAAAAAAAAAAAGAGTAAAAATAATTTATAAAAAAAATCACTAAATAAAAATAATAATAATAATCCCTAATAAATTCATTTTTTGCAAATAAAAAAACCCAAAACAATAAAAGTACACATATTTAGTATTGCCACGTCTGTAACAACCCGCCCTATAAAACTGTCCCACTAGTTAACCACTTTAGTGAACCCCTTAAAAAATAAAAATAAAAAACAAAGCAAAAAATAATGCTTTATCATCACACCTCCGAACAAAAAGTGCAATAACGCGCGATCGATCAAAATGACATATATAAATAAACATGGTATCGCTGAAAACGTCATCTTGTCTCGCAAAAAATGAGCCACCACACAGCGTCATCAGCAAAAAAATAAAAATGTTATAGCTCACAGAATAAAGTGATGCAAAAATAATTTTTTTATATAAAATTGTTTTTATTGTATAAAAGCGCCAAAACATAAAAAAAGACATAAATGAGGTATCGCTGTAATTGTACTGACCCAAAGAATAAAACCGCTTTATCAATTTTACCACACGTGGAACGGTGTAAACACACCACCCAAAAGAAATTCATGAAATGCTGTTTTTTGTTCATTCTGTGTCCCAAAAATCGGAATAAAAAGCGATCAAAAAATTTCACGTGCCCGAAAATGGCACCAATAAAAACGTCAACTCGTCCCGCAAAAAATAAGACCTCGCATGACTCGGGTCAAAATACGGAAAAATTATAGCTCTGAAAATGTGATGATGCAAAAACTATTTTTACAATAAAAAGCGTCTTTTAGCGTGTGACAGCTGCCAAACATAAAAACCACCATAAATAGTAAATCAAACCCCCCGTTATCACCCCCTTAGTTAGGGAAAAATAACAAAATAAAAAAAGTATTTCCATTTTACCATTAGGGTTAGAGTTAGGGTTAGGGCTGAGATTAGGGTTAGGGGCGTGTTGGGGTTAGGGTTGGAGTTAGCAAGCTTGCTCATTTTCAGTGTCCGCAGGTCCCGGGCGTTATAAACTTCTGTGAAGCCCTTGAGGGTTCAAAGTGCTCACCACACATCTAGATAAGTTCCTTGGGGGGTCTAGTTTCCAAAATGGTGTCATTTGTGGGGGTTTCCACTGTTTTGGCACATCAGGGGCTTTCCAAACGCGACATGGCATCCAATCTCAATTCCAGCCAAAAAAGTCAAATGGCACTGCTTCCCTTCCGAGCTCTGCCATGCGCCCAAATAGTGGTTTACCCCCACATGTGGGATATCAGCGTACTCAAGATAAATTGCACAATAACATTTGGGGTCCTGTTACCCTTGGGAAAATAAAAATTGGGGGTGAAAAGATCATTTTTGTGGAAAAAATATGATTTTTTAATTGTACGGCTGTACGTTATAAACTTCTATGAAGCCCTTGGGGGTTTAACGTGCTCACCACATATCTAGATAAGTTCCTTGGAGGGGTCTAGTTTCCAAAATGGGGCCACTTGTGGGGGGTTTCCACTGTTTAAGAACATCAGGAGATCTCGAAACGTTACATGGCGTCCAATCTGAATTCCAGCCAATTTTGCAGTGAAAAAGTCAAATGGTGCTCCTTCCCTTCTGAGCTCTGCCATGTGCCGAAACAGTGGTTCCCCCCCACATATCAGGTATCAGCGTACTCAGGACAAATTGCACAATAACGTTTGCAGTCCAATTTCTCCTGTTACCCTTGGTAAAATAAAAAAATTGGACATTAAGTAATTTTTTTTGTGAAAAAAAGTTAAATGTTCATTTTTTTTAAACACTCAAAAAATTTCTGTGAAGCACCTTAAGGGTTAATAAACTTCTTGAATCTGGTTTTGAGTACCTTGAGGGGTGCAGTTTTTAGAATGATGTCACTTTGGGGTATTTTCTATCATATAGACCCCTCAAAGTGACTTCAAATGTGATGTGGTCCCTAAAAATAAAATGAGAAATCGCTGGTCAACTTTTTTTAACCCTTATATCTTACTAACAAAAAAAAATATTGGTTCCCAAATTGTACTGATGTAAAGTAAACATGTAGGAAATGTTACTTATTAAGTGTTTTGAGTGCCATATCTCTGTGATTTAAGGGCATAAAAATTCAAAGTTGGAAAATTGCAAAATTTTCAAAATTTTCTCCAAATGTCTATTTTTGTCACAAATAAACGAAAGTTATTTGAATGAAATTTTACCACTAACATGAATTACAATATGTCTCGAGAAAACATTGTCAGAATCACCAGGATCCATGGAAGCGTTCCAGAGTTATTACCTCATAAAGGGACAGTGGTCAGAATTGTAAAATTTGGCCCGGTCATGAACGTGCAAACCACCCTTGGGGGTAAAGGGGTTAATGGTCGTCTATAACATACCCTTAGTGGTGGTCTATAACCTACCCTTAGTGGTGGTCTATAACCTACCCTTATTGGTGTGCTATAACCTACCCATAGTGCTGTGCTATAACCTACCCTTAGTGTTGGTCTATAACTTACTCTTAGTCGTGTTCTATATCATACCCTTAGTGCTGTGCTATAACATACCCTTAGTGGTGGTCTATAACCTACCCTTAGTGGTGGTCTATCACCTACCCTTAGTGCTGTGGTATAACCTACCCTTAGTATTGTGCTGTAACCTACCCTTAGTGCTCTTCTATAACCTACTCTTATTGCTGTGCTATAACCTATCCTTAGTGGTGGTCTATAACTTACCCTTAGTCATTTTCTATAACATATCCTTAGTGCTGTGCTATAACATACCCTTAGTGGTGGTCTATAACCTACCCTTATTGCTGTTCTATAACCTACCCTTATTGCTGTGCTATAACCTACCCTTAGTGGTGGCCTATAACTTACCCTTAGTCATTTTCTATAACATATTCTTAGTGCTGTGCTATAACATACCCTTAGTGGTGGTCTATAACCTACCCTTAGTGGTGGTCTATAACCTACTCATAGTGGTGGTCTATAACCTACCATTAGTGATGATCTTTAACCTACTCTTAAGCCCCCGTCACACACAGCGATCTCGCTAGCGAGATCGCTGCTGAGTCACAAGTTTTGTGACGCAACAGCGATCTCACCAGCGAGATTGCTGTGTGTGACACTTACCAGCAATCGGCCCCCCTGCCGGATATCGCTGATCATCCTGGAATGGCCAGGACATTTTTTTGATCGCTGGTCTCCCGCTAGCCAGTATGCATTGCTGTGTGTGGCAGGCGGGAGACCAGCAATCAGCGAGCTGGCGCTGCTAACTAAGGTACACATCGGGTTTCTAAGCGGCGCGCAGCGCTTAGAAACCCGATGTGTACCTTAGTTACCAACGCGCTGGTGCAGGGAGCTGGTAACCAAGGTGCACATCGGGTTTCTAAGTGCCGTGCACCGCTTAGAAACCCGATGTGTACCTTGGTTACCAGCTCCTTGCACCAGCACGCTGGTAACTAAGGTACACAGTGGGTAACTAAGCGACGTGCGTCGTTTGTTACCCGCGTGTCACTGGTGCTGATCTCTGGTGAAGCTGCCTGTTTGGCAGCTCACCAGCGATCATGTAGCGACACACCAGCGATCCTGACAAGGTCATATTGTTGTGAAGTATAGCGTGGCACTGCTGCAGGGTGCACAAGTAGGTTACCCAAACCAAGAAGTAATAATGAAAATAACTTGGCACTCAACTTCTAGTATTCATGAGATTGGAGAAGAATTTTATTTAGGCAGTCTGCAAAACAACAACCTGGCCTTCGTCAGTCCGACTGCTTAAAATAATTAGGTAAGGCGGTAGTGGTGTAGTAAAAGATGTGTCAATTCCTTTTGTGAGGACTGTGATGGTGAGCCATCCAGCTCACTATTAAGGTGAGGTTCTATGTAATAGTCTCTTGTAATGAGATAAACTCCATTATAAGTAAAGATCTTTTGGCCTAAACAGTGAATTGGATATCTCTTTACAAGAGACTATTACATAGAACCTCACCTTAATAGTGAGCTGGATGGCTCACAATCACAGTCCTCACAAAAGAAATTGACACATCTTTTACTACACTACCGCCTTACCTAATTATCTTAATCAGTCGGACTGACGAAGGCCAGGTTGTTGGCCGAAACGTTTTTGCAGACTGCCTAAATAAAATTCTTCTCCAATCTCATGAATACTAGAAGATGAGTGCCAAGTTATTTTCATTATTAAGGTCATATTGTTGTCGGGATCGCTGGTGCGTCGCTATGTGTGACGGGGCCCTTAGTGGTGGTCTATAACCTACCCTTAGTGTTGATCTATAACCTACACTTAGTGTTGGTCTATAACTTACCCTTAGTCGTGGTCTATAACCTACCCTTAGTGCTGTGGTATAACCTACCTTTAGTGGTGGTCTACCACCTACCCTTAGTGGTGGTCTATAACGTAGCCTTAGTGTTGTGGTATAACTTACCCTTAGTGCTGTTCTATAACCTACCCTTATTACTGTGCTATAACCTACCCTTAGTTGTTGCCTAACACCTACACCAAGTGGTGTTTTCAGGCAGCCATTATGCTTTTATTCTATACACGGCTCCCCCTGTACCATATGACCTACAATTAGGGTATGAATCTCTAGAACTTATTTAGTACTTGGCGGAGAGTGAAGCAATGAAAAGGAAAAATCCAAAGTTGATCTTGTGTCTCCTAACACTGTGACAGCTTCATGTCGTACACATTGTCTTCTGCCGTCCCTGTACATCAGTCCTTGTTTCAATCAGATCATTAGACCATTTAAAGGGAACCTGTCAGGTGAGTCATGGCGCCCGAACCTCGGCAGTATGAATCACAGGCCGGCTCCTGCATACTAAACATCTATGTTCCTCTCATGAAAACATAGCTGAAAGATTGTCTGGGGAAGAGGTCCAAGCGTCAGGTGGCTTCTCCTCACATGCTCAGCTATGCTGTCAGCTATCTCCCAATACACACATATAACGAGAGCTGTCAGACTAGCTGGGATGCAGGGAAAAGCCGCTGGGGACCTGACTCTTGGACTAGTCATCTGGTTGTGCTCTGGTCTTTGTTTTTGTCTCAAATGCCGCAGAGGTTGAGAGTAAAGCATTGATGGTTAGAGTGTGGGAGCCCGAGATTCATATCGCCGAGGTTTGGGCAGCATGACTCAGCTGATAGGTTCCAAGAAAGCTGGTTGTAAGTCTGCGTGCCCACAATCAGGAATAGTAGTGTTCTGGACCCACCGTAGTTTCACTGCATCCAAAACGCTCGTTCTACATTATAAGCACAGTGCATGGGATTTATAGAAATCCCATGCCCACTGTTCTTTTTAACCCTGCGTAAACTCACTTGGGGAGTGGGTTATGACCCACAGCATGTCAATTTCTGTAGCGGAGACGCTAGTCTGCACTGTGTATTTTCCCTAATAATAATAATAATAATAATAATAAACTGTCGTTAGATGCGGTAAATCCGCATCGTTCCTAAAGGCAAGTGCATAATGTAGAACACAGCGTTTTGGACACAGCAAAAATACACTACATCCAACATGATGCTATTCCTGATCGTGAGCACGTAGCCTTAATGTAAAGATTTATCCACAATAGCATCAGTGCTTTTTTTCTTTACTGCAGATAGTCATCAGGAATTGACCGGTCCCAAAAAATAGTTTTCCTACAAAGTTTCCCATGGGAAATTGAATTTCTATAAAGGAGAAATAGCGCAATAGTGCATTATCCGGTGTGCAGATATCAATTGCAAGTAATACACTCACCAGATGGAGTTTTGTAACAGGCAATGAAGGATTCCCTGCTGCAGAACCACAGATCCACAAGGGACCAACATAGAAGATTCAGGATAGGAAAAATGTTGTCAGACAATCCGCGCTGCGAATTACTAAAAACTCGGATTATTAATACAGTGGTCTTTATTCTACGCGTTTCAGACTCTCACAGAACTCCTTCCTCAGGATAAAACGAGTTTTTAGTGATTCGCAGCGCGGATTGTCTGACCACATTTTTCCTATCCTGAATCTTTAATGGGAAATTGAATGTGATGTCGTGTATCTGCATCTCCCTACGTGTATTGGTCTCAATGGGACAGGTGATAAATGTACGATTGCTGGAAAATGTTCAAATGCCTGGACCTAGTCAGTCCGAAGAATTGGGATCACAATGCCCACTGTGTTGGAGCGGTGACTTACAGGAATAACCACCCCATCAGACCCAGAGAAGAGAATGGAGCAGGGGTCTCGCTAAACAACCCGCATGGCCAAAAGACACAGGAAACCTGTAGCTCATACTGAAAAAACATGGAGTTGTGCCTTCTCCAATATGTATGGACAGCCTAAGAATATGCCTGCACTGTATGATTGGTAGGGGGGGTCTTTGCCCCTCTCTCATCACTACAGTAGAACAAGTGGCACAACACTATGGCAGAGCCAGTTCATCCCTCACCAGCATTTTTTGGGTGGACGAAGCTCTCATCTTGGTAAACCTCTGTATCAGTGAAGCTTGATTACGGCGCTGGTTGCTTGGGCAGAGCCCGGTACCTGCAGTTTGTCAATATGTCACATTCACTGTACATGTAGGACACTGCTTTTACACCACTATCTGCCTGCTTTACTGGTTCATATGGAGATTTGCAGAGATTAGAGGGCTGTAATGAGAAGTCTGCAAGTCATGGTGGAATCTTCCCAGTGTCTTCTAACAGAGTATAAATAGCAAGGAATGTGTCCTGCTCCATCCGATACCTCCAGGATCTGCTCCGAGAGGTCTGGAGTGGACTCACTGAGGACGAACGAATGAGTTCACTGGACTGCAGCGTTTTGTACATGAAACACAAACTAAAATGAATTTTACTTCTCCACGACTTAAGCTGACTATAATTGCTATGTGTGACACCATCGGCTCCAAAATTAAAGTATTTGCAGACATCTTCACAACAGTTTTGAGTTTTTGGCACACATCCAGTAAATTGGCCACCATTTAAAAAAAAAAAAAAAAAAACTACTAGCTCAGTCACTGATTTCTAACTGTGCCCAGTGGGCAGACTAAGGCTGAGTTCACACGTGGCTGTTTTTCACGTTTCCGCGGCGGTTTTAACCGCGCGATTTTGCCGCGAAAACGCAAAAAATAAGCATCCCATGCATTCCTATGGGATTCCGCAATGCTGTGCTAATGCTGCGGTTTTTACCGCGGCGGAATCGCTTCGCGGTAAAAACCGCAGCATGCTCATTAATTTGCGGAATCGCGGCGATCCCGCACCCATAGGAATGCATTGTTCCGCTTATTTCCCGCATGTGGCTGTGCACAACATGCGGAAAGTAAGCAGAACAATTGCGGATGGTACCCATGGTCCGGAGGAGAGGAGACTGTCCTCCGGGCTTTGGGTACCATATCCCTGTGAAAAATAGAATTTAAAATAAAAAATATTGTTATTCTCACCCTCCGACGTCCCGCGCAGCCTTCCCGCTTCTCTCCACGCTCTCGTTCCCAGTAGTCCTTTGCGAAAATGCTCGCGATGACGTTCGTTCTCGCGGGATCGCGAAGTCTCGCGGTCATTCGCGCGACGTCATCGCGAATTACCGCGAGACGTTGCGATCCCGCGAGAACTGACGTCATCGCGGGCATTTTCGCAAAGGATTACTGGGAACGGATGCGCGGGACGTCGGAGGGTGAGAATAACACCGTTCTTTATTTTTTTTTTACATTCTATCTTTTACTACTGATGCTGCATAGGCGGCCTCAGTAGTAAAAAGTTGGTCACACTCGTCAAACACTGTGTTTGATGAGTGTGACCAACCTGTCAATCAGTTCTCCAAGCGATGCTACAGATCGCTTGGAAAACGCTAGCATTTTGCAAGCTAATTACGCTTGCAAAATGCTAGTTTTTCCGCGGGAAAATCGCGGGAATTTAAAATGCGATTTTCCCGCGGACTGGAATTCCGGAATTCTCGCGGTAATTTCCGCGAGAGTTCCGGTACGTGTGCACTTAGGCTAAAGCTGTCCTCCCCAAATAATGACATCAGTCTGTCATGTGTAATGAATAAGAGCCGAGCCCTCCGTATTCAAGAGCCGGGGGTATAGCGAACCTTCCCTCCAGACACGGATTTATTATCGTTCTTCCCCTTACATCGGGAGAAGGCCTGCAGCTGAACATCTAGGACATGTCATTTCAGTAATATACTAATGGCAAACTGTGAACTCCACAAATGCTATGTACATGCAGACATGGTGAAAATCTGAGTAGTGAGCGGTGACTGTGATACAGTCGTGGTCAAAAGTATTGACACCCCTGCAATTTTGTCAGATAATACTCATTTTCTTTCTGAAAATGATTGCAATCACAAATTCTTTGGTATTATTATCTTCATTTAATTTGTCTTAAATGAAAAAACACAAAAGAGAATGAAGCAAAAAGCAAAACATTGATCATTTCACACAGAACTCCAAAAATGGGCCTGACAAAAGTATTGGCACCCTCAGCCTAATACTTGGTTGCACAACCTTTAGCCAAAATAACTGCAACCAACCGCTTTCGGTAACCATCAATGAGTTTCTTACAATGCTCTGCTGGAATTTTAGACCATTCTTCTTTGGCAAACTGCTCCAGGTTCCTGATATTTGAAGGGTGCCTTCTCCAAACTGCCATTTTTAGATCTCTCCACAGGTGTTCTATAATTGAAACTGCAAGGAAAAAAGCGCAATAGGGTCTTATCTGAGAAAACCAAGATTTCAAACAATAAAATATACTCACCGTATATAGGAGAGTAACAGGCATAAAGAAACACGGTCAGCTTGCTGCACATCCAAATGACCACGCTGTGGCCATAAATCTTCAGATTCACTAGTAGGATTTTTTATGGATTAAAACGTGCGCTGCCAGACCATCATTCCTCACAAGTTGTGTGCTTAATATATTTATTTCCCAACGCGTTTCGAGGTCATAAAAACCTCTTCCTCAGGGGATGACATGTACAGGCAGGTAAAGACATGTCTTTACCTGCCTGTACATGTCATCCCCTGAGGAAGAGGTTTTTATGACCTCGAAACGCGTTGGGAAATAAATATATTAGGCACACAACTTGTGAGGAATGATGGTCTGGCAGCGCACGTTTTAATCCATAAAAAATCCTACTAGTGAATCCACAGGTGTTCTATGGGATTCAGGTCTGGATTCATTGCTGGCCACCTTAGAAGTCTCCAGTGCTTTCTCTCAAACCATTTTCTAGTGCTTTTTGAAGTGTGTTTTGGGTCATTATCCTGCTGGAAGACCCATGACCTCTGAGTGAGACCCAGCTTTCTCACACTGGGCCCTACATTATGCTGCAAAATTTGTTGGTAGTCTTCAGACTTCATTATGCCATGCACACGGTCAAGCAGTCCAGTGCCAGAGGCAGCAAAGCAACCCCAAAACATCAGGGAACTTCCGCCATGTTTGACTGTAGGGACCGTGTTTTTTTCTTTGAATGCCTCTTTTTTTCTCCTGTAAACTCTATGTTGATGCCTTTGCCCAAAAAGCTCTACTTTTGTCTCATCTGACCAGAGAACATTCTTCCAAAACGTTTTAGGCTTTTTTAGGTAAGTTTTGGCAAACTCCAGCCTGGCTTTTTTATGTCTCGGGGTAAGAAGTAGGGTCTTCCTGGGTCTCCTACCATACAGTCCCTTTTCATTCAGAGTACGGGTTGACACTGTTGTACCCCCGGACTGCAGGGCAGCTTGAACTTGTTTGGATGTTAGTCGAGGTTCTTTATCCAACATCCGCACAATCTTGCGTTGAAATCTCTTGTTAATTTTTCTTGTCCGTCCACATCTAGGGAGGTTAGCCACAGTGCCATGGGCTTTAAACTTCTTGATTACACTGCGCACAGTAGACACAGGAACATCCAGGTCTTTGGAGATGGACTTGTGGCCTTGAGATTGCTCATGCTTCCTCACAATTTGGTTTCTCAAGTCCTCAAACAGTTCTTTGGTCTTCTTTTCTCCAAGCTCAATGTGGTACACACAAGGACACAGGACAGAGGTTGAGTCAACTTTAATCCATGTCAACTGGCTGCAAGTGTGATTTAGTTATTGCCAACACCTGTTAGGTGCCACAGGTAAGTTACAGGTGCTGTTAATAACACAAATTAGAGAAGCATCACATGATTTTTCGAACAGTGCCAATACTTTTGTACACCCTCTTTTTTATGTTTGGTGTGGAATTATATCCAATTTGGCTTTAGGACAATTCTTTTTGTGTTTTTTCATTTAAGACAACTTAAATGAAGATAATAATAACAAAGAATTTGTGTTTGCAATAATTTTCAGGAAGAAACTGAGTATTATCTGACAAAATTGCAGGGGTGTCAATACTTTTGGCCACAACTGTAGAACTTGCGCTGCCTCAGTGGCAGGAAGCAAGCGGCTGCAGGGAGGATATAACTTCATTTTACCCTTGTAGCCGCCTCAGTAATCAGGCTAGGTTCATTTAAACAATATATTTACCTGCAGATTTACCCTATATCTCAACTAGCAACAATCCTTATTCCGACCTATAAACACAGTAGGGATGCACCCTATAGATTTAAGCAATACATAATCCCATGGAGGTAACCCAGAAGGAAAAATAATTGCCATGACACTCCACTAAGCAAAATACAATGATTTATTTAAACATTTAAAAAAATATATAAAAAGCATTTATTAAAAAGGCAGGGTCATCTCGATAGGACACAAATTGATCAGGCAAAGTATAAGTTGCTATGGGGAATACTAATTCCAGCCCGCAAAGAAGGGATACAAGTTGTAATCCACAGCCGAAAAAGTGTACAACTAACACTATATTGCTAGCATTATCCAATTAGGGAGCAATGGAAATTGGTAGCAGAATAGGCAAATACCAATTGGTCAGTAATGGATAGTATTTAATAATAAATCAGTCAGAAATTACAGCAATTAAGATAAAAAAACAACCATAACTGGTATTCAATCCATTTTACCAAGTCCTTGGGAATATAGCTGTTTAGTAATAAAAAAGTAGGAAAAGGATCCAAGGTAACTGAGAGAAGTTGTCAATAATCCTGCAGTAATATCCATTGGTTACATTCCTACAGAGAGGTAGTCTGACGAAGGAGTCCTAGGCCCTGACGCGCGTTTTACCCTGCTTCCTGCTTTCAACCTGCTTTTAATAAGCTGTTTTCATATGTGTTTAAATATGTTTAAATAAATAATTGTATTTTACTTAGTGGAGTGTCATTGCATTTATTATTCCTTCTGGGTTATGTATTGCTTAACCCCTATATTTGCAGATAATCTCATTTCTGGTGGTGACAGGTTCTCTTTCAATAAAATTGAATTTTCAATAACTTTTCTACATTGTTTTCAGAACAAAGATGGATTTATCCAGTATAAATAGCTAATATCTTAATGTTATAAGATCTCAGGGAAACTACAAATAAAATATACTTCTCTTTACTGTTTCATACATTTATGTTTTTTATTGATCTGTTAACCCGTTTAGGCTGTTTTCTTCCTTTAGGACTATTCACAATTTTGGGACTTTTAATTTTTGCATTTATGAAATCTTTTGGGGTTTTAGTTTTTCACTGCATCAGTTTGGGGTACATATATGTTTCTGTTTAAGTTTAATATCTATTAATATAATTGAGGGAGGAGACAAGCTAAAAAAAAAACAACAAAAGAACATTCTACCATGATTTTTTGTGCATTTTTTTCTATCAGAACATGATTCTATTTACTTTTTTTTATCCAATAAAGGTATTTTCAGTTTTCATTTTTGACATTAGAATTTACTTTCATACTTATGATTGTATATTATGTCTGTGCATAGAAAATTGCATAGGAAACTGTTAGTGAAAAGTAGTACTTATAGATGTTTACAGCAGGTAGCTCTAGGGACCTGGTGCCAGGTTGTCTTCATAATGTCGTCTGTCCCTGCCATCATGTCACTGGGATAATTGTAAGGGGGTCTGCTCTTTGTACACTGCAATTATCAGGCTTGATGACATCTTTGAGAGGGTGTACTGGCAGGAGTGCACTTTCACCTTGACACTAGCACATAAACATGTGCCTAATACCTCAGCACCTTGAAGTATTATTGCTAGGGATGGCGGAACACACTAAATAATAAGTGCGTTCGCCGCCCGGGGTCCACCGTGCAGAAGGTGTTACACTGCTGCCAGGTAATGGCAGACGCCCAATATAGCGGTATAACGCACGCGGGTTGAACGTCACCCGGAGTGCTGCGTCGCAACCGTGGACGCCAAGAAGTACTGCTGACTGCAGCACGGCGACAGACACTGCCGCTATACGACAATGCCCGGTAGCAGGCACACTGTCGGATGCAAGCACTGTGGAGGATGTGCACTGTGGCCTGTAGTTTGCCACTGACTGGCGCTGACTATCACTAGTTCCCTAGTCACACACGTAATATCAGAGGGAGGGGAATCTTAATGAGTCAATTGCAAGTCCATGCATCATCATCATTCACACAGTAGCAACTAGAGTCTATACTAGCGCATGGCCGAGCGACTATGCGAACCTTTTATAGCCGGGACCTTCCGGAAGCTTCCAGATAGCTGATATGGACCAATCAGATCTGGAGAAGGACCTGTGCATGTGACTCCCGATCTCTAATGGGAGATCGTCTCGTGAGCATGCTCAGTGGAGCAACGGAAGGACTTAGCCTCTGGAGTGGCTTGCTGGTGATCAGCCTGCGCTATTGCTGGCCCAGAGGTGGCAGCAACAGCCAGACCCACAGAGCTGGTGTGAGCAGAGTGTTGGGAATGACGGGGCTGCTGAGCAAGCTCCTCTGCAGTCGATGGAGAATGGGAGACCGCAAAATGTGAGGCTCTGGATCCCTGCTGTGCAGTTGCAGGAACCCGACACCTAACATTACCCCCCTCCTAGGGCCCCCTCCCCTCTGAGCCTTGCTACGCTCAAATGCCGCGATAAGGAGCGGGGCGTGGATGTTCTCTACTAGTTCCCAGCTTCGAGCCTCTGGATCATGACCCTTCCAAACTACCAAATAAAATTTTTTGCCACGCACAATCCTGCGTCCCACAATAGCGTTGACCTCAAACTCGTCCGAAGACAAGTCTGATGTCCCGGCATATGACTCGGAAAACCAGGACATGTGAACAGGCTTGAGAAGGGTCATGTGGAAGACGTCAGAGATGGCGAAGTGTTTTGGAAGAGCCAGACGGTAGACCACTGAGCTGATCCACTCGAAGATCTTGAAGGGACCAATGTATCGCGGCGCGAACTTGGTGGACTCGGCCCGCAGCCTGATATTTCGGCAGAAAGCCACACCAAGACGCCAGGGGCAAAAGTTGGAGCAGGGAGCTGATGTAACATAGTAACATAGTTATTAAGGTTGAAGGAAGACTTTAAGTCCATCTAGTTCAACCCATATCCTATCCTAACTTACCCTAACATGTTGATCCAGAGGAAGGCAAAAAAACCCATGTGGCAAACAGTAAGCTTCACATTGGGGAAAAAAATTCCTTCCTGACTCCACATACGGCAATCAGACTAGCTCCCTGGATCAACGCAGTATTAAGGAAACTAGTGTATATACCCTGTAATATTATACTTTTCAAGAAAGGCATCCAGTCCCTTCTTAAATTTTAGTAGGGAATCACTCATTACAACATCATATGGCAGAGTTCCATAGTCTCACTGCTCTTACAGTAAAGAATCCGAGTCTGTGAGTATGCTTAAACCTTCTTTCCTCCAGACGTAGAGGATGCCCCCTTGTCCCCGTCCCAGGTCTAAGAGTAAAAAGATAATTAGAAAGGTCTTTGTATTGTCCCCGCATATATTTATACATTGTAATAAGATCACCCCTAAGCCTTCGATTCTCCAAACTAAATAACCCCAAGTGTAATAACCTGTCTTGGTATTGCAGACCCCCTAGTTCCCTAATAACCTTGGTCGCTCTTCTCTGCACCCGCTCCAGTTCAGCTATGTCTTTCTTATACACCGGAGACCAGAACTGTACACAGTATTCTAAGTGTGATCGCACTAGTGACTTATATAGAGGTAAAATTATGTTGTCCTCTTGAGCATCTATGCCTCTTTTAATGCATCCCATTATTTTATTTGCCTTTGCAGCAGCTGCCTGACACTGGCCACTAAATGTGAGTTTGTCGTCCACCCATACACCCAGGTCTTTTTCAGTGACAGTTTTGCCCAGTGTTTTACAATTAAGCACATAATTATACATCTTGTTTGTTCTACCCAAGTGCATGACCTTACATTTAACCCCATTAAAGCACATTTGCCATTTATCAGCCCAAGCTTCTAGTTTACATAAATCCTCCTGTAATATAAAATTGTCCTCCTCTGTATTGATTACCCTGCAGAGTTTAGTGTCATCTGCAAATTTTGAAATTCTACTCTCTATGCCCCCTACAAGGTCATTAATAAATATGTTAAAAAGAAGCGGGCCCAAAACTGACCCCTGTGGCACCCCTGTGCTAACCGTGACCCAGTCCGAGTGTGCTTCATTAATAACCACCCTTTGTTTCCTATCCCTGAGCCAGCTCTTAACCCACCTACACATATTTTCTCCTATCCCCATTGATATCATTTTATGTATCAACCTTTTGTGTGGCACCGTATCAAAAGCTTTTGAAAAGTCCATGTACACCACGTCCACTGCATTCCCTTGGTCCAGTCTTGAACTTACCTCTTCATAAAAGCTTATCAGATTAGTCTGACAGGAACGGTCCCTTGTAAACCCATGTTGATATTGGGTCATGACGTTATTCTTCTCCAGATACTCCAGTATAGTATCTCTTAGAAAACCCTCCAGGATTTTACCCACAGTTGAGGTTAAACTTGCTGGCCTATAATTTCCAAGTTCAGTTTTTGTCCCCTTTTTGAATATTGGCACCACATTTGCTATACGCCAGTCCTGTAGAGGAGACCCTGTTATTATGGAATTTTTAAAGATTAAAAATAATGGTCTATCTATGACTATACTTAATTCCTGCAATACTCGGGGGTGTATCCCATCCCGGGCCCGGGGATTTGTCAATTTTAGTGATTTTTAGACATCGCCGTACTTCCTGCTGGGTTAAGCAGGTGACATTTAATGGAGAATTTTTATCCTTGATCATGTTATCCGTGATGGGATTTTCTTGTGTAAATACTGTTGAAAAAAAAAAGTCATTTGGCATATTGGCTTTTTCCTCATCCTCATCCACCATTTCACCCAGACTATTTTTAAGGGGGCCAACACTATCAAAGCAGGATTCGCTAAATCATCCCAGTCAGATGTCTGTCCAGCCTCTGTTTGAAGACTTCCATTGAAGGAGAACTCACCACTTCTCATGGCAGCCTGTTCCACTCATTGATCACTCTGTCAAAAAGTTTTTTCTAATATCTAATCTGTGTCTCCTACCATTCAGTTTCATCCCATTACTTCTAGTCTTTCCTTGTGCAAATGAGAATAAAGATTATCCTTCTACAATGTGACAGCCCTTTAGATATTTGTAGACACTATTAAGTCTCCTCTCAGTCTTCTCTTTTGCAAACTAAACTAAACTAAACCAAACATTCCCAAATCCTGTAACCTTTCCTCATAAGACAGGGTTTGCAGACCGGTCATCATTCTGGTCGCTCTTTTCTGAACTTGCTCCAGTTTGTTGATGTCTTTTTTAAAATGAGGTGCCCAAAACTGGACACAATATTCCAGATGAGGTCTGACCAAAGAGGAGTAGAGGGAAATAATGACTTCACGTGATCTAGACTGTATGCTTCTGTTAATACATCCTAGAATTGCATTTGCCTTTTTTGCTGCTGCATCACACTGTTGACTCATATTCAGTCTGTGATCTATTAGTATACCCAAGTCTTTTTCACATGTGCTGTTGCTTAGCCCTATTCCTCCCATTCTGTATATGCTTTTTTCATTTGTATTGCCCAGATGTAGTACTTTGCATTTTTCCCTGTTAAAAACCATTCTGTTAGTTGCTGCCCACTGCTCCAGTTTATTTATATCTTTTTGAATCCTCTCTCTTCTCTAGTATTAGCTATCCCTCCTAGCTTTGTGTCATCAGCAAATTTAATCAGTTTACCCTCAATTCCTTCATCTAAATCGTTGATAAAGATGTTGAACAATATAGGGCCCAGGACAGAGCCCTGTGGTACCCCACTTGAGACATTCTTCCAACTGGATGTGCAGCCATTTACGACCACTCTTTGGGTCCGATCACTAAGCCAGTTATGAATCCACCTAACAGTTGCCTTGTCCATTCCATACTTAGTCATTTTTTCAATAAGGATTGTATGAGATACTTTGTCAAATGCTTTGATGAAGTCAAGATATACTATATCTACAGCATTTCCTTGATCCACCCAATCAGTAATTCCGTCATAGAAGGAAATTAAGTTAGTCTGACATGACTTATTAGTTACAAACCCATGCTGACTCTGTTTATTCACTTCATTCTTATCCAGGTACTGACATACATGTTGTTTAATAATTTGTTCAAAGATCTTTCCTGGTATAGAAGTCAGACTCACCGGCCTATAGTTGCCTGGGTCCACCTCCTTCCCCTTTTTGAAGATAGGAACAACATTTGCTCTTCTCCATTCTTCTGGGACTTCTCCTGTTCTCCAAGAATTTTCAAAGATTATGGAGAGGGGTTCAAAAATTTCTTCTGCTATCTCCTTCAGTACTCTGGGGTGTAATTCATCTGGACCTGGAGACTTGAATTCATTTAGGTTAGCTAAGTGTTTCCTCACTATCTTTCTGTTTATAGATATCCTGGATTCTTCTATTCCCTTAATAGGGCAGTGAAGAACAGTTGATGTTACATTTCCTTTCTGAGAGAAAACAGATGCCAAATAGGAATTTAAAAGTTCGGCCTTCTCAACATCCTGTCTTACCATTTCATCATTTTCATCCTGTAAAAATCCTATAGCATCTTTGACTTTTCTTTTACTTTTGACATATCCCCAAAATCCTTTATTATTGCTTTTGACATCTCTTGCAAGCCTCAATTCATTGTCAGCTTTACTAATCTGATTTGTGCCCTGCAGGTTCTGCAGACAGCATTATATTCTTCTTTAGATATGCCTTCCATTTTATAAACATTTTTTTCTTCCTTATTAGCATGTGCTTAAGTTCTGTGTTCATCCATCCTGGTTTCATTAAATGCTTCCTATTCTTCCCTCTTTTCGGAATTGTTAAGAATTGTGCTTTGAGAATTTCATTTTTCAAGATTTCCCATCCTTCCTGGACATTTTTGTCTTTAAGGATATCCAGCCATTGGATCCCTCCAATTCTCTTTCTGAATCCCTTAAAATCTGCCTTTCTGAAATCTAACCTTGACGACACCTCCTCCTCGTTTATCAAGTCTGTTTCTTGCAAATAAGTTGTATCCTTCTGGTCTTGTATTCCAATCATGTGTATTGTCCCACCAAGTTTCAGTGATTCCAATGACATCATATTTCTTTTCCTGTGTTAGCAGTTCCAATTCTCCTTTTTTGTTGCCCATGCTTTGTGCATTAGTATAGAAACATTTTAGTTTGTGATTGGTTTCTCTTTCTTCAATATTTGTATTAATTAGATTCTTTTGTCTTTGTTCTTCCTTTCCACTTCTAATAGCAGAGTTCTCAATAGCATTTGTCAGGTGTATGGCTTTTTCTGGTCTTTTGCTTCCCTTCCCATGTTGTTCTAGTTTAAAGCTCTCCTTACAAGTGTAGCAAGGCAACTTTCAAATACATGTTTTCCAGTCTTCGTAAGGTGCACCCCATCTCTAGCAAGTAGTCCATCGTATAGGTAATTCACTCCGTGATCCAGAAATCCAAATCGTTGCTGATGGCACCATCGACGTAGCCAGTTGTTCACCTGCAGAATCTTATTCCACCTCCTTGTTCCATGGCCATCCACTGGGAGGATGGAGGAGAAGACCACCTGTGCTCCCAGTTCTTTCACTTTCTTGCCTAAGTTTTCAAAGTCTCTGCAGATGGTTTCCAGGTCGTTTCTTGTGGTGTCATTTGTCCCCACATGTAGTAGCAGGAATGGGTAGTCATCTGTAGGTCTGAAGAGTCCTGATATCCTGTCAGACACATCTCTAATTTTTGCACCTGGAAGACAGCACATCTCTCGAAGTTATATCCGGTCTGCAGATAGCGGCCTCTGTTCCTCTCAACAGGGAATCCCCCATGACCACCACTCTCCGTTTCTTCTTCACAACATTTTTCTTTCTCCATCCAGGAGGACTCTGAAGGCGTACAAGGTTGCTGTTTGTGGGCAAAGTCTTATCCTGATGTATTTCTTCATCGTTTTCCTGCGTGAGAGCCTGGTACTGGTTCCTGAGAAGTATGGGTGCTGACTGCCTCCTGATCCTCCTGCTTCTCTGGGTCACATGTTTCCATTCCTCTGTTTCTTCAGGTGCACTTCGAATTTCTTCTCTTTCTGTAACATGAAGAGATAATTCTGCTCTGTCTAAGAACTCTTCACCTTCCTTAATGATCTTCAACGTAGCTAACCTCTCTTCGAGATTTTGCAACTTTTCCTCCAACAGGGACACAAGCTTGCAATTGTGGCATGTGAAGTTTGGCTTTTCCACTGGTAAGTCTGTGAACATGTAGCAAGAAATGCAGCTCACCAAATGGCTCCTGGCCTCTTCCATATTGAGATTTCTTAAAAACGATGAAATATGAGCCAAAATTTGGCGCACGGTTTTCCGATTTCCTCTTTTCAGCTGCAATGGCCAAAACCCAGTGATCGTTGAGCTCGCGGAGACTCTTCACTTATCCCAGAAGGCACTGGGAATATGCAAATGATCTCAGGACTCTTCCTGAGTTAAAGAATATTTTGGGATTATTTTTACTTTCTCTGACAATGAGTCTCTCTGTCTCAATCTTTGCTGTCTTGATTTGCTTTTTACAGAATTTATTTAATTTTCTGTATTTATTTAATGCCTCATCACTACCTACTTGCTTTAATTCTCTAAATGCTTTATTTTATCTCTTATTGCACCCCTTACAGCTCTATTTAGCCATAGTGGTTTCCTCCTATTTCTAGCATGTTTATTCCCATACGGTATATATTGTGCACAGGTCCTATTCAGGATGCTAATAAACGTCTACCATTTTCTTTGAGTATTTTTATGTCTCAGGATATCGTCCCAGTTAATTGCACCAAGATCATCTCTCATCCGTTGGAAATTTTCCTTCCTGAAGTTTAGTGTCAGCGGACGCCCTCATTCTCTCCTTAGAGGCTCTGTCATGATCCAGGATGGGGTTTGTCTTTGGCCCGTCCTGGTCAGACAGGGGTTAATTGTTTCTGCCTCTATCTGGCAGAGGGCGGCTATTTAATGCTCACTCGACCTTGGTCCGGTGTCAGTTATACTCCTGCCCTCGGCTGAGTTAGTTGACCTCGTGCGTACGTGTGCCTTGTGCCTGTTAACTTGTTGCTTGTTTGGTTTTGATCCGGTTCTGTCCCTGTTACGAGTTCTGCCTGTCCCTCTTGTACTGCGCTACCTCTCTGTGTATGACTCTCTGCCTGTGACTTGACTATTCTCTGCTCGTCCCTCTGGTACCTCACAGCCCTCTCCGTGTACGACCCTTGCTTGTCTGACTTGCGTTTTCCTCTCCTCTACAACAGTTGCCCTGCAATAGGTACATTACATCATCTGCAGCAGTAGGACTCTAAGCCCCGCCCCCTACAGTCACATGATCGTAGGTCCTAGGACTCCTTACTATTTTCAATGCTGCAGGTCCTGTCTGCTTGAACCATCACTACAGTATTGGACCCCGCGCTCTCCCATAGTGTGGGAAAGTTACCATGCTCTGCATGGTAGTTTGCTGACAGGGTCCTGACATTAGAGTCCTGACATTATAACTAACATTACCATTTTTTTCTCCGCTCCCCTTCTGTGTGTGATGGATCCTATGCACGCTCTTTCTGAGCAGGTAAAGCACCTGACTCAGATTTCTCAGAAACTCCTGGGGGAACAACTAGCCCTGGCTCAGTCTCAGCAGCTGATCGCTGACGCTGTGCAGGGGGTTTTATCATCGGGGGCTCGGGATGTTACATTAGTTTCCCCTGAGTCTCTGGTTAAGTTACCGGATACCTTTTCTGGAGATAAAAAGGAAATCAAAGTTTTCAAGGAGGGCTGTAAGCTTTTTTTTTCATTGAGACCACACTCTTCTCGGGATGAAAGTCAGAGAGTGGGGGTCATTATGTCTCTGTTAAGGGGAGCCCCCCAGGCTTGGGCTTTCTCCCTTCCGACCACTGCCCCTGAGCGTATGACTGAGGATGCATTTTTTTAGGCCCTGGGGCATATTTATGATGAGCCTGATCGGATGCGTATGGCTGAGGACATGGTGATGAGTGTGTGCCAGGGGAAGCACTCAGCCGAGTGGTTTTGCTCAGAGTTCAGATGCTGGGCTGCTGAGGTCTGCTGGGATGATGTCTCCCTCCGGGGTTTGTTCCGTAGAGGCCTGTCTGAACATCTGAAAGATGCCTTGGCTCTCCACCCTCTGCCTGATTCCCTGGAGGAGGCTATGACACAGGCTGTCCGAATGGATCGCAGGCTACGGGTGAGGGGAGTGATGCAGATTGAGACCCCGTTATTCTCCCAAGGAAAGGGAGCCAGTCATACATTGGAAACCATGGAGATGGGAACCATCGACCTCAAGGGGAAAGAAAGGAGACAACGGCGCTTGGGAAAATGCTGTTTTCACTGTGGTGATTCTGGACATTGGAAAAAGGACTGCCCCTCCTGTCCACTGATCAACAAGCGGCTGAGCCAGGGTGATTGTCGTGGAGGTCACCCAGGCGCTCAGGTACCTTTTTCTCCATTTTCAAAAATGTTGCAAGTGGAACTTTGTTGTGGGAGTGTCTCCACATACACTTTTGCCTTCATGGATTGCGGATCGTCATTGAACTTTATTGACTCTGACTTGGTGTCCAGGTGTAAGTTAGGGACAGTTAGGCTGGAGACTCTTATCCATGTTGTTGCCATTGACAAAACACCACTGGCTAAGAATGAAATCATATTTCTTACAGAGGAGTTACTCCTTAAAGTGAGTTCCTTGCACTAGGAACGTATTTCATGCTTTGTTATGGACAACCTGCCTGCGGGACTGGTGTTGAGGTTCCCCTGGTTACAATTACATAATCCTGTGATTAATTGGGAATCTTGGGACATTGTTAATTGGGGTCCCTATTGTTCTGAAAGATGTCTTGCTACTGTGTCTGTGTCGTCCGTTGGTCTGGAAGGTATTCCGGAGTACCTAAAAGATTATACAGACGTTTTCTCCGAAAAAGAGGCTGAAGTTTTACCACCACACCGCCCATTTGATTGTGCCATTGACCTGGTTCCAGGTGCTAAATTGCCCAAGGCCCGCTTGTATAACCTTTCGGGTCCCGAGCGGGCTGCTATGAAGGTATACATTTCCGAGAGCCTCCGTAAGGGACACATTCGTCCTTCTGTCTCCTGTGGCGGCGGGGTTCTTTTTCGTAAAGAAAAAAGACGGTGGTTTGTCCTCATGTCTCGATTTTCAAGAGTTAAATAAGATAACTATGAGAAATCCGTATCCCCTCCCACTTATTCCTGATTTGTACAACCAGTTGTCCGGAGCTAAGTGGTTTTCGAAATTAGATCTACGGGGAGCGTATAACCTTATCCGAGTCCGGGAAGGAGATGAGTGGAAAACTGCTTTTCTCACTACTGAAGGGTTGTTTTAGAATTTGGTCATGCCTTTCGGTCTGACCAATGCTCCAGCGGTCTTCCAAAATTTCATCAATCACATGTTCTCTGATTTTATTGGATGTTTTATGGTTGTGTATTTGGATGACATACTGATCTACTCACCTGATAAACAGGCTCACATTGGTCATATTCGGGCAGTTCTCCAAAGGCTTCAGGAGAACTGTCTCTTTGCTAAACTAGAGAAATGTTTATTTTTTGTTCAGGAACTGTCTTTTCTGGGATTCATTGTGTCTGCTGAGGGGTATCGCATGGATCCTAATAAGGTGCAGGCCATTGCTAATTGGGTTCAACCTTGTGATTTGAAGGCTCTGCAGCGTTTCCTAGGATTCGCCAATTATTATCGCAAATTCATAAGGGGGTTCTCACAGGTGGTTAAACCCCTCACAGACATGACTCAAAAGGGGGCCGATATCAAGAATTGGTCAGCCGCAGCGATAGCGGCGTTTCAGTTTTTAAAAAAATGTTTCATGTCTGCTCCGGTTCTTATTCAACCGGACCCATCTGAGCCATTTATTGTTGAGGTGGACGCCTCAGAGGTGGGGGTGGGGGCAGTATTGTCCCAGGGGCCCGCCACTTTGACTAATTTGAGACCCTGCGCCTTTTTCTCAAAGAAATTCTCCCCTGCGGAGAGAAACTATGATGTTGGGAATCGAAAACTTCTGGCCGTGAAGTTGAAGAATGGAGGCATTTTTTGGAGGGGGCTGTCCATCCTATAACCGTAATTACGGACCACAAGAACCTCGCTTACATTGAGTCAGCTAAAAGGTTGACTCCTAGACAGGCTAGATGGTCACTTTTTTTCCCCCGATTCCACTTCTCCATCACTTTTCGGCCAGGATCCAAAAATGTCAGAGCTGATGCCTTGTCACGCAGTCTAGATCCGGTGTCCCCCCCCCGAACCTGCATCCTCCATTCTTCAGCCTGGGGTGGTGGTGGCAGGTGTTTCTAATATGTTGGAACAGGAGATTCAGGAAGCCCAGTCTCTTGCACCTCCGGCTAAGCCGGTAGATAAACTTTTCGTACCAGCTCAATTTCGTCTCAAGGTCCTCCGGGAGTTCCACGGCTCAGTTCTGGGTGGACATCCAGGGATCTCTGCTACCCGGAAGGCCATCGCTAGAATATTCTGGTGGTCTTCTTTAGCCTCTGATGTTGGGGAATATGTGTCTGCTTGTGACGTTTGTGCCCATGCGAAAACCCCCCATAACCGGCCGGCCGGGGAATTGGTACCACTGCCAATTCCTGAGAGACCATGGACTCATTTGTCCATGGATTTCATCACCAACCTTCCCCCCTCCAAGGGTAATACCGTCGTTTGAGTTGTGGTAGACAGGTTTAGTAAGCAGGCACATTTTGTACCCTTGGCGGCTCTACCTAATGCGGAAACGTTGTCCAGATTGTTTGTTGAGCATGTGGTGTGGTTGCATGGGGTACCCTTGAATGTGGTGTCTGATAGGCAAGTACAATTTGTTTCCAGATTTTGGAGGGCATTTTGTAAGAGGTTGGGTATTGGTCTGTCCTTTTCATCCGCTTACCATCCAGAGACTAATGGGCAGACTGAGCGGACCAATCAGTCTCTGGAGCAAATTCTGCTTTGCTTGACCTCAGCCCGACAGGATGATTGGTGTACTGCTTTACCTTTGGCCGAGTTTGCATTTAACAACCGCATTAACCAGTCTACGGGTACATCTCCCTTTTTCTGCAACTATGGGTTTCATCCACATTTTGGAGAGTTTTCCCATTTGGACTCTGGGTGTCCTGGGGCGGATGAAACTATCCAGCGGTTGGGGGAGGTATGGCGGGAGGTCCAGAGTAACATTACGAAGGCCCAGGATAAATATAAGTTTTCTGCAGACAAAAAACGGTCCGTGGGGCCGGTGTTCCAGGTTTGAGATAAGGTATGGTTATCTACCAAGAATATAAGGCTCAAGGTCCCCTCTGCGAAGCTTGGACCTAAATTTATTGGTCCCTATGAAATTACCAAAGCGGTTAACCCAGTGGCTTTTCGGTTGCGTCTCCCGCCATCTCTATGGATCCCCAATGTTTTCCATAGGGCCCTTTTGAAACCTGAGGTCCTGTGGGGAGGGATCATCGTCTTCCCTGCCACTGGTTTTGGTAGACGGGCAGTCTGAGTAGGAGGTGGAACGAATTGTTGACTCTAGGTTGGTCCGTTGTGCCCTTCAATATCTTGTACATTGGAAAGGGGGTTCCTGCTCGATCGGTTCATGCGGATCGGTTGGTCTGGGCCTTTCACGCCAAGTATCTTGAGAGACCCAGGGGTCCAGTGGCCCCCCGTTGAGAGGAGGGTACTGTCATGATCCAGGATGGGGTTTGTCTTTAGCCCATCCTGGTCAGACAGGGGTTAATTGTTTCTGCCTCTCTCTGGCAGAGGGCAGCTATTTAATGCTCACTCGACCTAGGTCCGGTGTCAGTTATGCTCCTGCCCTCGGTTGAGTTAGTTGACCTCCTGCGTACGTGTGCCTTGTGCCTGTTAACTTGTTGCTTGTTTGGTTTTGATCCGGTTCTGTCCCTGTTACGAGTTCTGCCTGTCCCTCTTGTACTGCGCTACCTCTCTGTGTATGACCCTCTGCCTGTGACTTGACTATTCTCTGCTCGTCCCTCTGGTACCGCACAGCCTTCTCCGTGTGCGACTATCGCTTGTCTGACCTGCGTTTTCCTCTCCTCTACAACAGTTGCCCTGCAGTAGGTACATTGCATCATCTGCAGCAGTAGGATGCTAAGCCCCGCCCCCTGCAGTCATATGATCGTAGGTCCTGGGACTCCTTACTATTTTCAGTGCCGCAGGTCCTGTCTGCTTGAACCATCACTACAGTATTGGACCCCGCGCTCTCCCATAGTGTGGGTAAGTCACCCTGCTCTGCGTGGCAGTTTGCCGACGCTGGCAGGGTCCTGACATTAGAGTCCTGACAGGCTCGAATGGCATCCTGGGTGGGATCGCAAATGTTGTGAGCCTCCACTGCCCAGTCTGCCACCCTGGAATCAGTGGAAGACACTGGCATCGGGATGGGGACGCGTGGATGCTGGCCGTAATTAAGAAGGAACGGCGTCTGACCAATGGAATCAGCCACTGCATTATTCAGGGCAAATTTGGCCCACGGTAGTGAGGATGCCCAGTCATCCTGCCAGGCAGAGACAAAATGTCGCAGGTACGTGACCAGAGTTTGGTTGGCTCTCTCAACCAACCTGTTCATCTCGGGATGATAGGTGGAGGACAAGTTTAGCTTGATACTGAGCAGACTGCAGAGCTCCCTCCAAAACCGAGACGCAAATTGGGGACCTCGGTCACTGACTATTTTGTCCGGCATACCGTGCAAACGAAATACATGCTTTATGAACAATGCAGCGAGACCTCGAGCGGAAGGCAGCCGCGCGAGTGGCACCAGATGCACCATTTTAGAAAACTGATCAGTGACCACCCAGGTAACCCTGCTGTCACCGGACTTGGCAGGCCAACCACAAAGTCCATACCAACCATCTCCCAGGGTCTGTCTGCGCCGGCAGGGGATACAGTAACCCAGTCGGTCTCTGCCTAGAGGACCTGTTCCAAGCACACGAGATGCATGCCTGGATGTATTCTTTCGTGTCCCGGGCCATGTGCAGCCACCAATAAGACCTTGCCAGGAGTTCTGTGGTCCACTTATTGCCAAAGTGACCACCTACCCTGGACGCGTGTGCCCACATGAGAACCTCCGGCCGCAGGCGAGGAGGGACAAAGATCTTGCCTGGTGGCACTGACTCGAGAGAAACCGGGGCCACAGTCCTCAGAGTCTCAGTGGGGACGATTCGGCGGAGGAGGCTGAGCCTCGGCTAGATGTTCTTCTCTCCAGACAGGTAGTGCAAGGTGAAGCGGGAGAAGAGCGACCACCTAGCTTGACGAGAGTTCAAGCGCTGGGCCGTTTCTAAATAGACCAAGTTTTTATGGTCAGTGTACACCTGAAAGGGAAACTGGGCTCCCTCCAGGAGATGTCTCCACTCGGAAAAGGCCAATTTCATTGCCAGCAACTCCCTGTCCCCGATGGAGTAGTTTTTCTCCGCCAGTGAGACGGTCTTAGAGAAGAAGAAGCAGGGATGCTTCCGACCTTGAGCATCCTTTTGGAAAAGGACTGCTCCTGCACCAACGGATGAGGCCTCCACCTCTAGGATAAAAGGTTTATTCACATCGGGACGGTGTAGAATAGGAGCACCAGCAAAATGGGTTTTCAGAGACGAGAAGGCCATGGAGACCTGTTCTGACCAAACCTTGGGATTAGCTCCTTTTTTGGTGAGGGCCACCAAAGGAGCTACTAATGTGGAGAAGTGGGGAATGAACTGACGGTAGTAATTAACGAACCCCAAAAAGCGCTGCATCGCTTTATGAGAATGGGACTCCTGCCAGTCCATTACCGCCTGCAGTTTGGCAGGATCCATAGCCAACCCCTAGGCCGAGATGATATAGCCCAGGAACGGCAAGGACTCCTGCTCAAATTGGCACTTCTCCAACTTGGTGACGAGAGAATTTGCCCGCAAACGGTCGAAGACCTTGCAGACTTCTCTCCGGTGAGTGGCCAAATCTGGAGAAAAGATGAGGATGTCATCCAGATAGACAACCACCGAGGTGGAGAGCATATCGCAAAAGACACATGGTTTACGAAGTCTTGGAAGACAGCAGGCGCATTACAGAGGCCGAAGGGCATGACCAGGTACTCATAGTGGCCATCCCTGGTATTAAAGGCTGTCTTCCACTTGTCTCCTTCACGTATGTGGATCAGGTTGTACGCCCCCCGTAGATCCAATTTAGTAAAGATCTGGGCCCCTTGCAACCTATCAAACAACTCGGAGGTCAAAGGAAGAGGGTATTTGTTTTTTACTGTAATGGCATTGAGACCTCTGTAGTCAATGCAGGGGCGCAACTCTCCACTCTTCTGCACGAAGAAGAACCCTGCGCCAGCTGGCAACACCGAATTTCTGATAAACCCTCTTGCCAGGTTCTCCCGGATATATTGTGACATGGCCTCCATCTCCGGGAGAGATAGAGGATACACGCGGCCTCTAGGAGGTGCCGTGCCTGGCAAAAGTCTATCGGACAGTCGTAAGGGCGGTGTGACGGAAGCGTCTCTGCTGATTTCTTGGAGAAGACGTCCGCGTACTGCTGGTAGTGTCTGGGAAGCATGGAGAGATCTGCGGGCACTTCCGTGGAGGCTATTTGAACACTGCCCTTCATGCACCTTCCCTCACAGTCCTTGCTCCAACCCAGTATACTCCTCGAAGACCACTCTATATGAGGGGAATGGCAACGGAGCCACGGAACTCCGAGAAGCACCAGGTCGATGCCCTCTGGCATAATGAACAGGGACAACGTCTCGTGGTGAGATGGTGGGATTAAGAGCCCAAGGGGTGCTGTCTGGTGGGTAATCTGGGATGGTAAGGGCACACCGCTAACCACCTTGATGGTCATGGGATGGGGCAGTAGCACCAGCAGGATTGTGTGCTTTTGGGCGAAGGCCGAGGACATGAAGTTTCCTTCTGCCCTGGAGTCCACCGTGACCTCTACCTCCCAGGTGGAAGCACCGCTATCTAACGTCCCTCAGAATACCGGTTTGGGGGGGAAAAGGTTTCATATCAGATAGACCCTCACCTATTACCATGGTACGTGATCGTTTTTTCAAGTGCTGCGGACACCTGTTAGCCGGGTGACCAAACTGTCGACACTGGTAACAGCATGCGGAGCTTCGCACCGGACTCGACTTGGGACTGGTGCGAGACACCTCCATGGGTTCAAGAGGTTCAGAGAAGGTGGGGGCCAACCTAACCTGTCTGGATTGAGCTAGCTCCAGCCCACCCTCAGTACAACGGAGGTCAATGCGGGGGTAGACAGCAATCAGCTCCTCCAGAGTTACAGGAACCTCCCTGGTAGCTAGAGCATCTTTGACATGCTCCGCCAAACCCCTCCAGAACACAGGGATGAGTGTCTTATCAGGCCCCTCCAGCTCGGAAGCCAGTGTCCGGAAATGGACGGCATAATGGCTGACCGAGAGGGACCCCTGTGTTAAAGCTAATAGCTGGAGAGAGGTGTCGTGAGTGACCCGTGGTCCCAAAAACACCTGCTTCAGGGACATCAGAAACTGAGCAGTGCTCAGAACCACAGGGTCATCACGCTCCCACAGTGGGCGTGGCCCATTCTAATGCCCTGCCGGACAGGAGGGAAACGATAAACCCCACCTTAGCCCGCTCTGTAGGGCATCGCACGGCCAGTAACTCGAGCTGGATAGAGCACTGGCTCACGAAACCCCTGCAGGTGGCGCTGTCACCAGAAAATTTATCGGGCAACGGGAGGCGGGATATTGTCAGCGCGGACGTGGACGTGGACACATGCGAGACAGCCTCTGCGACTGCCTGGGCAGCGGCCACTGTGGCATTCGCAGCTGAGGTGGAACTCTCGAGAGCCGCCAACCTGCCCTCCAGCTGCTGAATGTACTGCTGTAGCTGCTGCAGGTCCGCCATTACTAGCCAGACCCCAGCGCTAGTATAATGTTAGGGATGGCGGAACGCACTAAGTAAATAATAATAAGTGCGTTCGCTGCCCGGGGTCCACTGTGCAGAAGGTGTTACACTGCTGCTAGGTAAAGGCAGACGCCCAATATGGCGGTATAAAGCACGCGGGTTGAACGTCACCTGCAGTGCGCTGGTCGGTCTGTTTCTTCACAGAGGCGCCGAGGTGTTACACACAAAGACCGAGCCTGTTGACGTCACAGGACTCGGCGGAATGCACTCATGGTATATGGTCACAGGACTTGGGCCCAAGACACGGGGTCCGCGTCCGTCTAGACCTACCGTGCGTGCGGCGTCGCAACTGCAGACGCCAAGAAGTACTGCTGACTGCAGCGCAGCGACAGACACTGCCGCCATACGACAATGCCCGGTAGCAGGCACACTGTCGGACGCAAGCACTGTGGAGGATGTGCACTGTGGCCTGTAGTTTGCCACTGACTGGCGCTGACTCTATCACTAGTTCCCTATCCACACACGTAATATCAGAGGGAGGGGAATCTTATTGAGTCATTTGCAAGTCCATGCATCCATCATCATTCACACAGTAGCAACTAGAGTCTATACTAGCGCATGGCCGAGCGGCCATGCAAACCTTTTATAGCCGGGACCTTCCGGAAGCTTCCAGATCCCTGAGATGGACCAATCAGATCTGGAGAAGGACATGTGCATGTGACTCCCGATCTCCAATGGGAGATCGTCTCGTGAGCATGCTCAGTGGAGCAATGGAAGGACTTAGCCTCTGGAGTGGCTTGCTGGTGATCAGCCTGCGCTGCTATTGCTGGCCCAGAGGTGGCAGCAAAAGCCAGACCCACAGAGCTGGTCTGAGTAGAGCGTCGGGAACAACGGGGCTGCTGAGCAAGCTCCTCTGCGGTCGATGGAGAATGGGAGACCGCAGAATGTGAGGTTCTGGATCCCTGCGGTGCAGTTGTAGGAACTTGACGCCTAACAATTATTACCGTCGGATGATTTGTCAGAAAAAGGTACACGTTTTTATAGCTTGTTGCAGTGAAAATGAAAGTTTGCTCTAATTTTCTGTCTGCATAAAAATCCATTATTATTTTGCTAATGAATGTCATAAAAATGTCATACAATGGCATGTATAGGTTTAGGCACCCTTGGTCAAAATTACTGTTCTTGTGAACAGTTAAGCAAGTTGAAGATGAAATGATCTCTAAAAGGTCTAAAGTTAAAATGACGCATTTCCTTTGTATTTTATACAAAAAAATACTATCATTTTTTACATTTTTAAAAATTACAAAAAGATAAATGATCCTTTGCAAAAGTTGTGTGCTCAGATAACTCTTGCCAAGGTTTCAGATATTAATTAGCTTGTTAGGGTTATGGCTTGTTCACTATCATCGTAGGAAAGGCCAGCTGATGCAAATTTCCCATCTTTATAAAAACCCAGCCTCCTCTGACCTTGTGTCAAAAAAACAGCAGCCATGAATTATTCTAAGCAGCTGCCTAGCACTCTGAAAATGACAATGGTGGCGTCCCACAAAGCAGGAGAAGGCTATAAGAAGATAGCAAAGCATTGTCAAGTTGACCTTTCCTCAGTTTGAAATGTAATTAAAAAATGGCAGTTAACAGAACAGTGGAGGTCAAGATAAAGTCTGGAAGACCAAACAAAATTTCAGCAAGAGCCTCTCATAGGAATGCTAGAGAGGCAAAACAGAACCCCTCCTTAACTGAAAAAGACCTTCAGAAATTTTTAGCAGACTCTGGAGTTGTGATACATTGTTCTACTGTTCAGAGACACCTGTACAAATAAGGACTTCATGAAAGAGTCATCAAAAGAAGACCTCTCCTGCATCCTCACCATAAAATCCAGCGTCAGAAGTATGCAGAACATCTAAAGAAGCCTGGTTCATTTTGGAAACAAGTTCTCTGGACTGACGAGGTTAAATAGAACTCTTTGGCCACAATGACAAAAAATACTATATGTTTAAAGAAAAAACGGCACAGAATTTCAGGAAAAAGAACAACTTGACAACTATTAAGCATTGGGGTGAATCAATCATCTACCCTTGGGGCATCTTGGCACTCCTCTGGCTGTCTCCTGAGTGTTCTTTTCTACTCTCAGGCCACTTCTTCAGCCCTCATCTCTGCTCACAAGCTGCCTACTTAGTGCACCTCTCTGCCCGCAGGCTAACTGCTCAGTAATCAGTGATGTAACTAGAGTCTTATAGGCCCCATTGTAAGATATGGACCGCCCACCTTCATCCTGAATATATTTGTGTATATATGCGCCCTCCATCCTGGTATATTAGTCCCTCATTCTGGCCCCATCCTGGTATATGTCCCTTATCCTGGGCACCATCCTGGTATATATCCTCCATTCTCGTATATGTCGCCTGTTCTGCCTCTGTTCTTTGTGCACAGTCCATAGTCCTCCTTATAGTATACTGCTCCTCCATAGTCCTCAATATAGTATAATACATCCAATAATCCTCCATATAATATGCTACAGTTGTGGCCAAAAGTATTGACACCCCTGCAATTCTGTCAGATAATACTCAGTTTCTTCCTGAAAATGATTGCAATCACAAATTCTTTGGTATTATTATCTTCATTTAATTTGTCTTAAATGAAAAAACACAAAAGAGAATGAAGCAAAAAGCAAAACATTGATCATTTCACACAAAACTCCAAAAATGGACCAGACAAAAGTATTGGCACCCTCATCCTAATACTTGGTTGCACAACCTTTAGCCAAAATAACTGCGACCAACCGCTTCCGGTAACCATCAATGAGCTTCTTACAATGCTCTGCTGGAATTTTAGACCATTCTTCTTTGGCAAACTGCTCCAGGTCCCTGATATTTGAAGGGTGCCTTCTCCAAACTGCCATTTTTAGATCTCTCCACAGGTGTTATATGGGATTCAGGTCTAGACTCACTGCTGGCCACCTTAGAAGTCTCCAGTGCTTTCTCTCAAACCATTTCCTAGTGCCTTTTGAAGTGTGTTTTGGGTCATTGTCCTGCTGGAAGACCCATGACCTCTGAGGGAGACCCAGCTTTCTCACACTGGGCCCTACATTATGCTGCAAAATTTGTTGGTAGTCTTCAGACTTCATAATGCCATGCACACGGTCAAGCAGTCCAGTGCCAGAGGCAGCAAAGCAACCCTAAAACATCAGGGAACCTCAGCCATGTTTGACTGTAGGGACCGTGTTTTTTTCTTTGAATGCCTCTTTTTTTCTCCTGTAAACTCTATGTTGATGCCTTTGCCCAAAAAGCTCTGCTTTTGTCTCATCTGACCAGAGAACACTCTTCTAAAATGTTTTAGGCTTTTTCAGGTAAGTTTTGGCAAACTCCAGCCTGGCTTTTTTATGTCTCAGAGTAAGAAGTGGGGTCTTCCTGGGTCTCCTACCATACAGTCCCTTTTCATTCAGACGCCGACGGATAGTACGGGTTGACACTGTTGTACCCTCGGACTGCAGGGCAGCTTGAACTTGTTTGGATGTTAGTCGAGGTTCTTTATCCAACATCTGCACAATCTTGCGTTGAAATCTCTTGTCAATTTTTCTTTTCCGTCCACATTTAGGGAGGTTAGCCACAGTGCCATGGGCTTTAAATTTCTTGATGACACTGCGCACGGTAGACACAGGAACATTCAGGTCTTTGGAGATGGACTTGTAGCCTTGAGATTGCTCATGCTTCCTCACAATTTGGTTTCTCAAGTCCTCAGACAGTTCTTTGGTCTTCTTTCTTTTCTCCATGCTCAATCTGGTACACACAAGGACACAGGACAGAGGTTGAGTCAACTTTAATCCATGTCAACTGTCTGCAAATGTGATTTAGTTATTGCCAACACCTGTTAGTTGCCACAGGTAAGTTACAGGTGCTGTTAATTACACAAATTAAAGAAGCACCTCATGATTTTTCGAACAGTGCCAATACTTTTGTCCACCCTCTTTTTTATGTTTGGTGTGGAATTATATCCAATTTGGCTTTAGGACAATTCTTTTTGTGTTTTCTCATTTAAGACAAATTAAATGAAGATAATAATACCAAAGAATTTGTGTTTGCAATCATTTTCAGGAAGAAACTGAGTATTATCTGACAGAATTGCAGGGGTGTTAATACTTTTGGCCACAACTGTACACAGCCCTTAGTCCATCATATCGTATACTGCACAGTCCATAATCCTCCATATAGTATAATGCACCTCCATATTAGTATAATACACAACCCATATCCTACATATAATATGCTGCACAGCTCATAGTCCTCCGTATAGTATAATGCACCTCCATGTTTGTATAATGCACAGCACATAGCCTTCATATAGTATATTGCACAGCCCATAATCCTCCATAACATATACTGAACAGCCCATAGTCCTCCAAATAGTATGCACCTCCCTATTAAAATGCACAGGCCATATACTTTATGTAGTATAATGCACAACCCATAGTAATAACATAATGTACAGCCTATATTCCTCCATATAGTATAATGCACAGGACATAGTCCTCCATATAGTGTAATAGACCCCCATAGTTGTCCATATAGTATAACACACAGCCCATAGTTCTCCTTATAGTATAATGCATCTCATAGTCCTCCATATAATAAACTGCACAGCCCATAGCGCTTCATATAGTATACTGTACAGCCCATAGCCCAACATATAGTATAACTGTGCAACCTATTGTCCTCCATATAGTATAATGCACCTCCATATTTGTATAATACACAGCCCATATGCTACATATACAGGGTGGGTCATTTATATGGATAAACCTATATTAAATGGGAATGGTTAGGGATATCAACTTCCTGTTGTGGCACAGTAGTATATGGGAGAGGGAAAACTTCTCAAGATGTGTGGTGACCATGGTGGCCATTTTGAAGTCGACCATTTTGGACTTTATAAATGGCCCACCCAGGTGTATCCATATAAATGGCCCAAGCTGTAGTATACTGCACATCTCATAGTCCTCCATATAGTATACTGCACCTCCGTATTCGTATAATACACAGCCCATATCCTTCATATAGTATAATACACAGCCCATATCCTGCATATAGGGTACTGCACCACTCATAGTCCTCTATATAGTATAATGTGCCTCCATATTAGCATAGTACACAGCCCATATCCTTCATATAGTATAATGCACAGCCCATATTCATCCATACGATATAAAGTCATCCATATAGTAAAACACTTGCCATAGTCTTCCACATAGTGCAATGCACAGCCCATATCCTTCATGTAATATAATGAACCCTCCATAGTCCATATAGTGTAATGCCCCTCAAGTAGTGTTGAGCATTCCGATACTGCAAATATCGGGTATCGGACGATATTTGATGTATCGGAATTCCGATACCGAGTACCGATATTTTTACAATATCGGATACCGGAATCGGAAGTTCCCATAATGCAATGAGCCACTGTTGTGGCTGTGGTTGGCTGCTGAAATGATGTCGTCATGATGGGCGGTCTGTGCGCATCATGATGCACGGTCTGTGAGGGCCTGCCGGGGGTCTGTGCGGGCCTGCCGGGGGTCTGTGCGGGCCTGCCGGGGGTCTGTGCGGGCCTGCCGGAGGTCTGTGCCGGCTGCTGGGGGTCTGTACGGGCCTGCCGGGGGTCTGTGCCGGCTGCTGGGGGTCTGTGCGGACTGCCGGGGGTTTCTGCGGGCCTGCCGGGGGTTGTGTGTGTGTGCAGGCATCGTCCGATGGGACTACAAGTCCCATCGGGCTATGCCTGCTACAATGACAGTGATTGACACATTAGCCAATGATGGGACAGTAGTAGTCCCATCATCCGGCTAATGTGTTGAATGTAAAAAAAAAATATTACATACATACTTCATATATACTACATTCATACATCATACATACATACTGCATACTACGTATATACTACATTCATACAGCATACATACATACTACATATATACAACATTCTTACAACATACATACATACTACATACATACTACATACATACTACGTATATACAACATTCATACAACATACATACATACTACATACATACTACATATATACTACATTCATACAACATACATACATAGTACATACTACATATATACTACATTCATACAACATACATACTTCATATATACTACATTCATACAACATACAGTACATACATGCATACTACATACATACTACATTCATACAACATACATACATGCATGCTACATACATACTACATATATACATACATAGTACATACTACATATATACTACATTCATACATACTACATACATACTACATACATACTTCATATATACTACATTCATACAACATACATACATACATACTACATATATACTACATTCATATAGCATACATACATACTACATACATACTTCATATATACTACATTCATACAACATACATACATACTAAATATATACTACATTCATACAGCATACATACTACATACATACTTCATATATACTACATGCATAATACATACTACATACATACTACATTCATACAACATACATGCATACTACATACAGGCATACTACATACATACTACATACATACATAGTACATACAACATGCTACAGACATACAAAATACATACTACATACTACATACAATACATTCATACAATACATACATATAGACATACAGTACATATAACATAGAGTACATACTCACCATCACTTGTCACTTTGTTCCCCGAAGCCAGTGTCATCTATAAAAAATATGAAAATAACAAACAAGCGATATACTCCCTGATCTGCAGAAATCCACGAGTGTCCCACGACGATCTCCTGCAGTGCATCACTGAGAGGTTACTATAGTTCACTGGTCTCACTTTATGGCAAAAGCTGCGTGGGAACTTACTCACACAGCAATGCCAAAAGTGAGACTAGGGACTATTTTTTTACAGTGGCGGAGGAATACAGTGCGGAAGGATACCTACCTCCCGTCATTGTATTCCTGGGACCCCTAGAGAGCGGTTGCATCAGCTGATGCTGCTGTTCTACACGGGAGATCGTCGTGGGACACTCGTGGATTTCTGCGGATCAGGGAGTATATCTCTTGTTTGTTATTTTCAGATTTTTTATAGATGACACTGGCTTCGGGGAACAAAGTGACAAGTGATGGTGAGTATGTACTCTATGTTATATATACTGTATGTCTATATGTATGTATTGTATGAATGTATTGTATGTAGTATGTATGTAGTATGTATGTTGTATGTATGTAGTATGTAGTATGTACTATGTATGTATGTTGTATGAATGTAGAATATATGTAGTATGTATGTAGTATGCATGTATGTATGTTGTATGAATGTAGTATATATGTAGTATGTACTATGTATGTTGTATGAATGTAGTCTATATGTATGTAGTGTGCATGTATGTATGTTGTATGACTGCAGTATATATGTAGTATGTATGTAGTATGCATGTATGTATGTTGTATGAATGTAGTATATATGAAGTATGTATGTAGTATGTATGTATGTTGTATGAATGTACTATGTATGTATGTATGTTGTATGAATGTAGTATATACACTCACTGGCCACTTTATTAGGTACACCATGCTAGTAACGGGTTGGACCCCCTTTTGCCTTCAGAACTGCCTCAATTCTTCATGGCAGAGATTCAACAAGGTGCTGTAAGCATTCCTCAGAGATTTTGGACCATATTGACATGATGGCATCACACAGTTGGCGGAGATTTGTCGGCTGCACATCCCTGATGCGAATCTCCCGTTCCACCACATCCCAAAGATGCTCTATTGGATTGAGATCTGGTGACTGAGGAGGCCATTTGAGTACAGTGAACTCATTGTCATGTTCAAGAAACCAATCTGAGATGATTCGAGCTTTATGACATGGCGCATTATCCTGCTGAAGTAGCCATCAGATGTTGGGTACATTGTGGTCATAAAGGGATGGACATGGTCAGCAACAATACTCAGGTAGGCTGTGGCGTTGCAACGATGCTCAATTGGTACCAAGGGGCCCAAAGAGTGCCAAGAAAAAATTCCCCACACCATGACACCACCACCACCAGCCTGAACCGTTGATACAAGGCAGGATGGATCCATGCTTTCATGTTGTTTACGCCAAATTCTGACCCTACCATCCGAATGTCGCAGCAGAAATCGAGACTCATCAGACCAGGCAACGTTTTTCCAATCTTCTACTGTCCAATTTCGATGAGCTTGTGCAAATTGTAGCCTCAGTTTCCTGTTCTTAGCTGAGAGGAGTGGTACCCAGTGTGGTCTTCTGCTGCTGTAGCCCATCTGCCTCAAAGTTCGATGCACTGTGCGTTCAGAGATGCTCTTCTGCCTACATTGGTTGTAACGGGTGGCAATTTGAGTCCCTGTTGCCTTTCTATCAGCTCGAACCAGTCTGCCCATTCTCCTCTGACCTCTGGCATCAACAAGGCATTTCCGGCCACAGAACTGCCGCTCACTGGATTTTTTTTCTTTTTCGGACCATTCTCTGTAAACCCTAGAGATGGTTGTGCGTGAAAATCCCAGTAGATCAGCAGTTTCTGAAATACTCAGACCAGCCCTTCTGGCACCAACAATCATGCCACGTTCAAAGGCACTCAAATCACCTTTCTTCCCCATACTGATGCTCGGTTTGAACTGCAGGAGATTGTCTTGACCATGTCTACATGCCTAAATGCACTGAGTTGCCGCCATGTGATTGGCTGATTAGAAATTAAGTCTTAACACACAGTTGGACAGGTGTACCTAATAAAGTGGCCAGTGAGTGTATGTAGTATGTATGTAGTATGCATGTATGTATGTTGTATGAATGTAGTATATATGTAGTTTGTATGTAGTATGCATGTATGTATGTTGTATGAATGTAGTATATATGTAGTTTGTATGTAGTATGTATGTATGCTGTATGAATGTAGTATACAGTGGGGCAAAAAAGTATTTAGTCAGTCAGCAATAGTGCAAGTTCCACCACTTAAAAAGATGAGAGGCGTCTGTAATTTACATCATAGGTAGACCTCAACTATGGGAGACAAACTGAGAAAAAAAAATCCAGAAAATCACATTGTCTGTTTTTTTTCATTTTATTTGCATATTATGGTGGAAAATAAGTATTTGGTCAGAAACAAGCAATCAAGATTTCTGGCTCTCACAGACCTGTAACTTCTTCTTTAAGAGTCTCCTCTTTCCTCCACTCATTACCTGTAGTAATGGCACCTGTTTAAACTTGTTATCAGTATAAAAAGACACCTGTGCACACCCTCAAACAGTCTGACTCCAAACTCCACTATGGTGAAGACCAAAGAGCTGTCAAAGGACACCAGAAACAAAATTGTAGCCCTGCACCAGGCTGGGAAGACTGAATTTGCAATAGCCAACCAGCTTGGAGTGAAGAAATCAACTGTGGGAGCAATAATTAGAAAATGGAAGACATACAAGACCACTGATAATCTCCCTCGATCTGGTGCTCCACGCAAAATCCCACCCCGTGGGGTCAGAATGATCACAAGAACGGTGAGCAAAAATCCCAGAACCACGCGGGGGGACCTAGTGAATGAACTGCAGAGAGCTGGGACCAATGTAACAAGGCCTACCATAAGTAACACACTACGCCACCATGGACTCAGATCCTGCAGTGCCAGACGTGTCCCACTGCTTAAGCCTGTACATGTCCGGGCCCGTCTGAAGTTTGCTAGAGAGCATTTGGATGATCCAGAGGAGTTTTGGGAGAATGTCCTATGGTCTGATGAAACCAAACTGGAACTTTTTGGTAGAAACACAACTTGTTGTGTTTGGAGGAAAAAGAATACTGAGTTGCATCCATCAAACACCATACCTACTGTAAAGCATGGTGGTGGAAACATCATGCTTTGGGGCTGTTTCTCTGCAAAGGGGCCAGGACGACTGATCCGGGTACATGAAAGAATGAATGGGGCCATGTATCGTGAGATTTTGAGTGCAAACCTCCTTCCATCAGCAAGGGCATTGAAGATGAAACGTGGCTGGGTCTTTCAACATGACAATGATCCAAAGCACACCGCCAGGGCAACGAAGGAGTGGCTTCGTAAGAAGCATTTCAAGGTCCTGGAGTGGCCTAGCCAGTCTCCAGATCTCAACCCTATAGAAAACCTTTGGAGGGAGTTGAAAGTCCGTGTTGCCAAGCGAAAAGCCAAAAACATCACTGCTCTAGAGGAGATCTGCATGGAGGAATGGGCCAACATACCAACAACAGTGTGTGGCAACCTTGTGAAGACTTACAGAAAACGTTTGACCTCTGTCATTGCCAACAAAGGATATATCACAAAGTATTGAGATGAAATTTTTTTTCTGACCAAATACTTATTTTCCACCATAATATGCAAATAAAATGAAAAAAATACAGACAATGTGATTTTCTGGATTTTTTTTTCTCAGTTTGTCTCCCATAGTTGAGGTCTACCTATGATTTAAATTACAGACGCCTCTCAT
Organism: Dendrobates tinctorius; assembly: GCF_039654945.1. Classification (NCBI taxonomy): domain Eukaryota; kingdom Metazoa; phylum Chordata; class Amphibia; order Anura; family Dendrobatidae; genus Dendrobates; species Dendrobates tinctorius. The sequence continues at coordinate 1,336,909 of NW_027361680.1, read as the reverse complement.
CTTTTTAAGTGGTGGAACTTGCACTATTGCTGACTGACTAAATACTTTTTTGCCCCACTGTATATGTAGTATGTATGTAGTATGTATGTTGTATAAATGTAGTGTATATGAAGTATGTATGTAGTGTGTATGTATGTTGTATGAATGTTGTATGTATGTAGTATGTATGTAGTATGTATGCTTTTTTGCTTTTTTTTACATTCAACACATTAGCCGGATGATGGGACTACTACTGTCCCATCATTGGCTAATGTGTCAATCACTGTCATTGTAGCAGGCATAGCCTGATGGATGCCTGCACACACACACAACCCCCGGCAGGCCCGCACAGACCCCCGGCAGCCGGCACTGACCCCCGGCAGGCCCGCACAGACCCTCGGCAGTCCACACAGACCCCCGGCAGCCGGTACAGACCCCCGGCAGTCCGCACAGACCCCCGGCAGTCCGCACAGACCCCCGGCAGTCCACACAGACCCCCGGCAGTCCGCACAGACCCCCGGCAGCCCCGCACAGACCCCCGGCAGGCCCGTACAGACCCCCGGCAGGCCCGCACAGACCCCCGGCAGTCCGCACAGAGCCCCGGCAGCCGGCACAGACCCCCGGCAGGCCCGTACAGACCCCCGGCTGTCCACACAGACCCTCGGCAGCCGGCACAGACACCCAGCAGTCCGCACAGACCCCCAGCAGGCCCGTACAGACCCTTGGCGGGCCCATACAGACCCCCGGTAGTCCGCACAGACCCCCGGCAGCCGGCACAGACCCCCGGCAGGACCGCACAGACCCCCGGCAGCCGGCACAGACCCCAGGCACGCCCGTACAGACCCCCGGCAGGCCTGCACAGACCCCCGGCAGTCCGCACAGACCCCCGGAAGCCACACAGACCCCTGGCAGCCGGCACAGACCCCCAGCAGGCCCGTACAGACCCCCGGCAGGCCCGTACAGACCCCCGGCAGTCCGCACAGACCCCCAGCAGCCGGCACAGACCCCCGGCAGTCCGTACAGACCCCTGGCAGGCCCGCACAGACGCCTGGCAGGCCCGTACAAACCCCCGGCAGGCCCGTACAGACCCCCGGCAGGTCCGTACAGACCCCCGGCAGGCCCGCACAGACCCTGCCCGCACACACAGACACGCACAGTGTCCGCCCACACTCTTCCCGCCTCCAGAACAGGATGTGCAAGTAAAGAAAGAGTTTTTTTTAATTCCGATATTTCTGTCCCATTGACTTGAATGGGACTTCCGGTATCGAAATCGGCGATACCAGATACTTTTTGGGTATTGGTCCGATCCAATCCGATCCAATACTTCACGGTATCGGATGGTATCGCTCAACACTACCCTCAAGTCATCCATAAAGTATAATGCACAGCCCATAGTCCTCCAAAAAGTATAATGCACATCCAATATTTCTCCATAAAGTATAATGCATAGTCCTTCATAAAGTATAATGCACAGCCCATAGTCCTTCATAAAGTATAATGCACATCCAATATTTCTCCATAAAGTATAATGCACAGCCCATAGTCCTTCATAAAGTATAATGCACAGCCTGTGCATTATACTTTATGAAGGAATATGTGTGCACTATATTATATGGATGACTATGGGCTTTGCATTAAACTTTATGGAGGACTCTGGTTGTGCAGCACTGCCCACAATCCTCCATGAAGTGATGAGCCCCTCATAGTCATCTATTTAGTATAAAGCACTGCCCTTAGTCATCCATAAAGTATAATGCACAGCCCATAGTCATCCATAAAGTATAATGCACAGCCCATAGTCATGCATAAAGTATAATTCACAGCCCATTGTCATCCAACAAGTATAATGCACAGCACATAGTCATTCATAAAGCATAATGCATAGCCTATAGTTATCCATGTAGTAGTATGGTCAACATGTACTCACTAATTTAAAAAATAAATAAATACCTCCCATCCACTCCCCTGCTGCACTGCACCCTATTGCGAAGCCAGCATCTGACCTCAGCGTGCAAGCGACAGGAGCGCATCATGTCACTGCCAGTCACATGCACGCCAGTTGCTGGCCTCTAATTGGCAGGCAGAATGTCTTGAAGCTTCTATTCAGCAAATGTAGGTCAATGATCTCTGTGTGGCTGCATAAGAGAATACAGTGGTAATAAAGTGCTTCTGTCTTCTCAGGAGACACTGAAGGTCCTCAACTAGCAGTGTTGCTGGAACATCTGTACAGCGCTGTGCAGTGTGAGCTCAGCTGGTCAGTGCTCACAATGCGCATCGCTACTCTGATGAGAGCAGAGCGGGACATTTGGATCACAACCCAGAACACAGACCTAAGTACATGACTTTCCCGCTGGATCTGGAAAGGTTGGGAGCGTTGCTGACTGCATTACTAAGGAATCTGAGTCCATCCCTCATGTGCAATGGTTCACTAATATCGGGTTGTCAAGAGAATGATCTAGATGTAAAGACAAGAGATAATTTACTCATTCAAACAAGACAAAAGATACAAAAACATTGCAAAGATATTGAATGTTCTTGGAGATACTGCTGGAAGAAGAGTTCACAAGTTCAGTTTTAAAGAATGACTGGCTGCACTCTGAAAATGCTCAATTAGGACACGAGCATGCTTGGATAACACCTTATCTGAGCATGCTCGCTCTTCACTACCAGTGGCTACCTAAATGTGGCAGGAATAGAAAGATATCACAGGATGCCACCAGATTCTGGAGGAGGCAGATGGTGAACAACCCTGGACTGCAAAACACCTGCACTAAGAACTGCAATGCAATGATACTAAGCTCTAAAGGTGTTCATGCCTAAACTCTATAACACATATCTTCACTATCCCAAAAGCACAAAAAAGTTGTCTCAAATGTTCCAAAAACCATATAAATAAGAATTAACATAGGTTTCGGAATTTTGTGCTATGGAGCAATGAAAAAAGCTGGAATTTTTGGGGCCTATGAATAATCAGTAAGTATGGAAAAGGAAGAGTGAACTGTATGCTAAAAAGATCACCCTGCCTACAATAAAATATATCAGTAGCTCAGTGATGCTTACAGTGAAGCATGTCGGTAGCTCAGTGATGCTTACAGTGAAGCATGTCAGTGGCTCAGTGATGCTGACAGTGAAGCATGTCAGTGGCTCAGTGATGCTTACAGTCAGGGCCGGTGTTAGCGGCAGGCAGACCAGGCAGCTGCCTAGGACCCCCGCTCCCTCAGGGGCCCCCAGCCAGTGGCCGCTGTTGGGCCCGTGAGTCCGGAGGGCCCGCCTGCCACCAGCACCGACTCCCCCTGCTGCCGCCACCACCGCATTCAACTATACAGTTCAATGCAATGATGGAGGAGAGAGCGTCACATGACGCTCCCTCTCCCATCATTCCCCTCTGCCTCTGACACTGCGGGTGCGCAATCACATCACGTCATCGCATGCCCACTCATGCCCACTGTGTGTCGGGCAGTGCAGCTGCTGAGACCGGAGCCAGGAGCAGTGCAGGGCATGACGAGAGGTGAGGATTGTGGTTTTTTTTTAATATGTCAGTGAGTACTGTACTGTGGGGCCATTCTCGAGGGGGGAGCTACATTATATTCGATGGGGACTGGTGGGGGGTGACTATATTATATTCTATGGGGACTGGGGGTTGGCTACATTATATTCTATGGGGACTGGGAGGTGGGCTGTATTATATTCTATGTGGGAGGCTGTATTCTATTCTATTGGGGAGGCTGTATTATATTCTATGAGGGGCTGTATTTTATTTTATGGGGGCCGTTTATATTCTATGGGGAGCTGTATTATATTATATAGTGGCTGTATTATATTCTATGGGGGGGCTGTATTGTATTCTATGGGGGAGGCTGTATTATATTCTATGGGGGGCTGTATTATATTCTATGGTGGGGTTGTATTTTATTCTATGGGGGATGCATTATATTCTATGGGGGGCTGTATTATATTCTATGAGGGGCTGTATTATATTCTGTGGGGGGCTACATTATATTCTATGGGGGGCTGTATTATATTTATTATATTCTATGAGGGGTGATCACATCATACTCTATGGGGGGGGCTACATTGTATTCTATCAGGGTTGCGTTATACTCTATGAAGGGGCTACCATCTATGGAGGGGCTGCATTATATTCTATGGGGGGTTACATTATATTGTATGGCTGGGCTGCATTATACTCTGAAGGGGCTACACTATATTCTGTGGGGTAGCTGCATTATACTCTGGGATGGCTGCATTATACTATATGTGGGCTGCAGTATACTGTATCGACGACTATGGAGAATACGTTATACTATATGAAGAACTATGGGGTGCATTATGCTATGGGAATTGAATTGTACTATATGGATGATTATGGCAGTGTATTATACTATATGGAGGACTGTGGGGCACATTATGCTATATGGAGGAATGTGGGGTGCATTATATTATATGGAGGATTCTGGGGTATATTATACTAAGCAAGCAAAATGCTGCATATTCATTAAGTGATTGGATTGTTTATGCCGGAACAAAAATCATTGTTCTCAGCAGCACATCCCCAATGAAAACTGCAGATGTGTTGCTGATAACATGATACTGTATGGGGACAGATTGAGCTAATTGTGTTTGTTCTGTTCCCATCATTATTCCTCAGCTGGTGGAAAGAGGCCGGGAAACAAGCGTCAAACGATTCAATATTGTTGATCACACTCATTTAGCGGCCTCAACAAAGCGCACAAAAATACAACCAAAATGCTTCTTTGTGATGTGCAATATGTTACCATTTGGGGCCCCATTTGAAACTTTTGCCTAGGGCCCCACTTTGCCTAAAACTGGCCTTGCTTACTGTAAAGCATGTCAGTGGCTCAGTGATGCTTACAGTAAAGCATGACAGTGGCTCAGTGATGCTTACAGTAAAGCATGTAAGTGGCTCAGTGATGCTTACAGTAAAGCATGTCAGTGGCTCAGTGATGCTTACAGTGAAGCATGTCAGTGGCTCAGTGATGCTTACAGTGAAGCATGTCAGTGGCTCAGTGATGCTTACAGTAAAGCATGTCAGTGGCTCAGTGATGCTTACAGTAAAGCATGTCAGTGGCTCAGTGATGCTTACAGTGGAGCAAGTTCAGAAAAGAGCGACCAGAATGGTGACCGGTCTGCAAACCCTGTCTTATGAGGAAAGGTTGCAGGATTTGGGAATGTTTAGTTTGCAAAAGAGAAGACTGAGAGGAGACTTAATAGCTGTCTACAAATATCTAAAGGGCTGTCACATTGTAGAAGGATCAACTTTATTCTCATTTGCACAAGGAAAGACAAGAAGCAATGGGATGAAACTGAATGGGAGGAGACACAGATTAGATATTAGAAAAAACTTTTTGACAGTTAGAGTGATCAATGAGTGGAACAAGCTGGCACGAGAAGTGGTGAGTTCTCCTTCAATGGAAGTCTTCAAACAGAGGCTGGACAGACATCTGACTGGGATGATTTAGCGAATCCTGCTTTGAGCAGGGGGTTGGACCACATGGCCCAGGAGGTCCCTTCCAACTCTACGATTCTATGATTCTATGATTTTAAGCATGTCAGTGGCTCAGTGATGCTTATAATGAAGAATGAGGTGCCATACAGAACCACAGTATGGCAACCGTTCTTTAACCCCATCACCCCCAAGGGTGGTTTGCACGTTCATGAACGGGCCAATTTTTACAATTCTGACCACTGTACCTTTATGAGGTCATAACTCTGGAACGCTTCCATGGATCCCGGTGATTCTGACATTGTTTTCTTGTGACATATTGTACTTCATGTTAGTGGTAAAATTTCATTCAAATAACTTGCGTTTATTTGTGAGAAAAACAGAAATTTGGCAAAAATTTTGAAAATTTCGCAATTTTCCAACTTTGAATTTTCATGCCCTTAAATCACAGAGATATGGCACCCAAAAAACTTGATAACTAACATTTCCCACATGTTTACTTTACATCAGCACAATTTTGGAACCAAAATTTTTTTTTGTTAGGAAGTTATAAGGGTTAAAAGTTGACCAGCGATTTCTCATTTTTACAACACCATTTTATTTTTACGGACCACATCACATTTGAAGCCACTTTGAGGGGTCTATATGATAGAAAATACCCAAAAGTGACACCATTCTAAAAACTGCACCCCTTAAGGTGCTCAAAACCACATTCAAGAAGTTTATTAACCCTTTAGGTGCGTCACAGGAATTTTTTTGAATATTTAAAAAAAAAAAATGAACATCTAACTTTTTTTCACAAAAAAAGTACTTCAGGTTCAATTTTTTTTATTTTACCAAGGGTAACAGGAGAAATTGGACTGCAAAGGTTATTGTGCAATTTGTCCTGAGTACGCTGATACCTGATATGTGGGGGGGAACGACTGTTTCGGCGCATGGCAGAGCTCAGAATGGAAGGAGCGCTGTTTGACTTTTTCAATGCAAAATTGTCTGGAATTCAGATCGGACGCCATGTCACGTTTGGAGAGTCCCTGATGTACCTAAACAGTGGAAACCCCCTACAAGTGACCCCATTTTGGAAACTAGACCCCCCAAGGAACTAATCTAGATATGTGGTGAGAACTTTGAACCCACAAGGGCTTTACAGAAGTTTATAACGTACAGCGGTACAATTAAAAAATCATATTTTTTCCACAAAAATGATTTTTTCACCCCAATTTTTATTTCCCAAGGGTAACCGGACCCTAAAAGTTATTGTGCAATTTGTCCTGAGTACACTGATACCCCACATGTGGGGGTAAACCACTATTTGGGCGCATGGCAGAGCTCAGAAGGGAAGCAGCACCATTTGACGTTTTTGGCTGGAATTGAGATCGGACATCATGTCGCGATTGGAAAACCCCTGATGTACCAAAACAGTGGAAACCCCCCACAAATGACACCATTTTGGAAACTAGACCCCCTAAGGAACTTATCTAGATGTGTGGTGAGAACTTTGAACCCCCAAGGGCTTCACAGAAGTTTATAACATAAAGCCGAACAATTAAAAAATCATATTTTTTCCACAAAAATGATCGTTTCACCCTCAATTCTTATTTTTCCAAGGGTAACAGGACCCTAAAAGTTATCGTGCAATTTGTCCTGAGTACGCTGATACCCCACATGTGGGGGTAAACCACTATTTGGGCGCATGGCAGAGCTCGGAAGGGAAGCAGCGCCATTTGACGTTTTTGGCTGGAATTGAGATCGGACACCATGTCGCGATTGGAAAACCCCTGAGGTACCTAAACAGTGGAAACCCCCCACAAATGACACCATTTTGTAAACTAGACCCCCCAAGGAACTTATCTAGATGTGTGGTGAGCACTTTGAACCCCCCAGTTCTTCACAGAAGTTTATAACGCCCGGGCGTGAAAATAAAAAATTCGTATTTTTTCCACAAACATGATCTTTTAGTCACCATTTTTTTATTTTCCCAAGGGTAACAGGAGAAATTGAACCCCAAAAGTTGTTGTCCAATTTGTCCTGAGTACGCTGATACCCCATATGTGGGAGAAAACTACTGTATGGGCACACGTCGGGGCTCGGAAGGGAAGTAGTGACGTTTTGGAATGCAGACTTTGATGGAATGGTCTGCGGGTGTCATGTTGCCTTTGGAGAGCCCCTAATGTACCTAAACAGTGGAAACCCCCCACAAATGACCCCATTTTGAAAACTAGACCCCCTAAGGAACTTATCTAGATGTGAGTTGAGCACTTTGAACCCCCAAGGGCTTCACAGAAGTTTATAATGCCCGGGCATGAAAATAAAAAAATCGTATTTTTTCCACAAACATGATCAATTAGTCCCCAATTTTTTTATTTTCCCAAGGGTAACAGGAGAAATTGAACCCCAAAAGTTGTCCAATTTGTCCTGAGTACGCTGACACCCCATATGTGGGAGAAAACTACTGTATGGACACACGTCGGGGCTCGGAAGGGAGGTAGTGACGTTTTAGAATGCAGACTTTGAGGGACTGCTCTGCGGGTGTCATGTTGCCTTTGGAGAGCCCCTAATGTACCTAAACAGTGGAAACCCCCCACAAATGACCCCATTTTGGAAACAAGACCCCCTAAGGAACTTATCTAGATGTGTGGTGAGCACTTTGAACCCCCAAGGGCTTCACAGAAGTTTATAATGCCCGGGTATGAAAATAAAAAAATCGTATTTTTTCCACAAACATGATCAATTAGTCCCCAATTTTTTCATTTTCCCAAGGGTAACAGGAGATATTGGACCACAAAAGTTGTTGTCCAATTTGTCATGAGTACGCTGACACCCCATATGTGGGAGAAAACTACTGTATGGACACACGTCGGGGCTCGGAAGGGAAGCAGTGACGTTTTGGAATGCAGACTTTGATGGAATGGTCTGCGGGTGTCATGTGCGTTTGGAGAGCCCCTGATGTACCTAAACTATTGAAACTCCCCACAAGTGACCCCATTTTGGACACTAGACCCCCCACGGAACTTATCTAGATGTGTGGTGAGCACTTTGAACCCCCAAGTGCTTCACAGAAGTTTATAACGCTCGGACGTGAAAATAAAAAAAATCATTTTTTTTCCACAAAAATGATATTTTTGCCCCCGATTTTTTATTTTCCTAAGGGTAACAGGAGAAATTGGACCCCAAAAATTGTTTTGCAATTTGTCCTGAGTAGGCTGATACCCTACATGTGGGGGTAAAACACTGTTTGGGCGCATGTCAGAGCTTGGAAGGGAAGGAGCACCATTTGACTTTTTCAACTCAGAATTGGCTGGAATTGAAATCAGACGCCATGTTGCATTTGGAGAGCCCCTGATGTGCCCAAACAGTGGAAACCCCCAATTCTAACTCCAATCCGAACCCCAACACATCCCTAACCCTAGCCCTAACCCTAGCCCTAACTCTAGCCCTAGCCCTAACCCTAACCCTAACCCTACCCTAACCCTAACTGTAATGGAAAAATGGAAATAAATACATTTTTTTTATTTTATTATTTTTCCCTAACTAAGGGGGTGATAACGGGGGGTTTGATTTACTATTTATGGCGGTTTTTATGTTTGGCGGCTGTCGCACGCTAAAAGACGCTTTTTATTGTAAAAATAGTTTTTGCATCACCACATATTGAGAGCTTTAATTTTTCCGTATTTTGACCCACCGAGTCATGTGAGGTCTTATTTTTTGCGGGACGAGTTGACGTTTTTATTGGTACCATTTTCGGGCACGTGACATTTTTTGATTGCTTTTTATTCCGATTTTTGGGACGCAGAATGAACAAAAACCAGCGTTTCATGAATTTCTTTTGGGGGGGTGCGTTTACACCGTTCCACGTGCGGTAAAATTGATAAAGCGGTTTTATTCTTCGGGTCAGTACGGTTACAGCGATACCTCATTTAGGTTGTTTTTTTATGTTTTGTCAGTTTTATGCAATGAAAACTATTTTATTTAAAAAATAATTATTTTTGCATCGCTTTATTCTGCGAGCTATAACTTTTTTATTTTTTCGCTGATGATGCTGTGTGGTGGCTCGTTTTTTGCGGGACAAGATGACGTTTTCAGTGGTGCCATGGATATTTATATGCGTCTTTTTGATCGCGCGTTATTACACTTTTTGTTTGGCGGTATGATAATAAATCATTATTTTTTGCTTCGTTTTTTATTTTTATTTTTTAAGGGGTTCGCTAAAGGGGTTAACTAATGGGACAGTTTTATAGGGCGGGTCGTTACAGACGCGGCGATACCTAACATGTGTACTTTTATTGATTTTTTTTATTTATTTTTTTATTTTCAAAAAATGGATTTATTTGGGGGAATATATATTTTTTTTTTGTAATTTATTTGGCGATTTTTTTTAAATTATTTTAACACTTTTTTTAAATTTTTTTTTACTTTATTAAATAGTCCCAGGTGGGACATCACTGTTCTGTGACAGATCGCTGATCTCTCACATCACAGATCACTGTGACAGATCAGCGATCTGTCACAGGCAGTGCACAAGGCTTCCTCATGCCTGCGCTTTGCAGGCACTGAGGAAGCCAGCTTCCTGCAGGCCCCCGAAGGACCCCGTCGCCATCTTGGATTCGGGGGTCTGCAGGAAAGGAGTCCCCCGCAGCAGCGCTGCACATTGCGCTGCCGTGGGGGGCTCAGGGAAGCACGGAGGGAGCCCCCTACCTGCCGATGCTTCCCTTTAACCCCCGGTACACCGCGATAATGTTTGATCGCGGTGTGCAAGGGGTTAACGTGTCGGGGGCGGTCCGTGACTGCCCCTGACACATTGTGCCGGGTGTCAGCTGTGATAATCAGCTGACACCCGGCCGCGATCAGCGGTGCTCACCACGTGGGCGCCGCTGATCGCGGTAGACGTACTATCCCGTCCATGGGCATAGGGTCCCGGGTCCCATGGACGGGATAGTACGTCTGATGTCAGGAAGGGGTTAAGGTCACATTGTAATTCTATAGCATAGGAAACTGTAAATGGTCTTGTAGATGATTAATAGCTGCTACCGTGACAAAAACTAATTGCACGCAAGAGACAATAGAGAAAAGGTCGTCTCATTTTTCTGAATGAGAGTATGAATGATTTTTATGTGCCCTAGTCAACCTAGCCTTAGCAAAATCCAATAAAAACAGATAAAAATGTATCTACCTCTAATTGGTATCAATAAAACCCTCAGCTAGTCACACACAGACAGAAAGCCATTAGCTATCACAAGTGATGGAATAATAAAAATGCTATATCTCGGAAAATGGCGACACAAATCAAAAATGTCTTTCTATAACTTTCTGAAATTTTTTTCACCACTTAGAAAAAAAACCTCTATACAAGTTTGGTATCACTATAATTGTATTGATCTGGAGAATCATGATTCAGAGAATTTTTTCTTGTTCCACAAAATGGATGCCGTAAGACCTAAACAAAAAACTATGGCACAATTGGATTTTTTTTCCCAATTTCACACACTTTTTCCCATTTTCCAGTACATTCAATGATTAAGTGAATGATGTAATTCAAAAGTACAAGTCAAATTTATGTTCTCTCAACTACAACACAATAAATACAACAAAATCATCCGGGGATCTTGATCGTCCACTTGTTACAATTTTGTATTTCAGATCTAAATCCCACATTCAATGTGAGTGGTGGGGTGACACGATTATTTTGGCATCACATGTATCACTGTTCCGCGTTCTCATTCAAGTAATGGAAGAGAATGACATTTTTATTTAGAAAGGAAACGGCTCAGAGCAGTAAAGAGGCAAATCTGTCATTCCAGCCTCTCTATAATGACCCTCTCAAGACACAAAGCAGACCATTTGTCCATGACTTGCTGGTCACATTCCTGTTACTTGTTGGTTTATAGGTCTTGCTGTGTATAATAAATAATCAAAAGGGAAAATGAAAGAATAGACCCCAGTGTGTCTAGCAAATATGAAAAATGATATGGTTGCATTATTGCTTTTCAGGACTCGTGAACCTTTACAAATGTACCAACGTGTTACATCCGTTCTGCACAGTGCAGGCATCAGGTACACAATTTGGGAGATTTGGTTATTGAATGGATCCCATTGGGAATAAATGTGCAGTGGAACAATTTATTATGTCATGAAACGTTTAGTATTTCTATATTTAAGGAAATGTTACCCAGCCCAGATACAAAGAGATTGTGATAATGCCATTTTGTATATATTGTAATGTATATATTGTATATATTGTATTGATATGTTTTGTTTATTATTTTGCATAATCACAATTGATCTTTATAATTAAAAATCAGCTTTGGAGAGTGATTATTTAGGATATGGTTATCAGTACATTATTCTATATTTTTAGAATTTTTGTTATTTGAAACATATCTATCCGTTCACTTTTTTTTATCTAAACATTCCACAATTCTGTGTAAATTTCATTGCATAGAAATCATGGAGTCCCATATCAAAAGTTCAAATTGGACCTCCTTCCCCATCCCCCCCAAAATATTTTGCGGAATAGGTAGGATCACAGTGTATCGATTACAGCCCTCAGTGCTGAGCTGTATGTGCAATGATTGACAGCTGTATTATCCAGTCTGGTACAGGGGCGTGCTGAGCTCTCTGCAGTGATTGGCAGCTGTATTATCTAGTCTGGTGTAGGGGCATGCTGAGCTGTCTGCAGTGATTGACAGCTGTATTGTCCAGTGTTATGATTGGGTCACCGAGGAGGAAAGCAGGACCAAGCTAAAGGCCCCTTTACATTTAGCGATGCACCAGCGATCCCGACAACGATACGACCCTGTCAGGATCGCTGGTGCATCGCTAAATGGTCGCTAGTGAGCTGCCACACAGGCAGATCTCACAGCGATGTAGCGACGCAGCAGCGGTCGTTACTTACCTTTCAGACGCGGCGATCCTGACGTCCTCCCACCCGCGTCCACGCGTCGCTTGTCGGCGCCAGCAGGAGGCCCAGCAGGAAGCGCCCGACGAAAAATGAAGCTGCACGATCTTGCGCGATCAGCGACAGACAGCGGGGGAGCCGGTCGGAGGTAAGTATCACACATAGCGATATCACTAGCGATATCACTGCTGCGTCACAAAATCGGTGACGCTTTAGAGATATCACTATGTGTAAAGGCCCCTTTAGCCACAGAAAACCAGAGAGGTTGGTAACTAAGCGGATTGGAGACCCCTGATCCTATCCACACAACTAGCAGTAGCCGTGGAGCGTACCTACGATGATCCTAGACGCCTCGACACAGCTGGAGAACTAAATAAGCCTAAAGCGAGACAGGGGAAATCTAAACTGCCCCAGAGCAGACCCCAAAGGAATAGATAGCCCCCAAACATATATTGTCAGGGAGACAAGATGAAAACACAAATGCAGGTAGGAAAATAGACTGAGCAAATGATGGGGCCCACACTAACTAGACAGGACAGGAAAGGAAAACTCTGTCTGCAATCACGCAAAAAACCCTGCAAAAAATGCCCAACACGTCTGATAGAAAAAACACTGAAGTCACGCGACTTCACCCACTATATCAGCACTCTAGTATATTCTGAAAGCAGAGCAAAAAGAGGCCAATCTAGTAAGGGATAAAAACAAACTGGCACAAGCAGTAACATAAGGATGGAAATTCAGCACAGCCCCAGCCGGAGCTGGTTGACCACACAAAACTGAAATAGACAAAACCAGATCAAATGTGAACAATAGCAAAAGAACACTTAGCTGAGCATGCAGGGACTGAGCTGGAAACTAAGACCTCAGGAGGCAGGAAAAAATCACCAGCAGGGATAGAGGGAGTCGGCTGTCTTAAATCCAATCAGAAACTCTAGATCTCCAGTCATCCTCCTCATTATCAGGTGGCAGGCCTCTGTTAATTAGATCAGCTCCATTACCTCCAGTAACCACCAGAGGGAGCCCGGAAAGAGAACTCGTGACCCCTCTGGCAAAACAACCAGCTCCACCACCTTCACAAGCAACCAGAGGCAGGCCAGAAAGCGAATACACAACAGTTCAGTCTGCTGCAGGGGCGTACTGAGCAGTCTGCAGTGATTGACACCTCAGTTGTCCAGTCTGGTGTAGGGGCGTGCTGAGCTGTCTGCAGTGATTGACAGCTGTATTGTCCAGTCTGCTGCAGGGGCGTGCTGATCTGTCGGCAGTGATTGACAACTCAGTTGTCCAGTTTGGTGCAGGAGCATTCTGAGCAGTCTGCAGTGATTGACAGCTCTGTTGTCCAGTCTGGTGCAGGGGTGTGCTGAGTTGTCTGCAGTGATTGATAGCTCAGTTGTCCAATCTGGTGTAGGGGAGTACTGAGCTGTCTGTGTTTTTATTGACAGCCTGGACATCCATTCTGAAACTAGGAGGTGCTGAGCTCTGGTAATGTGATTCCAGATCCCTTGATTTTTCAGCTATTTAAAGTGAACCTGTCTGCAGGACTGTGCTGAGCAACCTACAGACAGTGTCAGTTTGACGCTGTGATACTGATTACAATGATACCTTGGTTGATGAAATCCATCTTGTGGTTGTTTTTTAATCTTTATTTTAAGTTTTCAGTTAATAATAATAAATTTTATTTATTATTTATTTATTTAGTTAATGAGAATGTTGTGCTTTGAGGCGGGCTGTAGGAGGTCTTCATGTGGTGCTCTGCTTAAATATTCACATGTATGGCTTCTGACAGGTCACACTGATCCCTCACTGACCTACCTGCTATTTTACATACTGAATATAATATGGTTTGGAAAAAAAACATTCAGATTCAACAGGCATGTGCCAGCAGTGGCACCTGCGCTGTAGTATGATGTGATGGATAATGTACATATTTTATTTAGACATATAGTGTTGTTTGAAAATAAAAATCGTAATCAAAATGGAGCCATGGAAGCACCTGCACAGTAGCATCTATCGCGTTCTGATAAATGCCACTGCACAGGTGCCACCGGCACCATTTTGAAAAAGCCTGATGTTTTTTTTCCCTGCCAAAATGGCGCCCGCACAGTATCATCTATTGGAACATGATATTGGCACCATTTTGATTAAGATGATTTTATATATGTCTAAATAAAACAAAAATATGCATATTTTCTACCATATCATGTTACAGCACAGGCGCAGCCGCCTGCATGCTGAATGTGAGCTTTTTATTTTTTTTATTATAATCAGTATATAAAATAGGGAGAAGGTCAGTGAGGGTTCAGGGACCTGTCAGAAGCCATATAGATGAATATGTAAGCAGAGCACCACATGAAAATCCCCCCACAGGCCGCTCCGGAGCACAAGAATCTCATTAACCGAAAACTGAAACTAAAGATTAAACAACAACCACAAGACGGATTTCATCAACCAAGGTATCGTTAAAAAGTATAACGGTGCCAACCTGACACTGTCTGTAGGAAACTGTGCACAATCCTGCTGACAGGTTCCCTTCAACTGAGCTGTCAGTCTCAGATATCTGTCCGCTGAAGCTTCAGCACACATTTACAACTGACACTGAGAATAAGAGAATGATATATCATGTTCAGCACATACTTGCCAGCATCTTTCAGAGAGTGAATGTAGCTAGGAGTAAAAGGGTCAGATTCCCAGCTGGCAGAGCAGGGATAATGTACTTGAAAACTATATAATTACATTTGGTTTCTATGAAGACAAGAGGGTAATGTTTCACTTCGAAGCTTTGAAAAGTAAACATTTCCCTATGGATGGCAACAGAAATTCTTCTTGGGGCAGAGAAATACAGTGAATGAAATAAGTATTGAACACGGTACTAATTGTGCTATTGACGTGAAATTGTCACCAGATGTCGGTAACAACCCACTCAATCCACACAGGCAAAGAAGTCATTCCATAGATGTCCATAAATTAATAAAAAAATACATAAGGGGTCCGCGCCACTCCGGACAGTGGGTGCCACCAGGAAAATTTGTCACTTATGAAAAAAAAAAAACGTTGGCACAAAAGCAATCTTGCTAAAGTAATATAATTTTATTGAGCCAATACACATGAGACAGATTTTATGCCAATGTTTTGGTCTTTATCGAGGTTACCTGTACGAAACGTAAAATATAGTAAAATTATGCAGGTAAAGAGAATTCATAATTGTCTCATAATGTGAGAAATTCACCAAAAAAGAAATACAGATGGCACTCACCAGTTAACATCTTCTTTATTGTATTTAAAACATCGGCATAGGGAGGATGGGAGCAGGAGTGGAGATGACGACAGCTGTTTCACGCTGCAGTGGCGCTTCTCCAGTAGAAGCGCCACTGCAGCGCGAAACAGCTGTCGTCATCTCCACTCCTGCTCCCATCCTCCCTATGCCAATGTTTTAAAGAAATAGGATAAACAAGATTTTAACCGGTGAGTGCCATCTGTATTTCTTTTTTGGTGAAGTTGTTGTGCCTATTGCTTTGGAGTGGCACCCTGGTCTGTGGAGAACTTTTTATACTGCACGCACTCTTAGGCGGCAGTTCACACAGGCATGTGCACAATGAATGCATTTTCTTGCTGTGCGGATTAATTCCTGGTTGGTCATAATGTGAGAAAGACAACATTTTTTGTAATGCATTTTTTTTTATAACATTTGTGTAAATACAGCATAATAGATGTTACAGCATGTTAGTAAGAGTTTTGCAGGAAATAGAAGTATCATTGCAAGTAGATACACCATGTGCAGAATTATTAGGCAAGTTGTATTTGAGAGGATTCTTTTTATTATTGAATAACAACTATGTTCTCAATCAACCCAAAAGGCTCATAGATATCAAAGCTTAATATTTTTGGAAGTTGGAGTGGGTTTTTTTAGATTTGCCTATCTTAGGAGGATATCTGTTTGTGCAGGTAACTATTACTGTGCATAATTATTAGGCAACTTAATAAAAACCAAATATATATCCATCTCACTTGTTTATTTTCACCAGGTAAACCAATATAACAACACAAAATTTAGAAATAAACATTTCTGACATTCAAAAACAAAACAAAAAAAAATCAGTGACCAATATAGCCACCTTTCTTTACAATGATACTCAAAAGCCTTCTATCCATAGATTCTGTCAGTTGCTTGATCTGTTTACGATCAACATTGCATGCCGCAGCCACCACAGCCTCCCAGACACTGTTCGGAGAGGTGTACTGTTTTCCCTCCCTGTAGATTTCACATTTTATGAGGGACCACAGGTTCTCTATGGGGTTCAGATCAGGTGAACAAGGGGGCCATGTCATTATTTTTCTTCTTTTATACCTTTACTGGCCAGCTATGCTGTGGAGTATTTGGATGCTTGTGATGGAGCATTGTCCTGCATGAAAATCATGTTTTTCTTGAATGATACTGACTTCCTCCTGTACCACTGCTTGAAGAAGGTGTCTTCCAGAAACTGCCAGTAGGTCTGTGAGTTGAGCTTCACTCCATCCTCAACCCGAAAAGGTCCCACAAGTTCATCTTTGATACCAGCCCATATCAGTACCCCACCTCCACCTTGCTGGCGTCTGAGTCGGAGTGAAGCCCTCTGCCCTTTACTGATCCAGCCTTGGGCCCATCCATCTGGCCAATCAAGAGTCGCTCTCATTTCATCAGTCCATAAAACCTTAGAAAAATCAGTCTTAAGATATTTCTTGGCCCAGTCTTGACATTTTATCTTATGTTTCTTGTTGAAAGGTGGTCGTTTTTCAGCCTTCCTTACCTTGGCCATGTCCCTGAGTATGACACACCTTGAGCTTTTTGATACTCCAGTAACGTTGCAACTCTGAAATATGGCAAAACTGGTGGCAAATGGCATCTTGGCAGCTTCACGCTTGAATTTCCTCAATTCATGGGCAGTTATTTTACGCCTTTTTTTATCAACACGCTTCTTGCAACCCTGTTGGATATTTGCCATGAAACGCTTGATTGTTCGGTGATCACGCTTCAAAGGTTTGGCAATTTCAAGTTTGCTGCATCCCTCTGCAAGACATCTCACAATTTTTGACTTTTCAGAGTCCGTCAAATCTCTCTTCTAACCCATTTTGCCAAAGGAAAGGAAGTTGCCTAATAATTAAGCACACCTTATATAGGGTTTTGATGTCATTAGACCACACCCCTCCTCATTACAGAGATGCAAATCACCTGATTTACATAATTGGCAGTTGGCTTTCAAGCCTATACAGCTTGGAGTAGGACAACATGTATAAAAAGGATGATGTGATCAAAATACTCATTTGCCTAATAATTCTGCACACAGTGTATTCCCTGTTATATAAAATGAAAGAAGGAATCCGCGCATGCGCACTTATCCTCCAGCACATCACCTCTTTCGTAGCTGTTTCCCTGCATCCAGGCTTCGATTCCCCAACCCTTTCCCTTATTTATTTCTGGTATATCGTGTCTCCTGTCACACACCGCCATGAGACTTCATGCCAGACTCACACACATGGATGAGCTCCAAGACCGGTAATGGAATTTGGTGATTCCTCTGTATTTTGAACATGTAACAGATAATTAAGCGGTCTTCTTGTCGCACTTTAACTAAATTCTATATATTTACACATCACTCACTGACAAGCACCTGGACAGGTAAACATACCTGCCTATTACTTCTATTACTTTTATACTCTATGGCTGTGTCATGTGTTCCTCCCCATAGGGAGTTTATACAGAACATTTCCTTTGATATCTCCCCTTATAGTACAGTCACATTTTACCTCAGATTCCCCCTTTCTTCTTTTCTTTGGATATCTATGTTCCGCTTCTGCTTCACCTTATCTTTACCTAGATTTTCACATTGATGACACTTATTATACGGTGTGAGGCAGTGACCGGTGTCCTATGTGAAGGTCGCTATGTGTCCCCCAGGATGTGCACAGAGGTTATTGCAGTCACAGGCATAGCTGTGATTGTAATGCAAAATAAAAGTAAGAATTGGTCTTAGGCAAGCTACTTGCTCAAGGCAGATTTAAGGAAAACCTGCCATAGGCTTTTATTTTTTAAGCGGACTACAGGATGGTAGTGGGGTGGATCATTCCTTCCCGGGCAGGTTCTTCCATGTGGCCTACGGCCACAGGTTCCTTGTAAGAACCCTGCAGCAGAGGGTTGGGTGTGTCAGTTTTGGTTTTGCAAGCGTGCAGAGCAGGTGGGCTCAACCTGTGTGAAGCAACATGGAGCCAAAAGGCCTGGCACCTCTCAGCGTACGTGCAGTCGCCCATGGCAACCAGACCTGGTAAAGACTGTCTTGATTTCCAGGCTAGAAAGACTGGAAATTTTGTGGATATCATCCGCACTGCTGTACAAATAAGAGTCCAGACCAAGATGAAGATAGAAATTGGTGGTTTAATCTCAATCGCAATGCGTTTCGAAGTCAATAGGACTTCTTCAGGAGAAGTTATAAGTGTAAAATATCACTACATACTGTTTAAATAGATTCCCCATTCAAATCTGGTGCCAAAGAGGAACCACATGTCAGGCAGTGTCAAAGTTCATGAAAAATGACACATGGTACAGCACATGATCTCTGCAGCCGATACAAAAACTTGGTTTAAAACAGAAAAATTGTTATTGTATAATTATAACCATATATTTTTGTTTGTAGGTATATTGATACAGAAGAATAAAATCAAAAAATAAAAAGAAAGGAGAAAGAACCAAAAAATAGAAAAAGAAGGGGATGCGAACCAACTCAGCAAAGAGGGGAACACAGATTTAACAGAAGAACTTGTTAGGGACGGCGGAACGCACTAAATATTAAATAATAGAGAATGCGTTCGCCGCTCGGGGTCCACCGTGCAGAGGTGTTAAACTGCTGCTATTATACTGGTGGACGCACAATATGGCGGTACATCACACACGGGTTGAACATCACCCGGTGTGCACTGGGCATACTCTGTTATCTTCACAGAGACGCCTAATGTATTAACCCCTTAATGTCCACTGATTTGCAGAGTCCGTCATGGCAGGAGGTAACTTCCAGCAACATGACGGACTCTGCACGTCATGGCTTTGAACTGCCACTGCGTGTAAACACGCAGTGACAGTTCAGTGCCGACAGCTGTCTATGACAGCTGACAGGCACGGCAAGGGGTGCAGGAACACTTGCAGTCAGTTCCTGCACCCCAAGCGCTGTGATTAGTCAGTCAATCTGACTGACCAAACAGCAGCGATCAGTCAGGAGAGGCTAAAATGTCAGCATCTCCTGCCCGATGATCCGTGCCAGGAGCTCAGCACTGCAGTGGCTGAGCGTCCTGCACTGACAGCTGGGAGCGGCACCCCCGCTGTTAACCACCTCACTGCTGCGATCAAGCGCGATCGCAGCGTTCAGGGGGGAGGCAGAGGGTAGTGGGCTTCCTCTGCCTCAGGTCGGCATCCCCGCAATGTAATCGCGGGGCCCGACCTGTGCTATGATAACCCGGAGGTTGCCATGACACCTCTGGATCATACAGCTACGGAGAGCTGGTGAGACCATCTCAGCAGCTCTCAGCATAGGTACAGTATATTACATTACAATGCTGGAGCATTGCAATGTAATATGCCGAAAGTGGAAATCCCATCATGTGACAAAGTAAAAAAAAAACATTTTTTAAAAACATGTAAAAAAAAAATATTAAAAAATAATTTAAAAAATTCCCCTAAAAATACACATTTTTATGTAAAAAAATAAAATAAACAAAAAAATTACACATGTTTGGTATCGCCATGTCCGAAAAAATCCAATCTATAAAAATGTCACCCTAGTTAACCCTTCAGTGAACACCATAAAAACCCCCACAAAAAAGTTGCAAATTTTACTTTTTGCAAGCAGTACCATCATACCGCTTGGAAAAAGTGCAATAACACACGATCAAAAAGACGGATATAAATAAACATGGTACCGCTAAAAACATCATCTTGTCCCGCAAAAAAGAAGCTTCCACACAGCACCATCAGCGAAAAAATAAAAAAGTTATAGCTCACAGAATAAAGAGATGCAAAAATAATTATTTTTTCTATAAAAGTTTATATTGTGTATAAAACGCCAAAACATAAAAAAGATATAAATGAGGTATCGCTGTAATTGTAGTTACCCGAAGAATAAAGCTGCCATACTAATTTTACCACACGCGGAACAGAGAAAAAAAATTCCTAAATTGCTGGTTTTTGTTCATTCTGCCTCCACAAAAATCGGAATAGAAAGCGATCAAAAAATGTTATGCACCCAAAAATGGTACCAATAAAAACGTCAACTCGTCCCGCAAAAATCAAGCCTGCACATGACTTTGTCGGCCAGAATATGGAAAAACCATAGCTCATTAAAAATAATTTTTGTTGAAAAAATTATGATTTTTTTAATTTCACGGCTCTACGTTATAAACTTCTGTGAAGCACTGGGGGGTTCAAAGTGCCCACCACAAATCTAGATAAGTTCCTTGGGGGGTCTAGTTTCCAAAATGGAGTCACTTGTGTGGGGGTTTCTACTGTTTAGGCACATCAAGGGCTCTGCAAACTGTGGTGTAATGACCACTGTGTCCACAAGGGGGCGCTGTGTGGATGCCCCAGGAGAACGGATGAGTGGAAGAATCCTGAAGGATAGTTATGTATCTCAAAGTGGGTGGCTTTGAGGTGGAGACTTGTGTATGTGTGATCAGCAATATCATTGCTGAGGTGTTGTTTCTAAAGGGCATGTCACACTAAGAGATATCGCTAGCAATATCGCTATAACTAGTGACGTTATAGCGATATTGCTAGCGATATCGCTGTGTCTGATACTTACCTCCGACCGCTCCCCCGCTGGTTATCGTTGATCGCGCGAGAACGTCCAGGACTGTTTCTCGTCGTCAGCTTCCTGCTGTGACGACGAGCGACGCGTGGAGCCGGGCGGGAGGACGCAGGATCACCTGGTGTGACAGGTAAGTAGCGACCCCCGTCCCCAGCAATGTCACTAGTGAGATCTGCCCTTTGTGGCAGCTCACTAGTGACCACTTAGCGATGTACCAGCGATCCTGACTGCGTCATATCGCTGGTCGGGATCGCTGGTACATCGCTAAGTGTGACAGTACCTTAAGTGTAAGGGAGAAGTCTTCAGGTAACAAGAGAGATGGGCGGTTTCTGGTTACCTACAAATCCACCCAGGGGTGTGTCTGAAAACGCCTATAGTAAAAGGCTTTGCAAGTGTGTGAAGGACCTGTGATGAGGTCATAGCCATGTGACCCAGTGGGCGTGGCTGCGGACCATATAAGGTGGCCAGGGTAGGTCACAAGGGGTGAATGCTGGGACCTGATTGGTCCAGTTTGGAAGGTCCTGTGAGGAGAAGGATCTCCTCGCTAACAGCCTGTGGAGCGGCTGTGAGAGCTTTGGCGATGTGTGCCTGAGAGCTCCCTGGGGGGAACTAACGTATGCGATGGTGAAGCCGCATAAGGAACCCTGACGGGTGAGATAATGATGAGGCTGAATTGCCTATATAATGGACGCTATGCTGATATGAACTTTGTGGTGCTTCCTTTGGTTTATGCTGAATAATAAACCTCACGGACTGATATGGTTTTATGGAAAACCTGTATCTGATGTGATTTATTTGCTGCCAAGCGAGTGTCCCCCAACCTTGAATGACAGCGCTACCTTACAAAATGCAACATGACGCCCACAGACCATTCCATCAAAGTCTGCATTCCAAATCGGCGCTCCTTCCCTTCCGAGCTCTGCCATGCGCCCAAACAGTGGATCCACCCCACATATGGGGTATCAGCGTACTCAAGACAAATTGCAAAACAACTTTTGGGGTCCTTTTACCCTTGGGATAATAAAAATTGGGGATGAAAAGATCATTTTTGTGGAAAAAATGATTTTTTAACTTTACGGCTCTGTGTTATAACCTTCCGTGAAGCACTTGGGGGTTCAAAGTGCTCACCACACATCTAGATAAGTTCCTTGGGGGGTTTAGTTTCCAAAATGGGGTCACTTATGGGGGGTTTCCACTGTTTAGGTGCATCAGGGGCTCTCCAAACACGACATGGCGTCCGATCTCGTTTCCAGCCAATTTGACATTCAAAATCTCAAATGATGCTCCTTCTCTTCTGACCACTGCCGTGCGCCTAAAGATTGGTCTTCCTCCACACATGGGGTATCGGTGTACTCAGGAGAAATTGCACAACAAATATTGTGGTTTATTTTCTCCTGATACCATTGATAAAATAAAAAAAATTGTGTCTGAAGAAAAAATTTTGGGGGAAAAAAGTAAAATGTTCATTTTTTCCTTCCACATTGCTTCAATTCTTGTGAAGTACCTAAAGGGTTAATAAGCTTATTGAATGTGGTTTTGAACACCTTGACGGGTGCAGTTTTTAGAATGGTGTCACTTTTGGGTATTTTCTGTCATATTGACCCCTCAAAGTGACTTCCAATGTGAGGTGGTCCCTAAAAAAATGGTTTTGTAAATTTTGTTGTAAAAATGAGAAATCGCTGGTCAACTTAACCCTTATAACTTCCTAACAAAAAAAAACTTGGTTCCAAAATTGTGCTGATGTAAAGTAGACATGTGGAAAATGTTATTTAGTAACTATTTTTTGTGACATATCTCTCTGATTTAAGGGCATAAAAATTAAAAGTTTGAAAATTGCTAAATCTTAAAAATTTTCTCCATATTTCCATTTTTTTCATAAATAAACGCAAGTCATATCGAAGAAATTTTACCACTAACATGAAGTACAATATGTCACGAAAAAACAATGTCAGAATCTGGTAAAGCGTTCCAGAGTTATAAGCAGATAAAGTGACAGTGGTCCGATTTCAAAATTTAGGCCTGGTCCTTAACCTACAAAATGGCTTGGTCGTTAAGGGGTTAACACAAATGCTGAGCCTGTTGGACTCAGGTCTCAGAGAAATGCACGCACTGTATATGGTCACAGGAGCTGGGCCCGAGGCAGCGGGTCAGAGTCCTTCTAGACCTACCGTGCGTGCGGTGTAGCTACCGCGGACGCCCTAAAGTGTTGCAGATGGCAGCACGGCGACTGACACAGCCGCTATACGACAATGCCCAGGAGGGGCGCACTGTTGGACGCTAGCTCTGTGGAGATGAGCACTGTGGCTTGTAGCATGCCACTGACTGGTGCTGACTCTAAGGCTGTCCCTATCAACACACGTAATATCAGAGGGAGGGGATCTTAATGAGTCATTCGCAGGTTCATGCATCCATCATCATTCACACAGTAGCAATTAGAGACTATACTAGAGACCTTTTATAGCTGTGCACTTCCGGGACCTTCCAGATCTCTGAGATGGACCAATCAGATCAGGAGAAGGACCTGAGCACGTGACTCCAGATCTCTCGTGAGCATGCCCAGTAGCGCGATTAGAGGACTTAGCCACTGGGGTGGCTTGCTGCAGGACAGTGCACTGCTATTGCTGACCCAGAGGTGACAGCAACAACCAGTCCTACAGAGCTGGTCTGAGCAGAACGTCTGGGATGCCGAGATTGCTGTGCAGGCTCCTGAGAGGTCAGAGGAGAATGGGAGAC
Organism: Dendrobates tinctorius; assembly: GCF_039654945.1. Lineage (NCBI taxonomy): Eukaryota > Metazoa > Chordata > Amphibia > Anura > Dendrobatidae > Dendrobates > Dendrobates tinctorius. Next base: position 1,313,019 of record NW_027361680.1, on the reverse strand, counting down.
TGCTGGATGTAAGGCCCTGGATTCCTGCTGAGCAGCTGCAGGAACCCGAAGCCTAACATTACCCCCCCTCCTAGGGCCCCCACCCCTCTGAGCCTCGGTATGCTCAAACACCGCGATCAGGAGTGGGGCCTGGATGTTCTCCACTGGCTCTCAGGTCTGGGCCTCAGGACCATGACCCTTCCTGTCCACCAAATAAAATTTTTTGCCACGCACAATCCTGCGTCCCACAATGGTTTTGACCTCAAACTCATCCGAGGACAGGTCTGATGTCCCGGCAGATGACTCAGAACACCGAGCCATGTGAACAGGCTTGAGAAGGGACACGTGGAAGACATCAGAGATGGCCAAGTGTGGTGGAAGAGCCAGACGGTAGACCACTGAGCTGATGCGCTCGAGGACTTTGAAGGGACCAATGTATCGCGGAGCGAACTTGGAGGACTCGACCCGCAGCTTGATATTACGAGCAGAGAGCCACACCAAGTCGCCAGGGGCAAAAGTTGGAGCGGGATGCCGATGTGTGTCGGCTGACTATCTCATTCTCTCTTTAGAGGCTCGAATAGCATCCTGGGTGCGATCCCAAATGTCGCGAGCCTCCACTGCCTAGTCTGCCACCCTGGAATCAGTGGAAGACGCTTCGCATTGGGACAGGGACGCGCGGATGCTGGCCGTAATTAAGAAGGAACGGCGTCTGACCAGTGGAATCAGCCACTGGGTTATTCAGGGCAAATTCAGCCCACGGTAGTAAGGATGCCCAGTCATCCTGCCTGGCAGAGACAAAATGTCGCATGTATGCGACCAGAGTTTGATTGGCTCTCTCAACCAACCCGTTCGTCTCGGGATGATATGCGGAGGACAAATTGAGCTCGATACTAAATAGACTGCAGAGCTCCCTCCAAAATCGAGACACAAGCTGAGGACCTCGGTCACTGACTATTTTGTCTGGCATACCATGCAAATGAAATACGTGCTTTATGAACAGTGCTTAGAGACCACGAGCGGAAGGCAGCCGCGCGAGTGGCACCAGATGCACCATTTTAGAAAAATGATCAGTGACCACCCAGATGACCGTGCTGCCACCAAATTTGGGCAGGCCGAGCACAAAGTCCACGCCGACTATCTCCCAGGGTCTGTCTGCCACCGGCAAGAGACACAGTAACCCAGCCGGCCTCTGCCTAGACGTTCTTCTCTCCAGACAGGTAGTGCAAGGTGAAGCGGGAGAAGAAGAGCAACCACCTAGCTTGACGAGAGTTCAAGTGCTGGGCCGTTTGCAAATAGACCAGGTTTTTATGGTCAGTGTACACCTGGAAGGGTAACCGGGCTCCCTCCAGGAGATGTCTCCACTTGGAAAAGGTCAATTTCATGGCCAGCAACTCCCTGTCCCCAATGGAGTAGTTTCTGCCGGTGAGAAGGTCTTACAGAAGAAGAACAGGGATGCTTCCGACCTTGAGCATCCTTCTGTAAAAGGATTGCTCCTGCACCGACGGACAAGGCATCTTCCTCTAGGATAAAGGGTTTATCCACATCGGGACAGTGGAGGATGGGAGCGCCAGCAAAATGGGTTTTCAGAGACGAAAAGGCTGTGGAGACCTGCTCTGACCAAACCTTAGGATTGGCTCCTTTCTTGGTGAGAGCAACCAATGTGGGGTGGGAATGAACTGGCGGTAATAGTTAATGAACCCCAAGAAGTGCTGCACCGCTTTTAGAGAATGGGGCTCCTGCCAGTCCATTACCGCTTGCAATTTGGCAGGATCCATAGCCAACCCCTGGGCCGAGATGATATAGCCCAGGAACGGCAAGGACTCCTGCTCAAACTGGCACTTCTCCAGCTTGGCGAAGAGAGAATTCGAACGCAAACGGTCGAAGATCTTGCAGATGTCTCCCCGGTGGGAGGGCAAATCTGGAGAAAAGATGAGAATGTCATCCAGATATGCTCTCTACCTCGGTGGTGGTCTATCGCAAAAGACGTCATTTACGAAGTCCTGGAAGACAGCAGACACATTACAGAGGCCGAAGGGCATGACCAGGTACTCATAGTGGCCATCCCTGGTATTAAAGGCTGTGTTCCACTCGTCGGATCAGGTCGTACGCCCCCGTAGATCCAATTTCATAAAGATCCGGGCCCCTCGCAACCTGTCAAACAACTCAGAGATCAAAGGAAGAGGGTATTTGTTTTTTACTGTAATGGCTTTAAGACCACTGTAGTCAATGCAGGGGTGCAACTCTCCACTCTTCTTCTGCACGAAGAAGAACCCTGCACCAGCCGGCGACACCGATTTTCTGATTAAACCTCTTGCCAGGTTCTCCCGGATATATTGTGACATAGCCTCCATCTCAGGGAGAGAGAGGATACACGCAGCCTCTAGGAGGTTCCGCGCCTGGCAATAGGTCTATCGGGCAATCGTATGAACGGTGCGGCGGCAGTGTCTCCGCAGACTTTTTGGAGAAAACATCCGCGTACTGTTGGTAGTGTGTAGGAAGCGCGGAAAGATCCATGGGCACCTCTGTGGAGGCTACTTGGACACTGCCCCTCATGCACCTTCCCTCACAGTTCTTGCTCCATCCCGGTATACTCCCCGAAGACCAATCTATATGAAGGGAATGGTAGCGGAGCCACGAAACTCAGAGAAGCACCTGGTCGATGCCATCTGGCAAAATGAACAGGGACAACATCTTGTGATGAGAGGGTGAGATCGAGAGACCAAGAGGTGCTGTCTGGTGTGCAACCTGAGATGGTAAAGGTGCACCATCAACCACCCTGATGGTCATGGGATGGGGCAGTAGTACCAGCGGAATAGCGTGCTTTTGGGCGAAGGACGAGGACATGAAGTTTCCTTCTGCCCCGGAGTCCACCGTGACCTCTACCTCCCAGGTGGAAGCACCGCTATCTAACATCCCTCGGAATACTGGTTTGGGGTTAAAGGGTTTCATATCAGGTAGACCCCCACCTACTACCATGGTACGTGCTTGTTTTTTTTCGAGCGCTGTGGGCACCTGTTAGCCAGATGACCAAACTGTCGACATTAGTAACAGCGTGCGAAGCTTCGCGCCAGACTCAACTTGGGACCGGTGCGAGACACCTCCGCGGGTACAAGAGGTACAGAGAAGGTTGGAGCCAACCTAACCTGTCTCGATTGAGCTCGCTCCAACCCGCGCTCAGTATAACAGAGATCAATGCGGGAGGAGATAGCAATCAGCTCCTCCAGAGTTACAGGTACCTCCCTGGTAGCTAAGGCATCTTTGACATGCCCCGCCAAACCCCTCCAGAACACAGGGATGAGTGCCTTATCAGACCACTCCAACTCGGGAGCCAGTGTCAGAAAACAAACAGCGTAATGGCTAACCGAGAGGGAGCCCTGTGTTAAAGCTAATAACTGGAGAGAGGTGTTGTGAGTGACCCGTGGTCCCAAAAAGACCTGTTTTAGAGAGGTTAGAAACTGAGCAGGGCTCAGAACCACGGTGTCACCACGCTCCCACAGCAGCGTGACCCGTTCTAATGCCCTGACCGACAAGGGAGACTATAAACCCCACTTTCGCCCACTCTGTAGGGAATTGCGCGGCCAGTAACTCAAGCTGGATAGAGCACTGGCTCACGAAACCCCTGCAGGTGGCGCTGTCACCAGAAAAATTATCGGGCAAAGGGAGGCGGGATATTGTCGGTACAGGCGTGGATGTGGGCACTCGCGAGACAGCCTCTGCGACTGTCTGGGCAGCGGCCATAGTAGCATTCGCAGCTGAGGTGGAGCTCTCAATAGCCGCTAACTTGCTCTCCAGCTGCCGAATGTACCACTGTAGCTGCTGCAGGTCTGCCTTTACTAGCCAGAACCTGGTGCTAGTATAATGTTAGGGACGACGGAATGCACTAAATATTAAATAAGAGTGCGTTCGCCGCTCAGGGTCCATCATGCAGAGGTGTTAAACTGCTATAATACTGGCGGACACACAATATGGCGGTATATCGCACACGGGTTGAACGTCACCCGGTGTGCACAGGGCATACTCTGTTATCTTCACAGAGACGCCTAATGTATTAACACAAATGCTGATCCTGTTGGACTCACAAGTCTCAGAGAAATGCACGCATGATATATGGTCACAGGAGCTGGGTCCGAGGCAGCGGGTCAGAGTCCTAGACCTACCGTGCGTGCGGTGTTGCTACCGCAGATGCCCTAAAGTGTTGCTGATGGCAGCGCGGTGACTGACACAGCCGATAAACGACAATGCCCACGAGGGGCGCACTGTCGGACGCTAGCTCTGTGGAGATGAGCACTGTGGCTTCTAGCATGCCACTGACTGGCGCTGACTCTAAGGCTAAGTCCCTATCCACACACGTAATATCAGAGGGAGGGGATCTTAATGAGTCATTCGCAGGTTCATGCATCCATCATCATTCACACAGTAGCAATTAGAGACTATACTAGCGCATGGCCAAGTGGCCATGCGGACCATTTATTGCCGTGCGCTTCCAGGACCTTCCAGATCTCTGAGATGGACCAATCAGATCGTGAGCATGCCCAGTAGCGTGATGAGAGGACTTAGACACTGGGGTGGCTTGCTGCAGGACAGCCTGCGCTGCTATTGCTGACCCAGAGGTGGCAGCAACAACCAGTCCTACAGAGCAGGTGTGTCATGTGCCCCGTCCTGAGTGACACGGCCAGCAGGCCGGTAACTGATACAGCAGGACGTGACACGTGTAATTGTCCTGTGACGCGGCCCGCAGGCCGGTAACTAATACAATAAGACAAAGGGAATAGGGAAAACCTGGGTAACGATAACAATGGTGGCCCTGCGATAGGGAACGGGGAAGTGGAGACCTCCTGCACTCCCCTGAGTCAGTGTCTCTACACTCCTAACGTTCCCTAGGCCGGTTCCGCTCCGGGTGACGATCAGGAACCTATAAACCCTGACTCGCCCTGCACGTAAACCCTCACTAGGGAATTGGTCGGTGCAGAAACTAATCCTACCACTGCACTAAACACATAAGGAAAAGTGACAAAATGGGAACACCACTTAGCTTTGCTCTGTTGCTTACGCTACCAGCAACAGAGCCACCACCTGCGTGCATCTTTTCCTCCGACCGGGTCCAACACCATAGTGCAGCCTTGGAGCAAACAGAGTCCACACCTGCGTGCAGCTGTCCCGAAACAGAGTCCAGCTTTTCTACCAAAGAGTCCAACATTTTGAGTCCAACTTTCCGCAACAGAGTCCAGCATTCTGAGTGCAGCTCTACACCATAGCTGCTCGTGACTCTCCTTCAGCTCCCTTCTTTACCCAGGCTTGCTTGCAAATGAGGAACTTATCACCAACAGTGATTAACACACCTGATACTCTCTTATAGAGCAATCACACCTGTTACATAATCACGTGCACAAACTAAGGTAACCAGAGTGCAATGACCCTAATGGCCACCGGGGGGAAAACTACAACTGAAATCACCACAGTGCAATGACCCTAATGGCCACCGGGGGAAAAACTACCTTTGGCACACAGCCAAGGGAAAAAAAGGTTAAATGCGCAAAGTAATCTGTCAGATCCAATCTGGATCGTGACAAGGTCTGAGCAGAGCGTATGGGATGCCGAGATTGCTGTGCAGACTCCTGAGCGGCCGGAGGAGAAGGGGAGACCGCTGGATGTAAGGCTCTGGATTCCCGCTGAGCAGCTACAGGAACCTGATGCCTAACAGAGCTAACTTAATATCATAATAGCTGATCACAGCTGATTGTGTTTAGTTTAGCTGCACATATATTCAGCACCATAGGTCTGCTCCAGACGTAGTCGGCTCCATCTACTTCAAAATCCATATTTCAAAGTACATATTTCTAAGTGCTCTGAATTAGACTAGAATGCATTTGGCCACTCATGACCCCTACAGTATTGTCATCATCACCATCTGACAGATGTTCTTCTGTTCCCACAGGTATGCATTGCTGAATTCCACCCCTCTCTCCCATGCTCCTGAATGCCCCATGTGAACTGCATTGTATTTTATATGGTATGCATTGCTTACCCATATTTTTGTATCCATAATTGTACTCCATTCTTGTTATCTCTGCCACACATCTAAGTGGTCTGTTTAACCCCTTCCCCCTTTTATGACCTTTGCTTAACTCTGTGCATTTGGCCTGGGCAGTCACACCACACTTTCAATCACACCCGATTCTGTTTAGCTGCACATATATTCAGCACCCTGGGTCTGCTCCAGACGTAGTCGGCTCCTTCTTCTTCAAAATCCATATTTCTAAGTACTCTGAATTAGACTAGAATTCTAGAATGCATTTGGCCACTCACGACCCCTACAGTATTGTCATCACCATCTGACCGAGATGTTCTGTTCCCACATGTTATGATCCATGCTGGATCAGGACTGAAAAAAAACACAGGTAACTTTTTTTTTTTTTTTTTCCTAAGCTGTGCTTAAGGTTGGTTTTTGCCCCCGGTGGCCATTAGGATTATTGCACTGTGGTGTCGTTTGTTCAAGTTTGCCCTCGGTGGTGGTGAGCGTCATTGCACTCTAGTTCTTTAGTTACAGTGGGGCAAAAAAGTATTTAGTCAGTCAGCAATAGTGCAAGTTCCACCACTTAAAAAGATGAGAGGCGTCTGTAATTTACATCATAGGTAGACCTCAACTATGGGAGACAAACTGAGAAAAAAAAATCCAGAAAATCACATTGTCTGTTTTTTTTTTCCTTTTATTTGCATATTATGGTGGAAAATAAGTATTTGGTCAGAAACAAAATTTCATCTCAATACTTTGTGATATATCCTTTGTTGGCAATGACAGAGGTCAAACGTTTTCTGTAAGTCTTCACAAGGTTGCCACACACTGTTGTTGGTATGTTGGCCCATTCCTCCATGCAGATCCCCTCTAGAGCAGTGATGTTTTTGGCTTTTCGCTTGGCAACACGGACTTTCAACTCCCTCCAAAGGTTTTCTATAGGGTTGAGATCTGGAGACTGGCTAGGCCACTCCAGGACCTTGAAATGCTTCTTACGAAGCCACTCCTTCGTTGCCCTGGCGGTGTGCTTTGGATCATTGTCATGTTGAAAGACCCAGCCACGTTTCATCATCAATGCCCTTGCTGATGGAAGGAGGTTTGCACTCAAAATCTCACGATACATGGCCCCATTCATTCTTTCATGTACCCGGATCAGTCGTCCTGGCCCCTTTGCAGAGAAACAGCCCCAAAGCATGATGTTTCCACCACCATGCTTTACAGTAGGTATGGTGTTTGATGGATGCAACTCAGTATTCTTTTTCCTCCAAACACGACAAGTTGTGTTTCTACCAAACAGTTCCAGTTTGGTTTCATCAGACCATAGGACATTCTCCCAAAACTCCTCTGGATCATCCAAATGCTCTCTAGCAAACTTCAGACGGGCCCGGACATGTACAGGCTTAAGCAGTGGGACACGTCTGGCACTGCAGGATCTGAGTCCATGGTGGCGTAGTGTGTTACTTATGGTAGGCCTTGTTACATTGGTCCCAGCTCTCTGCAGTTCATTCACTAGGTCGCCCCGCGTGGTTCTGGGATTTTTGCTCACCGTTCTTGTGATCATTCTGACCCCACGGGGTGGGATTTTGCGTGGAGCACCAGATCGAGGGAGATTATCAGTGGTCTTGTATGTCTTCCATTTTCTAATTATTGCTCCCACAGTTGATTTCTTCACTCCAAGCTGGTTGGCTATTGCAGATTCAGTCTTCCCAGCCTGGTGCAGGGCTACAATTTTGTTTCTGGTGTCCTTTGACAGCTCTTTGGTCTTCACCATAGTGGAGTTTGGAGTCAGACTGTTTGAGGGTGTGCACAGGTGTCTTTTTATACTGATAACAAGTTTAAACAGGTGCCATTACTACAGGTAATGAGTGGAGGAAAGAGGAGACTCTTAAAGAAGAAGTTACAGGTCTGTGAGAGTCAGAAATCTTGATTGCTTGTTTCTGACCAAATACTTATTTTCCACCATAATATGCAAATAAAATGAAAAAAAAAACAGACAATGTGATTTTCTGGATTTTTTTTCTCAGTTTGTCTCCCATAGTTGAGGTCTACCTATGATGTAAATTACAGACGCCTCTCATCTTTTTAAGTGTTGGAACTTGCACTATTGCTGACTGACTAAATACTTTTTTGCCCCACTGTAAGTGCACATGATTTTAATGCAGATGTGATTGCTGGCTCTGCTATAAAAGAGTCACAGGTGTTGCAATCAGTGTTGGTGATAGTGTTCATTTCAACCATCCTTGGTGGAGGAAGGAGCTGGAGAGCGTTCCTTGCAGCTCTGTCTTAGCCCTGGTGTGGAAGGAATCATAGGTGATTTCCTTGTAGCTCTGACAGAGCTTGGTGGCAGCGATTCAGGAGGAGAGCTGCATGCTGGTGGTGGACTCTGTTGCCAGGAGCAAGTGCAACAGAGTAAAGCTAAGTTGTGTTTTTCCTTAGTGTGTATTAGTACAGCAGTGGGGCCAGTGCCTGCGCCACCCAGCTCCCTGGCAAGGGATAGGTGTAGGGTGTGCTAGGGCGACAGGTTCCTGATCGGCGCCCAGTGCGGAACCGGCATAGGGAACGTTAGGAGCGTTAGGGACACTTACTCAGGGGAGTGCAGGAGGTCTCCACATCCCCTTTCCCTATCGCAGGGCCCACCATTGTAACTGTTTCCTGTTGTGAGTTCACTTTCCCCGTCACCGTCGATGTCTGATGAACTCCCTCTTCTGGTGAAGGAAGGTAGTGAGGCTGATAACCAAACACCTGATCTGGTAGATGATGACTGGGTAACAGGAAATTCTGACTGGATATAAGGCAGCCGACACCCTTCTGAGTCGCTGGTGATTTCTCTGCTGGATTCTTGGAGACCAGTCTGATTCCTGCTTCCCAAAGATAAGTTTTTGCTCTGCTATTGAACTTATTAGTTTTGTTTTGTTTACCTGTTTTTTTGGAGTTCAGCCATCCCCGGTCAGGGGTGTGCGGAGTTCCATTTTTGTCTCTGATCAGTTTGTCTCTTTGCTCTTTCTTCAGCATTTACCTGAGTGCTGATATAGTCATTCTGAAGTCCTAGCGGCTTCAGGGCCTGTTTTTCCTATCAGACGGTTGGGACATTTTTTGGTAGGGTTTTTTATGGATTGCAGACAGCAGCTTTTCTATCCTGTTCTTTTTAGTTAGCTTGGGCCCCATCGTTTGCTCAACCTATCTTTCTATCTGTGTTAGTGTTTTCATCTTGCTTCACCGTCATTATATGTTGGGGGCTGCCTTTTGCTTTGGGGTCTGCTCTGGGGCAGTTTAGATTTCCCCTTTCTTTCTTTAGGCCTATTTAGTTCTCCGGCTGTGATTGAGGGGTCTAGGGCATCGTAGGAACCCCCCACGGCTACTGTTAGTTGTTGTGGATAGGATCAGGGGTCTGCAATCCGATAGCTGCCAATCTCTCCGGTTTTCTGGACTTAGCTTGTATTTTTGTTTTTTACTCCTCCAGTGACTCATTTATAACAGAATCACCAGCCATACCGCAGATTCTAGGGTACTCAATAGCAGGAAAGAATTGTAAAAAAAAAAAAGTGTCCAGAATTTTTTTTTTGTGTATAATATTTCCTCTATTTCTCTGAGGCCGTAGGAGGAATTTTTTCTCAATGGAGATTAAGCAATTGTCTGATCATGTGGAGCAGCTCACTGCTGAAGTGCAGGGAATTTCCGCCTATCTTGCTCACTCACATGCTGCTAAACCAAAGATCCCTACTCCTGATGTGTTTTTTGGGGATCGGTCTAAATTTTTGAAATTTTAAGAATAATTGTAAATTATTTTTTGCCTTGAAGCCTAACTCATCGGGGAGCTCCGCGCAGCAGGTTAAAATTGTCATCTCTTTGCTGTGCGGCGATCCCCAGGATTGGGCATTTTCTTTGAAACCTGATGATCCTATTCTGACTGATGTGAATGCATTTTTTTCAGGCCTTGGGGTTGTTGTATGATGAACCTAATGCTATTGATCAGGCTGAAAAGGCCCTGTTGGCATTGAGCCAGGGTCGGGATTCTGCAGAGTTGTACTGTCAAATTCCGAAAGTGGGCGGGCCTTACTACCTGGAATGATGGTGCCTTGGCAGCTCTCTTTCGGAAGGGTTTGTCAGAAACCGTAAAAGATACTATGGTGGGATTTCCTGTTCCCTCTGGTCTTGACGATTCTATGTCATTAGCCATTCAGGTTGATCGACGTTTGTGTGAACGCAAAACTGCACGAGAGGTGTTGCCACCTGTTGAACAAATGTCTGAACCTATGCAATCTGATAGTTTGGTCTAGGGCGCAACGGCAGGAGTTCAGAAGGCATAATAAGCTGTGTTTCTTCTGTGGTGATGCCTCGCATATGATTTCTGTCTGCCCTAAACGAGAGAAACGTTTTGCACACACATTTGCTGTGGGTGGTGTTCAACCTAAGTTTCTTCTGGCAATTACTCTGATCTGCTCCCTGTCCACATTTTCCGCTAAGGATTTTGTGGATTCGGGAGCAGCTTTGAACCTGATGGACTTGGATTTTGCTAAACGTTGTGGGTGTCCTATGACACCTTCTGCGGACGCCTATCCCTTTGAGGGGTATTGATGCTACTCCTTTGGCAAAGAATAAACCTCAGTTTTGGACCCAGGTGGTAATGCGGGTCGCCCCAGACCATCAAGAAAATTGCAGATTTTTGGTGTTGCATAATTTGCATGATACCATCGTTCTGGGGTTTCCATGGTTGCAAATCCATAATCCAGTTTTGGATTGGAAATCTGTCTGTGGTGAGTTGGGGTTGTCGGTGTGCCCTTAGTGATGCTCCTGTTTTCTCCACCTCTCCCCAGTCGCATGATGTTCCTGACTATTTGGCTGATTATTATGATGTATTTAGTGAGAATGAGTCTGCGTCTTTGCCTCCTCATAGGAGTTATGACTGTGCAATTGAGCTGAGCCCTGGGTGTAAATTTCCCAAGGGTCGACTTTTCAATTTATCTGTACCCGAACACGAGGCTATGCGATCCTATATTAAGGAGTCGTTGGAGAAGGGTCATATTAGACCATCCTCTTCACCCTTAGGTGCTGGGTTTTTTTTCGCGGCTAAGAAAGATGGGTCATTAAGGCCTTGTATTGACTATCGTTCCCTCAACAAAATTACTGTTAAATATCAGTATCCGTTACCCCTGATTTCTGTTCTATTCTCCAGAGTTAAAGGTGCTTGCTGGTTTACAAAGCTTGACCTCAGGGGGGCGTATAATCTTATTCGCATTAAGCATGGGGATGAATGGAAGACGGCGTTTAATACTCCGGAGGGACATTTTGAGTACCTGGTGATGCCTTTTGGGCTCACTAATGCCCCTTCTGTCTTCCAGTGCTTCATGAATGATATTTTCTGAGACTTGGTGTATAAATTTTTGATCATCTATCTGGATGATATTTTGATCTTTTCCAAGGATTGGGACTCTCATGTGGAACATGTTCGGACTGTGTTCCAGATTTTGAGGGAGAATTCCCCTGTATGTCAAGGGATCGAAATGCCTTTTTTGGTATACAGAGGATTTCATTTTTGGGATTTATTTGGTCTCCGTCAACTATTGAAATGGACCCGGCCAAGGTACAGGCCATTTATGATTGGGTTCAGCCCACTTCTTTGAAGGCCCTCCAGAAATTTTTGGGTTTTGCTAATTTTTATTGTAAATTTATAGCTAATTTTTCTGGTATTGCCAAACCATTGACTGATTTGACCAAGAAGGGGGCTGATGTGCTGAATTGGTCTCCGGAGGCTGTTTCTTCCTTTCAGGAGCTGAAGCGAAGGTTCACTTCTGCTCCGGTTTTGCGGCAACCTGATGTCTCACTCCCGTTTCAGGTAGAGGTGGACGCTTCTGAGATTGGTGCAGGAGCTGTTTTGTCCCAAAAGGATCCTGTAACATCTAAAATGAATCCCTGTGCTTTCTTTTCCCGAAAGTTCTCTCCATCTGAACGTAACTATGATGTGGGAAATCGGGAACTGTTAGCCATGAAATGGGCATTTGAGGAGTGGAGACATTGGTTGGAGGGAGCTAAACATCAAGTCGTGGTCCTTACTGACCACAAGAATTTGATTTACCTGGAGTCGGCCAAACGCTTGAATCCTAGACAGGCTAGGTGGGCCTTGTTTTTCACACGTTTTGATTTTGTGGTCTCTTTTCTTCCGGGCACTAAGAATGTCAAGGCAGATGCCCTCTCTAGGAGTTTCTTTGCGGATTCTCCTGTTGTGACCAAGCCTGCTACCATCTTAGGTGAGGGGGTAGTTCTTTCTGCCATCTCGCCCGATTTGAGACGTGCTCTGTAAGAGTTTCAGGAGGACAAACCTGAGCGTTGTCCCATTGGAAAATTGTATGTTCCTGACCAGTGGAGGAAGAGAGTGAACTTCAGACATCATTGCTCTGCATTGGCTGGTCATCCAGGTATTTTTGGTACTAGAGATTTGGTGAGTCGGTCTTCTTGGTGGCCCGCCTTGTCTCGTGATGTCAGGAATTTTGTGCAGTCCTGTGGGACTTGCTCTCGGTCTAAACCTTGTTCTCGCTCTGGTGGGTTGTTGATGCCTTTGCCGGTGCCCAGGAGGCCATGGACCCATATTTCAATGGATTTTATCTCTGATATGCCTGTCTCTCAGAGAATGACTGTTATGTGGGTGATTTGTGATAGATTCTCTAAGATGGTCCATCTTGTACCACTCCCTTAGGCTGGTTTCACATTGGCGCTTTTTTGCGCTGGAAAAAAACGCATACGTGCGCATGCGTTTTTTCCCCTATATTTAACATGGGTGCGCATACCTGCGCGCTGGCAAGCGCACGTATGCGATTTTCATGCGCTGCGTTTTTTTGGGGTGTGCGTTTGTATTTTACAGACGCAGCATGTTGCATTTTTTGGCCCTGCAAAAAAGCGCATGCGCACGTATGCGCACGTTTTGCGCTAAAAATGGCCATTATAGCCTATGGATGCGCATACGTGCGCACTGGCATGCGCATGTATGCGTTTTTTTAGCGCTGCGTTTTTTTGGTAGTGTCCACTTGTTGTACTAGTTATAATCTTCTAAAGTCAAAAAAAAAAAGTCTATATAAAGGAGGTGCCTGCCAAAACTCTGCCACTACTACACTGACAGATTGGAGAGCAGACAGTCAACAAGGAACCCATCTTCTATCAGCGAAGAATGTGAGTATATTACATTACATGCCTGTCCTTTTAAATTATGTATGTACTAATGATTTTTATTATTTTTACATGCAGTATGTCTTCAGAATCCGAGTATTCCCCATCGCGGCAGGAATTGGCGCAAGCAGACCGTGAGGTGATTATTTTCCTGCATCTGGTAAGTATATCTGCTGCTTCTCCAAATCTCTTACGTTTTTTTCAACTTTTTTAAGACATCGTCATCATCATCTTCTTCTGCGGACGGGACTAGTGAGGGCGAAGAGCAGGAGCAGCGAAGCCAAGTCCCGGTGGTGATACGGAATGTATGTATCAAATGATTTGTAATGTTCTTTATTTTTTATCTTCTATTTTTACTCTTTTTTATGTTTCTTTTTTTGTAACTTTTTATTCAATTTAAATTTGATTATTCTAATGAATGTGTTTTGTCTAGGTTCCACAACGGGATGAAGACGTCTACCTGGATAATGAGCAGCTCATCAGCCTGGTCCAGGAGCGTTCGCCGTTGTGGGACAGCCGTGACCGGCTGCACAAGGACATTGTGGTGACCCGGCGGCTATGGAATGAGGTGGCCGCAGCGTTGATGGATGGCTGGGACAGCGCCACAGCATCCTCCAAAAAGGCGTTTAGTGAGTATTTCCCTGCTCTGTATTGTGCCGCAGTGACTGTTGTCCTTGACGGCACTGTTGGGTTTCGTGCTAGGCATATTCTAGCAGGAAACCCAACAGTGTCATCGGGGTCTACAGTGACTGCTTTGAGTATTGTATTGCTACATTGTGCCGCAGTGACTGTTGTCCTTGACGGCACTGTTGGGTTTCGTGCTAGGTGTATTCTAGCAGGAAACCCAACAGTGTCATCGGGGTCTACAGTGACTGCTTTGAGTATTGTATTGCTACATTGTGCCGCAGTGACTGTTGTCCTTGACGGCACTGTTGGGTTTCGTGCTAGGTGTATTCTAGCAGGAAACCCAACAGTGTCATCGGGGTCTACAGTGACTGCTTTGAGTATTGTATTGCTACATTGTGCCGCAGTGACTGTTGTCCTTGACGGCACTGTTGGGTTTCGTGCTAGGTGTATTCTAGCAGGAAACCCAACAGTGTCATCAGGGTCTACAGTGACTGCTTTGAGTATTGTATTGCTATATTGTGCCGCAGTGACTGTTGTCCTTGACGGCACTGTTTTTTTTTCCCAACAGTGGACAAAGTCCGAACACGTTGGCGTTCGATCAAGGACCGCTTCAACAGTGATGTTCGTGCTGAGGGCCAGGTTCGCAGTGGATCTGCGTCAAGGACCAGAACTAGATACCGTCACTATCACGCGTTGCAGTTCCTAAGACCGGTCCTTGCCACGAGATCGTAAGTATTATAAATTTTGGGTTTTTATTTTTATTAATCTGTGTTTTTCTAATCCACAGCTGATGCTTCTTGTAAAGGCATGGTAGTAATGATTTTCCTTTCTTCCACAGCACCTGGAGCAGCACCCTGCAACCTGGCCCTGGAGCGGTCCTTCCTCGGACGTCCTCTGACCCGTCCCAGCCATCCGACAGCCAGGAAGCACCTTGCAGGTCAGCCACACACACAGCTGGTGACCAGGAAGCTGGGCCATCAGGTGTTCCCCTGTCCCAGGTCTCTGCCACTGGTTATGCGGGCACTACCTGCCAGCGGCAGAGGGCCTTGGACAGGAATGTCTTGCCCGAGTTTATGCATTTGAGCGAGGCCTTTAATTCCAGCCTCAAGTCACTGTCCGACAGAGTTGAAAGCGGTTTTGCACTCATGGAACGTGGTTTTAACCACTTTGAACACCGCTTCAATTCTGTAGAACAGCGCCTTGACCGTCTGGAGGCCGACCTCAACAGACCAGCACACCATTTTTTTAGTAAGATTGAAAAGGGCATGGCGGAACACCTTAGTCCTGAGCAACAGCTGAATGTGCTGCAGGCCTGCAACAATGCTTTCTTGCAGGCTATGCAGCATAATCGGTACGGTCAGCAGTCAGTGGTGTCATTTCCACCTGTGCCACCATTGACTCGCTTCACCTCACTACCGACTTGTGTTGCATACCACTGCACGGACACCTCTATTCAAAGCCAGGACACCCACCGTTACACCACCACAAGTCTGAGTGCAGCTGGTCACTTCACCGACACCACCATGGCAAGCGCTGCTCCTGTCTGGAGCACCACCGCCACTCCCATGCATGCGTGGAGCTCAGCCACCACTAGGCAAACATGGAACAGCCCTGCCACTACAACAACATGTAGTAGCCCTGCCACCACCACTCTGCAAACCTGGACCATCACTGCCGCCACCAGTCCTCCTGCAAGGACGAGCACTGCCAACGAAGAGCAGCAGCAGCAGCCACCTCAGCAGCAGCAGCAGCCACCTCAGCAGCAGCAGCAGCCACCTCAGCAGCAGCAGCCACCACCTCAGCAGCAGCAGCCGCCACCTCAGCAGCAGCAGCAGCCACCTCAGCAGCAGCCGCCACCTCAGCAGCAGCCGCCACCTCAGCAGCAGCAGCCACCTCAGCAGCAGCAGCAGCCACACCAGCAGACGGGGGACCTACACTCAATATTTGCCCCTAGTTCAAGGCGAAATCTATCAAGGCGGGCATTGGGCCAAAGTCGGTCCAGGCACACAAGCCTACGGCGACATGCCATTACAACTAATGTACCTGAACAGATTTCCTCTCCTCCAAGTGTTCCTAGTTTAATTCCCTTAACTAGACTACCTTCCCCCACAAGTTTTGTTGCCCCTTCCCCTCAAACACCGTCTTCAACTGCAAGTGTTGCATATTCCCTGCACACCCCCAAATTGAAACCATCTGCCCCCAAACGCCGGAAAAAATAATTTTTTGGTTTATTTTTGTGATTAAAAATAAATTTACATTTGTGGTTCACCATTACAAAGTTTCATTAATGTTGTTTGCGCCGCTCACACACACTGATGGGTAAATACATGTTAAAAACCAACCCAAGGCCTAGTATAGTCATATGTGAAATAACACGGACTAGTATAGTCATACCAAGGCCTAGTGTAATAACTCGAGTTTTACCAACTTGGATCTGGTTTCATGAAAAACAAACTGTTGAAACTTGTCTAAAAAATAAGTTTCTTTCTAGTTTCACCAGTTTGTTTTTTGTGAAACAAGATGCTAGTTGTTAAAAATCGAGTTATTACAGTAGGCCTTGGTATGACTATATTAGGCCGAGGTATTTCACATATTACTATACTACTAGCCCCAAGGCCTACTATACTCATATTTGAAATACCACGGCCTAGTGTAGTCATTCCAAGGCCTAGTGTAATAACTCTAGTTTTACCAACTAGAATCTGGTTTCATGAAAAACAAACTGTTGAAACTTGTCTAAAAAATAAGTTTCTTTCTAGTTTCACCAGTTTGTTTTTTGTGAAACAAGATGCTAGTTGTTAAAAATCGAGTTATTACAGTAGGGCTTGGTATGACTATACTAGGCCGTGGTATTTCACATATTACTATACTACTAGCCCCAAGGCCTACTATACTCATATTTGAAATACCACGGCCTAGTGTAGTCATTACAAGGCCTAGTGTAATAACTCTAGTTTTACCAACTAGAATCTGGTTTCATGAAAAACAAACTGTTGAAACTTGTCAAGTTTCACCAGTTTGTTTTTCGTGAAACAAGATCGTAGTTGGCAAAAATCGAGTAGGCCTTGGTATGACTATACTAGGCCGTGGTATTTCACATATGACTATAATAGTAGGCACAAGGCGTAATATATACTCATATTTGAAATACCACGGCCTAGTATAGTCATTCCAAGGCCTAGTGTAATAACTTGTAAGTTGGAATGGAGCAGATTACATTCATCCACTCAATGCTGACTTGTATTCCCCATGGACTTTCATTGGGGTTGGGTTTTGAGGGTTGTGTTTTGAGAAAATCACATACTTTTTTTTCAACTAGTTGCACAATTTTCTCTTGAAAAAAATTGGTTTCCTGATTCATGGCCTGCAGCTTTGCTCGTTCCAATATATTTCACGCAGACTAGCAATGCTGCATTTTAACTCATATGTGTATTTACCTGCCCAGGTGTGTGAACATCAAAAAATTAAGTTATACATGGGAAGTTTTTTATTTAATTGGAGTTTAAAAAATATAGTGCACTCAGTAATGGTATCAAATAAGGTTTTTTATTACCATAAACAAACAAAAACATTACACCATTTCATCTTGCCAGTGCACCCGTCCTACATCAGAAATAAAGTAGGCCGCAAATTGGTCCCTCATTTGGCCAACTTCAACGGATGACCTGAGAGTGTGCTGAGTGAATTCAGGCAATGAGTTAGGAGCATCATCGTCCAGTTCAAAGGTCGGGTGCTCTTTAGCCATCACAAAGTTATGTAGAACCACACAGGCCTTCACCACCTCATCGACTGTTTCAAGTTTAAGATTAATGGCCGGGCCCAGAATTCGCCATCTGGAGACAAGAATCCCAAAAGCACACTCGACAGTTCTTCTGGCCCTGGTCAGCCTGTAATTAAATATTTTTTTGGTGTGGTCCAAGTCCCGGCTGGAGTAGGGTTTCAGTAAGTTTCCGCACATTTGAAAAGCCTCATCGCCAACCATTACAAAGGGCAGTGGCGGAGCTTCGGTGTGAGGAAGAGGCCGTGGCATAGGGAAATTAAATTGGTTGCCATACAACCTCCGGCCCATGTCTGAGTTTTTAAAAGCCTGTGAGTCATTACCACGGCCAAATGCTCCAATGTCCACTGCTACAAACATACATCCGGCATCCGCAATCGCCATGAGTACTATTGAAAAGTACTTTTTGTAATTATAGTACTCAGATCCCGTTCTTTGGGGTTTGAAGATCCGTATGTGTTTACCATCAACAGCTCCCAAACAGTTGGGAAAATTGCATACTGTCCAGAATTTGTCAGCAATTTCCATCCACTTTTCAGCGGTGGGTAGGGGCATAAATTCTGGACAAAGAACATTCCAGAGAGCCCGGCAGGTGTCAGCAACAATTCCAGACAAGGTAGAGATTCCAATACGGTACTGGAAGTGTAGTGAAGATAGGGTTTCTCCAGTCGCCAGGAATCTGTGAACAGACAAAGAAGTAAAATTAATATTTATGTATATTATTTTAAAAAACTATAAAATAAAATCTTAGTACATTCACGAAAACTAATTACCCAAGGTTTTGAATACTAAATTTAAAAAAAAAACATCAGACCGCACCCCTTGGTTTTTAAAACATACCGTAATGTCACCAGTAGCCGTTCCTCAGGAGGAATCGCATGACGGAGCTGTGTGTCCTGTCTCCGGATGGATTGTTGGACACGAGCAAGCAAATCCATGAAACTTTCGTGGGACATCCGGATATAATCTGTAAATTTCTCCAGGTTTGACTGGAGCTCGCTGTAGAGGGTGTGGAATGCCCCACGGCTCTCCCGGAGTTCAACAATCGGATGTATCCACATACGCCGCCGTCTTCGCTGCCTCTCTCTCTTCCTTTGTTCATGGCAAGCAACTGCATACGCCTGAGCCATCGCGATGTCCAAATCCAAGTTGAAGTGAAAACTCTTCCAGCGTAGATCCATGGTCACGAGAAGAATCAAGCAAATGTGAAGAATACTGTAGACAGGGTCTATATATTAACATACCACACCCACAATGAAGTCCCATTGGTCTTGTGTGTTGTTGAATGGTTGTTTTTTCTTTTTTGTGGGGTTTTTCCAAAATCTGTAAAAAAACGCAAACGCACAAAAAACGCATACAAACGCACAAAAACGCTGCGTTTTTTTCCTGCATGCGCATAAAAATGCTTGAAAAAAACGCAGCGTTTGTATGCATTTGTATGCGTTTTTTCAATGCGTTTTTTTGCGGGAAAAACGCGCTGCAAAAAAAAGCAAGTGTGAAACTAGCCTAAGTTGCCATCTTCCTCAGAGTTGGTGCCCTTGTTTTTGCAACAGGTGGTTCGCTTGCACGGGATTCCTGAGAACATTGTATCTGACAGAGGAGTTCAGTTTGTGTCTAGATTTTGGAGGACTTTCTGTTCCAAGCTGGGAATTCAGTTGTCCTTCTCCTCTGCGTTTCACCCTTAGACCAATGGGCAGACGGAGAGAACAAACCAGACTTTGGAGTCGTATTTGAGATGTTTTATTTCTGCTGATCAGGATGATTGGGTTTCATTTTTGCCCTTGGCCGAATTTGCTTTAAATAATAGCTAGTTCTGCCACTTTGATGTCACCTTTTTTTTGTAACTTTGGGTTTCACCCTCGATTTTCTTCAGGGCAGGTGGAGTCTTCTGCCTGCCCAGGTGTTGACACTGTGGTGGAGAGAATGCACCAGATCTGGGACCAAGTGGTGGATAAGTTGTCTCTCTCCCAGGAAAAGGCCCAGCGGTTTTCCAACCGGCATAGGACCATTGGTCCCCAGTTTAAGGTGGGTGATATGGTTTGGCTGTCATCAAAGAATATCGCTATGAAGGTGGCTTCTCCAAAGATTAAACCTAGATTTATTGGACCTTATAAGATTTTGGAGATTCTTAATCCAGTCTCTTTTCGATTGGCTCTTCCTGTTACATTTAAGATCCATAACGTGTTTCATAAGTCTCTGATAAAGAGGTTTGTTTAGCCAGTAGTTCCTGTGGTGGCACCTCCTGACCCGGGATTGGTTGAAGGTAATGTGGAATATGAGGTTGAGAAGATACTGGATTCTCGCCTGGCTAGACGGAGACTCCAGTATTTGGTTAAATGGAAGGGTTATGGCCAGTACGATAATTCTTGGGTCCCTGTATCCGATATTCATGCCGAAAGATTGGTTCGTGCCTTTCATCGGGCCCATTCTGATCGCCCTGGTGGCGTGGATGAGGGTTCAGTGACCCCTCCTCAATGGGGAGGTACTGTTGTGAGTTCATCTTCCCCGTCACCATCGATGTCTGATGAACTCCCTCTACTGGTGAAGGAAGATAGTGAGGCTGATTACCAAACACCTGATCTGGTAGATGATGACTGGGTAACAGGAACTTCTGACTGGATATAAGGCAGCCGACGCCCTTCTGAGTCGCTGGTGATTTCTCTGCTGGATTCTTGGAGACCAGTCTGATTCCTGCTTCCCAAAGATAAGTTTTTGCTCTGCTATTGAACTTATTAGTTTTGTTTTGTTTACCTTGTTTTTTAGAGTTCAGCCATCCCCGGTTGGGGGTGTGCTGAGTTCCATTTTTGTCTCTGGTCAGTTTGTCTCTTTGCTCTGTCTTCAGAATTTACCTGAGTGCTGATATAGTCTTTTTGAAGTCCTAGCGACTTCAGGGCCTGTTTTTCCTATCAGACGGTTGGGACATTTTTTGGTAGGGTTTTTTACGGATTGCAGACAGCAGCTTTTCTATCCTTTTCTTTTTAGTTAGTTTGGGCCCCATCGTTTGCTCAACCTATCTTTCTATCTGTGTTAGTGTTTTCATCTTGCTTCACCGTCATTATATGTTGGGGGCTGCCTATTGCTTTGGGGTCTGCTCTGGGGCAGTTTTGATTTCCCCTTTCTTTCTTTAGGCCTATTTAGTTCTCCGGCTGTGATCGAGGGGTCTAGGGCATCGTAGGAACCCACCACGGCTACTGTTAGTTGTTTTGGATAGGATCAGGGGTCTGCAATCCGATAGCTACCAACCTCTCCGGTTTTCTGGACTTAGCTTGTATTTTTGTTTTTTCTTCCTTCGGTGACTCATTCATAAGTTTCCCTTCCCTTTGTCTTGTTTTAGTTACCGGCCTGCGAGCCGTGTCACACAGGACAGTATCACGTGCCGCGTCTTCTTAACGCCCTGCTGGTCGCGTCACACAGGACGGGTTCACGTGACAACACAGGTATGCATTGCTGAATTCCACCCCTCTCTCCCATGCTCCTGAATGCCCCATGTGAACTGCATTGTATTTTTATATGGTATGCATTGCTGAATTCCACCCCTCTCTCCCATGCTCCTGAATACCCCATGTGAACTGCATTGTATTTTGATATGGTATGCATTGCTTACCCATCTTCTTGTATCCATAATTGTACTCCATTCTTGTTATCTCTGCCACACATCTAAGTGGTCTGTATAAGCCCTTCCCCCTTTTATGACCTTTGCTTAACCCTGTGCATTTGGCCTGGGCTGTCACACCCCACTTTCACTCACAGCTGATTGTGTTTAGCTGCACATATATTCAGCATCATGGGTCTGCTCCAGACGTTGTCGGCTCCATCTACTTCAAAATCCATATTTCAAAGTACATATTTCTAAGTGCACTGAATTAGACTAGAATTCTAGAATGCATTTGGCCACTCATGACCCCTACAGTATTGTCATCATCACCATATAACCAAGCTGTTCTTCTGTTCCCACAGGTATGCATTGCTGAATTCCACCCCTCTCTCCCATGCTCCTGAATGCCCCATGTGAACTGCATTGTATTTTTATTTGGTATGCATTGCTGAATTCCACCCCTCTCTCCCATGCTCCTGAATACCCCATGTGAACTGCATTGTATTTTTATATGGTATGCATTGCTGAATTCCACCCCTCTCTCCCATGCTCCTGAATGCCCCATGTGAACTGCATTGTATTTTTATATGGTATGCATTGCTGAATTCCACCCCTCTCTCCCATGCTCCTGAATGCCCCATGTGAACTGCATTGTATTTTGATATGGTATGCATTGCTTACCCATCTTCTTGTTTCCATAATTGTACTCCATTCTTGTTATCTCTGCCACACATCTAAGTGGTCTGTATAAGCCCTTCCCCCTTTTATGACCTTTGCTTAACCCTGTGCATTTGGCCAGGGCAGTCACACCCCACTTTCACTCACAGCTGATTGTGTTTAGTTACACATATATTCAGCATCATAGGTCTGCTCCAGACATATTCGGCTCCATCTACTTCAAAATCCATATTTCTAAGTACTCTGAATTGGACTGGAATTGACTGTAAGGTAACGGACTATAAGACCACAACAATGTTTCACCTTCTTTTACTATCACCCCCATACTAATCTATTTCTCTCTAACTCCTGCAATCCCTCCACCCAGTAAGGAACTAGTCATTTCCCCCTCCATCCTTCCCAGCCATCTCACCTCTTCGTCACAACTGTTCCTCCACATACAATCATTTTTCTCCAGACACACACAGCCACATCATGTCCTATCCTGCTCCCACCTTCTAATGCTCTGTCTTCTACTCCTCATTGCTGGCGATGTATCCCCAAATCCTGGCCCTCCTCAACACATCCCCACACTCATTTCTAACATCCTGCCACGATCCTCTACACTTTTTTGCAACCATGACAACCTCATACCTATTCATCCAGCCCCCGCTCCCCCTACCTGGAGCACTATGGAGCGCATGCTCTGTCTGCAACAAGCTATCGTTTATCCATGACCTCTTTATCACCAACAAACTCTCCTTCCTTGCCATCACTGAAACCTGGCTCACTCCCTCTGACACAGCCTCTCCAGCTGCGCTTTCCTATGGCAGATTCCATCTGTCTCACAACCCTCGCCCCAGCAACAAACGAGGTGGAGGAGTTGGCTTGCTCCTCTCGGATACCTGCTCCTTTACCCCAATTCCTTTGCCACCCTCCGCTACTCTTCCCTCGTTTGAGGTGCACTCCGTCCGCATCTATTCCCCCTCCAACCTCATCTACCGCCCCCCAGAACTAGCCATCTCCACCTTTCTTGACCACTTCACCTCCTGGCTACTCCATTTCCTTTCTGCTGACATCCCCACCATCATCGGCGACTTCAACATCCCCATTGACACTTCCACCCCAGCTGCCTCTAAACTTCTATCGCTCATGGCTTCCCTTGGCCTCACTCAATGGTCCTCTTCGGCCACTCACAAAGATGGTCACACGCTGGACCTTATCTTCACCTGTCTCTGTTCCCTCACTAATCTCAATAACTCACCCCTCCCCCTGTCTGACCACAACCTACTGACATTCTCTTCCCTCTCCTCTCCTACTGCGCAACCCCCACTCCATAAACTTGCTCACCCTCGCAGGAATCTCAAACACCTCAATTTAAAATCATTCTCTGAGTCCCTTCTCCCTCTTACAGACATAGCTTCCCTTCATGACACAGATGCTGCTGCCACTTTTTATAACACCACAATAACAGCAACACTTGATTCGGCTGCCCCCCTCACGCAGAGCAAAACTCGTACAATCAACAGGCTGCCCTGGCTGACCAGCCTGACCAAAGAACTGAGACGGATTTCCTGGGCCACTGAGCGGAGATGGAAGAGTACCCATTCTACTGAGCACTTCAGTGCATACAAGCAGTCTCTTGCCAGCTTTAAGTCCATGCTCTCTGCTGCTAAACAAACTTACTTTGCATCTCTCATATCCTCCCTGTCTCACAACCCTAAACAACTCTTCAACACTTTCAATTCTCTACTTCTTCCCACAGCACCTCCTCCTCCTCTCATTTCTGCTGAAGACTTTGCCTCCTTCTTTAAGCAGAAGATCGACAAGATCAGACAAAACTTTGGCCCGCAGCCCCCAATGCCCCTCTTAGTCGCTCAGCCCTGTTCTGCAAAAGTCAGCTTCTCCACCATGACAGATCAGTTCTCCACCCTTCTGTCAAGATCACACCTCACCACTTGTGCCCTCGACCCACTCCCGTCTCACCTCATCCCTAACTTGGCCACAGACTTCATCCCATCTCTAACACACCTCTTCAACCTTTCACTTACAAATGGTGTCTTTCCCTCATCCTTCAAACATGCCTCAATCACACCAATCCTCAAAAAGCCCCCCCTTGATCCATCCTCTGTGTCTAACTATTGCCCGATATCTCTTCTCCCTTACGCCTCAAAACTACTGGAACAGCATGTATATCTTGAACTGTCCTCCGACCTCTCCTCCTGTTCCCTCTTTGACCAGTTACAATCTGGCTTCCGACTGCATTACTCAACTGAAACTGCCCTAACTAAAGTCACTAACGACTTACTAACCTCCAAGAGCAAGCGACACTACTCTGTCCTCCTTCTCCTGGACCTGTCCTCTGCCTTCGACACCGTAGACCATTCCCTCCTGCTACAGACTCTCTCTCATCTCTTGGCATCACAGACTTGGCCCTATCCTGGATCTCATCATACCTAACAGACCGAACATTTAGTGTCTCCCTCTCACACACCACCTCCTCACCTCGCCCCCTGTCTGTTGGTGTTCCTCAAGGCTCTGTCCTAGGACCCCTACTATTCTCCATCTACACCTGTGGTTGGGACAGCTCATAGAATCCTACAGTTTGCATTATCACCTCTTTGCCGATGACACGCAGATCTACCTATCTGGACCCAACCTCGCCTCCTTACTGACTGAAATCCCACAATGTCTGTCTGCTATCTCAGCCTTCTTCTCTGCTCGCTTTCTCAAACTGAACATGGACAAAACAGAATTCATCATCTTTCCCCCATCTCACTGTACCCCTCCACCAGACCTATCCATCAATGTCAATGGCTGCTTTTTTTCCCCAGTCCCGCACGCTCGGGGCCTGGGGAACGCTTCGACTGCGCTCTCTTTTAAACCACATATCCAAGCCCTCGCCTCCTCCTGCCGCCTCAAACTCAAAAATATTTCCCGCATCCACTAATTCCTTAACCACGAAACCACAAAAACACTAGTGCATGCTCTTATCACCCGCCTCGACTATTGCAACCTCCTACTCTCTGGCCTCCCCTTTAGCACTCTGGCTCCACTCCAGTCCATCCTACACTCTGCTGCTTGACTAATCCACTTGTCTCCCCGCTATTTCCCAGCCTCCCCCCTATGCCAGGCCCTTCACTGGCTTCCTATTGCCCAGAGGCTCCAATTCAAAACCCTAACCATGACATACAAAGCCATCCACAACCCGTCTCGTCCATACATCTGTGACATAGTCTCTAGGTACCTACCCGCATGCAAGCTTCGATCATCTCAAGATGTCCTTCTCTACTCCCCCTTATCTATTCTTCACACAACCGCATACAAGAATTCACCCGTGCTTCCCCCATACTCTGGAACTCTCTGCCGCAACACATCAGACTCTCACCTTCAACGGAAACCTTCAAGAAGAACCTGAAGACCCACCTGTTCTGACAAGCCTTTAGCCTGCAATAATCCTCGGTCTACTGAACCACCGCACGACCTGCTCTACCCTCTCCTACTGTATCCTCACTCATCCCTGTAGACTGTGAGCCCTCGCGGGCAGGGTCCCCTCTCCTTATGTACTTGTGTGTCCCTTGTCTTATACATGTTTATTATACTTGTCTATATTTCCCCTTTTCACATGTAAAGCGCCATGGAATAAATGGAGCTATATAAATGCATAATAATAAAATTATCTGATTTAATTATCACATACTACAGTGGTTAAATCAGATAAATTTTATTATGAAATTATTTTTTTCCCCTATAATATGATTAATTTTCGAATAAATAATTTTGGTAGAATCCTTCTTTGAATGAATTCCTGTTGTCTATTGCTTGATAAATTTTGCGGTTAATACATACAGTATATTTAGAGGTTTTATGCCCCATACCTCATGAAATAATCACACATGAATCATATAAATTCATTTTTTATATTTTTTTATTTCGAGCAAAACAATTCAATCTTAATCAACATTCTCTCTCTCTCTCTCTCTCTCTCTCTCTCTCTCATTCATACACCTACTGTATATATATATATATATATATATATATATATATATATTTATATATATATAATGTAAAAAAAAAATAGGCAGCACTCAAATTAAATGTGAAAAAAATGGATACTTTACTGATCCTCCAGTGGCAACGTTTCAACGGTGACCCGTCTTTATCAAGCTTGATAAAGACGGGTCACCGTTGAAACGTTGCCACTGGAGGATCAGTAAGGCCGGTTTCACATTCTCGCTTTTGAGCGCAGCGACGGCCTGCGCACGGCCACCGCTAAGCCCCACCCCCTGCCCCGCCTCCACCGGTATCTCCGCCTCCGGGCGCATGACGTTGCATGCGTCGTGCGTCCCCTATCTTCATCACAGAGGGCAAAGGCCGTGCGCAGTCTGCGCACAGTCTGCGTTTGGCGGCGCATGCATCCTTTTGACGGTGCGCCGAGCAGCGCCAAACGCAACCTGTTGCATTTTGGTTGTGCTCGGCGCACCGTCAAAAGGACGCATGTGCCGCCAAACGCAGACTGTGCGCAGACTGCGCACGGCCTGCGCCCTCTGTGATGAAGATAGGGGACGCATGCAACGTCATGCGCCTGGAGGCGGAGATACCGGTGGAGGCGGGGCAGGGGGTGGGGCTCTCAAAAGCGCGAATGTGAAACCGGCCTAAAGTATCCACTTTTTTTCACATTTAATTTGAGTGCTGCCTATTTTTTTTTTTACTTTTGTTAATTTGGCTGTTTGAACACTGCTGAATAGGTTTTGCACCAACTATTTAATTTTGGTAGTGCTGCCCTTTTTTTGATATATATATATATAAAAAAAAAAATTTTTATCGAATACATTTTTTAGTTTTAGATGGTGGTAATTTTGATTTTATACATACAGTTTTTAATTCATTTTTTTTATTCTTCATTTGGATTTATTTTTCAATCAAATTTCGTTGTCTGAAACTTTAGCCTATGCCGTTAGTGCTTCGGTTAAATCTGTGTTCTCCTCTTTGCTGACTTGGTTCGCATCCCTTTCTCTTTCTATTTTTGCTGTCTCCTTTTTATTTTTTTTTATTTTCTTCTGTATCAATATACCTACAAATGAAAATATATGGTTATAATTATACAATAACAATTTTTCTGTTTTAAACCAAGTTTTTGTTTCGGCTGTAGAGATCATGTGCTGTACCATGTGTCATTTTTTATGAACTTTGACAATGCCTGACATGTGGTTCCTCTTTGGCGCTAGATTTGAATGGGGAATCTATTTTAAAAGTATATAGTGATTTACACTTATAACACTCCGGAAGAAGAAGTCCTATTGACTTTGAAACACATTGCGATTGAGACTAAACCACCAATTTTTATCTTCATCTTGGCCTGCACTCCTATTTGTACAGCAGCGCGGATGGTATCCATGAATTTTCCAGTCTTTTTAGCCTGGGAAACAAGACAGTCTGTACCAGGTCTCGTTGCCATGGGCGACTGCACCACCGCCTACGCTGAGAGGTGCCAGGCCTTTTGGCTCCATGTTGCTTCACACAGGTTGAGCCCACCTGCTCTGCACACTTGCAAAACCAGTCTTTCTACTACGATTAGGTAAAAAATTTGACCTGTGGATCTGCAGCAGCTGTCAATTTTGATGAGTTTATATGCTCTTGGTAAAAATACATCAGGTGAGTGCAGTCTGATTGTATGCTCTAATATCTCCATCAGATAAGACCCTATTGGTGCTTTTCCCTCCTACAGTGTTATTATTGTTTTCCAGGCTGCGATCCAAAGCCTTTTGAGTTCCAGTGTAAGTTTTCTTTGAACATTAAAATACTTTGTTTTGATCTTTCCTAGGTCACTGACTGTCTGTCACACTGCACCAACCCCCTGCACTACAACAGTTGTCAACAGACATTTCTTCTATTCTATATTAAGCGGAATATCTACTTTGAATGATACTTATATTTTCTGCAAAATTCTTACAAATAAGATGGAACATCTATTACGTTGCATTTACACAAATGTTTTAAAAAATATTACAAAAAATGCATTATATAAAATTTGGTCTCACATTGAGACGTTTATAAATTTTCCTTACCTGTATAGTTTTGCTGTATGTTATGTCTTGTACAGATAACCTTGATAAAAGACCAAAAGGCTGAAACATTGACATGAAATCTGTCTCGTGTATTGAATGAAATTATATTACTTAAACAAGGTTACTTTTGTGCCAAAAGTTTTTCTTTTTCATAAGTGTCTATAAATTATGTGTAATGAGAAATGACACAGGAAAAAAGTATTGAACACGTTTACTGAAATTTATTTAATTCAACGTACAAAAACCTTTGTTGGTGATGACAACTTCAAGATCCCTCCTGTATGGAGAAACTAGTTGCATGCATTGCTCAGATGTGATTTTGACCCATTTTTCCACACAAACACTCTTCAAATCCTGAAGGTCCCATGGGCTCCTTCTATAAACTCTGAGCTTTAGTTCCTTCCATAAGTTTTCTGATGGATTCAGGTCAGGTGATTGGTTGGGCCATTCTTGCAGCTTTATTTTCTTTTTCTGAAACCAATTGAGAGTTAACTTGGCTGTGTGTTTGTGATAATTGTCTTCCTGAAATGTCCACCCTCATTTCATCTTCATCATGTCAGGAACACTGCACTGAACTTGCTCACTGAGCCAATGCGTGTGTCCTGAGTAAAGCGAACTGTGCTCAAAGATACCTGTGGAGCGGGCAGCAGCTGAGTAGATGTGTACTTCAGAACAGCAGGACCTGAAGCACGTGACTGCTAGGGGCGTGGCCTAAACTCCAGAGAGCTAGGAGCTGCAAGAGAACTCCTAGCAGGGTAACTGCGAGACAAAGTTACCAAGGGGCATAGACAGGGCGGATAGTCAGGACATAGCCAATGAGTCATACACAGAGATAGCTGCCAGGTACAAGAGGGGCGAGCAGAGAGTAGTCCGATCACAGGCAATGAGTCATACACAGAGAGGGAAGCACAGTACAGAATCAACAGGCAAACTCACAACGGGGAACAGAACTGGGTCAGAACCATATAAACAAGCTATAGCAACGCACAGGCACACAGTGGTCACCACACTCGGCCAAAGGCAAAAGTATAACTGACAGGGATTGGAGCTTCCCAGGGGTTTAAGAAGCTCTCCCAGAACCAAAGAGAGGCCACAATCATTAACCCCAGGTGTGCAGGTCAAAACCTGCACTGAGCTCCAGACATTAACCCCTGACGTGCAGCTCAAAAACCTGCACTGGGATCATGACAGTACCCCCTCTCAATGGGGATCCCCCGGGTACTTGGCATGGAAAGCCCGAACCAGGCGATCTGCATGTACAGAGCGAGCAGGGACCCATGAGCACTCGTCTGGTCCATATCCCTTCCAGTGGACCAGGTACTGCAAAGAGCGGCACACCCGCCAAGAGTCCACAATATGTCCGACCTCATACTCCAATTGACCCTCCAACAGCACTGGAGGAACAACAGGCTCGGAGTCCTCCTTGACAGACCCCACGGGTTTCAACAAAGATTTATGGAACATTGGATATTTTTAAGGAGGCGGAGAGACGCAACCTATATGCCACTGGGTTGACTATCTCCATAATCTCGTACGGACCAATGAACTTTGGTCCCAACTTAGCTGATGGTACCTTTAAGTCGATGTTACTTGTGGAAAGCCAAACCTTCTCTCCCACCTGAAACACGTCTCCCGAGGCTCTCTTTTTTTCAGCAAAATATTTGTATCTCCCATGGGCCCGAGAGATATTACGCTGGACTTCAGCCCAGAGGTTTTTTAACCATTGAACGGAGCCCTCTACCCCTGGACAACCGGAATCCACCCATGAAAACTCCCCAAAGTGCGGCTTAAACCCATAGTTAATCAGGAATGGGGACATGTTGGTGGACTGACTCACCCGGTTGTTAAAAGCGAATTCCGCCAACGGTAACACATCACACCAATCCTCCTGTCTGGCGGATGTCAGACACCTGACAATCTTTCAGGGATTGATTGGTGCCTTCTGTCTGACCATTACTCTCCGGGTGATATGCCGATGAGAAGGAGAGTAAGATGCCCAATTTCATACAGAACGCCCGCCAAAATTTGGCCACAAACTGCACACCTCTGTCAGACACAACATTCAGGGGTACCCCATGCAATCGGACCATATGCTGCACAAACAACCTTGACAATGTTTCTGCTGAGGGTAATGCTGCCAAGAAAATGAAATGGGCCTGTTTAGAAAACCTATCCACCACCACCCAGATCACGGTATTGCCCCTGGAAGGTGGAAGGCTGGTAATAAAATCCATGGAAAGATGAGTCCATGGCCTATCAGGAACCGGTAAAGGTATGAGTTCCCCCACCGGCCGGTTATGTAAGCTTTTGGAACGGGCACACACGCCACAAGCAGAAACAAATTTCTTGACATCGGACCTTAGTGAAGGCCACCAAAACCCCCTGGCTACTGCCTCTCTAGTGGCCGTGATACCTGGATGAGCACTCAGCCTAGACTCATGAAACTCCTGCAGAAGTCTAGGCTGCAATAAATTCAGAACAAACAATTTATCCCCTTGCCTGGTTGCCGGAGCTAGGGCCTCAGCCCTTAGAATTTCTTGTTCCAACTCAGTTAAGACCCCCGCCACTACCACCCCTGGGGGAAGAATGGAGGACGGCGGCTCAGGGGGAGACACTGGGTCAAAACCTCTGGACAGGGCATCCGCTTTAACATTTTTGGACCCCGGTCGAAAAGTAATGGAGAACTGAAATGGTGAAAAAAAAGTGACCAACGGTCTTGTCTAGAAGTAAGCCTCTTAGCAGATTCAAGGTATGCCAAATTTTTGTGGTCCGTGACAACCGTGGTAGGGTGAGCCGCCCCTTCCAAAAAGTGCCTCCATTCCTCAAACACCAGCTTGACCGCAAGAAGTTCTCTATTGCCTACATCATAGTTTCTCTTGGCTGAAGAGAACTTCTTGGAGAAGAAGGCACAGGGTTTGAGATTGGTAAGGGTGGCCGGACCCCGGGACAGCACAGCCCCCACCCCCACTTCAGAAGCATCCACCTCCACAATGTATGGTTTGGACGGGTCTGGTTGTACCAACACCGGGGCGGACATGAAACATTTCTTAATAGCTGAAAAGGACTCCTTAGCGAGTACAGACCAATTTTTTACATCAGCGCCCTTCTGGGGAAGATCTGTGAGTGGTTTAACCACTTGTGAGAAACCTTTAATGAACCTCCGTTAATAGTTCGCAAATCCTAAGAAGCGCTGAAGCCCCTTAAGATCTCGAGGCTGAACCCAGTCAGCGATCGCCAGCACCTTCTTAGGATCCATACGAAACCCTTCACAGGACACAATCAACCCCAAAAAAGACAGTTCCTGTACAAAAAAACGAACATTTTTCCAATTTAGCGAACAATTGGTTCTCCCTGAGTCTCTGGAGAACTGTCTGTAGATGTTGCAAGTGAGATTGGCTGTCCGGGGAATACACCAAAATGTCATCCAAATAAATAATAACAAAATGGCCTATCTGGTCAGAAAACAACATTAATTAAATTCTGGAAAATAGCGGGTGCATTAGTTAACCCAAACGGCATTACCAGGTTTTCAAAGAGTCCTTCTGATGTGAGGAATGCAGTTTTCCACTCGTCCCCTTCCTGAATCCTTATCAGATTGTAGGTCCCCCAGAGATCTAACTTGGAGAACCATTGGTCCCCAGCTAACTGGTTACATAAGTCTGGGATGAGGGGAAGCGGGTAAGTGTTCCTAACCGTTATCTTGTTCAGTTCTCGAAAGTCGAGGTGCGGCCGCAAACCACCATCTCTCTTCTTCACAAAGAAGAATCCTGCTGCCACAGGTGACACAGAAGGCCTGATATGCCCTTTGCGGAGACTCTCAGCTATGTACTCCTTCATGGCTTGGCGCTCAGGCCCAGACAAATTGAACAATCGAGCCTTAGGTAACTTGGCTCCGGGTACTAAATCAATGGCACAATCGTAGGGTCTATGTAGTGGCAGCGCCTGAGCCTCACTTTCGGAAAAAACGTCTTCTAAATCCTTCAGGTACTCCGGAATACCTTCCAGACCGACAGACGACACAGATACGGATTTAACAGCGTTAACAAGTTGTCCCAGGTTACCACATTTATCCTTGCATCCCCATTGAGTGATCTCCCCTGTAACCCAATCAATGGTAGGATTTTGGCGTTGAAGCCAAGGCATCCCCAGTACCAGTCCTGCAGGCAAGTTATCTAGCACAAGACAACTTAGTTTTTCCACATGAATAGAACCCACTTTTAGAGAAAAAAGTTCAGACCTGCAACAGATACCGTCCTGGGTAAGAGGGGATGAGTCAATTGCCACAAGTTTAACAGGATCCTGAAGCCTGTCTGTCCCTATCTTATTAAGAGTCATAATTCTGGTATCAATCAGGTTCACAGCAGAACCACAGTCAACAAAAGCAGTAGTCTGAACCGGACCATTACCAAGTTCCAGTTCCACCTGCAACACCATTTTTGCACGTGAGGAAAATTGTACCTGAAGGTCTGGGTAGCCTCCTCGACTACTACCCAGACCTAGTCATTTCCCGCCATCTTGAAGGATGACGGACAGGAGGGGCAGTCCTTCTTCTAGTGTCCAGATTCCCCACAATAGAAGCACAACTGCTTCTCCCGGTGGCGTCTCCTTTCCTTTTCCACACAGGTGACAGCGCTCACCTCCATAGCCACAGGAAGAGTCTGGGTCTCATCTCCACTGAAGAATAATGGTGTTTCCAGTTGCATAGCGTCTCTAGCCCGCAGTCTGCGATCCATGCGAACCGCTTGGGTCATGGCATCCTCCAGGGAGTCAGGTGGAGGATGGAGTGCCAAGGCATCCTTCAGACGTTCACATAGGCCTCTACGGAACAGCCCCCAAAGGGTGGCATCACTCCAAGAAATCTCAGCTGCCCAATGTCTGAATTCAGTACAGAACGACTCGGCCGAGTGCTCCCCCTGACAGACACTCATCACCTTCTCCTCAGCCAAACGCACTCTATCAGGCTCATCATAAATAAGCCCTAAGGCTTCAAAAAACGCATCCACAGACATTCTCTCAGGGGCTGAAGAGGAAAGCGAAAATGCCCAGGCTTGTGGGGACCCCCTAAGCAGGGACATAACCACCCCCCACCCTCTGTTTTTCATCCCCAGAGGAGCGAGGTCTCAAAGAGAAAAAGAGCTTACAGCTCTCCTTAAATGCTGTGAATTCATCTTTGTTACCAGAAAACGTATCTGGCAATTTAACCGGGGATTCGGGTGGGACTAAAATGACATCTCTATTCCCCACCTGCTGAAAGCCTGCAGAAAGTACCCCCTGAACTGAGTCCTCAACCCCCCGTTGGGACTGGGCCAGAGCTTGGTGTTCCAAACTAAGCTTCTGCAGTGACTGAGTCAAGCATTTCACCTGCTCAGATAAAACACACATTGGATCCATGCTGCAGAAGTGAGGAGAGAAAAAAAATTCAAGGTCAGTTATAATGTCAGGAACACCGCACTGAACTTGCTCACTGAGCCAGTGCGTGTGTCCTGAGTAAAGCAAACTGTGCTCAAAGATACCTGTGGAGCGGGCAGCAGCTGAGTAGATGCGTACTTCAGAACAGCAGGACCTGAAGCACGTGACTGCTAGGGGGCGTGGCCTAAACTCCAGAGAGCTAGGAGCTGAAAGAGAACTAGCAGGGTAACTGCGAGACAAAGTTACCAAGGGGCATAGACAGGGAGGATAGTAAGGACATAGCCAATGAGTCATACACAGAGATAGCTGCAAGGTACAAGAGCGGCGAGCAAAGAGTAGTCAGATCACAAGCAATGAGTCATACAAAGAGATAGCTGCAAGGTACAAGAGGGGCGAGCAGAGAGTAGTCAGATAACAGGCAACGAGTCATACACAGAGAGGGAAGTGCAGTACAGAATCTACAGCCAAACTCACAACGGGGAACAGAACTGGGTCAGAACCATATAAACAAGCTATAACAACGTACAGGCACAGGCACACAGTGGTCACCACACTCAGCCAAAGGCAAAAGTATAACTGACAGGGATTGGAGCTTCCCAGGGGTTTAAGAAGCTCTCCCAGAACCAAAGAGAGGCCACATTCATTAACCCCAGGTGTGCAGGTCAAAACCTGCACTGAGCTCCAGACATTAACCCCTGACGTGCAGCTCAAAAACCTGCACTGGGATCATGACATTATTCTGGAAGATGTTAGCAGATTTTATCAAGACTGTCTCGGCATCTTTGTCTATTCATCCTTTTTTCAATCACATGAAATTTGCCAGTGCCGTATGCTGAAAATCAGCCCCACACCATGATGTTCCCACCTCCAAACTTCTCTGTTGATATGGAATTTTTGGTGTGATATATAGTGCCTTTTGACCTCCAAACGTGTGTATTATGGTATCCAAATAGTTCAATTTTGATCTCATCTGACAAAATTATTTTCTCCCAGTATGTCACAGGTTTGTCTAAATGTGAGCAAACTTTAACCCCTTAGCGACAGAGCCAGTTTGCAGCTTAATGACCAGGCCAATTTTTACAATTCTGACCACTGTCCCTTTATGAGGTTTTAACTCTGGAACGCTTTAATGGATCCCGCTGATTCTGAGATTGTTTTTTCGTGACATATTGTACTTCATGTTAGTGGTAAAATTTCTTTGATAAGTCTTGTGTTTATTTATGAAAAAAACGGAAATATGGCAAAA
Source organism: Dendrobates tinctorius (assembly GCF_039654945.1). Lineage (NCBI taxonomy): Eukaryota > Metazoa > Chordata > Amphibia > Anura > Dendrobatidae > Dendrobates > Dendrobates tinctorius. The sequence goes on along the minus strand of NW_027361680.1, from coordinate 1,278,489 downwards.
ATTTTAAAAATTTTGCAATTTTAAAAATTTAAATTTTTATGCCCTTAAATCAGAGAGACGTGTCACACAAATTTCTTAATAAATAACATTTCCCACATGTCTACTTTACATCAGCACAATTTTGGAAGCAAAATTTTTTTTTGTTAGGAAATTATAAAGGTTAAAAGTTGACCAGCGATTTCTCATTTTTACAACAAAATTTACAAAACCATTTTTTTTAGGGACCACATCATATTTAAAGTCATTTTGAGGGGTGTACATGACAGAAAATACCCAAAAATGGCACCATTCTAAAAACTAGACCCCTCAAGGTGCTCAAAACCACATTCAAGAAGTTTATTAACCCTTTAAGTGCTTCACAGGAACTAAAGCAATGTGGAAGGAAGAAATTAACATTTAACTTTTTTTGCAAAAAATTTATTTCAGAACAAATTTTTTTAATTTTCACAAGTGTTAAAAGAGAAAATCAACCACAAAATTTGTTGTACAATTTCTCCTGAATACGCCGATACCCCATATGTGGGGGTAAACCACTTTTTCAGCACACGGCAGAGCTTGCAAGGGATGGAGCGCCGTTTGACTTTTTCAACGCAGAATTAGCTGGAATTGAGATCGGATGCCATGTTGCGTTCGGAGAGCCCTTAATGTGCCTAAACAGTGGAAAATTCCAACAAGTGACCCCATTTTGGAAACTAGACCCATTAAGGAACTTATCTAGATGTGTGGTGAGCACTTTGAACCTTCAAGTGCTTCACAGAAGTTTATAAGGTAGAGCCATGAAACTAAGAAATCCATTTTTTTCCACAAAAATGATATTTTCGCCCCCAAATTTTTATTTTTACAAGGGTAACAGGAGAAATCATACCCCCACAGTTATTGTGCGATTTGTCCTGAGTATGCTGATACCCCATATGTGGGGGGGAACCACTGTTTGGGCGCATGGGAGAGCTTGGAAGGGAAGGAGTGCCATTTTGGAATGCAGACTTTGATGGAATGGTCTGCGGGCATCATATTGCGTTTGCAGGGCCCCTGATGGGCCTAAACAGTGGAAACACCCAACAAGTGACCCCATTTTGGAAACTAGACCCATTAAGGAACTTATCTAGATGTGTGGTGAGCACTTTGAACCTTCAAGTGCTTCACAGAAGTTTATAACATAGAGCCGTGAAAATAAAAAAATCCATTTTTTTTCCACAAAAATGATCTTTTCGCCCCCAAATTTTTATTTTTACAAGGGTAACAGGAGAAATCATACCCCCACAGTTGTTGTGCGATTTGTCCTGAGTACGCCGATACCCCATATGTGGGGGGGAACCACTGTTTGGGCGCATGGGAGAGCTCGGAAGGGAAGGAGTGCCATTTTGGAATGCAGACTTTGATGGAATTGTCTGCGGGCATCATGTTGCGTTTGCAGAGCCCCTGATAGGCCTAAACAGGGGAAACCCCCCACAAGTGACCCCATTTTGGAAATTAGACCCCCTAAGGAACTTATCTAGATGTGTGGTGAGCACTTTGAACCCCCAAGCGCTTCACAGAAGTTTATAAACGCAGAGCCGTGAAAATAAAGTCTTATTTATTTCCACAAAAGTGATTTTTTTAGACCCCAATTTTTAGACCCCCAAAGTTGGTAAATAGTGGAAACCCCTCAATTCTTGCTCCAACCCTAACCCCAACACACCCCTAACCCTAATCCCAACCCTAACCCTAATCCCAACCCTAATCCTAATTCTAACCCTAATCCTAGTTCGCCCTAACCCTAATTCTAACCCTAGCCCTAACCCTAGCTCTAACCCGAGCCCTAACCCTAGCCCTAACCCTAGCCCAACCCTAACCCTGGCCCAACCCTAACCCTAGCCCTAACCCTAACCCTAATGGAAAACTGAAAAAAAAATATTTTCTTTATTTCATTATGTTTGCCTATATAAGAGGGTGATAAACGGGGGGTTATGTACTTTTTTAAAAATTTTGATCACTATGATCGTTTATCATAGTGATCAAAATAATGAATGAAATCTGCCAGCCAGAGCCGGCAGATTCCCGGCGGGTGCACTGCGCATGCACCCGCCATTTTAAAGATGGCTGCGCCCATCGGAGGATGCCAGCGGGACCACCGGGAGAGGACGGAGGACCACGGAGAGGTACTGGGGGGGATCGGGGACCCTATTTCTCTCTCCTCTGATGTGCGATCACATCAGAGGAAAGAAATTTAATCGCGGCTTTTTTTTTTTTTTGCTGTCGCCGTTATAGGGTTAATAACGGCAATCGCAAAAGCAGGGTTAGTAAAAACCGACCAATTCATGTTCTCTGGGGTCTCGGCTACCCCTGGCAGCCGTGACCCCGGAGAAAATCCGACACTGGGGGGCGCTATGTACTTTCTCCACAGCGCCGTGAATTAACGGCGCTGTGGTTTAAGTACCCTTAACTACCGCCGTTAAAAGGCGTATCGGCGGTCGTTAAGGGGTTAAATGTGCTAGAACATGCTTTTTGTTCCAAAATGGAGTCTTGCGTGCTGAGTATTCATACAGGCCATGGAGGTTGTGTGGTGAGGGTGCATACAGGTTATGGAGTCTTGCGTGATGAGCGTGCATAGAGGTTATAGACGATGAGTGCATTACTTATTGTTTTCTTTTGAAACAATTACACCTGCTGATTTCAGGTCTTTCTGTAGCTCTCCACAGGTTGTCCTTGGCTCTTGGGCAATTCATTTGATAAATATTTTCATTCCTGTCTGAAATATTGTAGGGAGCAACTGGTTGTGACTGGTTTATGCTGAAATTAGATGCTCTTTCCACTTCCAGATTATGGCCCCAACATTTCTCACTGGAACCTTCAGTAGTTTAGAAATTCTTCTATAACCAATACCATCAGTATGTTTTTCAACAATAAGATTGCGAAGATCTTGAGACAGCGCACTGATTTTACCCATCATGAGACCTCTCTTGTGTGACACCTTGGTAATGAGATACCTTTCTATAGGCCATTAGTTGAACCAGCTGATATTATTTTTCACTAAATGGCAGGATTGCTTTATAATAACTGATAGATTTCAGCTGGTGTCATGACTTTCCATGGCTTTTTCCACCTCTCTTTCTTCATGAGTTCAATACTTTTTCCCAGTGTAATTTCTCATTATTATACATGTCTTAATTTTTGGACTTCTATGATTTGATTATTTTGCCTGTGTTGATTGGATGGGTTGTTACTGGCATCTGGGGAGAATTTCATGTCAATAGCACCTTTAGAAATATACTTACTTAGAAAATTGTTGATGTGTTCAGTTCTCATTTCACCCGCTGTATTTTTTGCTTCCACCATCATGATGGTAAAATACTGTTCCTGGCTTTGGAAAATGTTTTACGCTTATCACAAGGTAAAATTAGCTATAAAATAACTTTAAGAATAAGACTAAAATGGTAACTTCGAAATGGGAAGGAATAGTGGAATTGGAATCACCAGATAATAATAAATACTCTAGAACCAGTTCTTATTTGGAAAATTTAACTTCCCATTTCAATAATGTTTTGTGTCAGTTTAACCAAAACAGAGTATTACCGTAGTTATCTCCAATTAAAGTGTAATCGTCGTTTTCATTTTAATTTAATGAATCAATAAATCACATGAAAATAAAAAACTTTGTAATATATCTTGTGATATAATATAACTCAATGGTGAAAACTGTAAAACTTGTATTTAGTAATAACAGATTTTCATATTACTGAGATAGGGGATGACAATAGCTCTACATAAGTTTCAAATAAGAGGGGATGCAGAGTAGGAGTTGAAGGCAGACATAGACATCCTGCAAGTTTCCCTGAAATGACAGCCTCTAGCTCCTACCTATTCATTCTCCATAGGATCTCACAAGCACCAACTGCCATCTCCTTTATCAGTAATGTGAAAATCTGACATCACTGAGTATAGATTTTACCAATGAATTGACAATGAAAGAGCAGTCCAGGCAGAGAAAGAAGTATATTTCTCCAAGAAGATATATTACAAAGTTGCTTATTTTCATGTCTACTATAGATTTATCAAACAAAAATTAAAACCCGGTTACTCTTAAAGCAAAATACAATGAAATAGAAAAGTAGCCAACCTGCTATAACTCTTTAACTCATCACCCAGGGGTCATTTGTTGTCACCACTTTCAGTTGAACGGAGTAGTACAGAATAATGTTCTCCCCATTACAATAAGTGCTTGTATTTGGGCTAAAAATATTTTTTTGCAATTGGGTTTCATTATAAAATTTCTCCCTTTGCCTTCTATATATTTTATGTTGCACTGTCTATTGCTGGATGCAGAATAATAGTAATCTTTATTTTTATATAGTGCTATCATATTCCACAGCGCTTTACAGTTTGCACACATTATCATCACTGTCCCTGATGGGGCTCAAAATCTAAATTCCCTATCAGTATGTCTTTGGAATGTGGGAGGAAACCGGAGTACCCGGAGGAAACCCACGCAAACACGGGGAGAATATACAAACTCCTTCATTGAATGATTCAATGGAGTGGTCCTGTACTTTTATACTGTTAGGATAGGTCAATAATATCAGATTGGTGGGGTTGCGACATCCGGCACCTCCTCTGGTCAGCTGTTCCTGGTGCCAGTGGTGGCTAGTAGAGTTGAGCGACTTTGGTCAGATCGGGTTTCATGAAACAAAATTTGTTTCAGATGAAACTGGTCCGACTAGGGCAAAAAAAGTTGGAGTTTTGTCCGAAACCCGACCCCAATGCAACTCAATGGGAAAAGTCGGCATTGAGCGGATGACATTCATCCACTCAGTGCCAACTTTTATTCCCCATTGACTTGCATTGGGGTCGGGTTTCGGACGAAACTCCGACTTTTTTTGCCCTAGTCGGACCAGTTTCATCTGAAACAAATTTTGTTTCATGAAACCCGATCCGACCAAAGTCGCTGAACTCTAGTGGCCGGATGTGATCGGTTGTGGAGCTGCACAGTTCCGCTCTGTCATCTGTATGGCAGCAGCAGCTGGGTACCGAACATTCCCCCTTATTCATAGGCCATCAATATAAAAGAAAAGAACTGGACAACCCCTTAAACTGAGAAACCACCAAGCAGCTTGTTATCAGAGTCTGACAGGAGAGTTTGTCACTCATTTATCTCTTATTTTCCAGGCGCCTCAAAGCTGATTTATGACCTCTGACCTCTTCAAAGTTGAATTTGCAGAAAAACAAAGAGCCGGTAAAAGCAAACCAGTGCAAAAAAATGTTATAGAAACCCAAATGCAAAAATTACTTTTTGCCCCAAATACATGCTTTTAAGTCACATAAACAATGTCCGCAAAGATGAGCAGCTGCACTGAGCATAGTATAATAAAAGACAGCTCTAGTTAAACTGTGAGCAGGTTGTGGGATGCAGTAGCGGACAGGAGACAGAGCAAGAGTTAACGTAGTTTTACTTGAACAGGGGTATACTCCATGCAGGGAGGAGATAGGATAAACAGGGGTATAACAGTTGGTATACAGGATGAAGTAAATAATGTAATAGAGATAGCAACAGTTCTCAAGGGTTAACTTACCAGTCCGACAGCTTCCTGATTGTAGAGTCCACAGTGAGTATGGTGGTGCCAACACGGTCAGCACGCGGTGGATACGATGTCATCCAATGGGTGTTCTTGAGTTAAATCCCGACGGCAGCAGCTTGCCCTTGGCGTCTTTAACGGGTTCCTTGATCCGGGGTAGCTGCGCGGGGTGCAGTACAGTCCACAACACTAACGGAGCCTAACATGGCTCAACATATGTACTCCGGGGAGTAAGAGCACAGTTCACGGTGAGTCCTTCCTAAGCGGTGCGCGCGTGTTACTCACGGGCCAGGAGCATCTGGCACCTCACGTCGCAGGAGCCAGCGAGCACACGGCAAGATACTGAACAGTCTTTGTGAGTTATCGCAGGGAAGCACTAACGCAGGTGATATAGAAGAGTTAATGGTTTGCCTTTATATCCCTTCAATTGCCTTTAAGACTTCAACTGCCTTTTGCCTATTATTGCTAGAATTATTCTTATGTAGACTATTAGTCTCTGTTTTCAAGGAAACTATACTTGTTATCATATTTGTTCTCAATAGTCAGTAACAACATGTTCTGGGTACATTGTAAACATGTTTTAACCCTGAAGGTGATGGTGGGGGCCACATGAGCTCCATCGAATTACATATTGTTGTAAATGGTATAAAAGATTGCCTTGTATTTCATTACGTCAGATAAAGTGATTTGACCACGGCTCGTGTGTGTTGAGTCTCTTTGTCTCCAAGCGCTTGTGAACAGAAGGGCGAAAACTCCTAATCCAGCCTCACTGGTGATCTGGCATATCTGACGCTTGGTCAGAACAAAAAGCAGCTACAACAGTTTTTGACGCCCAATGGGGGCCGTGGAAACCAGCCTATTTGGAATCCGTATGTGGGAGTTTCCTGGGAGGTTGAATATTCAAAATCCAGGCTGCAGCAGGTGAGAACATTTATTCTTACACTGATTTTGCATTTGCAATCTCTCTAAGGATGCCTGCATATCTCTAGGTAAGACTGTACAACACGGTTCAAAAGAACCCACATCACCAGTGAGCGGTGAGTATGTCCGTATGAGAGTTGATTAATAGAGTAATAAGATAATAATTGTTATCTGTATTATCTGTCAATCTGTTCTGGCAATATACTAATATACTAACTGAGAGAAAGGAGAGCCTAGAATCCAAATCCATTCCAACCATATATTGTATTTATTTATCAAAAAGGACACACATTGGAGATACAGGAAAATGAGAGAACCAATAAAATGGGTAATCACATGAGGCCCGATACTAAAAAGACAAGCAGACAGCCTGTAATGGGCATGTATAGCCAAAAGACAAATACCACAGGTTTGCAATATAATCACAATAGTAGTAGTAGAATGGCATAGAGAGTAATCACTGTACCAGCCACAGAACAAATGGTTAATCTATTGTACAAGAGTCGCTGTCAAAAAGCAACCCCAGGGTAATATTGTGTATTGTATAGTACCCAGATGGGAATGACAGTGCCAATTACTGGTAAACTGAGTGTGGGTCAGCCAATGTGTCCTAAGACTAAGTGTGTGAGAAACTCAAACATGCACCATATGGGGCACACAAGCTGACGCCTATTACACTCTGGGACATGATGGGTATGTTCAACCAGCTCCTTTGAGTTTATTTTTGACTTTTTCCACAGGATTGTTTGCTATACGATTTATGACACATTGATATGGCGCATGTTTGAGTTTCTCACACACTTAGTCTTAGGACACATTGGCTGACCCACACTCATAAAGGTAAACAATATTGTGGCAATGACCTCATCCGCAGATTGTACTATTACAGTACGTGGATGACCTTTTGCTGTTCTGCCTGGACCAGAGGTCCTGCAGGGAAGCTACAGTTTCCTTGCTGTGTTTTTTTTTTTTTATCATAAAAGGGTTGCAAGGTCCCATGTGACAAATTACAGTATTGCAAACAAAAGGTGACATTTTTGGGACATTGTATTGCCAAAGGTACCAGACACCTGACTGAAGACAGGAAACAGGCAATTCAAAATCTCCCTCTACACAGGTCACATCAGCATCTACGCACTTTCCTAGGCTTAGTGACCTACTGTAGGCCTTGGATAAGGCCTGCTTCACAAATGATGCAACCACTTTATGACTGTTTGTCATCAGACCCCTATGATCTCACTCCTTTGACAATTTAATCCCCACATGACATCCATTCCATACGCATACAAGTTCAACCAAAACATCTGTCTGTGGCCAGACAGCTCCGACTTGAATGTGCGCTACTAATTCCTGAGTATGTCACCCTCAAAAGGTGTAACATTCTGAATCCAGCCACCCTCCTGCCTGTGGATTCAGAAAAGGGGGAATTGGTGACCGTATTAGCAAGTGAGGAAGAATACTTTGACATGACGCATGAACATGACTGCATAGAACTGATGAGTCAGGAGACAGTTGGGTTTGCACACGTTCATGAAAAGTTCATGAAAAAAAAGCAAAAAAAAAAAAAACCTGCTCCTAATGCAGATTTTGAGTTTTTGTTTGTAGATGGCTCCAGATACCACCAGGATGGACGATTCTACACTGGATATGCAGTAGTATCCTCACATGAGGTAATCCGAGCTGAACCGCTCCCTCCTCAAAGGTCGGCACAGGAGGCAGAGTTGAAGGCACTCACTGAGGCATGTAGAGCCGCTGCAGGTAGAGTCACTAATATTTACACAGATTCGAAGCCCATTAAAAATGCAGAGCTGGTGAAACAATTAATGGAGGCATTGATGTTACCAGTCCAGGTTGGCATTGTCAAGCTAAAAGCACACACAAAAGGTGACTCCGTGGAGGTAGAGGGCAACAGAAGAGCGGACGAGGCTGCTAAAGTAGCAGCAAGGCGGTCTAAAGAGCAGTGGACGGTGGAGGGGAGTCAGCGTGTTCCAGCCACACTGAGCCTAGATGTTCTGAGATCTCTCCAGCAACAAGCTGCCCAAACAGAGAAGGTACACCGGGGGAGACTGGGAACTGAGCTGAACTCAAACGGAGTATGGAAGAATAAGGATAAGTTGTGCCTACCGAAGTCCCTGTTCCCAATCATGGCGCAAGCAACACGTGGCCCCACTCACACCTCAAAAAGTCACATGTCTGCCATGGTAGATGCCTTCTGGATTGCTCCTGGTTTCAGTTACGCAGCCGCGAAACTTGTACAATCATGCCTCATCTGTGCACAGCACAACCCAGGTAAAACAGTAAAAGTCCCTAGGAAAGCAACACCTAGGCCTCTCTACCCGTTTCAGAGACTGCAGATTGACGACATACAGCTACCAAGGTAGGAGTGTATGCAAATATCCTAGTATGTGTAGATCTGTTCTCTGGTTGGCCAGAAGCCTATCCGGTAAAATGTGCAAATGCTAAAACAACTGCAGACAAACTGATGAAAGAACTGATCTGCAGGTATGCTGTCCCTACAAACCATACAAAGCGATAGGGGTACACACTTCACGGGAGAAATAATGAGGGAAGTCATGCAGGCCCTGGGTGTACAGCAAGCATTTCATACACCATATAGGCCACAAAGTAGTGGGAAAGTGGAAAGACTAAATGGGACACTTAAACTGAAAATTCAAAAGGCCATGGCAGACACAGGAAAGAGCTGGGTAGAGTGCTTGCCTCTTGCACTCTTTTCAGTCAGACACACTCCAAATAGAAAGACAGACTTGTCTCCCTTTGAAGTCCTGTTTGGTAGTGCACCAAAGACTGGTCTGTACTTCCCACAGGTGCTACAAATGCAACACGGTTCTATGACAGCCTACGTCCAGGCCTTGCAGGAAAGACTTAACGTGGTGCATAAACATGTGTTCTCATCCATTCCAGGTCCTAATGCCAGTGCAGATGTGCATCAGCTGAATCCAGGTGATTGGGTGGTTATACGCAGACACGTGAGAAGGAGCCTGGACCCACGATTTGACGGCTCCTTCCAAGTCCAGCTGACCACATCCACCTCAGTAAAACTTGAGGGAAAGCCCACCTGGATCCACGCCAGTCACTGCAAGAAGGTCCTGTCAACAGTAGAATGACTGTACTCCTCATCACCTTGCTGGCAGTTACAGGGTTACTGCACTGTACAGAGACACAGGACAAACTCTTAAATGCTGACTAGGACAACAAACTTATTCGGCATCATGCTCTTCTTATAAAAGACATGGAATGACAGAAACCGAAAGACTGTTGGATCTGTACACACAGCCCAGTATCTGCGAGGACTATGCCGTACTTAGCCTTACCTCTGGAGCCATGGGAGGTATTAAACCCACACTGCAGACATAATGAGACTTGGACTCAATCTAGGTTTTGGGGAAAAGATGTGCCCCGTGATATATCTGCCTCATTGGTTATAACCGGATGGGCCGCTAATCCCTGGTTTCAGTTTAATATAACGCGGCCTAAGGTACAAATGTGGTGGAGGGAATATGATTCAGATGTCGGAAATATGGTCGCCAGGAGGAGGACTGAAATCCCTCACTCAGACCCCATTCCCAATGATGGACTGTGGTTCAGTCTTCAACACACTGGAGCAAATACCTGTGGTGAGGACAATAATTGCTTCCGCATATACACTCATGATCAAACACAGGTTAATGAGACGGTGTACCAGGATGGTGTTGAAGGCTGTAAATCATCTATGGGTAAAATAATAAGGAAAGAAAGGGGTAAATGTACATCTGGTATAAGGGGAAAACAAATGAATAATATTTGGTGTGCCCATAAGCCTATGTCAGGACTTTTGAGTTTATACCAATGTATACAGACCCATGGTCATGTTTGTGTTCTCCCTGAAGGAGTATTCTTGGTTTGCGGACATTGTGCCTACAGGTGGGTTAGCCCAGACATAAGAGGGGTTTGCACTCTTGCCAAACTAACACCAGCCACTTTCATAGTTCCTCATAGTAAAATAGACACTGCAGCAGTTCCAATTCATACTTTGTATAGAAGGGCTGCAGCCAAATGGTAGGCCGCATCTAGTAGAAATGGGGATAACAAATAAAATATTCAGTAGTATGCTAATATACCCCTTCATAACACAAATGTGGGATAAATTAATGGAAGCTACCGACTACCTGGACGATCAGATTTTCCAGATTCTTGAAGTTCTTAATGAAACTAATACAATACAGAGACAATTAATCATAGTTACTAACCAACATACTATAGTACTAGATTACCTGACAGCAAAAGAAGGAGGAATGTGTCAGATAATTGGTTCCACCTGTTGTAATTATATCGACCCTGCTGGAAATCTCCAGATCAGGGCCAGTATAAACAAAATAGATGAACTTAGAGATAGAGTTGAGCGACTTTGGTCGGATCGGGTTTCATGAAACAAAATTTGTTTCAGATGAAACTGGTCCGACTAGGGCAAAAAAAGTCAGAGTTTCGTCCAAAACCCGACCCCAATGCAAGTCAATGGGAAATAAAAGTCGGCATTGAGCGGATGACATTCATCCACTCAATGCCAACTTTTATTCCCCATTGACTTGCATTGGGGTCGGGTTTCGGACGAAACTCCGACTTTTTTTGCCCTAGTCAGACCAGTTTCATCTGAAACAAATTTTGTTTCATGAAACCTGATCCGACCAAAGTCGCTCAACTCTGCTTAGAGACCAAAGGTTAAAACAACACAGTGCAAACAGAGGCTCCTGGTGAGGTAACACATTCTCTTTCCTAAATCCAGCAAAATGGTTTAATGGCCTTGCAGGATGGATTTTTGGCATTGTACAGACTTGTATGCAAATTTTGTTGCTTTGCTTATTGTTTTATGTAGCCGTAAAAGCGCTAATATATGTATTACTTAAGCTACTGAATAATGTATGTATGGGAAAAAAAAATCTAAGAATGAACCTTCTGTAGTGTATCATAGACCCCAGGTAGCCATTGCTGATGGGGAAAGTGAGTGTCCACACTGAGGGTGGATGGGCGAAGTAGGTAGGAAGTCCCCTTATGGGTACTAGACCCATGAGACAGTAGCTCCTTTGTAGACATCAGCTGACCCTGTGGCAAAGGTTATACCATTTACAAAAGGGGGAAATTGATATAGAAGAGTTAATGGTTTGCCTTTATATCCCTTTAATTGCCTTTAAGACTTCAATTGCCTTTTGCCTATTATTGCTAGAATTATTCTTATGTAGACTATTAGTCTCTGTTTTCAAGGAAACTATACTTGTTATCATATTTGTTCTCAATAGTCAGTAACAACAAGTTCTGGGTACATTGTAAACATGTTGTAACCCTGAAGGTGATGGTAGGGGCCACATGAGCTCCATCAAATTACATATTGTTGTAAATGGTATAAAAGATTGCCTTGTATTTCATTACATCAGATAAAGTGATTTGACCACGGCTCGTGTGTGTTGAGTCTCTTTGTCTCCAAGCGCTTGTGAACAGAAGGGCGAAAACTCCTAATCTGGCCTCAATGGTGATCTGGCATATCTGACGCTTGGTCAGAACAAAAAGCAGCTACAACACAGGCCTGCGCTATTCGTGGCGAACTCACTGGTCCCTGCTGCGCACTACTTGTTCCCAGCAAGTCTGTCTGCTTACGCGAGCTGAGGCTTCCTCCTTTTAGCCTCGCCCCCTGCTGTGTAGTGCAAAGGTCAGTATTGGTCTCTAAGCTTTTCCCCGGACAACAGAGGAGACAGCCCCAACAGTTCTGGACCCTGCGCAAGACAGGTACCCCGGTCCTTCTTCTTACAAAACAATAGTTTCATAATTTTTAAAGTTGAAGATAGACATGCAGTGAGGAAAAAAATATTTAGTCAGCCACCAACTGTGAAAGTTCTCTCACTTAAAAAGATGAGATGAGAGAGGCCTGTAATTGACATCATAGGTAGACCACGGCTATGAGAGTCACAATTAGAAAACAAATCCAGAAAATCACCTTGTCTGTGTCACGATCCATTTTTTGGATCCGTGACAGATCTGGATTCTCACATATAAACTTTTTTCCTTTCAGGCCATCGGGGGTTAATGACTGTTTTTCCCTCTGGTGGCCGCTGGTGTAATTACATTGCTGCTTAATTTGCTGTTTCAGGTGGTGACCACTCCCACCATCCTTTAAAAGGTCACCTGATGCATCAGCTAACCGTCAGTGTTAGAGGGTTTTCTGCAGCGACCACTGTGGGAGGAAGGAGCTTGCTGGGAGCGGTGGTACCTCAGTTGTTTATGGTGTATCTCGTGTCGTGATCCTGCTGTGCGGTGCTTTACAGCAGAAAGCTAAGTGTTGTATTTTTGTTACCCTGTTCCTTTTACTGTCTGTCTATCCTTACCTTGTGTTGTATTAGTGCAGCGGTGGGACCAGTGTCCTCACTTGCCAATTCCCTACTTAGGGATAGGTACAGGGCAAGAAAGGGCTAAGGTATCCTGCTCAGTGACAGATTGAAAGAACCTGTATAGGGACATTCCCTATCGCAGGGCCCACCGTTGTAATTGTGTCCCTGGTGTTCCTTTGTTTGTTTGCTGTTGGGTGACTGACCAATCGTTGGTTCATGTCATTCTGGTCAGTCACTCCATGACATTAACACCGAACTTCCCATTTTTTCTGGTGAGCTGTGGCCCAGATGCAGGCCTTTGCTCAACTGCTCCAGACCCTCACCGATGAGTTTAAGGTGTTGCGTGGTGAGGTGGTGCAGCAGCTGCACCAGTTCACGGGGATCTGGGCCTCAGTTCAGTTGCAGGCTTCTCCCTACTGACCGGCTCTCCATCTTTACGGTCGGTAGACGAGTTTTTTGTGGCATTGGCGTTGGTGTATGGGGATCCAGATGGCGTCTATCTGGCGGAATCCCAGCTCTGTAGCTCTGTAAGATCAAGCAGAGGGGTCGGCCAGCTAAGGAGTACTGATCAGTAGTGTTGAGCGACTTTTGGTTCTTTAGGGTCGAGTTTCGTTTCATGAAACCCGACTTTTCCAAAAGTCGGGTCGGGCAAAATCGGCCGACTATAGGGAAAAGTCGGGGTCGTCCTGAAACACGAAACCCAATGTAAGTCAATGGAGAATTAAAGTCGGCAGTGAGAGGAGGACAGGAAACACACCAACAGTGCCCATTTGAATGCCAAAAGCATAAATTCTTGTTACTGAAGCTTGTCAACCTTAATTAACTTCATAATACTAGTTACGCACTGAAAAATGGGGGTTATTTGGCTACAGTTGTGGGGGGGAGGGCTGGCTCCAGGTTTTCGTGGGCCCAGGGCCAAAGAGCGCCCCTTTATCACATACCACAACTCATGATGCTCCGATACGGCAGAGAAATAGCAGTATAGTACAATGAAAAATACTTCACTTCTTACATCTCATGACTGATATCCATTTTAAATTCTCCAATACCTCCAAAAATGGACAGTATATAACTCCATATAGTATTATGGCCAGCGCTTAGTGCGCTATACAGAGTAATGAGGCACATATATTTTTCCATACGGAATCATTATTCCCATATAATGTTTCAAACCATATATGATGAGCTCCACATAATGCTACAGTATATGTTGGTCCCAATGGATGAAGCTCCACTGTCTTATGGGCCCAAATAATGCTCCATATATAATGGGCCCCATTTCTACTGCTCTAATGTATAATGGGCCCTGTAAATGCTGCTCCAGTGTCTGATGTCCATCTTTGGAATGCTCCAGTGTATGGTGGGCCCGATATATCATTCACCAGAGTATAGTGCTCCCCAAAAATTGCTGTCCCAACATTGAAAACAATTACATAAGTCTCCTTGCTAGGGAATCCCTGCACTACTCTGAACTCCTTGTCGTCCCCATCTTCCATCTCACTGCACTTGGCTGTTTAGGCCCTCCCACCGGCAGAGACACTTTTGCGTACTATGCGGTGCCCTGTGCCAGTGCCATCGCCCATGAGTATGCCCCCCCACCTGCTCAAGGAACCTGCACTTTCATCTGCACCTTCCTCTTTGTCACCGTGTAAGGTGGTATAGTATGCGGGAAGGGGAACCTGAGTTTCCTCTGGGTCAGATTCTGGCTGTGTAGAGTGCGAGGGGAATGTAGTGGTCTGGGTCAATGTACCAGCAGCATCATCCAGCAGTGGCTGGGCCTCAGTGCACTTGTGGCGTCCCCAAGAGTACGGTCGCCACTGTGGCATTGCCTTCCTCCTAGGGAGTGTGTTGTCAAGCTTGGGAGCAACGAAGGATCTCTCTAGCAGTGAAACCAACACACAACACATTTCCCACTCCAGGCTAGCAGGGAGACCTCTGAACCTGACTGCTGAGGAGCTGCTCTCTGTGGTCGAGAGGAGGTAAGTTAGGGCACTCTGTGCAGGGAAGGGGAAGTGTGTGGACGTGAGAAGGGGAGCTGGAGGATGAGCAGAGTTAAGGCTCACTCCTAGCTGGAGCGCATGGTCCGGATTCCGGTCTCCAAGTTTGTAGGGACACTGACGTTCCTGCAGCAGAAACCAGGGGAAGTAGCAGCTATAAATGCTCTGTGCCCAACTAAGGCTCGGAGGCCCCAGCATCGACGTGTGCGAGGCAGAAGGAAAAGGCTACAACTGTTTGCCATACAAGTAAAGTCTGAGGAACATCTGTTAGACAGGAGGCGTTTCAGTGAACCACGGTCCTGTGAGTGCTTCCCCCACAAGCGCTAGAAAGGAGACGTTCAGGAAGGTACATGTTGGCGGAGTGTTGGAAGGGAGCTTTCCATTCTGGTCCCGGAGGTTGGCAGAGGTCCTGACCCGGAGGACACAGCACAGAGGCAGGCATCTGTGTAACCTGCAGACTGTGAGTAAAGCTTTGGAACTGCACGCTCTGGTGTCCTACAGTTATTCCAGCACCGCTACATCTGGGTACCAGCACCTACACCGCCTGTGCCTTTCCCCCATCACTGCATCTACACTTCCCTGGGACTCCAGCTCCACCTGTGGGGAGCTTCACCATCTTTGCTGCACAAAACCATCAGTCCCAGAGGATCTGCATGCAGCGTCGGCCTAACATCTATGTTGCCGAACACCACAGGTGTCAAACTATCTATATAAACTCTTTACCATTATACCACGCCATTTACATGGGCCCCCAGGGCCACCGTCTGGGTCACCGCTGCTGTGACACATCCCACTGACACCGGCCCTGTACCGAGTACCCCACAGCCCTGGGAGGGCGAGCCATATGCCGACTGCTGATCGGGCGGCATTATTCCCAAGAACCTCCAAACAGTGTCCCTGAAGGCAAAGTTTTTGGTTTCCGGGGGCAGTATGATTGCAAAGCTGAACCTTAAAGGAATGTCCAAAAGGGCACCACCAGGAGTGGAGCCTGTGGACTTAATTGGACCGGGAAACCACTACCATACAAGCTACAGAAAAGATGGACAGATTGCAAGCTTTGTCGATTCTGTGTGTGGTGTGGTATGTCCGTTTGTAGTTGTGCTAGCGATTTCTCAGCTTTATTCCGTTAACGACCGAGACTCTGGCATGGCCCCGCGGTACGCGTCAAGCTTACTAGAGGGACACGCGAGGCTGTGGCACGTGAGATCGAGCAATAACAGGTCTAGCATTCCAGTACATGTCCGGGGCTGCATGCACGCTACACTGAAAGGACCAGCTTTTGTTGCTTACAGGTGCAGATAACCTGCTTAACTCCGTTAGTGATGGGGATCTGGGATTCAGATTATTCCCCGCGAACGATGATTTCCCAGTAAGTTCAGGTCAACCGCAATTCCGGAGTTAGGCCAAACCGTCATTCCTGAAAAAATTACGTGTCCAAACCACAGGTGCTGTAGCTTGCTTAACAGCTCGGCAGCCGTTCTCAGGCCCAGTATGGATTCAACAACATTGTAGAAAGTTGATAAAGGGTACAGTTTCACCGGATAACACGTATATATGTAGCCTAGTTTACACATTAAAAATATATGTCTATAGATCAGGAGGCAGACTCAGATGTTCTCAGGCCAAGTATGGATTTGACCAGATTGTACAAAGTTGAGAAAGGGTACTTTATCACTGGATAGCAGGTATATATAGCATAGTTTAAACATGTAAAATCTCCGTGTTCTCAGTATGGATTACACAGCAATCTAAAAAGTGGAAAAAAGGAAATGCATTTGAGGCGTACACAACTATATACTTTTGGTGTTATTTTTAAATCTTCATATATATTTCTGTCTCAGTAATACAGTCCAGCCTCTCCGCAATAGGAAATGAGATGCATACAATTAGTGACATAAAGGCTATTGATTACAGAAATCTAGGAATTATTATTCACGGGAAAAACTTCCGTCACAATTCTCATAGGCGATGCTGACCCTCAATTAATTTGTGTGTTGAGACAGTGAAAACATTTTTTTGTGAATAAAGTCTTGCTGTATCGCACTTCCGTTGATTTCATCACTGTTACTCATCTCTGTTATGAATGAGTCACCGTAGGAGTTAAAAGCAGAAATACAAGCTAAGTCCAGAAAACCAGAGAAGTTGGCAACTATCAGATTGCAGACCCCTGAACCTATCAACACAACTAGCAGTAGCCGTGGGGGGTTCCTACGAAGCCCTAGACCCCTCGATCACAGCCGGAGAATTACATAGGCCTAAAGAAAGAAAGGGGAAATCTAAACTGCCCCAGAGCAGACCCCAAAGCAATAGGCAGCCCCCAACATATAATGACGGTGAAGCAAGATGAAAATACTAACACAGACAGAAAGATAGACTGAGCAAAGACGGGGCCCGCAACTATCTAGATAGGAAAGGACAGGAAGGCTGCTGTCTGCAATCTGCCAAAACCCTATCAAAGACATAAGCCAACAAGCTGATATGAAAAAGGCCCTGAAGCAGCTAGGCTTCAAAAACTAAATCAGCACTCAGGTATTTTCAGAAGACAGAGCTAAATGAATTCAGCACACCCCAGCAGGGAATGGCAGAAATCCAGAAAATCAAAGCAAAACAAAGTCAAAGCACAAAAGCAAAAGGCCGAGCAGCAAACTTAGCTTTAGAGGAGCAGGAATTCAGACTGGTCTCCAAGGATCCCACAGAGAAATCACCCACAGGGCAGAAGGGCGTCGGCAGCCTTATATCCAGTCCGTAACTCCACTCAGCCAGTCATCATCATCAGCCTCAGGTGTTTGATAATCAGGCTCACTACCTTTCTTTACCAGAAGAGGGAGTTCCTCGGGCCTCAGTAATGAAGGGGAAAATGAACTCACAACAGTACCTCCACCTTGAGGAGGGGTCACCGAACCCTCAACTACGCCACCAGGGCGATCAGGGTGAGCCCAATGAAAGGCACGCACCAATCTTTTGGCATGAATATCAGAGGCAGAGACCCAGGAATTATCCTCCTGACCATAACCCTTCCACTTAACCAAATACTGGAGTCTCCGTCTAGCCAGACGGGAATCCAGTACTTTCTCTACCTCATATTCCATGTTACCTTCAACCAATACAGGGTCTGGAGGTGCCACCCCCGGAACAACAGGTTCAACAAACCTCTTCAACAAAGATTTATGGAACACATTATGGATTTTAAATGTGACAGGAAGAGCCAAACGAAAAGAGACCGGATTAATAATCTCCACAATCTTGTAAGGTCCAATAAATCTAGGCTTAAACTTAGGAGAAGCCACCTTCATAGCAATATTTTTTGATGATAACCACACCATATCACCAACCTTAAACTGGGCACCAATGGTCCTATGTCGGTTGGAAAACCGCTGGGCCTTTTCCTGGGAGAGAGATAACTTATCCACCACTTGGTCCCAGATCTGGTGCATTCTCTCCACCACAGTGTCAACACCTGGGCAGGCAGAGGGCTCCACCTGCCCTGAAGAAAATCGAGGATGAAACCCAAAGTTACAAAAAAAAGGTGACATCAAAGTGGCAGAACTAGCTCTATTATTTAAAGCAAATTCGGCCAGGGCAAAAATGAAACCCAATCATCCTGATCAGCAGAAATAAAACATCTCAAATATGACTCCAAGGTCTGGTTTGTTCTCTCTGTCTGCCCATTGGTTTGAGGGTGAAAAGCAGAGGAGAAGGACAACTGAATTCCCAGCCTGGAACAGAAAGTTCTCCAAAATCTAGACACAAACTGGACTCCTCTGTCAGATACAATGTTCTCAGGAATCCCGTGCAAACGAACCACCTGTTGTAAAAACAGGGGCACCAACTCAGAGGAAGACGGCAACTTAGGGAGTGGTACAAGATGAACCATCTTAGAGAACCTATCACAAATCACCCAAATAACAGTCATCCTCTGAGAGACAGGCATATCAGAGATGAAATCCATTGAAATATGGGTCCATGGCCTCTTGGGGACAGGCAAAGGCATCAACAACCCACTAGAGCGAGAACACGATTTAGACGGGGAGCACGTCCCACAGGACTGCACAAAATTCCTGACATCACGAGACAAGGAGGGCCGCCAAAAAAACCGACTCACCAGATCTCTAGTACCAAAAATACCTGGATGACCAGCCAAAGCAGAGCAATGAACTTCAGACATCACTCTCTTCTTCCACTGGTCAGGAACATACAACTTTCCACTGGGACAACGCTCAGGTTTGTCCTCCTGGAACTCTTCCAGAGCACGTCTCAAATCGGGCGAGATGTCAGAAAGAACTACCCCTTCGCCTAAGATGGTAGCAGGCTTGGTCACCACAGGAGAATCAGCAAAGAAGCTCCTAGAGAGGGCGTCTGCCTTGACATTCTTTGTTCCAGGAAGAAAAGAAACCACAAAATCAAAACGTGTAAAAAACAAGGCCCACCTAGCCTGTCTAGGGTTCAAGCGCTTAGCCGACTCTAGGTAAATCAAATTCTTGTGGTCAGTGAGGACCACGACTTGATGCTTAGCTCCCTCCAACCAATGTCTCCACTCCTCAAAGGCCCATTTCATGTCCAACAGTTCCCTATTCCCCACATCATAGTTACGTTCAGATGGAGAGAACTTTCAGGAAAAGAAAGCACAGGGATTCATTTTAGATGTTACAGGATCCTTTTGGGACAAAACAGCTCCTGCACCAATCTCAGACGCATCCACCTCTACCTGGAATGGAAGTGAGACATCAGGTTGCCGCAAAACCGGGGCGGAGGTGAATCTTCGCTTCAGCTCCTGAAAGGAAGAAACAGCCTCCGGAGACCAATTTAACACATCAGCACCCTTTTTAGTCAAATCAGTCAATGGCTTGGCAATACTAGAAAATTTTGCTATAAATTTCCGATAAAAATTAGCAAAACCCAAAAACTTCTGGAGGGCCTTCAAAGAAGTGGGCTGAACCCAATCGTGAATGGCCTGTACCTTGGCCGGGTCCATTTCAATAGTTGACGGGGAAAAATAAATCCCAAAAAAGAAATCCTCTGTACTCCAAAAAGGCATTTAGATCCTTTGACATACAGGGAATTCTCCCTCAAGATCCGGAACACAGTCCGAATATGTTCCACATGAGAATCCCAATCCTTGGAGAAGATCAAAATATCATCCAGATAGATAATCAAAAATTTATCGACAAAATCTCGGAAAATATCGTTCATGAAGCACTGGAAGACAGAAGGGGCATTAGTGAGCCCAAAAGGCATCACCAGATACTCAAAATGTCCCTCCGGAGTATTAAACGCCGCCTTCCATTCATCCCCATGCTTAATGCGAATAAGATTATACGCCCCCCTGAGGTCAAGCTTGGTAAACCAGCAAGCACCTTTAACTCTGGAGAATAGATCAGAAATCAGGGGTAACGGATACTGATATTTAACAGTAATTTTGTTGAGGGCACGATAATCAATACAAGGTCTTAATGATCCATCCTTTTTGGCTTCAAAAAAAAAAACCGGCACCTAAGGGTGACGAGGATGGTCTAATATGACCCTTCTCCAACGCCTCCTTAATATAGGATCGCATTGCCTCGTGCTCGGGTACAGATAAATTGAAGAGCCGACCCTTGGGAAATTTACACCCCGGGCTCAGTTCAATTGCACAGTCATAACTCCTATGAGGAGGCAGAGACGCAGACTCATTCTCACTAAATACATCATAAAAGTCCGCCAAATAATCAGGAACATCATGCGACTGAGGAGAGGTGGAAAACACCGGAGCCTCACTAAAGGCACACCGACAACCCAAACTCACCACAGACATAGATTTCCAGTCCAAAACTGGATTATGAATCTGTAACCAGGGAAACCCCAGAACAATAGTATCATGCAGATTATGCAACACCAAAAATCTGCAATTTTCTTGATGGTCTGGGGCGACCCGCATTACCACCTGGGTCCAAAACTGGGGTTTATTTTTAGCCAAAGGAGTAGCATCAATCCCCCTCAAAGGGATAGGCGTCTGCAGAGGTGTCATCGGAAATCCACAACGTTTAGCAAAATCCAAGTCCATTAGGTTTAGGGCTGCTCCCGAATCCACAAAAGCCTTGGCGGAAAATGTGGACAGGGAGCAGATCAGAGTAATAGCCAGAAGAAACTTAGGTTGAACACCCCCAACAGAAAACGTGTGTGCAAAGCGTTTCTCTCATTTAGGACAGACAGAAATAATATGCGAGGCATCTCCACAGAAAAAACACAACTTATTACGCCTTCTGAACTCCTGACGCTGCTCTCTGGAAAAAACTCTATCACATTGCATAGGTTCAGACATTTGTTCAAAAGGTGGCAACACCTTTCGTGCAGCTTTGCGTTCGCGCAAACGCCGATCAACCTGAATGGCTAGTGACATAGAATCGTCAAGACCAGAGGGAACAGGAAATCCCACCATAGTATCTTTTACGGCTTCTGACAACCCCTTCCGAAAGAGAGCAGCCAAGGCATTATCATTCCAGGTAGTAAGTACTGCCCACTTTCGGAATTTTTGACAGTACAATTCTCCAGAATCACGACCCTGGCCCAATGCCAGCAGGGTCTTTTCAGCCTGATCAATGGCATTAGGTTTGTCATACAACAACCCCAAAGCTTGAAAGAATGCGTTCACATTAGTCAGAATAGGATCATCTGGTTTCAAAGAAAACGCCCAATCCTGGGGATCGCCACGCAGCAAAGAGATGACAATTTTAACCTGCTGCGCGGAGCTCCCTGACGAGTTAGGCTTCAAGGCAAAAAATAATTTACAATTATTTTTGAAATTCAAAAATTTAGACCGATCCCCAAAAAATACATCAGGTGTAGGAATCTTTGGTTCAGCAGCATGTGAATGAGCAAGGTAGGCGGAAATTCCCCGCACTTCCGCAGCGAGCTGCTCCACACGATCAGACAATTGCTTTATCTCCATTGAGAGAAAAAAAAATTCCCCCTACGGCCTCAGAGATATAGAGGAAAAAATATACACTTTTTTTTTTTACTACAATTCTTTCCTGCTATTGAGTACCCTAGAATCTGCGGTATGGCGGGTGATTCTGTTATGAATGAGTCACCGTAGGAGTCACAAGCAGAAATACAAGCTAAGTCCAGAAAACCAGAGAAGTTGGCAACTATCAGATTGCAGACCCCTGAACCTATCAACACAACTAGCAGTAGCCGTGGGGGGTTCCTACGAAGCCCTAGACCCCTCGATCACAGCCGGAGAATTACATAGGCCTAAAGAAAGAAAGGGGAAATCTAAACTGCCCCAGAGCAGACCCCAAAGCAATAGGCAGCCCCCAACATATAATGACGGTGAAGCAAGATGAAAATACTAACACAGACAGAAAGATAGACTGAGCAAAGACGGGGCCCGCAACTATCTAGATAGGAAAGGACAGGAAGGCTGCTGTCTGCAATCTGCCAAAACCCTATCAAAGACATAAGCCAACAAGCTGATATGAAAAAGGCCCTGAAGCAGCTAGGCTTCAAAAACTAAATCAGCACTCAGGTATTTTCAGAAGACAGAGCTAAATGAATTCAGCACACCCCAGCAGGGAATGGCAGAAATCCAGAAAAACAAAGCAAAACAAAGTCAAAGCACAAAAGCAAAAGGCCGAGCAGCAAACTTAGCTTTAGAGGAGCAGGAATTCAGACTGGTCTCCAAGGATCCCACAGAGAAATCACCCGCAGGGCTGAAGGGCGTCGGCAGCCTTATATCCAGTCCGTAACTCCACTCAGCCAGTCATCATCATCAGCCTCAGGTGTTTGATAATCAGGCTCACTACCTTTCTTTACCAGAAGAGGGAGTTCCTCGGGCCTCAGTAATGAAGGGGAAAATGAACTCACAACACATCTCAATCCAATTTTTATCACAGGGAGCGATGTAAACATGGTGCTCACTGGCTATCATGATCTGTCACGTAACTTTGGAGTGCAAAAGACAGAAGCCACAGGCCGTAGGCGATTCTATTTGATTGGCATGAGAGGGCACATTTTGAAATGTGCGCCGGAATGTCACACGTTTGTGAGTAGGAAAACTGTGAAAGCTGATGATAAACCACCACTGCATGTAATTGTGAGTCGACGTCCATAAGAAATGGAAGCCACTGATCACCTGGAGCTAGAGCCCGGCCAGCAGGACAGGACATAGCTACATCTTAACCATCATCTTTCAGTTCAATCAATTTGTAGTGGCAGTCCCAGTGAAGGATTTGACAGCCCAGACTACACAGCGGAGGAGCAGGGAGAGGTAAACATTGCAAATGCTGGGGCCCTGCCCAAGCAAGGGGGGCACACTCGTGGGCGTCAGTACTGGCACTGGGCCCCTCATAGTACGGCGGTGTGTCTGACGGCGGGTGTGCACCACCACTGTCAGAGACATTTGATTGAACTATGAGGGACCCTATGCCAGTGCCCGCACCCAAGAGTCGGCCTACCCACCTGTCCAGGACAACGGCACTCGCACGGTTTTGTGCACTAGGTGGTGACCCCGGCCATGGGGGGGGCCGCCCACTTAGGGAGGTTTACAAAGTGGCATATGTAGATGTGGGTCATTCAGCTGCTGCAAAAGGCGAAATAGGTCAAGTTCGCGGAATAGGAGGAGGACCAAAGCAAGCCATTTTTCTGGCAACCTATGTGTCATCAAGGGAGGGTGGGACAAAATCCTTGGAAACCCATGCATGGTTCATTTTAATGAAGGTTAGATCATCCACATTTTAGGTTGACAGACGCGTCCTTTTTTCTGTCAGGATTGATCCAGCTGCACTGAAGACTCTTTCCGATAGCACACTTGCAGCTGGGCAAGCGAGCTCCTGTAAGGCATATTGTGCCAATTTAGGCCAGGTGTCCAGTTTAGCGGCCCAATAGTCAAAGGGGAATGACCTGTGCGGGAGAACATCGATATGGGAGGAAAAGTAGTTGTTAACCATAGTTGACAACTGCTGTCTCCTGTTACTTTCCATCGATGCAGTATTACCAGTTGTGTGAGCGGTCCGTGAAAAATCAGTCCACAACATTTTCATGAAACCCCTGTCTCCAACGCCACTTCTGCTGTGTGCACCACGAACACCTCTGCCAAGCTGCCCCCGGCCCGTACGGCTCGTGTGAGAACCATCACCGCTGCTGTGTGCAGGGAATGCCTCAACCAACCGGTTAACCAGAGTTGCTTGTTTAGTAGCCAATATTAGGTCAAGGTTCTCCTGTGGCATGATGTTTTGTAATTTGCCTTTATAGCGTGGATCCAGGATGCTGGCCAACCAGTAGTCGTCATCGTTCATCATTTTGGCAATGCGTGGGTCCCTTTTTAGGATCTGCAAGGCATAATCTGACATGTGGGCCAATGTTCCCGGTGTCAATGATGCACTGCGAGTGCTGGGTGGAGGAGCACTTTCTGGCAAATCCACATCCCTCCAGTCACGCACAAACCCTGTACCAGACCTTGCCACGCCAACATTTTCACTTGCCCCACGAGATGCATCCTCCTCCCCTAAGTAATCATCCCCATCATCATCCTCCTCCTCTTCTTCCTCCACCTCATCCAGGAGAGGTCCCTGAGCAGACAATGGCTGAATGTCATCAAGGATTCCCTCCACCTCTTCCTCCTCGTCAACATTGGCTGCAGACGCCTACTCCTTAAGGTGCGTCAAAGTTTGCATGAGCAGACGCATAATTGGGATGCTCATGCTTAGGATGGCGTTGTCTGCGCTTACCAGCCGTGTGCATTCCTCAAAACACTGAAGGACTTTACAGAGGTCTTTCAGCTTCGACCACTGCACACCTGTCAACTTCATGTCTGCTCTCAAAGTGCCTGGCCGTGTATCCTCCCACAAATGCATTATGGCCTGCCTCTGCTCGCACAGCCGCTCAACCATGTGCAGGGTGGAGTTCCACCTTGTTGCAATGTCGATAATGAGGCGGTGGTTGGGAAGGTGGAGCAATCGCTGCAGCTTCTGCATACGAATGGAGTGTACAGGCGACCGGCGGATGTGCGCGCACAGTCTTCGCACCTTCTGGAGCAGGGCTGTTAACTCCGGATAATTATTGAGGAAGCACTGCACCACCAGGTTCAAGGTGTGAGCCAAGCAAGGTATGTGGCTGAGTTTTGAAAGGGCTATGGCTGCCGCAAAATTACGGCCGTTATCACTAACTACCTTGCCTGCCTCAAGATGTACACTGCCCAGCCATGACTCAGTTTGTCGCTGAAAGTACTCGGCCAGCACCTCGGCGGTGTGTCTGTCGCCCAAACACATCATCTGCAACACAGCCTGCTGACGCTTTCCACTAGCTGCTCGATAGGGGGACACCTCGTGTGCAACAGTGGCAGCTGCAGATGGAGTGCTCGTACGACTGCGCTCTGTGGACGAGCTTTCGCTTCTGGAGGAGGAGGAGGAGGAGGAGGGTTGAACGCCTACAGCCAACTGTTTCCTATACCATGGGCTAGGCAGCACTGTCCCACCACCGCTGTCCCCTGTGGACCCTGCATCCACCACATTAACCCAGTGCGCAGTGATGGACACGTAACGGCCCTGGCCATGCCGACTGGACCATGCATCAGTTGTGAGGTGCACCTTTCCACTCACTGACTGCTTGAGTGCATGGACAATGCGGTCTTTCACATGATGGTGGAGGGCTGGGATGGCTTTGCAAGAGAAGAAGTGGCGACTGGGTAGGTCATAGCATGGTACTGCATAGGCCATGAGTTCGCGGAAAGCTGCGCTTTCCACCAACCGATAGGGCATCATCTCTAACGAGATTAGTTTGGCAATGTGGGCGTTCAAACCCAGTGTACGCGGATGAGAGACTGAGTACTTTCTTGACCTACTCATAGTGTCTGGGAGGGTGAGCTGGACTTGAGAGCTGCATATGGCGGAAGTAGCGGTGGACAGGGCGGACTGAGAGAGGGTTGATGATGGTGATGGAGTTGGTGTTCTTTCTGATGGCCTAGATTCAGTCTTTCGTTGATATAACAGTGGGATTCCCTGACTGCTGTGGCCTTGCAACGACACCTCAACATTTGCTGCTGTGCTAACTGGTGGGCTTACAGTGGGGGAAACAATTTAGCATTGCTGACTACCTTCTTTGTGATCAGTTGCACATGTGGTACTTGAGGTTTGGTGTTGTGTCCACGCTTGCAAGTGCATGCTGGTTAAATGTCTAAGCATGCAACTGGTATTCAAATTTTTCAGATTTTTCCCTCGGCTATAGGTCTTTGCGCACTTCTTACAGATAACCTTGGCCTGATCATGAGGATTTTGTTCAAAAAAGTGCCACACTGCACTCTTCCTACTTTGGCAGACATTTTGCGGCCTAGCACGCTGTGATATTTTGACCCTCTGGACAAGCTGTCCAGCAACTCTTTTGATTTTTGGAACCTGTCTTTGGAGTGCTCCGGGCCTGCCAGATAACAGCTGTTGCGATGTCGATGTCTGCTGTGGATGCTCCTCCTCCTCTTCTGAGCTATTGGAAGCAGCACCCTCTTCCCCCAAAGGATGCCAATCTGGGTAAACAACTGGGTCATCCATCACCTCCTCTTCAATGTCATGTGCACCTTCCTCTGTGTCACCGTGTATGGTGGTATAGTGTGCGGGAAGGGGCACCTGAGTCTCATCAGGGTCAGAATCTGGCTCTGCGAGGACAATGTAGTGCTCTGAGTGAATGTACCAGCAGAATCATCTATCAGTGGCTGTGCATCAGTGCACTCCATGTCAGATTCATCTTGGCCTGGGTAATTCACCATTTCACTTGATAATCCAGGCATGGTATGTGAAAACAGCTCCATGGAGTAATCAGTAGTATGGCCTGCGTCATCCTTCAATCTTGGTTGGGGTGAAGGACACAAGGAAAGGTGTGGTTCATGAACATGAGCCTCCAATGACGACTCAGTGCTTTAATTTTTTACAACTTCAGAAGAGGAGGCGATAGAGCTGGAGGCTGAGTCAGCAATGTAAGACAAAACTTTTTCCTGAAGCTCTGGCTTTAAAAGCGGTTTGCCAACTCCTAGAAAACTAAGCCTTCGAGGCCTTGTGGAGCCAGACGATGACGCAGGCTCAACACCTCCTGCATTCGGTCCTATTTTGCTTTTGCCACTACCATCAGATCCACCACCAACACCATCATTACCAGCTGCCAACCCCCGCCCAATTCCACGGCCTCTTCCACCAGCCTTCCTCATTTTTGGTAGAAATGTAGACAAAATCCAACAAACTATATAGTAATGTAAAACAAGGTACAAGATGTCTATAGGACAGGGGAGATTTTGAATTTCTGCACACACTTGTGGACACTGGACACTTTTGGATTGTGTGAAGCCCACTGAATATCACAGCGCTATGTCACAGGCTCGATGTCGCAGGTGTGAAAAATGTCACTAGAGGATAACGGAGATTTTGAATTTCTGCACACACTTGTGGACACTGGACACTTTTGGATTGTGTGAGGCCCACTGAATATCACAGCGCTATGTCAAAGGCTCGATGTCGCAGGTGTGAAAAATGTCACTAGAGGATAACGGAGATTTTGAATTTCTGCACACACTTGTGGACACTGGACACTTTTGGATTGTGTGAGGCCCACTGAATATCACAGCGCTATGTCACAAGCTCGATGTCGCAGGTGTGAAAAATGTCACTAGAGGATAACGGAGATTTTGAATTTCTGCACACACTTGTGGACACTGGACACTTTTGGATTGTGTGAGGCCCACTGAATATCACAGTGCTATGTCACAGGCTCGGTGTCGCAGGTGTGAAAAATGTCACTAGAGGATAACAGAGATTTTGAATTTCTGCACACACTTGTGGACACTGAACACTTTTGGATTGTGTGAGGCCCACTGAATATCACAGCGCTATGTCAAAGGCTCGATGTCGCAGGTGTGAAAAATGTCACTAGAGGATAACGGAGATTTTGAATTTCTGCACACACTTGTGGACACTGGACACTTTTGGATTGTGTGAGGCCCACTGAATATCACAGCGCTATGTCACAGGCTTAATGTCGCAGGTATGAAAAATGTGACTAGAGGATAACGGAGATTTTGAATTTCAGCACACACTTGTGGACACTGGACACTTTTGGATTGTGTGAGGCCCAGTGAATATCACAGCACTATGTCACAGGCAGAAATTGGCTAGTGTATGACAAACTACAAGGTGTATATAGAATTGGGCAGAATAGGAATCTCCCTAGAGTGTAGGTCTGTAAGAACGGAACAAGTCCTCGACTTATCCTTACAGAGCGACACACAGATAGCTTCACTGTGGCCGTGATAACAGCCGTTACACGGTACTGAGAGAGGAGCGTGCACGTACACGGCTGTCCGGTGTACGTAAAATTGTCAAGCTCCGTGTTTTTTAAGTATACGGACTGACAGACGCTGTCTCTCTATAGTTTTGAATGTGCTCAAACAGCAAATATATTTAACTGTTTGAAAGCTAGACAAAACTAAAAGGTGCAGGTCTGTAAGAACGGAACATGTCCTTGACTTATCCTTACAGAGTGACACACAAATAGCTTCACTGTGGCTGTGATAACAGCCGTTACACAGTACTGTGTGAGGAGTGTGCACCGCTGTATGGTGTGAAAAAATGCACGTTCAGTACCTCACCAGGACAAAAAAAAATTGGGATTGCTTTTAAAAAAGCAGTTTGCAGAGCAGTGGGTAAACAGCAATGCAGCCGTCAGGAAGCCTTAGAAGGCAGCCTAACAACCAACACCGCTGATCCAGCAAAATATAGCCTCCACTTGCACTGCACACACAGTGACTGGTGTGTTGCACAGGCAAAATCGCTAGCAGCAGAAGCAGTTTTTGGTGTCTTCTTCCCTGCCTAACGCTCTCCCTACAAAATCAGCAGCAGCAGCTCTCCCTATTCTGAGATCAGCATGAGTAACATGTCGGTCGGCGTGCACGCCCTTTTATAACCCCTGTGACGCCCACCAAAGCAAGCCAATCACTTGCATGCCCTTCTGAAAGATGGTGGTGACCCCTGCCTTTGTCATCACGTTGCCCACAGTGTCCGTGGATCCTGATTGGCTGAAAAACAGCGCAAAACAAACTTTTGAAACGCGACTTTGGCGCTTAAGTCGCCGACCTCGTGGCCGACTTCATCCTAGGGTCGGGTTTCGTTTCATGAAACCCGACTTTGCCAAAAGTCGGCGACTTTTGAAATTTTTCGACCCGTTTCCCTCAACTCTACTGCTCAGAGTTCAGGAGGTGGGTTACTGACACACAGTGGAATGACCCTGCTCTTTAATCAGGGTCTGTCCCCTAGGTTGCAGGATACTCTGGTGCAGTACACCGCCCCCAGGTTGATGGAGGCCACCATGTCCTTGCCATCCGGATTGATAGACGCTTGAGGGAGAGACATACACCAAATGTGCACCCTGTAGTCCTTGTTAGGGAGGACACACCAGTGCAGTTGGACGAGCCCATGCGGTCGGGAGGAGTTGGTTCCCAAACAGTGTTGCCTGCGGTTCGTCGTGGTGTGGGGGCATGTTTTTACTGTGGGCATTCATTTTATCGGGGTCTGACCAGCGTGCGCCAAAATATCGGTTCCATCTAAGAAGCCGTGTCCCCCTGGTCGTGTGGAGGGAGACGACCAGGGATTGTTTGTTTCCTCCATTTTTTCCCCTCAGTGTACCTTGTCGACAGAAGTGGTGGTTGGCGGGGTAACTGAGGGTATACCGGTGCTTGTGGACAGTGGAGCAGGTGTCAATCTGGTGGATGCTCACTTTATCCAGACCCATGGTCTGAGGTGTAAGACGCTAGCAAAACCCCTAAGCGTCCAGGCCATTGACTCTGTCCCACTTAGCCAGGGGAGGTTGACCCAAGTTGTGGATGATATACATCTGCGTATAGGGACTCATCATGAGGAGTCCCTGTCGTGCTACGTCTTGGGGGGAATGCCATCACCCTTTGTTTTAGTCCTCCCTTGGTTGAAAAGAAAGAACCCGGTCATAGATTGGCGGTCCTGGGAAGTAGTTAGCTGGGATCAGTCGTGTGAGGGCTGTTGCCCGAGGTCTACTGTCTCTGCCGTCTTTCTACAACCGTCCCCTTCTCCAGTGGGGGCAGCAGAGGTGCTGCCATGAAGAAGGGGCAAGTCTCAACCCTCACCACAAGCTAACCCTGAGTGTCGGAGTCCTCTTAGGAGGAGGGGTCAGAGGAGGGTGGTGGTTCCTTCTGATCATTGTGGGGGTGTGAATGTGACGACACAGGGGGATGCCTCTATTGTCGGTTCTGTGAAGAGTTCACCATCTTGTGGCAAATGTGTGCATGGCAATAAACGTTCAGGTCCGGACCTGTGTGTGAATGAGTACATATGGGTGTCCATCAAAAACATCCGGTGGAAGTGTGCTGCTGGGGCCTGGAGTTCTCGGGTGTTAGGGCCATATCGGGTGTCGGCCATTCTCGACCCGGGGACTTACCAGCTGGAGTTACCCCCCGTAATGCCCTCTCAGTGCTCTGGAGATTTGTGGCACCTCTGAAGCATACATTATTGTCACTTCCATCAGTTCCTGATGGATGACTCTGGTGGATCGAGGCATCCTCACCATAGGTTGCTTTCAGTTGAGGTCTGGTGTTGAGGGTCCAGAGGCTCCTCATTGAGGGAGGGGTGCTGTCACAATCCATTTTTTGTATCTGTGGCAGATCTGGATTCTCATATATAAACTATTTTTCTTTCAGGCCATCGGGGGTTAATGTCTATTTTTCCCCCCCGGTGGCCGCTGGTGTAATTACATTGCTGCTGAATTTGCTGATGCAGGTGGTGACTGTCACGTCACCGCTTCCTTCTGCCGTGCCACCGCTCCCTGTGCCCCGTCAGACTCACCAGATTGCAGCTTCCCGGCGCGTCCCCGTCTGTTCCCCTGCTCTGATGACAGCGCTTTCTTCCTCCCAGGGGCGCGCGCTCCCGCAGCTCTCTCCATGCACAAGCACTTCCTCCTCTCTGAGCCGGTCACTCTTCCTGGTCCTCTCTATGGTCAGGAGGACCCTGACCCGGGAGCTCCTCCCCATGCTCCCATATCAGGCCGTCGCTCCCTAGTGACGCTGCCTGATCGTCACTTGCCTTCCCTTGTGATTCTGGCCCCTCTTGCTGGCGTTCGCCGCCGCTACCTCCACGTCTCGTCCCCTGGCTTACTCTCTCACATTTGTTACCTGTTCTCTTCTATGTTCCAGCGTTCCTGCCTTGCCAGCCCACAGCTCCAGTCTCCTGTGTTCCTGCCGTTCTACCCCGGTCCAGTCTCTTGCGTTCCCGCCGCTCTACCCTGGTCCAGTCTCCTGTGTTCCTGCCGCTCTACCCTGGTCCAGTCTCCTGTGTTCCTGCCGCTCTACCCTGGTCCAGTCTCCTGTTTTCCTGCCGCTCTACCCTGGTCCAGTCTCCTGTGTTCCTGCCGCTCTACCCCGGTCCAGTCTTCTGTGCTTCTGCCCTAGGTACCAGCTGCCGCGGTAATAGTTTCCCCTGGGCCTGTCCCTAACACTCCCTGTATAGGGTGTAGTCCACCTGGTCCGCTCGCCCAGAGGAGGTTCGTTGCCGTGGTCCAGTGGGTTCACCTTCAAGGTTCTTAACAGTACGATCAGGCCATGAATCCCGTTGGTGCCTCAGCAGCCACCCAGAAGGAACTGGCGACTCTACGAGACAACCAGGCCCGCATTATGACTTTCTTAAAGTCTATGGAATCCCGGTTATCGGCACTACAGCACTCTGATCCCGGTAGTGCCTCTCAGCTGGCCAGTCTCCAGCAGGAACTGGTCCAGCAACGCGATACTCAGGGCCATATTTAAATTATATGGCCTCGGTGGACAATCGACTCCTCTCTCTCCAGTCTGTCGCGGCTGCCCCCGTTCAGGCGCCGCTTCCACACCCACCGCCCCTTTTAGCTAAGCCTCCGCGGTATGGCGGAGACCCCCGATTGTGCAGGGGGTTCCTTAACCAGTGCCAATTGCACTTTGAGTTGCTACGTCAGCAATATCCCACGGATCGTGCCAAGATGGCTTTTATGGCATCTCACTTGGAGGGCGAGGCATTGGCCTAGGTAAACCCCCTCTGGGAGCGAGACGATCCGGTGGTTTCTCAGCTTTCCACGTTCCTCGAGACCTTTCGCAAGGTCTTTGACGAACCAGGACGCCTGGCCTCAACTACGGAGTCCCTCTTTAACCTCCGCCAGGGTACTCTCTCAGTGGGCCAATATGCCATTCAGTTTCGCACCCTGGCCTCTGAGCTCGGGTGGAATAATGAGGCTTTGGTGGGAGCATTTTGGTGGGGCTTGTCTGCACGTATCAAGGATGAGCTGGCGGGTCGGGATACTCCCACGTCCCTGGAGGATCTCATTTCCCTGGCGACTCGCATTGACCTGCGATTTCAGGAGCGCTCCCGCGAGTCTGCCAGGGAGAGAAGACTTCCTTGTGTTTCCCTAGCAACCCACAGCCCCTCTGGTCTGCGATTTGGCTCTACCTCTGCTGTCCCGGCGTCGGAACCTATGCAGGTAGATCGCCTCAAACCGGCAGAACAGCGCCGCCAGGAGAGGTTCGACAAGGGACTCTGTCTGTACTGCGGCAGTTCCTCCCATCTTCTGCGCTCCTGTCCAGTGAGGCCGGGAAACGCCTCCGCCTAGGACAGGTAAGAGAGGCCTCCCTAGGTGTTAGTGATACCTCTCCCCCCTTGACCCTTTCTGTCCTATTGAATCTTGGTTCCTCCCGCGTCTCTGAGCTGGCCTATATTGATTTAGGGGCAGCCGGGAATTTCATCCAGCTCGAGGCGGTCAAAAAGTTGCGAATACCTGTCAGATCCTTGGAGTCTCCTCAGCAGTTAGCTTCTGTCGATGGCGCTCCCCTGCAGGAGGTCGTTACCCTGGTCACCGAAGAGGTGGAATTACAAGTCGGAGCCCTACATGGGGAGAAGATAGCCTTCTTGGTATTGCCCTCGCTATCCCACACGCTCCTCTTAGGTCTTCCGTGGTTAAAGACCCATGAGCCCGTCCTCGATTGGCGATCTGGGGACATTCTTCGCTGGGGTCAGTCGTGCCACTCTTCGTGTCTTCTTCCCGTTCAACCAATCAAGTCGCCTAGGATTCCAGCGGCACCCGTGGGTTTGCCTTCAGCCTATTGGCCCTTCGTGGACGTTTTCAACAAAAAGGAGGCAGAGTGCCTGCCCCCACATCGTCCTTATGACGGCCCCATCGATCTCGTGCCAGGTTCTACACCACCCCGGGGCCGAATTTAGCCCTTGAATCCTCTCAAATCTCAAGCCATGTCCGAGTACGTCCAGGAAAATCTGGCTAGAGGCTTTATCCAGAAGTCTTCCTCACCCGCAGGCGCGGGCTTCTTTTTCGTGAAGAAGAAGGATGGGGCTCTTCGTCCGTGCATCGACTACCGGGGCCTCAATGATATCACTATCAAGAACAAGTACCCGCTTCCCCTTATTCCTGAGCTGTTCGATCGATCGATTGCGGGGGGCACAAATTTTCACCAAACTGGATCTCCGTGGGGCCTACGATCTCATCCGCATTCGCCCTGATGACGAATGGAAGACCGCGTTCAACACCAGGGATGGCCACTACGAGTATTTGGTCATGCCCTTCGGCTTGTGCAATGCTCCCGCAGTGTTCCAGGAATTCGTGAATGACATTTTTCGAGATCTCCTGTACTCTTGTGTGGTAGCGTATCTGGACGACATTCTTGTCTTTTCCTCGGATTTGGCTACCCATAGGAAGAGTGTTCGTCTAGTTCTCTCACGCCTGAGGGAGAATCGCTTGTATGCGAAACTGGAGAAATGCTCCTTTGAACAAACCTCTCTTCCGTTCCTGGGGTACATTGTTGTGAGTTCATTTTCCCCTTCACCGTCGATGTCTGATGAACTCCCTATTCTGGTGAAGGAAGGTAGTGAGGCTGATTACCAAACACCTGATCTGGTAGATGATGACTGGGTAACAGGAACTGCTGACTGGATATAAGGCAGCCGACGCCCTTCTGAGTCGCTGGTGATTTCTCTGCTGGATTCTTGGAGACCAGTCTGATTCCTGCTTCCCAAAGATAAGTTTTTGCTCTGCTATTGAACTTATTAGTTTTGTTTTGTTTACCTTGTTTTTTGGAGTTCAGCCATCCCCGGTCGGGGGTGTGCTGAGTTCCATTTTTGTCTCTGATCAGTTTGTCTCTTTGCTCTGTCTTCAGAATTTACCTGAGCTTGGATTTTTGTTTTTTCCTCCTTCGGTGACTCATTCATAACAGTACATTGTTTCTGATTCAGGCTTAAGCATGGATCCAGAGAAAGTGTCAGCCGTGCTCAACTGGCCGCAACCTCATGGAGTCAAGGCAATTCAACGATTCCTGGGTTTTGCCAACTACTACCAGCAATTCATCCCTCATTTTACTTCCTTGACCGCACCCATCTCCTCTCTGATTCGTAAGGGGGCCAACCCGCATGTTTGGACCTCAGAGGCCGAAGAATCCTTCCTTGCCCTGAAGCAAGCCTTTGCTTCTGCTCCAGTTCTTCACCGCCCGGAGACTAACAAACCTTTTATTTTGGAGGTGGATGCTTCTGCCATCGGGGCCGGAGCCGTACTCTCCCAGAGATCCCCGTCCGGGCGACTGGTCACCTGCGGCTTCTCGAAGACGTTCTCCTCTCCGGAACGCAATTACTCCATTGGTGACAGGGAGCTTTTGGCCATCAAGATGGCATTGCAGGAGTGGCGGTACCTTTTGGAAGGAGCTGTGCATCATTTTAAGATCTACACGGACCATAAGAACCTGGCTTACATCCGATCGGCACAGAGACTAAATCCACGACAAGCAAGATGGTCTTTGTTTTTCGCTCAGTTCGATTTTGAATTGCACTTTTGCCTGGGTAGTAAGAACCTCAAGGCTGATGCGTTGTCCAGATCCTTTCTTGCGACCGATGCCAAGGAAGACCCTATGCACATCCTGGATCCCTCCAAGATCATCACAGTGGCAACCCTCTGGTTGGCTACCCTACCACCGGGTAAGACCTTCGTCCCAGTGACCAACTGGAAATGAGTCCTGCATTGGGGTCATGCTTCCAAGATTGCAGGCCATGTTGGGTTGAAAAAGACCCTTCGTCTGGTCTCACGCTACTATTGGTGGCCTACTCTTCCCCAAGATGTTCGTAGCTTTTTAGCCTCGTGTCCATCCTGTGCCAAAAACAAGGTTCCCAGGCAATTACCTTCTGGACTCTTGCACCCGCTTCCAGTTCCTTCGGCCCCCTGGAAGTACATTGCTATGGACTTTATCACTGACCTACCTCGCTCTTCTGGATGTACTGTCATTTTGGTCGTTGTGGATAGATTCTCCAAGATGGCCCATTTCATCCCCCTGTCTGGACTCCCTTCAGCTCCTGAATTGGCGAAGATTTTTATCCACCATATTTTTCGTCTCCATGGCTTCCCTCAACGTATTGTCTCTGATAGAGGAGTCCAGTTCACCTCCTGATTTTGGAAAGCGCTCTGCAAGTTTATGAACATCACGCTGGATTTCTCCTCCGCTTATCACCCTCAGACCAACGGTCAAGCAGAGCGTACTAATCAAATTTTGGTTAATTACCTCCGTCACTTCTCCAACGCTCAC
The DNA here is from genome assembly GCF_039654945.1 of Dendrobates tinctorius. Lineage (NCBI taxonomy): Eukaryota > Metazoa > Chordata > Amphibia > Anura > Dendrobatidae > Dendrobates > Dendrobates tinctorius. The sequence continues at coordinate 1,243,079 of NW_027361680.1, read as the reverse complement.
CAGAACAACTGGTCTGACTTGCTTCCATGGGCCGAATTTGCGTATAACAACCATGCCAGCGAATCTTCTGCCAAGTCTCCCTTCTTTATCGTCTACGGGCTACATCCAGGCGTGCCTCTACCAGTTCCTCCTGTCTCGGGTGTGCCGGCCGCTGATCTTCTGTCTGGGGTGTTCTCCAGGATCTGGCAGGAGACCAAAACCGCTCTCGAACAAGCGCAGGTTCAGATGAAGAGACACGCAGACAAAAGACGCTTGGACCCACCTCTCTATCATCCTGGCGACAGAGTGTGGTTATCCTCCAAGTTCATCCGCCTTAGGATTCCTTTGCACAAATTGGGTCCCCGGTATGTTGGACCCATCGAGGTCTTGTCTCGCATCAACGACGTCTCTTACAAGTTAAAGCTCCCTGCCTCGCTTCGCATCCCCAATTCGCTTCATGTTTCTCTTCTGAAACCTGTGGTCCTCAACCAATTCCATGCCACTACCACCCGCACCCCCCAGCCTGTTTCCGCCCATGGTGTCTTTGAGGTTAAAGACATTCTCGCCATGAAAAGGCTAAGGGGAAAGACCTTGTTTCTGGTCGATTGGAAAGGTTTTGGCCCTGAGGAGAGATCCTGGGAGCCTCGGGAGAACATTCAAGCTCCCCGGATTTTGGCAAGATTTCTCTCCAGCCTTGGGAGGGGGGCGCGTAAGGAGGGGGGTACTGTCACGTCACCGCTTCCTTCTGCCGTGCCACCGCTCCCTGTGCTCAGTCAGACTCACCAGATTGCAGCTTCCCAGCGCGTCCCCGTCTGTTCCCCTGCTCTGACGACAGCGCTTGCTTCCTCCCGGGCGCGCGCTCCCCGCAGCTCTCTCCATGCACGAGCACTTCCTCCTCTCTGAGCCGGTCACTCTTCCTGGTCCTCTCTATGGTCAGGAGGACCCTGACCCGGGAGCTCCTCCCCATGCTCCCATATCAGGCCGTCGCTCCCTAGTGACGCTGCCTGATCGTCACTTGCCTTCCCTTGTGATTCTGTCCCCTTTTGCTGGCGTTCGCCGCCGCTACCTCCACGTCTCGTCCCCTGGCTTGCTTTCTCACATTTGTTATCTGTTCTCTTCTATGTTCCAGTGTTCCTGCCTTGCCAGCCCACAGCTCCAATTTCCTGTGTTCCTGCCATTCTACCCCGGTCCAGTCTCTTGCGTTCCCGCCGCTCTACACTGGTCCAGTCTCCTGTGTTCCTGACGCTCTACCCTGGTCCAGTCTCCTGTGTTCCTGCCGCTCTACCCTGGTCCAGTTTCCTGTGTTCCTGCTGCTCTACCCTGGTCCAGTCCCCTGGGTCCCTGCCGCTCTACCCTGGTCCAGTCTCATGTGTTCCTGCCACTCTACTCCGGTCCAGTCTTCTGTGCTTCTGCCCTAGGTACCAGCTGCCGCGTTAATAGTTTCCCCTGGGCCTGTCCCTAACACTCCCTGTATAGGGGGTGGTCCACCTGGTCTGCTCGCCCAGGGGAGGTTCGTTGCCGTGGTCCAGTGGGTTCACCTTCAGGGTTCCTAACAGTGACCACTCCCACCATCCTTTAAAAGGTCACCTGATGCATCAACTAACCGTCGGTGTTAGAGGTCATTCTAAAGTGATCACTGTGGGAGGAAGGAGCTTGCTGGGAGCAGTGGTGCCTCAGCTGTTTATGGTGTATCTGGTGTCGTGATCCTGCTGTGTGGTGCTTTACAGCAGAAAGCTAAGTATTGTATTTTTGTTACCCTGTTCCTTTTAATGTCTGTCTATCCTTACCTTATGTTGTATTAGTGCAGCGATGGGGCCAGTGTCCTCACTTGCCAATTCCATACTTAGGGATAGGTGCAGGGCAAGTGAGGGCTAAGGTGTCCTGCTTGGCCCCAGGTGAGTGCAGGAGGTGTCCATTTCCCCGTTTCCTATCGCAGGGCTCACCGTTGTAATTGTGTCCCTGGTATTCCCTTGCTTGTTTGCTGTTTGGTGACCGACCAATTGTTGGGTCATGTCGCTCTGGTCAGTCACTCTGTAACAGTCTGATTTGGCAAGATTTATTGTTCAAATTATGGTGCAAAATAAGTATTTGGTCATTAACAAAAGTTCATCTCAATATTTTTGTTCTGTCCTCGCTGAATGAAGCAGACCTTTTGCAGTTATACAGAAAGCTAAACCGCTATACCGGGGTCCAATAAGGAGACTGTGATTGAGTCTGTGCTTTTATTGAATGTAATAGTATAATAATGCGATGAAACTGAAAACAATATAATACACATAATCAGGACAGGGTACAACAGATAGACACATTGTGAATGAACATTTACACAGTAGTAGCTGACCAGGGAGCAGGACTAACTAAACCAGGCTGAAATTAGGACAGGAATTAGCTATAAAGAACATAAACACCTACCGGCAATGCAATCGCAAGGGGAAAGCGATGGGAGAGATCCTTCTCAGATACAGGCTGAAGGAAAATGGAGGAAAGCGGAGGGAAAGCTACCAAAATGCTTTGCAAAAGAAGGGAAGAGATTCAGACATTGAAAATGGGAAAGAAAACAACAGAAGACTGTGAATATGACTGTTAGAGGAAGCCAAAACACTGCAAATATTAACAAACAGATAATAAGTGTAATGGAAATGTAAAATATCATGTATGACTTTTCCAGAACATTCCAGAATCTTCCATTCTCTACACTCTCTAGAATGATTCATAGCACAGAGCCAAGCGACCCCCCTCTTCCCCCCTTGTCACACATTGCAGCCTCGTGTTCTCCTCTGCCTGCAGCTTCATTTACAGCTTGTAAAACTACACTCAATCCTTCTAGCTCTTTCCTGTCCCCCTCCCCTCCTCACTGCAAGTAATGTCTTAACTAGTAGAAAGAATTTTCTTTGGCTGAGCCTTGCGGGCTCACTGCTCCGGGCTGTGGAGAGTTTCCCTCAGCCAGGCCAGCTGCAGTTCTTGGGCTCTCTGAGCTTGGGCCTCTGCTTGGCACTCAGTTTTCTCTTGAGCTTGCCGGGTCACCTGTAGGCGCCTGTCCATATCGTCGGAGATCTGTTGCAGGGCCATTTGCAGATAGCGGTCCACGACTTCCTGGCTGCCGGTCAGGCCGGACTGCACCAGCTGGACCTCTGCGGCTGCACCTTCGGCACTGGTGCTGCCTTCTGTGCCTTGGCTCTCATCCCATTGCACTAGAGCCGCGACCAACTGGGCTTTGGTCTTGTCGGCGGTGTCAATCTGGTTTGCCGTGCACAGGGCCCTAAGGGCGTCCTTGTTAAGCTGCTTATAATGAGATTCTCCCTGCATAGCCATGGTTGCCAAATAAAAGATAGGATAGAAAAATGAAGAGAAGAGAGGGGGTAATCGCAAGTACACACAATTGTCTCAGGACTAATAAACACTGAGTTTCTGTCTCTAAAACTTTTGCTGCAGGGTCCTCAGAAGCACCGTACAAGTCTTTAGTGAGAGAAATGATTGCTCAAACCAGATCACTAATGCTCTAGGATCCCACCGCTCTGCCACCAATATGTCACGGACAGGGGATGTGACCTTTGGCCGCACACGGCTATCACAGGCACAGGGAGGCTTATCTTAGTTATCCCACCGCTGGCACCATGTGATAAAAACAGCAAGCTAGTCTTGCCCTAACAATTTACCGCAGGGGGTTTATTTTAGTTATCCCACCACTGCCACAATATGTTACAAGCTGTTGGGATTTATGGATATTCCAGTTGCCCTTTGGAACTTGCAGCTCTCAGGCACCCCCACTTACCCTCAGGTCAGCCAGGGAACTTCACCAGGGATAATTAGTCGCCGGACGGCTACTTGTTGTGCAATGGCTATTAGGCCCGCTTGCAGTGAGGGAGTTATAAATGCTTTGGCTGCAGCCACACAATCAGCTTATAAAACCTGCTCGGTCACTGCCAGCACTACCCGCCTAGCCAGAACACACTTCGCTGCCACCAGCTTCAGATTCCTCGTATTAATGTTTAAAATTAATAGAGGGGTTCGAAGCAAACCCAAATCAGTAGTGCAATTAGCTCATAGGCATGTATGAATTCATCACAGAGCAAGGAGGCAGAACTAATACATTTTACAGTTTACTCCCAAAAGATGGGCACTGTTTACAGATGAAAAAAAGGCTTTACGAAATGAGACAATAATAGTATGTACAATGCAACTACAGATAAAAGGGATTTAAAAAAAACAGAAACTTACACATTGTTGAGATCATTTCAGGCAGAACCATGCGGGGAGGAGCCAGACATCATAATTCATGGATGAGGTCTTGTGTCAATGGCTCCTCAAGCAGCAACTCACTAGGGGGGGCTCAGTTGCAGACTTATAAGTCTGGGCTTGTGACATCACCAAAGGGGCTGTCTGGTGACAGTTCTCCCCCTGCTCTCACAGTTACATTCGGGCTGCAAAACTTATCATAACCATAACCCGCAGAGGGTACCTCATATAGAAACGCACATAGTATCATCTTTTCCAGCCTGTCACTGGCATTCTTCCAAAACCAAACTCAAACTAGTTATTCCACATCGTTCAGGAGAAACCCATTTCTCTGGTTCTGTTGGTGCTGGAACCGTGAAAAACATGGGCTAGGAAGCTGAGTCGGCGCCCGTCACAGAAATGTAATTTTCAGATTCCTGTCACGAACGGGGTCCGAAGTATGCCCATTTTACTATCTCCCATATTTATATACGACCACATGTGCTTAGACAAAGAGCATTCCTTTCGGGAGGGGGAAAGAGCAGGAAGGATTGAGTGTAGTGTTACAAGCTGTACATGAAGCTGCAGGCAGAGGAGAACACAAGGCTGCAATGTGTGACAAGGGGAGAAGAGGGGGGTCGCTTGGCTCTGTGCTGCTATGAATCATTCTAGAGAGTGTAGAGAATGGAAGATTCTGGAATGTTCCGGAAAAGTCATACATGATATTTTACATTACCATTACAATCAGAGATTACAAATTAAATGTCGGAGACAGAACAATTTTGTTATATATCCTTTGTTGGCAATGACAGAGGTCAAGCATTTTCTGAAAGTCTTCACAAGGTTGGCACACACTGTTGGTGTTTTCTCATTTTGACTCTCATAGTTGTGGTCTACCGATAATGTCTATTACAGGCCCCTCTCATCTTTTTAAGTTGGAGAACTTGCACAATTGGTGGCTGACTACATACTTTGTTCCCCCACTGTATGTCCAGTAGCGTAGCTACCGGGGGAAAAGAGAGGGCAGGTGCCTCAGGCCCTGCTTTCTGAGGGGCCCACCCGAAGCTTCGCCACATTTAACTATTTAACTGTATCAGTGTGTCCAGTGTGCCAATATAGTTAAACTAGGTGGCAGAACAGGGAGACACGATCTTAGCATTGGGGTATCAGCAGGATAAGGAGTTTCTGCAGGTTGAGACTAGATGGAGATGTTATCTGAAATGTGAGAAGTCAGATATGTCTTTGTTGTAATCTCTGCAGCCAAGTTGTGGCTGGAAGAAGTCACCATGTTGGTCTGGGCCAGATGGAAAAGAGGGGAAAAGTGAATGACTCTACCAGAAAGAACATCGGCTGTAGGTTACTATATACAACTGTGCTGTATTCACTTGTATGTTCTACAGGACTGGTATCTACCACCATATGGCGGTAATATCAATGTATGTCTTTGCATAGAGATTTTTATTAGTAACAGCGCGGTCATCTGCTGAGGTTCTCCACTATTAGGATGCGCCACCATAGTTGTAATCAGGGTTTCCTGGTTAGGGACCCACTCAGAAGTTACGCCCCCCTTGAACCAAAACCCTAGATACACCTCTGCATATGTCCATTTAGTTAAACCTTTAACCTAACATGTTGATCCTGTTAGGCGTCAGGTTCCTGCAGCTGCACAGCAGGAATCCAGAGCCTTGCATCCAGCAGTCTCCCATTCTCCAGCTACCGCTCAGGAGCCTGCACAGCAATCTCGGCGTCCCTGGCTCCCTGCCCAGACCTGCTCTGTGGGTTTGGCTATCACTGCAACCTTTGGCTCAGCAATGGCATTGCAGGCTGTTCAGCAGCAAATCGCTCCAGAGCCTAAGTCCCTCCGTCGCTTTACTGAGCATGCTCACGAGACGAACTCCCATTGGAGATCGGGAGTCACATGCCCAGGTCCTTCTCGTGAGCTGATTGGTCTTTCACTGGGATCTGGAAGCTTCCGGAAGGTCCCGGCTATAAAAGGTTTGTGTGGCCGCTCGGCCATGCGCTAGTGTAGTTTCTAGTTGCTAACTGTGTGAATGATGATGGATGCATGAACCTATGAATGACTCATTAAGATCCCCTCCCTCTGATATTACGAATGTGTACAGGGACTTAGCTATAGAATCAGCGCCAGCCAGTGGCAAGCTACGAGCCACAGCACCATCATCAACAGTGCTAGCGTCTGACAGTGCGCCTGCTACAGGCATTGTCGCATAGCGGCTGTGTCAGTCGCCGCTCTGCAGTCTGCAGCTCCACTTGGCGTCCGCAGTAGCGATGCCGCATGCACGGTAGGTCTAGACGGACTCTGACCCTCTGCCTTTGGCCCAGCTCCTGTGACCATATACCGTGCGTGCACTTCTCTGAGACCTGTCAGTCCAACAGGCTCAGTATTTAAGTTAACGCTTTAGCGTCTCTGTGAAGTTTAACAGAGTACGCCCTGTGCACACTGGGTGACGTTCAACCCGTGTGCGATATACCGTCATATTCTGTGTCCACCATTAGCTAGCATCAGTGTTTACACCTTCTGGATGGTGGACCCAGGGCGGCGAACGCACTTTACGTTATTTTATATTTAGTGCGTTCCGCCGTCCCTAACAGATCCAGATGACGGCAAAAATCCCATGAGGCATATTAGGGGAATAATTTTTCCCTGACTCCAAATATGACAATCAGACTAGTTTGCTGGATTAATGTCCCATCGCAGATTTTAGTACCTGTAATATTGTAGGCATTAAGTAAGACATCCAGGACCTTCTTGTACTTTTGTAGTGAATCAACCATTACAACATCTTGTGGCGGAGAGTTCCATAGTCTCACTGCTTTTACCATAAAAAAAAATCTGGATTTGTGATTAAACTTTCTTTCCTCTAGACATAGAGGATGCCACCTTATCCCCATTGCTGGCCTAGGTGTAAAAGCATCACAAAGCTCACTGTACTGTCCACTAATATAATTATATATTATAATAAGATCACCCCTAATTATTTGTATTTCCAAACTGAATATAGTTTGGAAATTTCAGATCTGTCACCAGATTTCACAATACAAATTACATACATTGGGGTCTTCTGATCCAGCCCGGTGCCATCCATGTAGGGTCGGTGGGCCGAGCTGGGGGGGGTGGTCCCTCTTCTTACCGAGCAGAGACGAAACAGAGACAAGATGGAGGCAGATTCTGGGTGCAACAGGTCCAAGGTTATTTCACTTGCCGTCCGTCTGACGGCCTCAGAACACACAGCACTTTCTTTCCCTCACGGCCCTCTGTTTCCAGGGCCCCTCACTCTGTACTGGGGACGCGTGTGCGTACACCGTCCCCTCTTCACTCGTCAACGCTCCTGACAGGTCCGTCACTGTGGCCGCCTTAGGCCCGTAAACCAACAGCGCTTCCACTGATCAGTCGTCGTGTCAACTATGGTGTCTCACACCCAATGTCTCGTCCCTTCTGCGGTCCTTCCTGTCAGGACCACCCCCCTGACGTTCTCTCTCCTCAGTCCCCCTGGTTTAGATTCTCCTCACAGCGCGCAGACTGTCGCAGTCCTCCTGTCACTGGAGCTCCCCCTGGGGACTGGAACCTTCTGGAACCCTCCCTCAGTATTTATAGCTCTCCCGGTCCCCTGTCACTGTAACCCCGCCCCCATGACCAACGGTTTCTAAAGCCCTAAGCTGTTGTCAAGTCCTTTGCTCACACTCCTTCCTACCATCTAATGGTCAACCCAAGGTACTGCACGTCCACTACACTTTCCTAGCTGTTTCCCCACTGTAATAACTGACACCTACCTACACTGTGCAAACCTTTCCTTCTTCACTCTGACTAGTCCGTCAGGTCTCCTTCCCTACACTCCCCCTTCGTTTGTCCATTGTCATCCTCGACAATCGTCATCCCTGCCTTCGTCGTTCTGAAGCTACACCTACACTCTGTTGTCGGACCAGCTGTTGGGCCACACCCACCATCTGCGGGGGCCGAACCATACTGGGAGCACTATGCTCTGAGCAGCCTACTTCTACTCACCAGCGCGCACGCCACATGACAACGTCTTTCAAATTGGGCTAGGTACACCCATATTCTCTCTATGGCGTGTACCTTCCCCTACTCTCCCCTACTGTCACCTTCCACTATTCGGTACGCCATGATCGAGGTCTCTTACCTTCCAGATCATTACCAGCGCCCGCCTTCCTCCTTCAGGGGTGTCCGTGGTGTTGGGGACCTGACCTAGGACGGCTGTCTTCCTCACGTCTTCCAACTCATTTTCCTTTCTTTCAATAACATGTCATAGTCGGCGTCCCGGTCTCCCAGACCTCCTCAACTCTTAGATCCCTGCCGGATCTCACACTTTCCTTTGGTCCCGCAGACCTTCCCTTACCCGGACCTGTTGCATTTTACTTTGGCATATTATACATTAAACAACTTTATAATAGCACAAGTACCCATTTTTATATTTTTTTTCATTTTCTTTTGCTCATTTTAAAACCAACATAATACAACATAACATTGCAGATCCCCTTTCGTCCTCCTCTCTTCCTTGGACATATGCACTCCCTCGCTTCTTGACACCCCGCTCGGCCAGGCTTAATACAACCAACAACTTTAACTTCTTATATCAAATTTTTCATTAACATATACATCAACTGTCCTTATGCTTTGGCACAACGGTGCAACAAAATTTTGAGAGTTCAAACCACTCCCAGACGGCTGGCAGCGAGGGGCCCCACAGCCGTGGAGCGCCCGGGGTATAGGGAGTGTCCTAGGAGTTCTTACTACGGGGGTTCATGGTCCTCTGGCTCAGCAACCACAGCTACCACGTAGTAGCCACGGGGGCAGTACTCCTTGTAGTACGACACCCAGTCCCCCTCATGTAGAGCCCGGCCGTGACGAATAGATGCCACATTAACATAAACCTTTTGTCCATTCTCATCCCGGATAAAACCGTATCCTCTATCAATGTTGGTGTATACCAGCCGTCCCCGGGATCTTTCCACCGCCATGCCAGCCTCCCCCTTTGAGTGGAGCAGGCTCCATACCTCCTGCTCCCGAACTTTCTTTTGTTTGATCACCTCCGCGACCCAAACGGAGGGTGCCGTGCCAGTCCCAGAGTCCGGTGGGCGGGACTTCGCTGTAAAAGCGCGTGGGGCAGAGGCGGCCGATGAAATCTGCGGCCAAGCAGCTGCTGGGGCCGGGTGGCGGATGAGGACACCCGGGTCCTTGAGGGCTGGAGTAACAGGGCCTGTCAAACAGGCCACAGCCGGTTTTAATGCTGGCAATACCGCGGCCGCAGGGTAGGCCGCATCCAAAACTTCTAACGGAGCCGGAATAACAGCCGGTTCCAACAAGGCAGCTCTTTGCAAGGGGAGCGCAGCAGCGTCTTCTTCGGATGAACGCCGCACTGGTAGCTCCAGGCAGGGTAGCTCAGGGACTTGAGCGGGGGCCTTGCTCAGTTCCACATACACCACGGGGCCCGTGGTAACTAGGCCTTCCAGTGCGCAGGGGGCCGCGTGCTGCAGCAGAATGGTGGGGACCGCCTGCGGAGGCACTGATAGGGCCGGGGGTACTCTCACCTTCCCCGGCGCTGCAGCCTCCGTCCAATCATCACGCGGTGGCCCCCGCAGCCTCCGTTCCTTGCTCCACTGTCCGGCGGGCCTTCCCTCCGGACTCGGGGGCTCCGCTGCGATATCCTCTGCTGGTATTGGTGGCGGCCGCTCTCGATGACTCCACTCAGGCTCCGCTCCCCAGCTCAGCATTCCGCTGCTCACCCGTGGCTCTGAGGGCGACTTCTGGCACAGCTCCATTTCCCCCTCCATTGCCACTCTAGGCGGCCGATGCCCCGACACCTGCAGCGTCTCATACCGTCCATTGGGCAGCAATCGAATGGCGCCAGACAGCTACAGCCAAGCATTTCTTCTGTGCCACTCCTCCTGCTGGGTGGGGCGTCGGCAGGCCTTTCCACCCATCTGCCAGGGTCCAGTACATGGGGACGTCGGCCTCCGGGCACATACTGCTGTCCACGGGGGTACGTTGGAGGGGGTCCCAGTGCATTCAACACGACTGCAAACACCCGGACCTCTCCCCTGCGCTGTAGTAATGCCGCCATCTTACGCAACACCTGATACCGCCCCGAATCTTCTGTCAGCACCATGGAGTCACCACAGCGCTCCCAATTTGTAATCCACAGGTAAGCCAATTGTAATCCACAGGTATTTATTATCCAAGCAGCACAGTCCAAGTCCTTCTCCATCCTTTAAGGCAGGCCTGCCGCAGAAGATGATGTATTAGCGGCGGCGATCCTGCCGACTACGCCAAATGTAGGGTCGGTGGGCCGAGCTGGGGGGGTGGTCCCTCTTCTTACCGCGCAGAGACGAAACAGAGACAAGATGGAGGCAGATTCTGGGTGCAACAGGTCCAAGTTTATTTCACTTGCCGTCTGTCTGACGGCCTCAGAACACACAGCACTTTCTTTCCCTCACGGCCCTCTGTTTCCAGGGCCCCTCACTCTGTACTGGGGACGCGTGTGCATACACCGTCCCCTCTTCACTCGTCGATGCTCCTGACAGGTCCGTCACTGTGGCCGCCTTAGGCCCGTAAACCAACAGCGCTTCCAATGATCAGTCGTCGTGTCAACTATGGTGTCTCACACCCAATGCCTCGTCCCTTCTGCGGTCCTTCCTGTCAGGACCACCCCCCTGACGTTCTCTCTCCTCAGTCCCCCTGGTTTAGATTCTCCTCACAGCACGCAGACTGTCGCAGTCCTCCTGTCACTGGAGCTCCCCCTGGGGACTGGAACCTTCTGGAACCCTCCCTCAGTATTTATAGCTCTCCCAGTCCCCTGTCACTGTAACCCCACCCCCCATGACCAACGGTTTCTAAAGCCCTAAGCTGTTGTCAAGTCCTTTGCTCACACTACTCCCTGCCATCTAATGGTCAACCCAAGGTACTGCACGTCCACTACACTTTCCTAGCTGTTTCCCCACTGTAATAACTGACACCTACCTACACTGTGCAAACCTTTCCTTCTTCACTCTGACTAGTCCGTCCGTCCGTCAGGTCACCTTCCCTACATCCACCCTTCTTATCTTGGTAAGTGCTGCCTGTTTTACCTGTATTTAACATTTTTACTTACTTTACTTTTATGGGACAAGTGCTTTTCTACCTACTTAGGATTAATTTATGGTGGGTGTTGGCACTGCTGGGTCTTCCCATTTCCATCCTTATACTGTACACATTATCACTTTTTTCTACTGGATATTTTTTGTACATTATTATTTGCTATTTGTTACCAGTAAATATTTTTCTTTTACACCGTTATACTCCTCTTTTGGTCTCTTTGATTGAAGATTACATACATTACTGAATAAACCTCATAAACTGTAAATCTTCTGGAAATGGTTTTGGCCATGTGGAAAGCACAGCTCATACTCAACCTGCTTCTTCGTTACTGGTCCGGTCGTTATTGATGGTGATGTCACACTGCCAATCACTGGGCTCACTTTTGATGCCAATGTAGACAGTGCAAGCACTGAGCCCAATGTTCTGCTGCAGCAGTCATGTGTGTTATAGTCATGACATCACCGCTGCAACCTGTCATCAAACACATGAGCATCTATCGGGATGTGTCACTGGAGCAGATGAGGGTGAGTAACATCTGAGTTGATGTTTTTCCACTAAACCAAAACAATAAAAAATGTATTGCTGGGATACTCCCGTAGCGTAATAACAGTACAATAGTTTACCATATGACACTGTGCCAGTCACAGGCTGCAGTGGTCACATACCCTTTTGTCTGGAACAGTACTTACAGATCTGGTTCTGTCTGAATTAACCAATCATTATCCCTAGTAATTATGTGGTGTTAGCAGGTACGCAGGATGCAGCGTCGAGTCACGAAACAACTACGGTGCTTTTAAAAATTCGTTTATGGGACTTGAGGGGACTTCCCTCAGTCACGGCCTGATCACCAAAACAGGGGTAACACAGGTTGTCCACGCATGGGCTCTAAACAAGCAAACACGGTAATGTAGAACACGACTACTCCCGGCAACGGCCGGTCACTATAGGGCCGTGGTGTGGCCGACTACGGGTCCTTAAGTCTAGAGTCTACTTAGCTGTCCCGACGTCCCTCGCCGTTCTGGCTGCTGGCCTTTCGACGGAAGAGTTGCTGGGCCCAGTTGTTGAGGCGCTGTTGGAGTCTTCGTGCTCGCTGGCGCACTGAGGCCTTTGGAACCCCACGGGCCCCGGCGGAGTCCTGGGACGAGTAGGCCGCAGTCCCCGGAGCCTGGCAGGCGGCAGGGGTGTACGGTGGCGAGTGACAGGCCACCTGCACAGCTAATGGCTGCAACGGGGAGTCTGCGGTCAGGAGAGGCCCGGCCCCTGATGCAGCCCGGAGCGGGACAGTGGTGGCCGCCGATGGCGCGGTGCTGGTCGCGGCCACTGGTGTGCGCAGGGTGGCTGCAGGTGACTGGGCATGGGCTGCAGATCCGAGCTCAGGGGAAGCGGCCGCCGAAGCCGCGGGCAGAGGGGAGATAACAGCGGCCACGAGCAGTGCTGGGGTCGCAGTGGCCGCGGGCTGTGGAGAGGCAGCAAGTCTGGGACGATTTGCTGGATACCGTCCCTCTGAAGTCCTCAGTCGGAGTCCTCCCTGGCGCTGGTCAGTCACTCTGGTTGGCAGTCGCACCCACGCTCTCCTATTCTCTCTGTCCCGGTCTGCTGACTCATCGTCTGTGGAATTCCCCGCCCCCTTTATACTGGTCCCTCCCTTAGCTCTCCTGTCTTTCACAAGGGTGCGTCGCTGAATACTGTCCCCCGGGGACAGTTTCCCCCGGAACCTGGATGATGGCCCCCTTGGTTCCGGCCCGGGCATCTGACAGGGGGGGTCACTCCTCCCACACTCCCCCGCCCTGTATGCTCGCCAATCCTCGGGCGAGGGTTTTCGTAAACTTGGCTTAGCTTTTTGGGACGCCAGTCCTTGTCGCCATACAAACTGGTCCTGTTTGTAACTTTCAGGGGGGTTTGCCAGCTGTTGACCGCTCGGATCGTCGAACCTCAGGTGTGGTGGAGTCTTCTGGGGTGGTGGAGAGTGGTCGACTAGTTGGTCCTGGTGGACTATCTGGGTCCACTGTAGTGCTTTCAGTAGGGCGACCTGCAGATGCGACGGGGAAGTCCTCTTCATCGTCCAGGTCCCAAACCGGGGGCCGGGGGTCGGGGACCTGGGGGGTCGGCTTGAGCCGCGGGGGATCGGTAGATGTACACGGTTGTAACATGTTACGGTGCACCACCCGAGTGAGAGGCGCGTTGTTTCTTTCCGATTGTATCTCATACACAGGCCCATCAGGGCTTATTCGGCGCAACACTCGGTATGGGTTTTCCTCCCACCGTGGCTCTAACTCATTCTGGGGGCGTTGATCAAGGACGAGTACTCGATCTTCAGTCTAAAAATCAACGGGTGGGGGCAGTGCTCCCCCCTGATGTTCTAGATCCTGGAGCTTTGTATGAACGATACGATGGAGGGTCTGCAGCCGGTGCCAGTGGCTGCGGACCCACGAGGATATTCCGGTCCAGGGTTGGGGTTCTTCCGGGTTCAATTCCACCTCCGTAATTCCTTTGCCTTCCCGTCCAAACAGCAGTGAGTAGGGGGTGTAACCAGTTACTCGGTGTACCCGATTGTTATAAACCCACACTAGCTCAGGGACATATTCAGGCCAGCGGGCCTCCCGGTCGCTCTCCAGGGTGCGCAACATTTAGATCAGCGTACAATTGAATTGCTCGCAGGCTCCGTTTCCCTGCGGGTGGTATGGTGTAGTCCGTGATTTATTGATGCCGTACAGATGGTGTAACTCTTCCATGACCTTTCCTAGGAAGCATGCCCCTTGGTCCGAATGTATTCGTTGTGGGCAGCCATACACTTGAATAAAGTTCTTACAAAACACATAGGCGGCCGACTCTGCTGTTTGGTCTCGGGTTGGGGTGACCACGGCGAACTTTGTGAAATGGTCCACCTTCACGAGACAGTGTTCATACCCCTGGTAGGCAGGACCTATGGTTAGATAGTCCACCGTAAGAAGTTCCAAAGGGGCTGATGTTACAATAGTTTGCACCGGGGCTTGTTACGCGGGGGGCTTAGTGAGCTCACACGAGCGACAGGTACGACAAACTTCTTCTACAGCCGTGTGCAAGCGTGGGTGGTACATTATCTGCTGCAACCATTGTAGCGTCTTTTGAGCACTAAAATGAGCCCCCTTTTCATGGGCCTCCCGGGTTAGTTGGTCGAGATGGGTTCCGGGCACGATCACCTGCCATATTGTAGCTGACGTAGTTCGCGACAGGGTTTTTCGATATAAAAGTCCCTTTTTGATGGCTAATTTTTCCCACTGCCGCAACATCAGTAACACATCTTGGGTCAAAGTTTGTCTTTGTGAGCCCGTGGGCAATTTACTGGTAGCCACCCAACGGCGCAGGAGCCCAATTTCCGGGTCTTCTTGTTGCTGCTGGATCCAGTTGTCGCGGGGCTGTTCCAGCATCCCCCCTAGGAGGCCCGAACGAGGCGCTTCTTGCGCGTGGACCGCAAAGTGCGACGGTGGTCAGGGCAAACGGCGTCTCGTCTGCTTCCAGTTCGTTGTCTCGACTTCGTCCTGGGGTGGTGTGTCGGATTCTGGAGAGCGCGTCAGCGTGCACATTCTCAGCTCCCCGTTTGTAGATGATCTTATAATTGAACTTGGACATCCGAGCCACCCACCGCTGCTCGAGGGCCCCCAGTTTGGCATTCTCTAGATGGGCTAATGGGTTGTTATCGGTCCGCACTACTACCTCGGAGCCCGCCAGGTAGTCTGCGAATCGCTCCGTCATGGCCCACACCTCCGCGAGGAGCTCGAGCTTAAAGGAGCTGTAGTTATCCGGGTTGCGTTCTGAATCGTGCAGCGATCGGCTACCGTAGGCGATCACTTTCTCCCGGCCATCCTGCACCTGTGACAACACAGCTCCTAGTTCCTGGAGGCTCCCGTCAGTATGCAGGATAAACGGTTGCGAGAAATCCACATATGCCAATACTGGGGCGTACGAAAGCGCAGCCTTGAGATCTTGAAACGCGTCCTCTTGCGGTTGGTGCCACTGGATCTTTCGTCCATTCACCCCGGCGGGAGCCCCTTCAGCAGGTCTTGCAGGGCTCGAGCTCGGCGTGTAAAGTTCTTCACGAACCGACAGTAGTAGCAGGCCAACCCCAAGAAAGCCCGCAGGTCCTTCACCGTCTCTGGGGTGGGCCACTCCTGGATGGCGGCAACCTTTCCCAGAGAGGGTCGGACGCCCTCCGCCGAGACGGTATGCCCCAGGAACTCTATTTGGGTGTGGAACAGGTGGCATTTCTGGGGCTTCACCTTTAACCTGTACTTCTGCAGCCGGCCGAGCACCTGTCCCAACCGCTTCAGGTGGTCCTCGAACGTGGCGGAATAGATGATAATATCGTCTAGGTATATCAACGTGGCTTCAAAGTTGAGTTCTCCTAGCGGTGTGCTCCATCAGCTGCTGGAAAGTTCCGGGGGCGTTGGCCAGCCCAAACGGCATCCGATTGAACTCGAACAGTCCCATGGGAAGGATGAATGCCGTCTTGGCCCTGTCTTCTTCTGACATCGGCACCTGCCAGTACCCACTGGCCAGGTCAAGGGTTGAAAAGTACGTCACGTTCCCCAGAGCGGACAGAGACTCTTCGATGCGGGGCAGTGGATACGAATCCTTGATGGTGCAGGCGTTTAACTTCCGGTAGTCCATGCAAAAACGCAGAGTGCCATCCTTTTTCCGAACCAGGACAATAGGGGCCGCCCAGGGGCTTTGGCTCTCCCGTATGACCCCCTTCCGGAGCATTTGGGCTAATAGAGTCTTCACTTCCTGATATAGCTGCAGTGGTATTTGCCGATCTCGCTCCCGGATGTGGGCTGCTCCTGCCGTTGGGGATCCCATGCGTGATGGCTGTGGTACATCCGAAGTCATCCTCGTGGCTGGCGAAGACGCTGTAAAATTGCCCAAGAAGTGTCTCTACTTGGAGAAGCTGGGCTGGAGCTAGGCCGGAGAGTTCGGCCCACATTCTTTCCAAAATGACCCGACCTTTTCCTTGGGCCGAGGGTGCGGCAGCTTGTTGGATTCGTACCGTTACCGTCCAGGGGTCTTCAGGTTGCGCTCTCAGCTGGACTACGGGGTCCAGCAGCATCTCATCCAGTGGCCTCACCAGCTTGGCCATTTCGACCCTGGGCTTCAGGGTGACATCTTTTTCTTCTAGGTTGACACAACGTACCAAGACAGTCCCTTCCCGTAGGGTGGCCAGTGAGCGGGCCACCAGGATGCCAGGGTGCAGGCGCTCTGAGTAACATGGCTCCACCCGCACCTCCATGCCCTCCAGTGGTATCAGGGCGCGGATCGGCAGAGCCACCACCATCTGCCCCGGAGGAAGCAAGAGCGGAGGGGCCGCCAGTGCGATGACCTTGCCCAGCGCCTCACCCTCCTGACACTCTTGGAGCACTCGCGCCTCCCGCACCAACCGCTGGAAGACCTGCCCCTGGGCCGTGCGAGAAACCCACTGACTTAGGGTCTCCTGTGTGGAATCTTTGAGGAGTAGATTGCCGAACTCCCGCAGTACGTTCATGCCCAAGATGACCGGATGACAGTCGTTAGTCTCTCCTTGGGTCAAGACCACTCCTCGGCGGCCAAGGGGTTTACCACATAATGTCATTTGCAGCCACACCACTCCAGCGACAGGTACCGGCAGTTGGTTTGCGGCCACTAGTCGTATCATGGGCCCCCACTGGGGCCTGGCCGCTTCCGGGAAATGCTGCCGGAAGTACGTTGCTGGCATGGTCGTCATCTGCGACCCCGTGTCCACCAGGCATCGCACCGCACGACCCTCGACTTCGGCCCATACTATTGGGCGCGTAGCGACCAATTCTTCGGGACTTCCCCCACACCTTGTTGTGGCTTCTGGCTCCGAGCGGCGTCCCCTTAGCCCAGAGCCCTCTAGTTTAATGCCCGCCGGGGGGGGTTTCCCACGCCACGGTCAGTTCCGTGCGAAGTGACCCGGTTCTCCACACTCATAGCACCGGGATGGTGAGGCTCGGCCACCCCGGGTATTACGAGACCCCCAGGGCCCGGGATTGTAGCTGGGCCGGCCGGGCGCAGGCTCCGTCCTCTTCTTTACTTCGGCCCGCTCACCCCGGATGCTTTTCAGCTCTTGTCTCATTTCCGCAATCCATTGGGGTTCTTCGACAACACTTACGGAAGACTCCATGCTCCGGACCTTCCCCAGGGGAGGCGTCATTCCCTACTCCTGCTCTCGCACCCGGGCCTGACTCCCCACCTCAGAGAAGGCTAAACATGGGTTCACTCGGATCTGCTCCCGCAACGCCTGTTTGATTAACGGGTCCCGGAGTCCAGTCACTAGCAGGTCACGCAGGGTAATGTCGTAGGGCCCCACCTCCATTCCGTCCTTCCTTTCGATGGCGGTGTGTAACTCCTGGAGGGCGTTCATATACTGGGTGATGGTCTCCCCCTCCCCCTGCATCCGACTAAATAACCGGGTTCTCAACTCCCCCATGTCTGTTGGGTCCCCGTGGGTCTCTTCCAGAATCTAAAAGACCATGACGAAGTTGTTACGGCGCCCCGGGGGTCTCAACATTACCGACTTCCGGGCTTCTCCATCCAGCGCCATGAGGGCTACCTCAGCCTCTAAATCGGGGGTCATGGGGTGCATGTGGAAAAGGCCCCGCATCCATTCTGTCCAGCTCCACAACAGCGCATGGGTGCCAGAAAACCGGGGCAAGTTACTTAGCATAGCCCCCAGGGAGATGCTGGATCGGGGACCCCAGTCATCAGCAGCGGCCGCAACCCCACTCTGATCAGGCGCACCGCCGTCTGTGCTCGGAGACTGCCTCCTGCCGACTACACCAAATGTGGTGTTAGCAGGTACGCAGGATGCAGCGTCGAGTCACGAAACAACTACGGTGCTTTTAAAGATTCGTTTATGGGACTTGAGGGGACTTCCCTCAGTCACGGCCTGATCACCGAAACAGGGGTAACACAGGTTGCCCACGCAGGGGCTCTAAACAAGCAAACACGGTAATTTAGAACATGACTACTCCCGGCAACAGCCGGTCACTATAGGGCCGCGGTGTGGCCGACTACGGGTCCTTAAGTCTAGAGTCTACTTAGCTGTCCCGACGTCCTTCGCCGTTCTGGCTGCTGGCCTTTTGACGGAAGAGTTGCTGGGCCCAGTTGTTGAGGCGCTGTTGGAGTCTTCGCGCTCGCTGGCGCACTGAGGCCTTTGGAACCCCACGAGCCCCGGCGGAGTCCTGGGACGAGTAGGCCGCAGTCCCCGGAGACTGGCAGGCGGCAGGGGTGTACGGTGACGAGTGACAGGCCACCTGCACAGCTAACGGATGCAACGGGGAGTCCTCGGTCAGGAGAGGCCCGGCCCCTGATGCAGCCCGGAGCGGGACAGTGGTGGCCACCGACGGCGCGGTGCTGGTCACGGCCACTTTTGTGCGCAGGGTGGCTGCAGGTGACTGGGCACTGGCTGCGGATCCGAGCTCAGGGGAAGTGGCCGCCGCAGCCACGGGCAGAGGGGAGATAACAGCGGCCACGAGCTGTGCTGGGGTCGCAGTGGCCACGGGCTGTGGAGAGGCAGCAAGTCTGGGACGATTTGCTGGATACCGTCCCCCTGGAGTCCTCAGTCGGAGTCCTCCCCGGCACTGGTCAGTCACTCTGGTTGGCAGTCATTCCCACGCTCTCCTATTCTCTCTGTCCCGGTCTGCTGACTCATCGTCTGGAGAATTCCCCGCCCCCTTTATACTGGTCCCTCCCTTAGCTCTCCTGTCTGTCACAAGGGTGCGTCGCTGAATACTGTCCCCCGGGGACAGGTTCCCCCGGAACCTGGATGATGGCCCCCTTGGTTCCGGTCCAGGCATCTGACAGGGAGGGCCGCTCCTCCCACAATTACATACTCATCATAACTGAGCATGAAGTACAAAGCCTGGTGGGGCATACAGACGGTGCTGGCAGAGTACTGCTGTAGGATTGTAATGTGGGTATTATTTATATATAGGGCATTTTGCATATCATTTGGAGTGAGACAGTTTTGCCACTAAGGGCCACAGGAGTTTTTCTATACTTGCCTCCCTGCCAAGATGGCTCCCGAAGAAGCAGAGCGAAATGCGCGTCGGGGCAGAGGGACGCCATAGTACTCACCGCCATTTTTACAAAACAGGTAAAAAATGTTCCATCATTTTCAGTTTGACACTTGACATCTCCTACTGACAGCGGCGCTGTTTTTCGCTATGTGGTCGGCAGACATCTAGCCCTTGATTCATTAATAGGTTGGTTTATATACCCCTGTAGTTTGGCATGCATGTTTAGAAAACATTAAATACTGGCTTTATCTGTTGTGTTCTCTCCCTTTGACATTTTTTGGATATGGTCATTTTTCATTTTACACAGCCAATTTTTTCCTGCCTTTGACCGTTTGTGCATAGGATTATGGGTATAGTAACAGGCAGTTTTTGATCCAATTACTAAGCCATACATTTTTTTCTGCCCTTTATTTGGTATATATTTAATTAAAAATTATTTATTATTTTTTATTTGTTTCTGCTTTTTTCCCTAGAACACTTTTATAACTTATTATTATTGCACTCCTAGCTGGTTTCCAAGCACTGTGCTTAGAGCGCACCCTTCCTCTTTCTTAAAGGGGCCATGCACGTTCCTCTAAACTGTCCCCAGCCAATGGCTGGAGGTCTCTTTCTATTTAAACCACCTCCTCCAACATGGAGGTGCCCGTGCAATGTTGTGAGTTTGTTTTTAACACGCTTGTCAGTTCTCAGATCCCTGTACTTGTATCCGAGTCTGCTGCACCACACCAGTGCTCACCTCAAGGGCAGCAGAGCCAGCTGCTCTCGCCAGTACACACCTCAATGGCAGCAGAGCCAGCTACATTCATCAGTGCTCACGTCAACGGCAGCAGAGCCAGCTGCACCCGCCAGTGCTCACCTCAACAGCAGCAGAGAGCCGGCAGCAGAGCCAGCTGCACTCACTAGTGATTACCTCAATAGCAGCAGAGCCAGCTGCACCTGCCAGTGCTCACCTCAATGGCAGCACAGCCAGCTGCATCAGCCAGTGCTCACCTCAATGGCAGCAGAGCCAGCTGCACCTGTCAGTACTCATCTGTCCGTTAGACTGTCCTGTCTGCATGTCAGAGACACCGCACTACACTTGCTCATAAAGCCAGTGCGTGTGTCCTGAGTACAGAAGCAGTGCTGAAAGTTACCTGGGGAGCAGGGCAGCAAAGGTGACCAGGCGTGCTTCAAGCTAATAGTGTCAAGGTCCAGTCAGCGCTGGAAAGTAAAGAGGCACGGGACCTGCGGACACTGAAAATGAGCAAGCTTGCACAGGACCTATGGTCATGTGACTGCAAGGGGGCGTGGCTTAGCGTCCTGCTTTCAGATATGACAGGACACCATACAACAACTCAGAGTCAGGCAAAACAGAAGTCACAACAGTACGGGCAAACGAGGCACAGGAGGGACAAACAGACGGGTAGTCAGACAAAGCCAAAGGTCATACACAAGAGGGCGACGTGGTACCAAGGGGACAAGCAGAGAGGAGTCTGGTCACAAGCAGAGAGTCATACACGAGAGGTAGCGCAGTACAAGAGGGTGAGGCAGAACTCATAACAGGGACAGAACCAGATCAAAACCACACAAGCAAGCAAGATATCAGGCACAAGGCACACGTATACAAGAGGTCACTTAACTCAGCCAAGGGCAGGAGTATAACTGACACCGGTCCCAGGTCCAGTGAGCACTAAATAGCCTCCTTCTGCCAGAGAGAGGCAGCACAATTAACCCACAGTCTAACCAGGACGGGTCAAAGCGAAATCCCGTCCTGGATCATGACAGTACCCTCCTCTCAATGGGGGGCCACCGGACCCCCAGGTCTCTCAGGGTACTTGGCGTGAAAGGCTCGGATCAACCGATCCACATGAACTGATCGAGCTGGAACCCACGAGCGTTCCTCAGGACCGTAGCCCTTCCAATGTATCAGATACTGAAGTGCACGACGGACCAACCTGGAGTCGACAATTCGTTCCACCTCGTACTCAGCCTGCCCGTCTACCAAAACCGGTGGCGGGGAAGATGATGATCCCTCCCCACTGGACCTCACAGGTTTCAAAAGGGCCTTATGGAAAACATTAGGGATCCGTAAAGATGGCGGAAGACTCAACCGAAAAGCCACCGGGTTAACTGCTTCAGTAATTTCATAGGGACCTATAAACTTGGGTCCAAGCTTCGCAGAGGGGACCTTGAGCATTATATTTTTGGTGGATAACCATACCTTATCACCGACCTGAAACACTGGACCCACGGATCGTTTTTTGTCCGCAAAAAATTTAAATTTGTCCTGGGCCTTCGTAATGTTATTCTGGACCTCCCGCCATACCTCCCCCAACCGCTGGATCGTCTCATCCACCCCAGGACACCCAGAATTCAAACGGGAAAATTCTCCAAAATGAGGATGAAACCCATAATTGCAAAAAAATGGAGATGTACCCGTAGACTGGTTAATACGGTTGTTAAATGCAAACTCAGCCAATGGTAACACAGAACACCAATCATCCTGTCGGGCTGAGGTCAAACAACGCAGAATTTGCTCCAGAGACTGATTGGTCCGCTCAGTCTGCCCATTAGTCTCTGGATGGTAGGCGGATGAAAAGGACAGACCAATAGCCAACCTTCTACAAAAAGCTCTCCAAAATCTGGACACAAATTGCACTCCCCTATCAGACACCACATTCAAGGGTACCCCATGCAACCGCACCACATGCTCCACAAACAATCTGGACAATGTTTCCGCATTAGGTAGAGATGCCAAAGGTACAAAATGTGCCTGCTTACTAAACCTGTCCACTACAACCCAGACCACAGTATTACCCTTGGAGGGGGGAAGGTTGGTGATGAAATCCATGGACAGATGAGTCCATGGTCTCTCAGGAATTGGCAGTGGTACCAATTCCCCGGCCGGCCGGTTATGGGGAGTTTTCGCACGGGCACAAACCTCACACGCAGAGACATACTCCCCAACATCAGAGGCTAAAGAAGACCACCAGAATATTCTAGCAATGGCCTTCCGGGTGGCTGAGATCCCTGGATATCCACCCAGAAGTGAGTCATGGAACTCCTAGAGGACCTTGAGACGAAACTGAGCTGGCACAAAAAGTTTATCCCCCGGCTTAGCTGGAGGTGCAAGAGACTGGGCTTCTCAAATCTCCTGCTCCAACACACTAGAAACATCTGCCACCACCACCCCAGGCTGAAGAATGGAGGATGGAGGTTCCGGGGGAGACACCGGATCTAGACTGCGTGACAACGCATCCGCTCTGATATTCTTGGATCCTGGCCGAAAAGTGATCGAGAAGTTGAATCGGGAAAAAAAAAGTGACCATCTAGCCTGTCTGGGAGTCAACCTTTCAGCTGACTCAATGTAAGCTAGGTTTTTGTGGTCCGTGATTACCGTTATAGGATGGACAGCCCCCTCCAAAAAATGCCTCCATTCTTCAAAGGCCAATTTTACGGCCAGAAGTTCCCGATTCCCCACATCATAGTTTCTCTCCGCAGGGGAGAACTTCTTTGAGAAAAAGGCGCAAGGTCTTAAATTGGTCAAAGTGGCGGGTCCCTGGGACAATACCGCCCCCACTCCCACCTCTGAGGCGTCTACCTCAACAATAAATGGTTCAGACGGGTCCGGTTGAATAAGAACCGGGGCAGACATGAAACATTTTTTCAAAAAATGAAATGCCGCTACCGCAGCGGTTGACCAATTCTTGATATCGGCCCCCTTTTGAGTCATGTCTGTGAGGGGTTTAACCACCTGTGAGAACCCCCTTATAAATTTACGATAATAATTAGCGAACCCTAGGAAACGCTGCAGAGCCTTCAAATCACAAGGCTGAACCCACTCGACAATGGCCTGCACCTTATTAGGATCCATGCGATACCCTTCAGCAGACACGATGAATCCCAGAAAGGACAGTTCCTGAACAAAAAATAAACATTTTTCAAGTTTAGCAAAAAGACAGTTCTCCCTGAGCCTTTGGAGAACTGCCCGAACATGACCAATGTGAGCCTGTATATCAGGAGAGTAGATTAAAATGTCATCCAAATATACCACCATAAAACGTCCAATCAAATCAGAGAACACATGATTTATGAAATTTTGGAAGACTGCTGGAGCATTGGTCAGGCCGAAAGGCATGACCAAATTCTCAAACAACCCTTCAGTAGTGAGAAAGGCCGTTTTCCACTCATCTCCGTCCCGGACTCGGATAAGGTTATACGCTCCCCGTAGATCTAATTTCGAAAACCACTTAGCTCCGGACAACTGATTGTATAAATCAGGAATAAGTGGAAGGGGATACGTATTCCTCACAGTTATTTTATTTAACTCACGGAAATCGAGGCATGGGCGCAAACGTCTTTTTTCTTTACAAAAAAGAACCCCGCCGCCACAGGAGAAACAGAAGGACGAATATGTCCCTTACGGAGACTCTCGGAAATATATTCCTTCATCGCAGCCCGTTCCAGACCCGAGAGGTTATACAAGCGGGCTTTGGGCAATTTAGCACCTGGAACCAGGTCAATGGCACAATCAAATGGGCGGTATGGTGGTAAAACCTCAGCCTCTTTTTCGGAGAAAACGTCCGTATAATCTATCAGGCACTCCGGAATACATTCTAGACCCACGGACGACACAGACACAGAAACAAGACATTTCTCAGAGCAATAGGGACCCCATTTAACAATGTCCCGAGATTCCCAATTAATCACAGGATTATGCAGATGTAACCAGGGGAACCCCAACACCAGTCCCGCAGGCAGGTTGTTCATTACAAAACATGAAATACGTTCCTGGTGCAAGGAACTCACTTTAAGGAGAAACTCTTCAGTACGAAACATAATGTCATTCTTAACCAGTGGTGTTTTGTCAATAACAACAATATGAATCGGAGTCTCCAACCTAACTGTCCCTATCTTACACCTGGCCACCAAGTCAGAGTGAATAAAGTTCAATGATGAACCGCAATCCACAAAGGCAGAAGTGGATGTGGAGACACTCCCACAACAAAGTTCCACTTGAAACAACATTTTAGAGAAGGCAGA
This sequence comes from Dendrobates tinctorius, assembly GCF_039654945.1. Classification (NCBI taxonomy): domain Eukaryota; kingdom Metazoa; phylum Chordata; class Amphibia; order Anura; family Dendrobatidae; genus Dendrobates; species Dendrobates tinctorius. The sequence goes on along the minus strand of NW_027361680.1, from coordinate 1,218,698 downwards.
AAAGGGTACCTGAGAGCCTGGGTGACCTCCACGCTCAGTCGCTTGTTGGTTAGTGGCCGGGAGGGGCAATCCTTTTTCCAATGTCCAGACTCGCCACTGTGACAACAGCATTTTCTCACACACTGTTGTCTCCTTTCTTCCTCCTTAAGGTCGATGGTTCCCATCTCTGTGATTTTCAATGTAGAACTGGCTCCCCTTCCTTGGGAGAATAATGATGTCTCAGTTTGTATCACTCCCCTTGCCCGTAACCTGCGATCCATCCGGACGGCCTGTGTCATAGCCTCCTCCAAGGAATCAGGTGGGGGGTGGAGAGCCAATGCATCTTTCAGATGCTCAGACAGGCCTCTACGGAACAACCCCCGGAGGGCGGCGTCGTTCGAGCAGACCTCAGCCGCCCGGCGTCTGAACTCGGAGCAAAACCACTCGGCTGAGTACTTCCCCTGGCAAACATTCATCAACATGTCCTCAGCCATACGCATCCGATCAGGCTCATCATAAATATGCCCCAGGGCCTCAAAAAAATGCATCTACAGTCATACGCTCAGGGGCCGTGGTAGGAAGGGAGAAAGCCCAAGCTTGGGGGGTTCCCCTTAACAGGGATATAATGAGCCCCACTCTCTGACTTTCATCCCCAGAAGAGTGTGGTCGTAAGGAAAAAAAAAGCTTACAGCCCTCCTTGAAAACTCTGAATTCATTTTTATCTCCAGAAAAGGTATCGGGTAATTTAACCGGAGATTCCGGGGAAATTAATGTAACATCCCGAGCCCCCAATGAAAGAACTCCCTGCACAGTGTCAGCGATCAGCTGCTGAGACTGAGCCAGAACTCTTTGTTCTCCAAGGAGTTTCTGACACATCTGCGTCAGGTGCTTAACCTGTTCAGAAAGAGTGTGCACAGGATCCATCACATACACAGGAGAATGGGAGCAGAGAAAAAAAAATGGTATGGGTCAGTTATAATGTCAGAGACACCGCACTACACTTGCTCATAGAGCCAGTGCACGTGTCCTGAGTACAGAAGCAGTGCTGAAAGTTACCTGGGGAGCAGGGCAGCAGAGGTGACCAGGCGTGCTTCAAGCTAATAGTGTCAGGGTCCAGTCAGCGCTGGAAAGTAAAGAGGCACAGGACCTGCGGACACTGAAAATGAGCAAGCTTGCACAGGACCTATGGTCATGTGACTGCAAGGGGGCGTGGCTTAGCGTCCTGCTTTCAGATATGACAGGACACCATACAACAACTCAGAGTCAGGCAAAACGGAGGTCACAACAGTACGGGCAAACGAGGCACAGGAGGGACAAACAGATGGGTAGTCAGACAAAGCCAAAGGTCATACACAAGAGGCCGACGTGGTACCAAGGGGACAAGCAGAGAGGAGTCTGGTCAAAAGCAGAGAGTCATACACGAGAGGTAGCGCAGTACAAGAGGGTGAGGCAGAACTCGTAACAGGGACAGAACCAGATCAAAACCACACAAGCAAGCAAGATATCAGGCACAAGGCACACATATACAAGAAGTCACTTAACTCAGCCGAGGGCAGGAGTATAACTGACACCGGACCCAGGTCCAGTGAGCACTAAATAGCCTCCTTCTGCCAGAGAGAGGCAGCACAATTAACCCATAGTCTAACCAGGACGGGTCAAAGCGAAATCCCGTCCTGGATCATGACACTGCACCTGCGGTTCCTGTCATCTTCTCTGCCTGTCTGCATCTGTTGGACATTCCCTGGGCCATTCCAGCAATCCACTCCTAAGGGTCAAACTGCCATCTACCTAAGGTCTGTCCTGGAGTAGCACCTGGATCACCTCCCTTGTCTCTCCACGGACTACAGTGTCATTAGCTGCTGCGTGTCCATGGTCAGATTGGGTGAAGCTCCTAGTCACGCCCCTCTAGGTCTTACTTGGGCTTTGGCACAGTAGTTTCACCACCCACTCTTTTACATATACATTTTAATATTTTTATATTGTGGTCAATAAAATATTTGTTTTACTTGAACTTTAAGTAGTTCTTTTTTACCTAGGTATTAATTTATCAGTGGTAAATTTGGTGGTGGCATGTCCCTGTACGGTCAGGCACAGTCATTACACAGTACACAGTGGGGGAACATGGATAAGATTATCTCAGCACAGGAACATTTTATTTAAACACATCAAATTGTGGAAGCTGTTATTATTCCAAAATCTATTAATTAAAATCAAATTTTATTTGTGGGAAAACCCCTTTAAAGCCTTTACTGGCAGCCAAACAATGGAGACTTTGATTCATGTGATGAAGCCTTGTTGTGCATAAAAATGATAGTTTTCATGAAAGAGGCAGACTTTTTCCTTCACCGCTAGTTGAAGAAAGTGTTTTCTAAAAACTGTAAGTAAGCTTGGGAGTTGATTTAGCATTCATCTTCAACCCAGCATGGTTCCAACCAGCTCATCGTTAATAAAACTAGCCATATCAGTGCCCACCTCCACCTTGTTGGTGTCTGAGTCAAAGTGGAGGTCTGTGCCCGTTACTCAACCAGCCATGGGCCTATCCATCTAGTCCATCAAGAATCACTCTTAGGCCTCTTTCACACATCAGTTTTTTGCCTTCAGGCGCGATCCGGCTTTTTTTGGAAAAAACGGATCCGGCAAAATGCAATGCCGGATCCGTTTTTTCCCCATTGACTTGCATTAGCGCCAGATCGTGCCGGATGGCATTGCGTTTCATCCGTTTTTTGCCGGATCCGGCAACTTGTCTCATTCCGGCGTCTTGAAAAAACGTCTACTGTAACGTTTTTTGTCTCCGGCGAAAAAGCCGGAAGCGCCGGATCCGGCGCTTCCAGCTTTTTGCTACAATGAAAGTCTATGGGCGCCGGAATGCGCCGGATCCAGAAAAAGACGGATCCAGCCACCGGATCCGGTTTTTTTAAGTCTGCGCTTGCTCAGATCCAATTGGCCAGCCTCCAGGAACAGAGACGGATCCAGCAAAAAAACGGATCCGTTTCTACAGTTCTCCAAAATTTATGCCGGATCCGTTTTTTCTAAAAAAAGCCGGATCATGCCTGACGGCAAAAAACTGATGTGTGAAAGTAGCCTTATTTGATCAGTCAATAAAATCTATGGGAAAAACTATCTTCAGACATTTCTTGGCCCAGTCTTAATGTTTCAGCTTTTGTGTCTTGTTCAGTGATGGTTGGTTTTTAGCCATTCTTTAGTGATGAGCGAGTATGCTCGTTGCTCGGGTTTTCCTGAGCATGCTCGGGTGATCTCCGAGTATTTGAAAGTGCTCAGAGATTTAGTTTCTGTCGCTGCAGCTGCATGATTTACGGCTACTTGACAGCCTGAATACATGTGGGGATAGCCAATTGTTAGGGAATTCCCATGTCTATTCAGGCTGTCAAGTAGCCACAAATCATGCAGCTGCGGTGACAGAAACGAAATCTCCGAGCACACCAAAATACTCGGAGATTACCCGAGCAACGAGTATACTCGCTCATCACTATCATTCTTATCTTAGCCATATCTCTGAGCACTGAACAACTTGCATTTCTTGGCACTCCAGGGAGGTGCAGTTCTGGAATATGACCGCACTGGAGGATAATGGCTTCCTGTTCACTTCATGTTTGATTCCTCTCAAATAATAATTTGCACTTAATATGTGTCTTTTATCTCAACAAGTTTTTTGCAACCCTGTTGACTATTTGCAACAAAACTTTTGATGGTTCCTCAATATCTTATAGCAATTCCAAGAGTGCTGCATCCTTCTCGAAAACGTCTAACAATTTTTGACTTTTCAGACTCCGTTAAATCTTTTTTGGCATATTTTGCCTGAGAAAAACAACATCATACCCTCCCTCATTACACATATACTGTTACACCGCTCCGACATACTCACCCGGCCTCCGCTCCCACGCCATCTCTGCATATTCACCCGGCCTCCATTCCCACGCCGCAGCCTCTCGCCACCCGACAACCACGGTGGTCACCTCTGACAGGCTCGCGGCCGACGCCATCTCTGCATGCAATGTGCATGCGCCATAGGCCGCGGCCGCGCCTCCCTTCTGCTTCTTGTGTTCCGGCTGTGCCCTGACCCGGAAGCACCTTCGGACCAATGGCAGACCAGACAGGGCCATATCATGCCGCCTCCCCCTGAGGAAGGCGCCTGATCGTTGTGTTACCTTGCACACTGGGCCCTGCTTCCTCCTGTGCTCTCTGCAGCCTCTCGGTGCCGTCCTCTGTGTTTCCTGCAGCAGCCTCGCAGCCTGTCTTCCGTGTTCCCTGCAGTAATCTCAGTCCTGCCTCTGGTGTTCCTGTACCATCCTGCTCCAGTCCTGCCTCCAGTGTTCCTATTCCATCCTGCTCCAGTCCTGCCGTCCTACTCCAGTGCTGCCTCCGGTGTTCCTGTTCCATCCAGCTCCAGTCCTGCCGTTCTACTCCAGTCCTGCCTCCGGTGTTCCTGTTCCATCCTGCTCCAGTCCTTCCGTCCTCCTCTAATCCTGTCTCCTGTGTTCCTGCTCCAGCCATCCCTCCACAATCCAGTCTACAGTCTTACTCCACTCCTGTCTGCTGTGTTCCAGCTCTGTTCTGTCATCTACACTTAAGTCCCACAGTCCTACTCCAGTCCATCCTGAGCCGCCCCTCTCGGGACCGGCTACCATGGTACTTGAAACCCTGGGCCTGCTCCTAACGGTCCCTGTATAGGGGTTGGTTCCACCTGGCAGCTCGCCCGGGGCCCCTCGGTGCCATGGTCCAGAGGGTCCACTCCTGGAGATTCCAGCTCCTGACCACCCATGCTAACATATACACATCACCTGATCTGCATCATCCAATAAGCATTTACATTTATACAACTTGGAGATGGAAAATCTACAGAAAAATTATGATATAGTCAAAATACTCACAGCCTAATAATCATGCACAATTTATAAGTTCACGTTTAATAAGTATGATACCTATAGAATCACACAGTGCACTAAACATACAATTCTGTCATAGTTTATTATTTTTATTGTATTAAGTTTATTTGTCATTTATCTATTCGATATAATAATACTATTGGACTTTTCCCTCTGTACACAGAATACTATATATAGTACCATAACCATTCAAAGTGTTCTAAGCAGTAATACTGGCCCTTGTACCTCACACAGTAATAATACCTAACTCTTAAAATATCATAAGCAAAAATCTAAAAATGGTTAGTTTTTCCCTTTTGATATTTTAATAGTCACTAATAAATAGTGTTTTTCTAGTCCTTTTCTTTGCAGTTGCTGGATATCTTCCTACCTTACACACAACCAGTTTATTTCATCACCTATACTGAGTCTGTTCAGCAGATGGAAGCCTCCAGTATCGGCCTTCTCTGTGTTGTATGACTCCAGCATACGCAAAAAGCTGTCCAGTAATGACTCTACACATAACATAAGGGCTCCAAACACAATTCCCTGTTATTTACGAGTATTAGGAAGATGCATGAAATGTGGAGCTCTATTTTGCTGACCTCACCCTCCCAACCTTGTTGCATGGTGTCACAGGATGGTATTAATGGTACCTGGATGTTCTGCAGTCCTGTAATAGAAGGGGTAGTTTTACTGGTAACACGTTCCATTAGAAGGTGGAACCATGGTGCCAACATAAAATGTGCGTCACAAGAGTTTATTTCTATGAACAAGAGCCTATTTCTTGGTTGTGCAAGAAAATGAGAGGCAGACTCCTTGTTCCTAAGTAACATCCACATACAGTGTGGGAGAGAAATGGTTTCATACAGTATAGACTGTTGCGACCCAGGGACAAACCCGCACACATTACCTCTGCCCCCCCATAATAAATCAACTCAGAAACCAAGTGATGGGTGAAGGTCGGTCACAGCTTTATTAAATGCTTTGTTAAACAACCATTTTGAAGGCACATAACTTCTCTTAACACGCGCTTGCCGCTAAATGCCCTGCTACATATCCACAGGCAAGTCAGCCAGCAAGCCGTAATTCCGTGCCATTCCTTCTTTTACCGCTGTGACTTGTAACTACAAAAAACTGAACAAAAGGAACATTAATAGTACACATAACAGGGAGGGAGGGTGGGACAAGCACTTCCAGGATGTGCTCCAGGAGGAAAGAGGGAGGGCGGCCTCGGATGCACTGCTATATATCCCACAGGAAGGGGCTGTGCTACCCCCTTCCTCCTCCCATTGGTCCCATAATTTTTAACCCCAACCCCACCAGAACGTAAGTGGGCAGAACCAGACACTATGATGGAAGGGGAGGGGAAGAGAGGCACAACAGTCAGTGGCACTCTCCTTAATCAGTGCAGTGCCAGCCAGACTGTTGCGACCCAGGGACAAACCCGCACACATTACCTCTGCCCCCCATAATAAATCAACTCAGAAACCAAGTGATGGGTGAAGGTCGGTCACAGCTTTATTAAATGCTTTGTTAAACAACCATTTTGAAGGCACATAACTTCTCTTAACACGCGCTTGCCGCTAAATGCCCTGCTCCATATCCGCAGGCAAGTCAGCCAGCAAGCCGTAATTCCGTGCCATTCCTTCTTTTACCGCCACAGAGGATCCTGTTTCTAAACAGGACTCCGACCCCCACCCATCAATAGCAAAGCCTGCTCCACACCATCCTGCAATCCGGATAGGAATATATCGAGCCCGATATCGTTTAAATGAACCCCACCAGGCCTTAACAGGGTGCTGTTATCCCCTTCCAACTGTCGGTGCCGTACTACCACACCAAATCTATCACGCACAAATTTAGAAATACGAGCATTAATCGATCTCCTTGATCGTTCAACCGCCATCCCATCACGAGCCCCTTGCCACACCGCCCTCGGGACAATCTCGGACCACACCAAAACTAGTTCTTGGAAGAAACTATGGAACCGTTCCATATCAGCCCGCATCATCGTCAACAACTCCGCCACTTTGTAGGAGCACAGGTCATTTCCCCCTGCGTGCAGAACCAAAATAACAGGACCCCGAGCTCCTCTTGCCACCGAAATGACCTCAGGCAAGCCCTGCGGCCATTGCAGGCCCCTAACGCCTCTCCACATGAACTCCACGTCCCGGAATCCAAGGTGCCGTGCACCTGGGCGACACTCAGCACGTTGCGCAGCCCAGAATATATAAGAATGTTCCAGCAACCAAACTGTCTGTCTGATGGAACCTGCCAAAAAAAGAAAATGTTAATACAATAAATCCGGACGAATATATCTAGCGAAGCACGCCGAACGCCACCTCCCTATCTTTTGAACTTCCGAATCCAGAAGACCCTCCTTAGCCACTTCCGTAGCAGCACCAATGCGAAAAGAATGGGTACCATACTCACCAGCTGGAACTCCTGAACCCTTCAAACATTTATTAAACACAGACTGAAATTGATACCTGGTTAACGGTGAAAAATCGAAATGCGTGAAGAAAAATTCACCCCCTCGTCTCAACGCCGCATAAGCCCGAAGCAAAGCGACCGGACACATTGAGGCTTCGGCAGCATGCAACAAAACCCAAGAACCCCGACCCAACGGATCAGTCTTAGATTTATGGATTCGTACGCGAACCGACCCTTCCGAAAAAACCACGTCCTCGAAACGCAAACCACACCCCACGTCGAGCTTTGAACGCGGAACCAATTCCCCAACTCTCAGGGCCCCGAAAAACGCTAATCCAAACTCAGTGGATAAAAGAGCCGTTTCAAAAGCGGATCTGCACACCTCCTGAGCCGTAGTTATGATCCGGCTAAGCAGAGCCAGTGACACCGGGCGCCGACACTCATTACTAGGTTGGACCCTTCGCAAACCCTTCATAGCTTGATGAATAATGAAAGATTTCGTAACATCAGGCCATCCTAAGAGCTGAAAGTGAAAAGCAACCCCCGACAATCGCTGCTGCGCCGATGCTCCCGATAAACCTTTGTTAGTCAACTGACACAAGTACTCAACCTTAACTTGCAATCTGGAATTCTCGCACGCCTGAAGCGGCCTATGGCCCACCAACTGGCACCATTCCGACCACGCCTTACCATACGCACGCCAGGTCAATTGAGACACCGAGGAGCGGACAAGGGACATCAACTGTTCCCGACCACATCCCACAGGACCGACGGGCAATTGAAATCCTCCGGACTGACATTGGGGCCATGCACGGTGGAGACCTGAAAAGCAGAGAAATCAGAAAGATTAGAGAAAAAACCATCCTGCCCATGCACCAACTGAACCCGAAGCCAAATGGTGAACCTCAAACATAGTAGGGCAAGTCTACGCAGTAGGCCCAAAACCGGTAAAGACCTGGACGACATGTGATTGATACAGCGAGCCACACCCGGGTTGTCAGACCGCAACTGAATTTCCTGATTGCACAGTAACTCACCCCACAACTCAAACAAAACCACGATTGGAAAAATCTCACATAGAGTCTTGTCCTGACAAAGGCCCGTCTCAGACCACGACTCCGGCCAGCCCTCCTGACAGCGCCGTATGCCAAATCCGGCCACGAAACCCGCCACTCCATCGCCTTCCGTAAACAAATCCAATTCCTGAGCCGACCGGCACGGTAACATGAAACAAGTAAGACCATTAAATGACTGCAAAAAGGAAAGCCACACTTCCAAATCCGCCTTCATGGCCCTCGTGACCCACACCCTGTGGTGCGGGCTAGAGGCACCTTTCGTAGCCAGCGACAGCCGTCGCGAGAAAACCCTGCCCACCGGCATGACCCTGCACGCAAAAACCAACAAACTGTCACGGGGGCTTAGTTCAACTAAGGCTGAAATACCCGGGGCCCCTGTGGTGTCCCTTTACTAGGGGAAACCCTGTCTGACCCTCAACCCAGGGTTTTTGCTGAAGGTGCAAATGCCTGAGCCTCCGACCTTTCCTTATCTCCTGCTCAGCCCTGCACTTAACCCTCCACCCTCCACCCAGTGAGAAGTCACCACCAAAGCTCCCACACAAATAATGACAGACAGGGAGAACTTAAACTGCACTGCGCCGCACACACACAGGAATAAACAGTAATGTGAACAGGGCACAACTAAACACAAATATGGGAAGGAGAAAGGATAACGACGGATCATACGACACCAGATATGAATCTCTCTCTCTTGAACACCTCCACTCCAGGCCGGAACCACTTGGTATGAAACACAAGCTATAATCGGCGACGCCCATAGGCCAGCATGACTATTTAAAGACCGTGGGCGTGACTAACCATCCAACCTGGTCTCCAGCAGGATTAACCCCCGAGAGCCTGAAGATCAGGCCGGCGCCACTGAGGCTATAGTGGCTGGAGGTGGAACTACCTCTGCCTGCCGGATGCTGTGGTGTGAACAGCGTCCGACATGACAGTACCCCGTCTTCTACGAGGGACCCCAGGGCCCTCAAGACTCATAGGACCCGGCTTGTCCGGATGACGACGGTGAAAAGAACTGACCAGCCGATCCGCATGTATGTCTGAGGCTGGAACCCAAGACCTCTCCTCTGGACCATACCCCCGCCAGTGCACCAAATACTGAAGAGTACGGCGTACTACTCGAGAGTCCACTACCTTGGCGACCTCGAACTCTAACTCGCCATCCACCATGACTGGAGGTGGCATCGGCGTTGTGTCCACAGAGCCTACCACCTTTTTCAATAAAGCCCTGTGAAACACGTTGTGTATCTTGTACACTGCGGGAAGTTCCAACCGATAAGCCACTGGGTTAATGATGGCAGAAATCCTAAAAGGCCCAATAAACCTTGGACCCAGTTTTAAAGAAGGGATTTTGAGTTTTATGTTCTTCGTAGCTAACCACACCCATTCACCCACACACAGGTCCGGACCTGGCACGCGTCTACTGTCAGCCACCCGTTTGTACCTGGCACTCATGCTCAACAAACGCTGTTTCACCCGCCTCCAGACTGATGACAATTGGGCTCCTAGCTGATCCTCCTCCGGGACACCCCCGGAGTCACCCTGACGTAAGGTACAAAACTGAGGATGTTGACCGTACACACAAAAGAATGGAGACTCTCCTGATGACTCTTGGCGGTGATTATTTAATGCGAATTCGGCCAGAGGAAGGAAAGTAGACCACTCCTCCTGGTTGTCGGACACAAAGCATCGTAAATACTGTTCAAGATTTTGGTTCATGCGCTCAGTTTGTCCATTAGACTGTGGATGAAACGCCGATGAATGTGACAACTTGATCCCCAACCTTGAGCAAAAAGCTTTCCAAAACCTCGCCACAAATTGCGTACCCCTATCAGATACTATGTCAGACGGTACTCCGTGGAGTCTGACCACCTCCTTCACAAATACCTGAGCCAACGTCTTAGCATTGGGCAAAGAAGACAACGCCACAAAATGCGCCATCTTTGAAAAACGGTCAACCACCACCAGGATGACCGTGTTCCCTGCCGAGGCTGGCAAGTCAGTGATAAAATCCATGGAGATTTCTGTCCATGGCCTATTGGGTACCCCCAGAGGCTGTAGCGTGCCAGCAGGACGGGTTCGGGGTGACTTAGCCCTAGCGCACGTGATGCAAGCTGCCACGTACGAGACCACATCCTGCCGGATTTTGGGCCACCAGAAACGACGCGATACCAGCTCTAAGGTGCCCTTCACCCCTGGGTGACCAGCCAGTACCGAATCGTGGTGTTCCTTCAACACCTTAGGCCGAAGATGCAGGGGTACAAATGATTTGTTGGCGGGAAGTCCTGGTGGTACCTCCTCTTGGGCCTCGGCAATCTCCGCCTCTACCTCAGTCGTGAGAGCCGAGACCACTACCCCTTTCTGGAGGATGGGTACCGGCTCTTCCCGAGGTTCTCCCCCCGGAAAACACCTAGACAAAGCATCCGCCTTGGTGTTTTTAGCCCCGGGACGGTACGTCACAAGAAAATTGAAACGAGTAAAAAACAATGCCCAGCGAGCCTGCCTAGGAGACAGACGCTTGGCCGACTCCAGGTAGAGCAGATTCTTATGGTCGGTGATAACTGTGACCTGGTGAGCCGCCCCCTCCAAGAAGTGTCGCCATTCCTCAAAAGCCAGCTTGATGGCCAACAACTCCCTGTTGCCGATATCATAATTCCGTTCGGCCGGCGACAACTTCTTGGAGAAGTAGGCGCATGGATGCATCTCGCTCAAGGACGAGCCTTGAGACAGTACTGCCCCCACTCCCACCTCCGACGCATCAACCTCTACCACAAAAGGTTTAGACACGTCTGGTTGCACCAGAATGGGGGCTGAAGCAAAACTATTCTTCAGACGCTCAAATGCACGTATAGCCACCTCAGGCCAGTTCGCCAGATCGGCACCCTTTTTTGTCATGTCCGTGAGCGGTTTGGCGACAGTCGAAAAGTGTTTTATAAATTTCCTATAATAATTCGCAAACCCCAGGAACCGCTGGAGTGCTTTCAGACTCTCCGGCCTCTCCCATTGCAACACCGCTTGCACCTTAGCGGTGTCCATTTTAAAACCAGCTGCGGACACAATATATCCCAAAAAGGGCAACTCCTGGACAAAAAATAAACATTTTTCCAGCTTAGCATAGAGCTGGTTCTCCCGGAGCAACTGTAACACCTGCCTAACATGCTGCAAATGAGTGTCCCAATCGCTAGAATAAATGAGGATATCATCCAGGTATACAATCACAAATCTCCCCAGGACATGAGCAAAGACATCATTAATAAAATGTTGGAAAACGGCAGGCGCGGTGGTCAACCCAAACGGCATAACCAGACTCTCAAAATGACCCTCAGGAGTGTTAAACGCCGTCTTCCACTCATCCCCCTGACGGACCCTTATGAGGTTATACGCCCCCCTGAGGTCCAGCTTGGAAAACCATTTTGCCCCCGCTACCTGGTTGAACAAATCCGGGATCAACGGCATTGGGTAGGGATCACGGATAGTAATCTGGTTTAACTCTCGGAAATCCAGACACGGGCGTAACCCCCCATCTTTCTTCTTAATGAAGAAAAACCCCGCGGCTACAGGCGAGGACGAAGGCCGGATGTGACCTTTGCTCAGACTCTCCGCGATGTAGTCTTTCAGAGCTTGTCTCTCAGGGCCAGAAATATTAAACATCCTGGCCTTAGGTAATTTGGCCCCGGGTTTTAGCCTAATAGCACAGTCATAGGCTCTATGTGGAGGCAGTTCTGAGCAACCCTTCTCAGAGAAAACATCCGCGAAATCCTGCAAAGCCTCCGGCAGGCTGGGCGTCACGGCGGACACACATGTGGCCAAGCAATTGTCTTGGCAGAAACCACTCCATTGTACTATGTCCTGAGTTTTCCAATCAATTACCGGGTTGTGCCTGGACAGCCATGGAAAACCCAGGACCATTTGAGCTGGGAGATTACGGAGGACCCTACATGTAACCGACTCAGAATGTAGGACCCCAATGTGGAGTTTCACCTCTGCCACAAACTCAGTAATCTCCCCTTGAGGGAGGGGAACAGCATTAATGGTTACCACCTGTATGGGGTGAGGAAGTTTTTCAATCTTAAACCCGGCGGTGTGTGCAAACTCCTCATCTATGAGATTGGTGGCGGAACCGCTATCCACAAACACTGATATAGGTAGCTCTCTGCCGGCGACAATAACCTTGGCAGGGAGCATACATTGAGATACCATCATGGAGGATATGCATACGCTCAGTTGGGTCTCCTCCATACCCTCTGAGCTTAACAGTTTTCCGCCGGTGTGACCCTCTTAGGTAGTACCGGGCAAACGTTAACATAATGACCACCTTTACCACAGTAGAAACATGCTCCGGACTTCCGGACTCCCGGAGCGCGAGGCTGAACCTGTGCCACGCCAGCAATCTGCATAGGTTCAGGGGACTCATCTACTTCAACCACACCTGCACCTCTGTTTTCCCCCAGAGGTAGCGTCTCCTGTGCCCCCTGACGAAAACGACGATCAATAAGTATCACCAAACTCATGGCAGACTCCAATGATGCCGGAGTCTCATACATCAGGAGGGCTTGTTTCACCCTCCCTGATACCCCATGAATAAACTGGCTCCGCAGTGCTGGGTCATTCCACTGTGTGTCTACAGCCCAGCGGCGAAATTCCGAACAATAGTCTTCTGCCAAGCGCTCCCCCTGGCGGAGGGCGCGGATTTTAGATTCCGCTAGAGCCAGTCGGTCAGGGTCATCGTAAATGAGCCCGAGGGCAGAAAAAACATTATCGACCGAATGAAATGTAGCAGAGTCAGGTGGTAAGGAAAATGCCCATGCTTGGGGGTCACCACTCAGTAATGACAACACCAGCCCTACTCGCTGGGCCTCATTACCTGAGGATATTGGCCGCATGCGGAAGTATAATTTGCAGGCCTCCCGAAATACGACAAATTTGCTGCGATCGCCTGAAAATCGTTCTGGCAGCGGAAACTTCGGCTCTGCACCGATACCTGCAGATGCCGTTTGCACCTTTGCTACTACCAGGCCCTGCTGCTGAACTGCCCCATTCAACTCGGAGACCTGTATGGACAGCGCCGCCAACTGGCGGGTTATGGAATCCATGGGATTCATGGACTCCTGAAAAAATGTGGGCCGATTATAATGTCACGGGGGCTTAGTTCAACTAAGGCTGAAATACCCGGGGCCCCTGTGGTGTCCCTTTACTAGGGGAAACCCTGTCTGACCCTCAACCCAGGGTTTTTGCTGAAGGTGCAAATGCCTGAGCCTCCGACCTTTCCTTATCTCCTGCTCAGCCCTGCACTTAACCCTCCACCCTCCACCCAGTGAGAAGTCACCACCAAAGCTCCCACACAAATAATGACAGACAGGGAGAACTTAAACTGCACTGCGCCGCACACACACAGGAATAAACAGTAATGTGAACAGGGCACAACTAAACACAAATATGGGAAGGAGAAAGGATAACGACGGATCATACGACACCAGATATGAATCTCTCTCTCTTGAACACCTCCACTCCAGACCGGAACCACTTGGTATGAAACACAAGCTATAATCGGCGACGCCCATAGGCCAGCATGACTATTTAAAGACCGTGGGCGTGACTAACCATCCAACCTGGTCTCCAGCAGGATTAACCCCCGAGAGCCTGAAGATCAGGCCGGCGCCACTGAGGCTATAGTGGCTGGAGGTGGAACTACCTCTGCCTGCCGGATGCTGTGGTGTGAACAGCGTCCGACATGACACAAACCTAGCAATGATTGCATCTGCAACAGGGTGACCTTCCTAACAGACAGAAAACCCGAAATCAAGGAAACCAATTTTTGAATCTTGTCCACAGGCAAGCGAAAAACCATCGCTACCGTATCAATTTCAATTCCAAGAAACGACAAAATGCGAACCGGGCCAATCGTCTTCTCTGGAGACAGAGGAACGCCAAATTCCTTTGCCATAGCCGTGAACGCAGCGAGCAACCTGTGACACACATCCGAGTCATTCGGGCCTACAAAAAGGAAATCATCCAAATAGTGAGTAACTGACCTGACTCCTGCTTCCCATCTAACCACCCATTCCAGAAAGGAACTAAAAAGCTCAAAGTAATAGCACAAAATAGAACACCCCATGGGAAGACACATGTCAAAATAAAACTCTCCTGCAACCTGACAACCCAACAAATGAAAACAATCCGGATGCACCGGCAACAGGCGAAAAGCCGAATCGATATCCGATTTCGCCAACCATGCTCCTTCCCCCGCGCTCCTAATCAAGGCCACAGCCCTGTCGAAAGACGCATACGATACTGACGCATCATCAGTGGAGATTCCATCATTCACCGAAAAACCCTTCGAGTGCGACAAATGGTGAATTAGCCGAAAAGAGCCCGGTTCCTTCTTTGGGACCACTCCCAGAGGAGATACTCTAAAATCCTGAAAAGGCGGCGTCAAAAAGGACCCGCCATCCTTCCCAGATCTACCTCCTTCTGCACCTTTGATAACAAAACATCAGGATGTTCCCGAGCCGACTTCAAATTTTCAGAAAAACCAGGGGACCTATGCAATCGAAACGGGATGAAAAACCCTCCGAAAACCCAAAACGCAACTGACCAGCTGCCTCTTTATTGGGATACCGGTCTAACCACGGTCCGATCGCGACTACGTTCACCGGTGTCTTTCCCCTCAGTTTGCTGCGGCTTGACTGGCAACTTTCCCGCAGGGCGGGAGCATCTAGCCGCCGGGTGGGAACCTCCGCATGAGGAACATTCATGCCGGAATTTGCAGAGACCATAGAATCGACAGTGTCCCTCATTAAACAGCCAACAGGTACCGGGTCTCCGTACGACCACTAAACTGGAACCCGACGAACCCTGTCCAGCGGCCGCTGTTGGAAAGGGGGGTTGTTTCTGCGTCATCATAAGACGCAGCCATACCTCAGTCACCTTAACCCCCAACCAATCTCTGGATGAATAGCTAACCGCCTCCTAAATTCCTCATCATACCTCCACCACGCAGACCCACCATGAGCCTGGTACGAGTTGTAGATCATATCCTGATAAATGAACAACTCTGAACATTTACCCGGGTGCTTCTGACCCATAACACAACCCAATACGGCAAATGCTTGCAGCCAATTAGTCATAGTCCTCGCCACTTTCGGGCGCACTCTATCCGCAAACCTTTCCACAGGTCTCCTTTCCTTGTCCACGGTATGTTGATCCACCGCAATCAGCAACCAAATATCCACATATTCATTACTCCAAATATCCTCGTCCAAGTGCGAACCCAGCGCACTAACTCCGCAAAACATGGCGTCCTTGTACACCCCGGCAAGCGAGGAATCAACCTTGTTACCCTCCTTACCCGCATTAGCTGCGGGGGGCAATTGCCTGACCAACGCTCTCAAAACAGAAATCACCGTTGCATTATCCACACTTGAAGAACCCAGCAGGGAACACTCACCCGGATTCGCCATTGGAGGAGGGACTCCCATAGATGGAGGAACTCCGGCTCCCGAATAACCCGCCTGGATGCTGCTGTGATGACTTGTAGCCTTAGGAAGTGCGTTCAACGCAGCCAGGCTGGAAGTCCTTGACGGAACCCTCGACTCCCGGCGCCCAGGAGGAGGATTGAGAGCATGTTTGGGACTCACAGACGTGCTCGACGCCCTGGACGCTAAAGACGGAGAGCCACGCCTCGAGGACCGGGTGTGGCAGCGGCACCTAGAGGACACGCTGTGGCCTGAACACCGTGATTTTCTGCGCCTCCTTGAAGCATGCCGCCCCTGGTGACGCGACCGCGGGGAAGAGGAGTAGGAGGAAGAGGAGGATCTCCGGCGCCTACGCCTGTCGCGCCTCCCCTCTGGGGGGTACGTGCCAGCCGTCCCCGCCGAGAAAGCCTCCCTGCTACCCCCGGCAACGGCAGGAGCCGAAGCCGTGCTCTGACCCAATTCCCCTTGTAAGCTTCCCACCTGTGTGGCAGGGGCGGGCCCAGTACCGCCCACCAGAACCATCCCCGTGGGGGGCGAAAGTGGCAAGACACCCATTGGGGCCGAAGCCTGACCTCCCCTGGGCGAATTCCCTTCTCCCCCCTTTGCACCGGGGGCTGACCACTTCCCGGTTCCTCCGCAGAAGCGGAGGATGTAGCGCTATGCTTCCCTCCTTTCCTACGCCCCCATGCTCCAGTAAAGTTTTTTATCCCCCACCGCGCCCCTAACCCACTCCCCACTACCGCCGCTATTGTGGGCACCGGAACCCGGTTCCCGGCCGGCGACAGGCAGTGCAGCGGCTCCCCACTAACCCGGCGCGCACCGCTGACACGTGTAGCCGCCGCTGCCTGCTCCGTGACGCAGGGCCGGATGTCGGGGGCGGGGACTTCCGCCTTACCGCGCGCCGCCGAGACCCCGCGGCCGGCAAGGCGTCTTTCAGCCACAACGGAGGGCGGGAATGCCGTGCGGACTGCCTACCTCCCTGCAGCCCCTCCGGCTGCTCAGCATGAACCACCGCGGCGGTGGTCAATCCTTCGGTCGGGGAATCGATGACTGGACCCGGGACCCCTACAGCAGCAGGAGCCTGAGAAGCTCCCAGGTGAGCCCCTATACCTGCCAACGCGCTGTGGAGCCATGACTCCCCCTCCTGCTGCACTCGCAAGCGCAGAGCCTCAATAAGGGGATCTGCCATGGTACCGGACAGTGCTTCCAAACAAGCACTTCCAGGATGTGCTCCAGGAGGAAAGAGGGAGGGCGGCCTCAGATGCACTGCTATATATCCCACAGGAAGGGGCTGTGCTACCCCCTTCCTCCTCCCATTGGTCCCATAATTTTTAACCCCAACCCCACCAGAACGTAAGTGGGCAGAACCAGACACTATGATGGAAGGGGAGGGGAAGAGAGGCACAACAGTCAGTGGCACTCTCCTTAATCAGTGCAGTGCCAGCCATTATTGTAACGCCACTGTGTTTGTACTCTGTTTACCCGGCGTTACTCTGCATATCTCTGATTTAACCCTTCGCTCCTTTCTCTCTAATGAGCTGGAATGCTGTTGTCAGTTAGCTGTGTGGATGCTGCTCAGTTGCCGGCTCCGCTGCGTAGCCGTACTTTCATGAGTGTCTCCGCTGAACTGCATGATCACCCGCATGTGCGGTCCCTGGCTGCCGCTGTGGAAGCTACCCATGGGTTCCAAGGTCCTCTGCAGTTGTGCATGACTTACCATGTGTGTTCAAGCTTGCAACCGCTGCCAGGTGTCCCTTGCTATGCTGATTTGTTTCTGGCTGTGCTTAGGGTGTGCGCTGCTACACCTCCCCTGCTTTTATGAGAAATGGGTGTATGCTTGACTTGCTGCTCCCAGCATATTACTGTGAGGCAGCTCCTATATAAAGTTCCCATGCCCTGTAGGGCATTGCCAGAGCTTCACGTCAAGTTTCTGAGTCTTGCTATGTCTGTTTGGTGTTCAGAACCTGTCCTGCCTGCAGTTCTAGGTGAACTGATGCCTATCTTCCGCCTGCTCTGGGGGCAGAGTACCCAGATCCATTTCTGTTCACTCTGTTACCAGCTTTTGGACCGCTGATGTCTGAGTTCCTGGACTTATCCTGTTTATGTGTTGGTACCAAAGTCCTTGTCCTGATCCCTGCTGTGCTATGAAGTCCTAGTCCTGATTCCTGCTGTGTTGTGTTCCTGAAGTCCTTCTGTGTCCTGAACCCTGTGCCCAGTGACTGTGACTCTTTTCTAACTGACTTTCTGTGATCTAACCTGGGTTCATTTTGGAACAAGGAGTCGGGTGTGTCCGCTGAGTTTCTGCTACTCTGTGTTCAGCTTGTTATTCTGTGCAATCCCCGGCTGGCTCCAGTTCAACCTGGCGGGGCTTTCACTAGACCAATTGAGTTCCTTTTTAGGTTGCTGCCAGATGTCCGGAGTCTGTCGACCGTGGCCTCTTGTCCGGAGCCTGATGACCGCGGCCTGATGTCTGGTGTCTGACAACCGCTTCCAGATGTCCAGTGCCTGATGTCCTCCGCCAGATGTCTAGATCCTATCCTTCCCTGCCTGATGCCCGGAGCCTGCCGATCGCTGCCAGATGTCCGGAGCCTAATGACTACGGCCTCATGTCCAGAGCCTGATATCCGCATCCTGATGTCCGGAGCCTGTTGATCGCTGCCAGATGTCCGGAGTCCGATGCCAGTGTTCTGATGTTCTATCTCAGATCTGAGCCCTGATGTCCTGCCTGAGACCTGATGTTCTGATGTCCGCCTGGTGCCCTGATGTTTTGATGTCCGCCTGGTGCCCTGATGTTCTGATGTCCAGATGTCCTGCCTGAGACCTGATATCCAGATGTCCGGCTTTTGCCC